>NC_139629.1:46405107-46445107 GCF_964638095.1 Poromitra crassiceps | reverse complement strand
TTTTTAACCCAAAGAAAACAGCCCCCTAAGGAGAATGCTGAGAGGATCCCCACATGACTGCTCAATGCCACCCAAATCCCCCGCCCCCTCCACACACACACACACACACACACACACACACACACACACACACCACCTGACCCTATAGGGCCTAGCATAAAGCCGTTCCAGATGTGCCCACATCGGTTTCACTGGAATAATGCCACTCTACTCATTCTGTTACATCTGATCTGATCACAGTCTCACAAGCGATGACAAAGTGATCAAACCAAAATAGAGAGAGGACCTGGTGCTGTGTTTTATCTGTCCTATGTAGAATGTGAGCAAGCAGAGAGAAGGAGAAAATCAGTGCTTTTCTCTGGGAAACAAATGAAATTAATATAATCAATTACAAACCAAAACATTTCAAACGATAGTTTTCTCTTTAGCATTGTCCCCTTTGTTTTCATGCATGATTTAGTTACATACAAGATGATTCCCTCTGATATCGAGTCTTGCTGCTTTGCCTTCATTGGCCACCTCTAGCATGACATCAATTAAGGGCGTCTGAAGAGTATAAGAAAATAAGTGTTAAAAGTCCAAGATGGGTTTTCCCAGCATTGGGTGTTGCTAGTACTCTGTATTTCAGACAACTTTGGGTAGGTTCTCCATGCGAGTGCTCTTACTGGTTCAAAGACAATACAACCCAGTTGGGTTTTGTAATGGAATAATGGGTGACTGTAATTAAATTAGTCACAGCCAATGAGCAGTGTTTTGGCACAGTCACATTGGAAGGAAATGCATTCAACCCTATGAGACGGGGCACGGCATTGGGGAGTGACGAGGTCCCCAAATTCTTTCCTACGAAGGACCAAAAACTAATCTGGATGGAGGGCCGAGGGCCAAAAATAAATATGTGAAAATACATTGTTAGGAAGCCTGACCAGAGTGGCTTGAAAGAGTAGGAGGCAGACTCAGAGCGTGTCCAGGTTTAGCAAAAAGTGATTTATTTACAAAAAAAGCATGCTATACTGTATATGCTCCCCAAAAATATGTACAACAAAATAGGAAAAAAAGCAAATAAACAGTTAACTTGCAATAACTAAACAAAACTCAACTCATAGTAACAAAACTTAAATTAACATCACATGCACCCAAGTACATGCGGACACGTGTCTCACCTCCCCAACAACCCAAAAGCAACTGCGCCCACCCTTCAATCCACAAGAGCCAATCCTGGCTAAACCAATGCACTGTTCCAGGTGAAGTCCCTGCATCTCCTCCTGAAACAGGTAACTATTACAGTTAGAAACTGTCACCAAATTCCACATAGACATACTTAAGACACAGCTTACCATGACACAGATTTGCAACCTTACATAAACAGATCACAATCAACATAGATATTCCACAGCGACTTAATTTACCTCCCCCACACACTTGGTCTGACCAATGACATCACTAAAGAGGATGATTGACTGATTAACGGATGATGGAATGCAGGTGATGTGAGTAAGATTGAATCCAGGTGAGGTGATATGAGTAAGAATGAAATGAAATGCCCAACTAGTAATTGTAGTACTGAACCAAAACTTACCAATACTTGTCAGTGTTTTATTTGAACCAGATTGTGTTGGTGATGATGGGATGTAAACTGTAACCAAACATAATGCAAATAAACACAAACAAACCCAGGATAGGATAGTATAGTAAGTGCAAATTACTGATTGATGTTAGAATTTATGGCTAAAACAAAGAACAAGCATGGTCAAAGCTTAATGTGAGCGATAAAAACGTTTGAAGAAATGGGGACAAAAGCTGTATGTAAATGATGGTGAAGATGATTGTTGAAATGGGGACAATGGTGTGTTCTTCTCATCCACTTTGTCACACATGACATTAAAGTGTTTTTATTTTATAGACAATTTACATTCTAAATCTAAAATAAATGTTAAAAAAACACTAGTCTTTTATCTGTTTAACAGTATTTTTTTTATTAAAGTTAGATTTAGAGTTGATTGCAAAAAAAGAAGAAGGGAAAGACACCTTTCTGGCAGAAAGTGCATGCAACTCAAGGTGGCCCTGACCCTACCCACAGAACCCGTTCTTATTCAGATAACTTGAGGTGAGAGGTCAAGGGACCCCTTTGAAAATGGACCTGCCAGTTTTTCCCGTGTCAAAATGTAGCCTGACTTTGGAGTGTTTATTGAGCCCCCTTCCCAACAAGGTTGATATGGTTGGTACCTATGGATTCCTTAGGTCTTCTAGTTTCATAATTGTGGTATAAGTGCTATATGAGCTATACTATATACGCCATGCTATAGAGCAGACCTGAGCATTATATGGCCCGGCCCGGGGGCCAGAACCGACGGCTCTCATGATGGTTCTGCCAGGCCTGGGAGGATCTAAGACAAACTACACCATTTTGCTTGTGAAGCTAGGAAAATCTAATGAGATTACTTAAATTGGCTTTTATTTCGAAACGCTTGTGTGTCATGAGTGTGCTTCTTCCTGAATAAGTGCACAGCCCATTTTCTATAATTTAATCTTAATTTAATGATAGACAATTAACCCAATTGTTGTGCATGTTTGTCAATTATGTTGAGTTCAGTTGTGTATTAGTTGATTTCATGTTCTAGATTTTGGAAGGAAAGAAATCGAAAGCAATCAGGTTGCACCACCAGAAATCTGTTATGAACTGCATTTTGAAAGTAACTGATGATTTGAACGAGTTCAGTGGAGTAAAATGTTGACCTTTGAACAAAATGGTATTTCCACAGGAGACTCTGTTCCTTTAGTCACACTTACAGTCACACACATATATACTACAACAGAAACCATTTCTATGGTTTGTGAAGTATGGAGTGAACCAGTAGTCAGCACCTCACCCCAACTTTGAGGTGAACAACCCACGACAGTAGGCTACTCGGCTTGTCATTGTGTCTTCTTTTGTCTCCACAGAAGCCTGGTGACGCGAGGTTACGACAGAAGTGTTATTTGCTGAAGATACCATGTCGGTCAGCTGACTACAGATCTCTGTCATGTCAGCATCCTTCCTCTTTGCCATCTGCTGTCATTCACAGTTAAGTAAGTTCCTATTTTCACTTCCTGATGTTTCTCTACTCTTCATTTCTGTTGAATTCACAGGCAAAGGCACAACTTTGATCTTCTGCCCAGCCTAAGTCAACTTTGATCTTCTGCCCAACCTAAGTCAACGTTGATCTTCGGCCCAGCCTAAGTCAAGGTTAACTTTGATCTTCTGCCCAGCCTAAGTGAAGCTTTTGTGATGTCACCTGCTGTCATTCACAGTTAAGTTCCTATTTTCACTTCCTGATGTTTCTCTACTCTTCATTTCTGTTGATTTCAGAGGCAAAGGCACAACTTTGATCTTCTACCCAGCCTTGAGTCAACTTTGATCTTCTGCCCAGCCTAAAAGTCAGGCATAACTTTGATCTTCTGGCCTAGCCTAAGTGAAGCTTTCGTGATGTCATGGGTCATGAGGCAGCACCAAATCTCTATTTATTCCATTTGTGTGGTCGCATCCCAATCCTTCTCCACTGGCCTCTTCACGCATCTTGTAGTTCCAAATGAATGAAGCCGTCATGCACATTGCACCCCACTTCAGATTTGAGAAACTGAACTCGACAACAGGAGAGCTTTTGGACCAGGTCCTGCACAGCATTTCGATGTGAGGTTATTTTGCAGAAAATAAAAAAGAATCGTAATTTTAATCTTTAACAGTTTGCTGCAGGTCCAGGACCAAAACAAACCTTATTATGCAAATTCACTACATCACCCATCTGTAACTATATTTCCGCAAACCATGTGTTTATTTGACTAGCTTTCCTTGGTCAAGTATGGTGATATAGTCCATGCTATTGGGCCACGATTGGAAAGCCCTGGTCACTTTCTCCACCCACACACAAACACACAGATCCCAAACAGCTGGGTAAATCTAGATCCCTGTCACGGTGACGACAGACGGGGATGAGGGCTTACTGCTGGCCCAGTAAGGTGCTCCCTCAGGGGGGCAGAGACCTCCTCTCTCCCCCACCCAGGGCCCTCCTCCCTGCAGCCTGGAGATATCAGTCAGGCCAGAGCCAAATCACTGGGGTGTCATTTTGTCACGAAAGAACGGCTGCTCTGTTGCCACGTTGGTTCATTACGGTGGTTATGGAGTTGAGAGCTCCAGCTATCCAGTTCCGGGTAGATGTAGTTTAACAGGATGTCTCACTTTAGTTTTTTATCCATCTGTAACTTTGACATAAAAGTAATTAAAGTGTTTCTTGCTCGCTATAGGCAGCCTTTGACTGCCTCCCCCCCCCCTCCCTTTTCCCCTTAAGCCGCAGTGCTAAATGGGTAACACACAGCCAATCAACCCAACACCTCACATTAAGGGGAAAGCGGGGAACTGACTGGGGGGGGTGGAAGGAGGGAAAACGCAGATAAAGGGAATACTAGTAAAGTAATTATCCCCCTCCACCACCACCACCTCGGATTAGGCCTCTGAAAAACCTCCCACAGCAAGAGTCCTCACACTCCGACAGGTGTGGGCAGAAGAGGGCGAGGGCGAGTGGCTGATGCCAGAGAGAAAAACACCGAAAGATGAAAAGAAAAGAGAGAAGAGAAAAGAGAGAGCGCGCGAGCACCTGTTTTTTTTGGGGACTCCCACTGCCTTCCTTTTGCTGGCCCGGGCTTGCCCTGCCCCGCCCCAAAACAACACAGTCACCACTCAACTGGCTGCTCAGCTATGTGAGGCAGCACTATAGGGTCAAGCTGCAGGTTATATTATAGAGACACAGAAACAGAGGGAAAAGTAAAAAAATAAATAAAAAAAATAAAGACTAATCACCATTCATAATTACTGACGTTTAATGCAGTAAATGTACCACTCATTGAACATGGAGTTTGTATTTGTGCACGGAGCAGAGAGGTTAATGCAGGAATAATAATGGAACCATGATGAGGAACAAGTGCTGGGCGAGCTATTCCTGTGTTATTCCAACATTATGCTCCACACCCAAACATACACACAGTGTAGTAATTTGACCACCACAAGGAACCGCAGTAAGCATATCGGTGGTCTGGTGGTCCCTTTCACCTCTTCCTCTGAGCACCTACCTCTAAATCTAACACACACGCGTGCACACGCACACGCACCACACACACACACACACACACACACACACACACACACACACACACACACGCACACACACGCACACGCACACACACACACACACACACACACACACACACTCAGGCTCATTAACCTCCTGGTAGGGGGGATAGGGGTCATGGGGCATCAAAGTGGCAGGATCACTGCAGACTCACCCGGCAATCCTACCATGGGGGTCTGGAGCCGCAACGTCTCACCCCCCTAATGAGAGGCCATGACACACACACACACACACACACACACACACACACACACACACACTCACACACACACACACACACACACACACACACACACACACACACAGTTTGACCCCGGCTCAGGACCAGCTGGAAAAGAGAGTCAGACATGCCTGACTGTCCCCCCCCCTCCCTCGCCACGACTCTTCCATACCTCTCCCAAATACTCATTCCTCACCATGCATTCCATCCACAGCGTGTTGTGGGCTCGCATGCAGTCACCACCAGCCCATTTGTGTCAGGGCTTGAAGGGCTCACCTCGCCCCCACCATACCTTCACCTCCCTGGGAGGATGGGGGATGAGAGAGAGAGAGAGAGAGAGAGAAGGGGATGTCCTGGCGTAAGGTAAGAGAGAACGTAAGCAAGTGCGAGGAAGAGCCATTTAGTTGCTGAAATTCCAATGACTTCTCGCAACAGGCCGAGGACTTTAATTCTAACTTGTGAGCAACAGGAAATAACCTGGATCGAACCGAAGGCACCCAACAACAACAACAACAACAACAACAACAACAACGACAACAGCTAAACAAAACAAAACACACCGATCTGTCACTCAGCACAACTGATGGGAAGTGGCAAGCGCCCTGGGAGGCATGTGGAGGGGGATGGCGTCTGTGAGAGAGAGAGAGAGGGAGAGAGGGAGAGAGGGAGAGAGAGAGAGAGGGAGAGAGAGAGAGAGAGAGAGAGAGAGGGAGAGAGAGAGAGAGAGAGAGAGAGAGAGAGAGAGAGAGAAAGGGAGGGAGGGGGCTTTAGAATAGCAGTCTGCCAGAAAGGCAAGTGCAGCAGGAGGGTGAACGAGGGGTGCAGGGTCGAGGGAAGGCACCTTGCAACAGCTGGTCTCAATTATCCGTGGAGGGGCTGGTGAGTGTACAGGGCCTGTGTGTGTGTGTGTGCATGTGCGTGCGTGTGTGTGTGTGTGTGTGTGTGTGTGTGTGTGTGTGTGTATGTGTGTTTGGCTGAGGCATTGCAGGGGGGCTGAGACCGCTGGCGCCAGGAGGGGAGCAACAGGTCAGAGAGGATGAAGATTATAAAAATACTAGCAGGCAGTTGGCCTTGGTCCTGCCGGCGCACAGCGTGAGTGTGTAGGGTGGATATTCCTTGCCACATAGTGCCCCACAGGATGTGGAGTGTGTGTGTGTGTGTGTGTGTGTGTGTGTGTGTGTGTGTGCGTGTGTGTGTCGTGTGTGTGTGTGTGTGCCCACAGTGGGTCGTGTTTCTGCCTACATCCTGTGAGATAACCTTCCTGCTTGAATAACAAGCACTCATCCCAAAGTGTAAATCAGTGGCTCTCAACCTTTTTCATATCAAAGACCCTAATTTAGTCCCTAATTAGAGCCATGGACCCCCACTCGTTGAGATTTTGTCTCTCGCATCCAAATATGAGAATATTTTTAATATATTTTTTTCCATGATTGTCTCTAGGCAGATAACAGAAACTATGATCAAAATAGCCATTCTTCTACATTCTCTAACGGTGTTTTTCTTGAAAATGAAATAATAGGCTACTGAAGTTTAATAAATCAGAAATTCATGGGGACCCTCTGGAACCACCATCAAGGACCCCTGGTGGTCCCCGCCGGAGCGCACGCTGAGAACCACTGGTTTAAATCAATGGGAGGTGAATACTTTACTTTGTTGTGCAGAACAAAACTGTCTCAGTTCACAAAGTCAAATGGGAGATTATCGTTCCAAAATGAGAGAGCTATCATTTGGAAGAAAATAAAAATGCGCAATGAAAATGAATTACATTGTGTTTCTATTAAAGCTTTGGAGTTATTAGATTTAAAAATGCAAAATTATGTTGAAGTGAGCGAGGTAATCAATGTCTCTGTCATAGCAGCAATGCTTATTAATTGCTCTATAGATAATGTGAGTGAATGTTGCCCTCTGGTGGTGAAGAAGCTGAACTGCATAGGGACAGAAAGAGGGTGCCCCCTGAGCACAGCCGGTGTCCGACGTACAGCCAATCACAATGTGTGCACGAGCTGGTCTGCCCCCCCCCCTCCCACTTTAATGTCATTTTAAAAGACTGTAATAAAAAAAATTGTTTTAAGCTTTCTGTATTGTTTTTGTCTTCTGCTACTGATGTGACCGCTACACTGCATAGCCTATCGTAAGCCCTTTCTGCCCAGGAACACCTCCAATTGACTCAAAAGTGATGTCAATTAACGTTAGCCTATCAGAAGCTTTTAAGCCATGAAATCATTTTTCTGTAACTTCCCAATCTGTTCATGTTGGAAAATTACTTCTGGTCTGATGACAGTTCAAAACAGTCAGTCCACACAGGAGTGCTTGTAGCTAATATTTACACTGCATCTACATGACTGACAGCTGTCTCAGCTGTGTCCAAGGCAATATTATTTCAATGACACCTGATTATCTTTTCACAAATTGATTGTTCTCTCTCTGAAGCAAAACACTCATTGCTGCATGCTGGACTGCTTGGGTCACCCAAGCATTTGGGTGATAAAGGGATTAAAACAGTTGAATTTGAGAAGGCTTTGCAAAGGAATAACGATCAAGAGACTTAGTGCATGTTGCCCTCTGGTGTTGAGGGAAGGGAACTTTACTTTCAAACCATGGACAGCCACAATCTGTTTACAACCCCTTTTAAAGAGACAGGATCTCCCAATAAGTTATGGTTTCCTTTTACCGTCTTTCAAAAATATTATTCTTTTATACACAATGAGTATAACAAAACAAAGCAGCCTTTTGATCGAACAGCTTAGCAATTATCATTTGAGGCGCTTGATGATACATTTGGACAGAAGAAAACAATGTGAATTAATGGCATCCAAAATAGGCCTTAACTGCAGTGGTAGAGATGGTTAAGTTGGAGAAAGAAATAGGTAAGTTGAACCACTTACTGTGAACAAAATAAAGCACAACATATGTCACAGCAACCATAAAGAATCCCCAACCGATAGTAAATGAATTCCAAGTCGAAATAAGTTGTAAAATATAAAATTCCAAAAATAAATTCACATGTACAAACCAAACAACATTATATGCTTTAAATCCCCAAAACACAAATTAAATGCTCAACTTAAGACTCCATTACCCATATTGTAATGGAGTTACTTTCTGACTCACCACCATGCTCATATGACCTCCTGCTGCTTAGTTACAGATCTTTTGGAAGCTTGGCAGTTGCGCAAAAACAAACAAAACAAAATATAGCTGCTGGCTGAATAAGACAATAACCTGAATCATATCAGCTGGTGTGCATGCTGTAAAAACACATTGCCCTGAAATAAAACAGTTTAGACAGCATAATTGATTGTCCAGAGTAGAGCATAGGTCCAGAGTAACTTTTAACTGGTAACAACTGCATGGTTATGATGGTTAATAATAAAATCGTGTGATTGAAGACACATACCAGTACAGGATGTAGAAAGACAGAGCTTTCCTAGGCATTCACATTATACGCTCATATTTTTCTTATTGTACGTTGACCCGTAATGATAATTATGATCAGATGATAGTGGGTTAGTGGTACTCGCATGATATGAAATAAATGAGGACACAACTTGAAATGTGACAAATACAACTGCCAACGCAAAGGGAATCTGAAATAAAATGGATAAAAAAAAAATCAAAATAAAACAAAGGTATAAATAATCCTTGGCATGTGGACAGGGCTCAGACCCTGAGTACAGGCACTCAATATGCAATAATGCATCCCTGTGTCTTCTATTTGGAGTAAAAAAAAAACAGTGTTCAGTACTTCAAATAGTACTTCTCATCCTCGCTGTGCTCATCAACACACTCGCCTCATCAACACACTCACCTTGTAGAAAAATACTATTTTTCACTTAAAGTAACAGACTGTCCCTTTAACCAATGGAACACAGATGCTTGCCCTCTTCCTCTTACTCGAACAGTTTGGTTTTGGCCTTCTGTTGCCCGTTCCGATCTGCCCAGGTGATTGCTCGTGCACCGTCCTCTTCACCGCTCTCACCCTCGTTGTTATTGGCCCAGCTGTCTTTCAGAGGGGTCAGCTCAGGTGCGATCACATCTCCATCCTGAGTGCAAAAATCATACAAACATAATCAGTGCTAATAAGAGCTGCATACCGTGAAGGGAGTTAGAGGCAAGAAGAACACAATTTAACATTACTGAAGAGTAATGGTAATAATTTAGTTTAGGGACATAATGCAGTGAGGGAGCATTTAAAAGTCTATGGAACATGATCCAGGGAGAGAAAGACAATTTTATTTCATGGGAGGGGAACAGAGGATTGGAATTTTTTTTACACCTACTAGTCCAGCCTGACGGCACCATTAAAGATAGGCCTACTGTGCTTTCCAGGTAGTAAAAGTAATTGGAATTTTTAATATAACATACCGGTACTTCAACTCTTCATATGAATTGAGGATAACTGAGACAACAGGTTTTAGGGGGGATGCTGAGGCCCAGGATCCTATACGAGGAATCAGTGTGATGTCACAATGACAACAAACACCTGACTTCCAGGTGTCTCTGTGGGGTGTTATGCACAAATCCACCTGCCTGTACATACACATTATGTGAATGCACGCACCCGCACTATGCGCTGGGAGCTGGAACATGCGTGGCAATAAAACGCCACTGAACGACCAGTTTGATATAACGGTCATGCTCTTTCCATAAAGCCCACCAGCTTTGATATCTGTTGGCTAGTTGTTGACAAGACTGTCATGGCAGTGACTTTCACTCCTCACTCTGGCGTACTGTTTCCACCCGGAATTATTTTGAAGCGATTTGTTTACCAAAATGCTGATCGGCCGATCCCTCGTATACAGCAGCTAACAAGACCTTTTTAAACAGAATGACTGGATGATTGGACAAAATCCCCTCTATCAACAGCACCCCTGGTCAGACATTGCAAAACTTGACAATTCAGTACATGTTAGCATCTGACTTGTGCATATACCTGAGGCTTAGAGAAATTCATGTCCATGCACCACTGGACAAAGTACTTCTTGGCTGCCTCCAGGCTCCTCTCATCAGTCTTCTTGTAGTAGACCCTGATCAACTGCTCCGCAAAGCGTTCTGGCAGAAGTTTCGACACCTAACAGGAATGACAGTACAGTATCCATTTTAAGGCCCAAACAAGAGCTTCGTCACATCACCTGAAGCTCAATATGAGCAAAACCAATGAGCTTGTGGTGGACTACTAGAGGAACAGGACACCCCCTGTCCTGGTTGTCTTCTAGACGACAGGAAGTGAAGAGGGTCGACTGGACTCATACAAGTATCTTGGGGTCCAAATTAATATAATTAATGTGATTATTAGGTCAATTTGAATGATTTTTGTGTCTGAAAAAGGTAGTTTTCTCAGCTACACTACAGTAGCAAAACATGATGTCACAGTGAAGTTGACCTTTGACCTTTTGAATAGAAAATGTCATCACTTAATTTTATTCTATTAGACATTTGTGTGAAATTCTGTCATAATTAGCGTCTGAATTCCTAAGAGTTATGGCTAAAATAAAAAACGTCTTCTGAGGTCACAGTGACCTTGACCTTTGACCACCAAATTGTAATAAGTTCATCATTGAGTCCAAGTGAATGTTTGAGCCAAATTTGAAGAAATTCCTTCAAGGAATTCCTGAAATATTGCATTAACAAGAATTGGAATGGATAGATGGATGGATGGATGGACGGGCAGACGGACAACCCGAAAACATAACCCCTCCAGCTATGGCTGTCGTCGGCGGAGGCATACAAATACAATTGAGCGAACAACAATTTAAAGCTACAAATAGCTCATGCAAAAAAAGACATTTAAATGTTTGTGGTCATTGCTTTAGTTCTGACCTGGTTTTTCCGTATCTGGATGGCCTTGGTAGGGTCATTCTTACAATAGAAACGGACATTATTGATGGGGTTCTTGCTCTTCATGCCGTAGTCCAGCGCAATGACCTAAAAGATATGGGGGAGAGATAAGTCTCCTTATCTCCACAAGTATAGACCATAAAAGAGAGTCTAGAAATCAAAACGGTGAATCCCAAAACCTCAAGAAAAGTGAATTCCCCATTTCGGAGTGATGATCAGTAAATGAATTTTAGGAGATTAAAATAAATCGGCCTAGATACTCACGCTTACGACAAAGTCCTCTGGCTGCAGAACGATATCCTGAACGCAACTCTGAGGCTTGGATCTGGCCACGTCACGTGCCCAGCGGAGGCACAACTCCTAAGGGAGGGGGAAGAGAGCGTGAGATAGGACAGTGACAGGCCCGGATGGCCAGAAATCATCACATCATTCACAATCAGATATGGGAGTGGCCAGGTTCGCATTGTGATAGGAATTCTATGTAGTCTGGATGCAATCCATGCTGCAGTGTGCATGCAGGCAATGTAAAAAGATAGAGAGCGCTGGGCAAAGAAATGCAGACACAAATTTAAATAAGCACGACAAAACATAACCCAAGTGTGGATGATATTTAGAACAAGTTCTCAGAAATCACATGTCATTAGGGTGACCAGATGGGACAGGGGGTTGGGGGTTGTGGTCACGTCCTCCAGTAGGCTATATATTTCAAACATAACTACAGTACATGTGAACCAATGACTCAAACGGGTGGCTTAAGGTGAAAGGTCATACGGATTAAAATGTATAGAATTTAGAGTAACATGACTAACTGATAACTGATCATTTGTTATGAATATTATGGAGATCAGTTACAGATGGATAAAATAGGTTTGGTTCCGCTTGTTTCCCCTTGGCCACGGACCACCCGTATTATTATGCAAAAAGGGCGCTATCACGTTAATAAATGAGTACTTTTCGGGACGTCTGGACACGCTACGTCGTGAAAAATGAAATGTCAAGCGTAATGGACGAAGACAGGAGCACACACCGGGTTCTTCTCCATGGGTTTGTTAGCCTGAGTTTGGCCCACACACTTGTACAGGCGCCGACAGACAATGTTGCGTAGAATCTGCCTGGATTCAGCCAGCTCCGGGGAAGAGGAGTTGAGTATTTGTTCAAACACAGTGTCTATAGGTTGGACAGAGTAGAAGACCGGTCAGACAGATCAAATCAACGACAACAAAGGTAATTCATTTCATACATTTCCCGCTGGGACTTTATTGTCCCTAAAGAGAAAAGTTTGCATACTGAGTTGACAGTAAAAACACACAAGAAAATAATAAGATCAGAGGAGTAGAGGACTGATAGAGAGATTCGCATCGTCACAAGGTGCAAACGACATTCACCTGAAGCTCAATAGAGAGGTGACCGCCTACTTCCAGCTTCAGCACTGTACCAGAGATTTTTATCTGCCATTTATTTTCTCATAGACATTTTGTAAAATGCTTATAAAAAATAGTTTTACTTCGTCAAACCAAACGGTTCAGCTATATTTAGAATCGGGAGAGACCATAGAACACTTCACTCAGACCAAAACTTAAAAAACTACAAATATGTTCTTTAAATCCACAATTCTTTTACGTATCCTGGTATCTTGCCTATCTCCTCCCTGTTTCTTATAGTGTTCTACAAACATGAGCTAAGAGGACATACTGTATTGGCCTCCACTGACCTGTCAGCTTGGTGTAGGCCTCCATGTCATCAATGGCGGAGGAGAGGGTGAACATCTGCCCCTTTGAACCTTCAATCTGGATGTGTTGGTCTGCTTTTAAGAAGGCCTCTGTGATCCTGGATAATCAATTCCAAAAATGTCATTTTTGAGAACATCTATCACACAAGATATAGTGAACCATAGACCAAAGGCGAGAAGCTACATGAGACACAAGACCAAGCTACATCAGATGTTGCCAAAGTACTAATGTAGGCAGAGCACTCACATGGTCTCTATGATGTTGCCCACTTTGTGCTGGTAGGCTCTTCTGTGGAGACAGTTCCTGGTGTGGAACAGATCATACAGATTCCCGACTTCCTGTTGAGGGAATTCACACCTTGTTTAGTCTTAACTAATAATCCGGATGGATTGCCGTTTAAATCAGAGCTGAAAGTGGGGGCCTGTTTGCATGGTTAGCACCTTGTTGTATAAAATTGAAGTTCCATTGATTGGCATTTCATAATCAATAAGCTATAATTGCATACGCATAATTAATGGTATGACTTATTAGTGACATCTCACACATACAGATTCACCCCAGTGGCATTTAGGATTTCTCCCCTTTTGCTGAAACCTTGGACAGTGCATCATGTTCCATAACAACTGATAACAGTCTCCCAGTCAGACTGCACCAACGCACACTCCAAACTCTATTCACACATTCCCCCCCCCCCCCCCCCCATTTTTCCTCCTCTCTCTCTATAGCCGTTTTCCCACATGCGCTTTGTACCGCTAAATGACCGGAACGTGGTCTAATGCCTTCATGTGTGAAAGTTGTTGTTCCGGTATAAGCGCGACCCCGTCGTCGCGGACATTTCACCAGTTTCGAGCCAGTCAGAAGAGCGGTATGCGCGATAACGGACACAAGTGAGAAACGGGTCCAGTCATTTTCCGCTATCAGTGGGCGTTGTCTCAGGTGGTGTTGAAAATTGTTCAGAGCATCTTCCCAAAATAAATTCCCTCCTGGTCTCTCTCGCTTCCAGACGGCTCTTGTCTCACGCAGCAACGCAGAGGTACTTAACACTGTCATAATCTGTCCCCGGTTTAGTCTATCTTCATATTCTGCACGATGTTTAGCGAAGAAGATTGCGAACACGAATCTGTTTCTGTTCGCACGTATATCCCTTTCCATTTTCGCCTTAATTTGTCTGCGTCGCTGTCTACGTTTGAGGAAAAAGCGCGTCAGCAATATTATCAAAAGAGTGGACGCCAGCTCCATGTTTGTTTGTTGTTTTTTCTGACTGGCCTCAGTGGCCTGCAGCACATTTTATACGTCATGACCCCAGGCCACTCTCCTCCGCCCCCCGCTCACCCCACCCCCCAACATACCGGCTATTTGACGACTAGATTCCCACTTGCGAGCGCTCAGGTGTGAAGGGAAATTCCGGGAAATGTCCGATATTGACTTACAGGTAATTTTCCGGTACGCATGTGGGAAAACGGCTTATAAGTAATCCATGTCAAATGTCAGTCATCACTGAATATTTGGACTCTGTACATTGATCAGATGGTACATTGAGATTCAGTCACTCCTATAATGCAGTTTATAGGAGAATGTTATGGCTTTATATATACTTTTATAAGACACTTCCTGGACTCTTGGTTTCCATTCATGTGGTTTATATAAGCTGTTTGAATCATAATGCGGATGAGAAGTGGTGAAATTCCATTCTACCACACACCTTGTCTCTGGTGCAGATTTCCTTCTTCCCCTCCACCTCACACACCCTGGCAAACTGGAGGAAGCGGCGATAGTCAAAGTTATTCTGGATGCCCAGGTGGTAGCAGTCCCTGGAGAGAAACCAGTGAGAGATATATGAAGAGAACTAATCAAAACGATATTGGATCGTGTCACACACGTATGAATTCTTCATCAGTCCGTGGTGGTCAAAAGTGAATGATCACAATTAATCAATGAGGCCCACCTGGCAAAGTAGTCCCACTTATCCACATCGATGCCATTTCTTTTGTTGGCCACGATTTCATAGAGGAAGCACTTGTCCTCTGACCGACCCTTGTACGGCCACTGTGGAGACAGCAGCACAACACGGCATTAGACACAGTCTGGTAAAACCAATGGTGCAACTGACTGGTTGGTGATTAGGGCTGTCAAAATTGGCCAGAAATGACGTTCAATTACCCCTTCTAAAAAAAACACAATTAGGTTCGAACAGTGTGTGAAATACCCGGTGGCAATCGGTGGCAATCGGAGCCCCCCCCCCCCCCCCAGGAATATTAGTGGATTATTAATTTAGTCGGAATATTGTGATTTTCCGAATATGGGCAAAAAGCGGAATATTGTGTGCATGTAAACGTAGTCAATGTTGCCCCATCCCTGCCATACCACCATAACATCTTGTTACTTACCGACATACCAACAGAGGCTCCTCTGACCTGCCATCAGGGCAGAACTGGGCACAGTACATTGTTTGCTGTTTTTAATACTTGAATACATGTAGTAAGTGAGTCAGTCAGATGAAGGATGATGCCTTAGTCAGGTTTACAGTATTTGATTCCCACTCCTGTTGACTCTTTTAATGAAGCGCTCTATTGAGATGAAGGTGAAAGCAGGTCAAAGCCATTGTCCCTTATTCATTTAGCTTATTAAACGATTTAATAAATCTATACCAATCACAAAGGAGGAGATGTAGCTAAAGAGAAGCAGGTGAGAATTGAGATGTGTACTGTGTGAAAGGGGCTGGAACTCAACATCACAGATGTCCCTTACCACTGTGTCAATGTTTGCCTTATTTTATTTTTTTATTTAGCCTTTATTTAACCAGGTTTGTCCCATTGAGATCAAAGATCTCTTTTACAAGAGAGTCCTGGCCAAGAAACAGCTTATGAAGGTCACCTGCTGGACTTCATACCTTACCCAACTTGTTCTCTACCACTGCATCTCTGGGTGTGTGTGCTATACTTTATATTAAAAAAAAGCCTCTACCTAGCCAGAATTGGCATTCATGCAATGGTCCAAGAACACTACGTTCTTCCACACTTCCCCTCCCTTCAACACACATCGCTTCACTGGTCCATCCATCCGGACCATCAGCCCTTGATATTGTGGTTTCTGATCTTGCTGACCCTGCAGCCTGTCTTGGCTGGGTGAGAGTGTAACGTCATTCTAGTGGGTTTCCTCCTCTCTTGGGCCTGTCTCTGCGTCTGGATAGGGACCCTGACCCCCTGCACCCTCAAATGGACATGGACTCCAGCGCCGCTGGGCTCAGCCAAGTCCCTGGTGCTCGGGTCCCCTTCACCTTCAATGAGCATTGACGGACTGAGGCCTCGGTCCAGCATCTTCCACACTTGCTTCAGCGAGCCCTCCGATGCCACCGCTGACGACATCAGGGGTCCGGCCGGGCGGAGCCGGGAGGGGTGCAGAAGCAGCGAGCTCGGGGATTGGCTGAGTGGAGGAGGCGTGTTCACTTTGCTCCTTGGACGCTCAGGCCCACCTGTGTCTTTGGGCCCCTGGGTCCAGGGTTTGGCAGCCACGTTTGTGCCCCGACCTCCGCTGTTGGTCTCAGAGAGCAGCGGCTGAACCACAATGGAGGGCCCCTGCCTCTGAGCGTACTGCAGCTCCTGGGAGGTGAGCTGGTACTGCAGCTGTTCCAGAGCAGACAGACGGCCATGTTGGTGCCCTTGCTTCTCTATGGAGACCCTCTCTGGCTCCATTGACTGCACTGGTCTGACAGAGGCCTGGGGGACCTGTAGTCCAGCAGTGGTGGTGGTGTGGGCTCGCAGGCGGTTGCCCATCTCTATCAGCTGCTGCCGCTCCCTGCTCAGACGGGCGATACAGCGAGCCGCCTGCTTCAGCTTGGCCTGCAGGAGAGGTGCGTTTGGTTTACCACCTGGCACGTCCCCCGGCACACCGGCAGACCTCAGGCCCGAGGCCAGCTGCTGCTGCCGCCGGAGACACAGGTTCTCCTCCTGGAGCTGTCGCACCATCTCACTCTGTTCACACACAATGGGCTCCCGCCTGCTGGCAATGTCCAACTTCAGTGCCGAAACCTGGTTCCCCAGGGCGACAGACTCCAGGTTGTTGAGGACGTTTCCTTTCTGGTACTCCTCCTTCTCTCGCCTCACTTCCTCCAGCTCCATCTCTACTGCGGCCAAACGCTGACGAAGACCCGCCTCCTCAGACAACCACTTCCTCCGCTGATTGGCCAGTTCCAGACGTAGCTCCTCCCCTTCCACCTGCTTGGCATGGCACTGTTGCGTGAGGCTGACGAGGGCAGACTCCAGATGTGCCACTCTCACCTCCTGCTTCTTCAAGGCAGCAGTGTTGCTGACTTTCTCCATACGCAGACCGCCAATAGTGTCGTTGAGCGATCGGATGTGGGTCTGTAGGTACGCGTTGTCCGGAGCCACGGGGGCCAGGGCCTCAACAACGGGTCTGTCTGTGGCTGCAGCTGGATTGAGGGGTCCCACAGGGCCCTCTAGCTGCCCCTCCAGGTGTCTGCACCGAGCCTTCAGCAGTGACACCTCCTGCTCCAGGGCCTGACTGTATTCTGGAGGAACTGGAAGTGCTGTGCTGGTTGTAGAGGAGTTGCCAGTGGGCTGTGCCGGTGGTCCACTAGCCACCTGTATGCTGGTAGTAGGGATGGTGGAGGAGATGACAGGGCTGCTCGGAGGCTGGGCTGGGAGATGGCTGAGATCCATATCCTTCCTCATCTGGGCCACCACAGCCCTCAGGCTGCTGCTCTGCCGCTGCAGGCGACGGATCTCCTCCGATGCCAGATCACTCGTGTTTGGTGCGAAACCCTGTAGTGCCTGGTCTCTCTCCACTGTAACAGAACGCAGTAACACAGTCAGGTCCTGTAGCTCTCGGTCTCGTTCCCTCAGCTCCGCCCTGGCCTGGTCTCTGGCCTGGGTCAGGCCCTGTATGAGCTGCTCACTGGCCAGGTAGTGTTCAGCCTTGGTGTCCTCACAGCGTCTCTGCCACTCCAGCTCCAACTGGACTCTCATCCGCTCTAAAGCCTTCTCTCTGTCCAGACCTGCGCCCAGCTGCTGCTTGTATCTCTCCACCTCCTCCCTGCTCCTCTCCAGTTCACTCCTCAGTTTAGCCTCTCTCTCCTGCAGGGACAGCATTTCCGTATCCTTGGCAACAGCCTCCTTGGAGGCCTGGCTGATGTACTTGTCCCAGCCGACTTGTGTCACCTCCAACTCTGAGCGAAGCCTCTGTGCAGTCTTGTCTCTCCGTTCCAGCGCTTCCCGCTGGTCTCTCTGTGCCCGGCGCGCCTGTGCAGCCATCACCTCCATGGCCTCCTGCAGCTTCACCACGTGTCTCTCAGCGGTCTGCAGCTGCTGGGTGTGGGCCTGCCGCTGGGCCTCCAGCCGGGCCTCGCACTCCCTCAGGGCCCGGTCCAGATCCTTGTGGTTTTCAATGTGGTTATCCTCCTCCTTCTTCAGTTTGGTCTGCATCCTTTTCAGCTTATCCTCAAGCTCCTTAATCGTGTGATCCTTGCCAGCAGTGAGGTCTGTGATCTTCCAGGCGCTGTGTTGGAGCTGGGTTTGGAGCTGCCGCTGGGCCTCCAGCCGGGCCTCGCACTCCCTCAGAGCCCGGTCCAGATCCTCGTGTTGTTTAATGTGGTTATCCTCCTCCTTCTTCAGTTTGGTCTCCATCCTTTTCAGCTTGTCCTCGAGCTCCTTAATCGTGTGATCCTTGCCGGCAGTGAGGTCTGTGATCTTCCAGGCGCTGTGTTGGAGCTGGGTTTGGAGCTGTTGACAGAGCTCCTCGGAGGCCTGCAGAGCCTCCACAGCCTGGACCTGGGCCTGGGAGTGCACCTCCGTCTCTTTAGACAGCAGCTTCACCTGGAGTTCATGAGACAGCACCACACCTCGCATCTCATCCATTGTCAGGTTGAACTCATGTTCCCGGAGTCTGAGATCGTTGTCAAAGTCTGCCGTCATCTCCCGTCTCTGTAGGGCCAGCTCTCCTTCCACCTCGATTATCCGGCGCTGCAGATCCCGTTTCATCCTCTCGTACTCCTCCCTTTGCTTCTGAATGTCAGCAGCCATAGAGCCCTGCAGCTGGTCCAGCTGCAGGCTGTGCTTAGCAGCTCGGTGCTGGCCGGCCCTCAGCTCCTCCTCCCTCTCCTTGGCCTCCCGGCCTCTCAGCTCCTCCAGCTTGACTACCTGGATACGCAGCTGGCTCAGCTCCTTCTGTCTGTTGCTCTCTACAGTCAGCGACATGGTGGCCACAGCATCGTATCTCTCCAGCTCGCGGTCTCTCTCCTCTAGGACCGCCAAGTTGAATTGGAAATCCTCCCTCAGCTGCTGGAAGCGTTGCCTCAGGGAGGAGCGCTCGTCCTGGGCCTCTTTGAGGGAGCTCTCCAGCTGCTGGAACCTGAGAGACTGGAGCTCCTTCCATTCCTTCTCCTTGCTGGCCAGCTGAGCCTCCAGGTCCCCATCTGCCTGCATGGTCAAACTGGGATACACCTAGGGAGTTTTGCTCCACCTCTTCTCTTGTCTTCCGTGTGACGTAAACGCTTCCCATGGAAATCATCCGCGTTACGTTAACATGCTATTCACATTTTAGTGGAGAGCAGCAAGTATAGAGAGCAGCCACTCTGCTGCACTGTTGTGGGGAAAGCCATCGTTGTCCAAGTCGTTGAGCGGGCGTAGGGTTTTTGAGGTGAAACGGACTGAGCACGAGTTTTATGTTCTTCACCTTTAGAGTTGCACAGCGCTGCAGTGTGTTGGTCAGCCAGTCTCATGTGTTACTGTTGAGTGAGCACTGCTCTGCTGGCTGCACTAACATTAATGTTGGTCTCCGAGTGACGGCGAGTTCAGAATGTAACGTTCGTCTGGCAAAGGTCATTATTGAGTCATTTGAAGATGAACAACAAGATGTTTTGACAAGATGGCCTGTCTGCGCCATGTAGTCTCCGGACGCTGCGGCGGCACTGCCGTCACAGTTAAGCTCCGCCTCTATCGTTCCACACACGCAAAACTGTATGGGTGCTACTGCTGTAAATGTTTTCATAGCATGTGTGACATAATTGCACTGTACAGCCCTGGATGACATCATCACTGATGACATCACTGATGATGTCACTCACTGATGACATCACAATTGCGTGATTGATGACATAAATTCTGACTTTTCCCTCATTTGGCAGATGCTTTTATCCAAAGCGACTTACAATAACACATTTTTGTCAGCAATAGAGCAATCAACTATGCAACACAGTCTATGACGGCTACAACTTCTGAAGAAATAGTGGTAAAGTTTTTTTGTTTGTTTTTTAGAGAGAGAGAGGACGAGAAGAGTCGCGATCGGGATGAGCGACTTTTGAGCCCCCGTAGTGAAGGGGGGGCGAGGCGTCCTACACTGGTGGAGGAGCGGAGGGAGCGGTGAGAGGTTTGGAACCTGACCATAGATCAATTTAGCCAAGTCACACACTTTTCTAATGCTTAAAAAAGTCTATACACATTTGTAGTGTGTGTTAATGACTGACCGGCGCCCCCTGGCTGAGCGAGGCTTTGGTGTCCAGGGGTCCAGCGATCTGCTCCTTGATGAAGATCAGGTCCTCAGGCAACACCAGGCCATGCTCCTTCATCACCGGCTCCAGGTCATTATCACTCACCAGGTAGTCAAACATGGCTAGAGAAGCAGTCTCGTGCTGGAACACAAACGCACACACATGCATATGAAGATGAGAACGTGAACATTCACCATTTCAAATTGTCTTGACTCACTAATCAAACAGAAAGAGCTTATCTAAGAATAACAGTCCAGGATACAAACTTTAATGGTTCTTATCTCTCTCACGTTTGATCAATTGTATTAATGACACCATGACTAAGAGTTCTTATCACTGAACCTTATCAGGCTGGACACTGTAATGACCATCTTAGTTGACAACTGTTTTGCTTACCAGTCATTTGACAGGAATTGCTTAGCAGATCAGCCTTGGTTTAATTATATACAAAAAACACCACGCTGTTCACTTACATAGTTCTGGCTTTTTGAAAACTTCTTGTTAAACCATATTTTAAGAACACCGGAGAGGTCAGGTAAAGCTTTGTGAAACTAAAGTTTTAGCTTCTGAATTGCTAGAAAATAGCCCAAATAAACAATAAATTATAAATAAATAATTGGACAATCCAACAGCATGTTTGGGCTGGATTATTATTTACTGTGGTTGTGGATTGATAGATTCTTAGGAATCTAGCATACCCTTGCTGCTAGAGATAGTTTTCTGAAGTATCTAACATTGGACATTGGTTTAAAACAGTTCCAGCTTGCATATTGACAGCGTGTCTTGTCTTACATGTGTCTTGTCTTACAGTAGACAGATGTGTCTTGTCTTACAGTAGACAGATGTGTCTTGTCTTACAGTAGACAGAGGACACTCACTACTACTCACCACCCAAATCGTAAAAGTATCATTACATTGGGAAAAGGGACAGTTGGTAATTTAGCGCTTTCAATCAGAGCCTCACAGAGTGCTGGAACTGTGTGCCAGCACTTATCAAAGAACTTAATACAGTTAAATACTGTTTCCCTGCCTAGTCAGTTAAGATCTAGGCTCATGGCTGCTGCTATCTTAGTTTTTTTATACCTTGCCTGCTCACTTTACTATTTGTACTTTGTATCAAACTAATCAAGATTGGTGTGCTGCTTAATTGCTTTCAATTTTAGGTAGCCATTAACAATGTTGGGAGTCGTTACTCCAAGAAGTAATGTATTACACATCCTCCTATATATATTATAAAAGGGAGCATGTGGGCAATCTCTGTTCTCTCTCTGTTTCACATCACAGATGATGTAATCAGTGATGTCACTATGACATCATCAGTGATGGTATGACATCATTGATGACATCACTGATGATGTCATCAGTGATGACACCCCCTACAGCCCCCCAAACTGCCTCAAACTCCTATGAAAGTTGGTGCTACAATGGATCGGCCAGAGGGATGACTGCCTCAGACTGACCTGAAACATCCAATCGTCACTCCTCATGCCTAAATCTAACCAATCATCACTCCTCCCCGTCCCTCTAGTCCATCCATTCTAGCAATTCATTTCATCAACAGTCAGCTGTGGTGTTGCGCAATCGTGCATTAAGAAGCACTGGAAACATTGGATGTTTTTTTCCAGAATCCTGCAGATTCAATCCCGATCCTGCTGATGATTGAAGGATTTATGTAATGCAACAAGTAATGACAGTGTTTGATTTAGTAACTCATGTGATTACTGGATTTAGGAACTGTAACGCCTTACACTGCTCATTACAGACAACTGTAATGTGATTACAGTAATGTGTTACACCTCAACACTGACCAATATATGACATGGGACTATAGAAACAAAATTAAAAAATATATATATAAGGGGGATAGTTTCTCACCTTCCATTTCAATCCTGGACGCGCTCTGGGGATGAACATGCCATCGAACATATGGGAGAAAGGCCCATGTCCTGGATAAAGAGGGATATGTGGAGATGTTACTGATTTGTTTGCGTGTGCATTCAACTATTCATGTTTAATTCTGACTCCCAACCACACCCAGTTATTAATGATCAGTTACATGAGATGAGTCATGGCATGGCAGTCACGGCTGTGTGTGTGTGTGTGTGTGTGTGTGTGTGTGTGTGTGTTTCTTAACTCACCCAGGTCATGGCAGAGACCAGCGATCTGCACACAAAGGATGTCCCTGTGCGAGATGAGGAGTTCTGGCTGCCTGTTATTCAGAGCTTGTACAAGCTGTCCTGCTAGGTAGCCCACCCTGCAGCAGGGCATAAACAATAGAACAACCCCTTTCACAACCACTGTGTGACCATCCTGCTGCTACCCACCTGAAACTAACACATCATGAGCTTTTGATGCATCAGAGTTGACAATTCAGTCTGCTATCAGGCTAAAAACTTTATATTTTGCATTGATGACTCTGTTAACTGTTAGTTATCAGGGCATATGTTATGATATGGTATGCGTTTTATTGTTCTTTACAGGTTTTCAAATAGGTTTTATTGTTCTTATTGTGTTTTACTGCACCCTGTCGGCAAACCAAACGTCCAATAGTAAACTTTTTGAATCCACACACACACACACACATCTGAAAACACACACACAGACATACCCAATGGAGTGTTCAAAGCGGTTGTGAGATGCACCGGGGAAGACATAGTAGGTTCCTCCCAGCTGCTTGAGGTTTCGTAGTCTTTGGAACTGGGGTGTGTCTATGATTCGGATGAGAAGTGGGTGTATCTCCACATGCCCATGGATGGGATCATTAAACACCTGGTAGAAAACAGCACACCAAACAGCTAGGATTAGAAAAATATACACACGTATTGTATTATTTATCAGCTAAGAGACTGCTAGTTAAAAACAAATCTGTGCCTTTCTGTTATACAGATGGAGAGACTCAGGTTCTTGAGAACCAACTCGCTTAGAAAGTTCTTAACTATTTGGGACCCGTTTCTGGGCTACTTTGACGAGGTTAAAAATGATTAGTGAGCAGTGACTAAGGTTGGGGGTGATGGACAGCAGCCCGGTCTGTTTCATGTGGACCCGTTTGGTGGGGTCCTATACGTAATATCCCTCACAAGCATATCAGCATCTTTTGTAGCTGGTAGCACCACGTTAATGATGCCAAATGTCATTGATGTATGTATTTTATTTTATTTTTATTTTGCTGTGTCTGAGCCTGTTTGTCTTGTTCGTTTATTGTTCTATTAAAAAAATTGGGGAAAAAAAAAGGCTCAGGCTACACAAATTCAGCCCAAATCCAATATCAACACAATTTGGTTGCGGTCGACACATTTCCGGCGCCTGGCCCGAATATGAACGTCGGGAATGTAGTGTGACATATTCAAAGACCGGCATCTTGGCGTCTGGGATGCCTCACAACACCCCAACGAAAAGTCTATCATGCCAGTCTCTGTTTGTTATCGTCTCGCATAGTTTGTCTTCTTGGCCAGGAACCAACTCATTCGTTGCACAACCACTGCAATAACCTAACATTTAAGTTGAGATCATGCCTCGTAGTGGTTTTATTTTGGAATTAAGTTTCTATCTGGAGTGGACTCCTGATTCAACATCGTCCAGGTAGGCAACCTGGTAAATCCACACGATAGTCCCTACCACCAACTCCAAGGGTGTTGTTTTAGAGCTCACTGTTCAATATCACTGGAAGGGTCAAGCAAAGAGACAGTTTCCTTTCAGCGATGATGAAACTAGTGTTTCATCATTCATCTTCTTCCCCCTTTTTCCATCTTCTTCCCCCTTTTTCCAAAATGCTGACTTAACTTGACTGTAGAGTGAGAGTAGACAAGGACAAAAACAATAACAGCAAGCAAAAAAGAAACCATAATGGACGGTACGTGGCTGTGATGGGTCCTTTACTGACCCTGGTATGTCTTGACCTTCCCTTGCTGTTTATCCTACACACCTTTCTTCTTTTAAATAGCCAGTCTCTGTTATCACCACATCCTTCAACATGAGTTATTTTGAAGGACATTTTATACCTTGTTTGGCTCCGCTGCTATCTGCCAGAGCTTCCTGAGACTGTGTAGGAGTTGCAGACGGACACCAAGGGGCCTAGGGAGAGAGAGAAAAGCAGTGTAAGAGAAAGTGGACTGTGAAACATCAAAAGGGGGCTGTGGGTTTCGCTTGACTGCCTGCCATTCTGGTCAACCATTATAGTGATAACACAACCACACCAAGGGGCGTTGGCTTTGAATGAAACCCCCTTTGGTTAGGCAGGATGCATATGTTTTCTTAGACATCCGACACCAGGACAAATGACACACTTACCCTATGCCAATCTTCTCCAACTGCGTCTCGGAGAGATACCGCAGAACGACCCCAGTTATTTTTTCCTCTGGACACAGGAGGAAACAGAATGTTGTTGGCATTTCATAGTTCTGTATCTCAGGGAATAGAGCAACACAACACTGTCAGGGTTAGGCGTTTGGTACTCGTGATGGGGTCATCCCTATGTTCCCCGGGTCCTATGTTCCCCGTTTTTGTGGGACCGGGGAACATAGAACCCTTTCTATGAAAAAGGGTCCTATGTTCCCCGCTTTTCCCAAATAGGGTCCTATGTTCCCCGCTATGTTCCCTGGTCCGATGTGTCTCCCGAAATGCCAAAAACAGCCTACCTCATATGATCGCGTGATTCAATCAAAAGACAACACTCTCCGTAACATTTGGAAAGGGCCTGCCGACTAGGTCATTTTTTTTCCCACCATCATTTTTGAGTTCTGTCTCGGGGATTACCAGGCCTTTTTTAAATATTATGTGAGTGTTGTCTGCGCCTTCATCCCTATTACGACATGCCTCTATGGGGCGGAGCACATGAGAGGGCCTTTAAACCCAATAGAGCTTGACATTGTATGCTTTAACATAGCCTATGCCCGCAACAGCGGGGCTTACAAGCATTAACACATGTAGGCTAAGAGGAGAAAAATACTATTTCTTAGAATAATAATGTTTACTTGCAGCAGGGTAACATATGATTTAATGTCCGCAATAAAGTAGCCATTGATATATTGATGTATTGATTCATTGATTCATTCATTGATTGAAATCCGTTGTGGGGGAATCTCACGGAGGAGCAGGCTGCTCGCGCATCCATTCGACCACTGCTTCAGCCTGATGCGCTGAAAATAATAAGTCTGAAGTTTATTGCACAGGCCATGAGAACTGATTTGAAAAATACTCTTTCCATAAGGACACTGTGAAACGCGCCTTGCAGACAGCGGGAGCAGACTCGTTCCCTTATTTAGGCTACTAGGACTAGTTGAGTGAATAAAGTGGATTCGATTAGTAGCAAAACGAAAGAGGAGTTTTTTTTAATGGGTGGGGGATATGGGGAAACGAAACCTACTCCTCATCTATATATTACGTGCCAGCGCCCAGCATACGTGACGCCAGAAAAACAAGTCGTAATAGGGATGAAGGCGCAGACAACACTCACATAATATTTAAAAAAGGCCTGGTAATCCCCGAGACAGAACTCAGGAATGATGGTGGGGGAAAAAATGACCTAGTCGGCAGGCCCTTTCCAAATGTTACGGAGAGTGGGGAACATAGGTACGCTCCCCTCGTGATATTGCAGAGCACTTTGGATAAAAGCGTCCCCCAAATGGCACGTTAAATTATGTTTATTGATTGTGCGTAGCTAGATTTAGCTAGACACCCTCTCTGTAAAGTCCTCTGAGAGACATGCTTGTGAATTAGGGCTATACAAGTCAACTTGGCGTGACGCGTGTAACTTAACGTAGAGAGAGACACTAGCTTGCAACTGTGTACGTTTTGACAACAGCTGTAACAAGAACATGAACTAGCTAACAAGCTATTAGTTAGCAAGTCACACAAATAAACATGGACGGGTGGACGTTAACCGAGCTAGCAGCTTTCCAAAAGGAGAAGAGACTGGACTAGTCAGGCTAACGTTAGCTGTAAGAAGAAAATACATGTAAACAGATCGAACTGTATAAACCAAAACCATAATAAGACCGACTTCTAAATGTGTCTGCCCATTCCTCGAGTCCTTGTCGCTGCAGGTATTGGCACGTTTCCTCCACTCCCCATCTCATGAAGTCCTCTTCGTGCTCTCGGACCACAGACACTCTCTTCTCTGGGGTTTTGAAAGTGTCAGCAGTGGACGGATCTTGCTCTAACGGGCGCTTTCGGTTCGCCATGTTGAGCAGACAAAAGGCAGTAGATAGAGTGGAGGCCCACAGATGAAATGTCACGGGAGCAGTTTCAGCTGATCAGGTCAGACATGCACACAAGACACCCAGGCAGTGAAAAATGCCGGGTTTTTGTTTCTCACCCTCTCGCTCTGTTGTCTGTAGTCAAGAGCCCCACAATCACAATAGAACTTCCGGTTACAGAATACAATTCTTTGGTTTAACGCTAGATTTTTTTAAGTAATAACATAATTCATACAGAAGTGGGAACAACACTTAATGAGGATAATATCGGGTCTGTTTCCCCCTCAAAGCACACCTGATTGGCCTGGGTTCTAGTTGTCAGACTAAACCTCCACAACCGATATGCCCTGACAACTAGAGCGGTTTATTTTCCAAAGGAAACCACATAACTTCCTTCTAACTATCTCTAACTTCATGCAGCTTTTTTCGGACTTTGGGTTTGGTTGACAGCTAAAGGGCGGAGCTATGGCTCTGGGCGGAGCCAAATATATTCAGAGCAAATGAGATACCTTCATTCGCCCGGGATCGTCTCTCTCTTTCTAACCTCGCGTCACCAGGCTCTTCTTCGGCAATTCATGGCATAGGAGTTGAAAATTTGAAATCATGTAGCCTAATCTCTCACTTTAGCCTATTGACGTTTCACTGTCACTGTCACTTACTTTTCACCCATGTGTGAGAGGAGAGGAGGAAAACCCCATGACAGTTTTTTGATAGGCCTGTTTGTTTTTTTACTTTAAATAATATCATCATCAGTATATAAATGGGAGCTAGCAGGGCTCTGTTTGTTTCTCTGTCTGTCCCATGTCCCACTGTGATGTCATAAATGACATAATCAGTGATGTCATAGATCCCACTGTGACATCATCAGTGATGTCATAAACCACTGATGACATCATCAGTGATGTCATAAGTGATGATGTCATCAGTGATGTTATCAGTGATGATGTCATCAGTCTGAGGATCACGGGAGAGCCTGAGGAGGCTCACGAGAGAGACTGAGGGAGAGAGAGGAGAGAGAGGGGCAGAGAGACTGAGGGAGAGAGAGGAGAGGAGGAGAGAGAGGAGAGGGAGAGAGGGGGGAGAGACTGAGGGAGAGAGAGGGGGAGAGAGACTGAGGGAGACGTGCGCCAATAGGGCAGGCCAGGCCACACAGCAGCCAAGCTGCGGGCAAGGCCACGCAGCGGGCGAGCTGCGAATGCGAGCTGCAGGGCCAGCTTGGCGAGCTGCAGGACCGGTGAGGCCGCGCAGCAGGCAAGGTAGCAAGGCCGTGTAGCGGGCGAGCCTAGGAATCGAGCGCGCTATGCGTCAATCCCAAAAACTGGATTGACAGTGCATGGTCACTGTCAATCATGGCTGCGTTTCTTGATTCGAACTGGGAGGTGGACTATTTCTCTGGCCTTTTGACAGCAGAAAGGTTGCTGAGCTTTGTGGGTCCAGATCACTGGCATAATTCTCTTTTACAGGAAACCAGTTAGACCAAATAGCCACAAGATGGCACTGTTGTTCAATACTCTGAGGTCCAGTTTGTTTTGAGGGTTAGCAATGGGCCATGATGACCCATGGGCAACATGTTGGACTGCTTAGGTGATAAAGGGATTAAGAATTCAGGTTTCGCAAAGGAATATAAAGCAATGCTCAATATTAAATCCAGCTCACTGCCACCACTTTTCATACAAAGGCCTTTGTTTTTGAAAGTATTGCCATATTTTTCAGGCGCAAGCACGACCAATGTCAGGGAACCAAACAGAGAGCTAGCTATTAGCTTAGTGACAGTTTTGTCAACAGCATGCATCAAATTAAGATCGTATTCTATTAACTCTTGGCTAAATATAATTTTAATCACATGGGGAACACAATGTAAAATCTCCATTAAATAAATGTTCTATTAAATGGCAAGACATTAGTCTCTTTATACAATTTTACTGTCAACAAGACCATTCATCAGCACTTTACAAGATTCTTCCAGCCCTCTATTATTAAATCCTGTTAAAAGTAAGCTATTATTTTGCCAGATTTGAGTAAGAATTTATAACAATACATAATTTATTACATGTTAATATATTGGATGGACACATATCAATTGTGTACCATGGACACAGATATGCCTTAGCTCCTCCTACTCAAAAAACAACAACTACAAGAATGTGCTGTGATGTGGGATCTGCTGGACCTTGAACTTTAGTTAAAAGACTTCACAAGTTGCTAGTCTGTTGTCCCTCAGCAGTGACCTCTAGTTCCCACTACATTGACACTCTCTTTCACCGTGGAGCTCAAACAACCACGTGTGTTAAAACAAAGGCTTGGCTTTAACAGTCAGGGATCATTGTACAGTAACCTGAACCTAAATCATCTCAACACTGTGGGCCTCCTGTCAATCAAATATTAGCCAGGCCCTTTCCATGTTCCCCCTAAAGCAGCATGGACTGCATCATGGCCGAGAAGATGCTGAACTATTCCAAGTATCTGCAATAATTAGGCTACTAACTCAAACCAGGGGAAAAGGTTTAGAGCTAAATCCCACATGCCAATAGGCTTTTCTTTAACTGTTCCCTCACGTGTGGACAAAGCAACAAGCGTACTTTAGAGTATAAGCAAAATAAGCCCCCAGGCCTCTCAGATCTTAGGCTGCTTATGGCTCAGGCAGTTGGGGAACAGAACAGAATCATTAGGACAGTGACATCTTTTCTATGGGAAGTGTGCAGCCTATCTGCTCATTCACTGGTGCTCTTACTATTATAGGGCATTCCCCAAATGTTTGAGTATTGATAATATAATATGATATCATCAATCCCTTTTGGATTTGTTTTTCTTCCTGTTCAGTCATCCATTTCATCCTGATACATTTAATTTCGGTCCTTAATAAAACATCATTAAATTTAACAAGATTATTGAGTTGTCAAGAACAAGCAACATCTCAGTTTAGCTTCACTTCCTCCTTCCTCTTGTCTTTCCCTTCAGGAAAAGGGTTTCTAATCATCTTGATGAGACTACAGTGTACTAAGCAGTCATCTGGCCTGGTCAGATAGCAATGCTGACGTCAATTGCCCAAGCAAGGTCATGATCTGACCTCATAGCAGCAACTACAATGTAAAGAAAAGAAAAGATCCCAAATACCCAAGGGGAAGAAAACAACTCCTGGACCTCATCCAGTGACATATAAAAGACATCTGAAGTTTGTAGAACCAGAAAATTGTTGTCTCCAATGCAAAGAAAACATCTAGATGCCTGCCTCACAATGGAAACAGGCCACAGCTGTACATCCTGTTTCTTCTCCCGCACATGTGAGGCTCATTTAGACTGCAACTGGTTTTGATAAGCATGCATTGGCTTAGCTTTTATGTAAAGACTTGAAATAACACCAAGCCTCTACTTGAATTATAAAGAGATGGAATTAGGAAAAAACACAGAGGACGTCTTCTGCTGTTGACGACAGCCCTCTGGTACCAACTGACTGTTTTTACTTGACTTAAAAGGTGTTGTGAATTTTAACAGTAGGCTATTCATTTCATACTAGAATTACCGTGCGAGACAAACGCATTGTGGCAAGTTACATAACTCCATATGGTAACAACAACAGAGACTTCATCACCATGCCCGAATCCAACGTCACTGTGCCAACGACATGGAGGCCATATGGAAATATTAACCTCCTTTGTTGGTGATCAGAACATCTAATTAGTGAATTTTGTCACATGAAGTGTGTCCATCTTTCATGTTTTAATGACACAGGGACTCAACCCCAAACACGTCATCCATGTTTAGGAGAAATGTCATTTTTTTTAACAGACCAGCCAGACTATTGGATTTGGTTTATCCTGCTTCTGTGTTTTGCCTCAGATGCAGAAAAGCCGTGTGTAAAGATAATGAGGTGTGATCATAATATTGCCTTGGACAGAGACACGGTGACCGACCAGCAGTGTCAATATCAGCTACAAGCACTCGAAGGCCAGCAAACACATAGTTCTCGTCCCTGTGTGACTGACTGGAGATAAGGCCTGTTTTGAAATGTCGCCATCAGACCTCTGCTCTGGACTTCATCAACCGATGGGCAAGTTAATTGCGTACCTTTCTGTCTTCCATCAACCATTAACAATGGAGCCATTAAACTGCCTATTGCATCAGGAAGTACACTCAAAACAGAGTTAAACCCTTGGGTGGTATACGTTGTATGTTTATTTCAACTGTACCGGACTTCCTCCTATCTAAACAAGACCTGGTAGTGAGCTTTCATGTGTTTCATCATAGGCTTTCTCCATTAGATCGAGGAGAGCACTACAAAAATTTGAGACTGTGTTTGGAAAAGTGTTTAGCGAAAGAGCAGCGCACACGCACGCACACACACAGCGCATGCACTCAAGCTTGCCTGCCATGAACAAATCTAGCAACATTACTATCTCTTCATCATAATATGTTGCTGCTTTTAATTTCTACAAATGAAAATATCTGTGTGTGTGTGTGTGTGTGTGTGTGTGTGTGTGTGTGTGTGTGTGTGTGTGTGTGTGTGTGTGTGTGTGTGTGTGTGTGTGTGTGTGGGTGTGTGTGTGTGTGTGTGTGTGTGTGTGTGTGTGTGTGTGTGTGTGTGTGTGTGAAAGAGACAGAGAGAGAGAGAGAGAGAGAAAGAGAGAGAGGTTAGACAAGTACTATAGATTACCATTTTCCCATGTTTTGTAAGAAATTGATCAACTTTCCTACATAGGGACAACTTCAACTATTAAACTCACATTTATTTCAAAAATTGCCTCAGAAAAACGATACAAATGTATAACGTTCCATTAAAGTCTTTTCTGATCTTTAAATAAAATCTTTTTCTCTTCCAGATGCATTTTAATTTGATTACGTAAATGGAAATGGTCTGTAGAGTAAATGTGGCTCTATATTTATGGAGACACGGGGCTCTGGAGTTTATCAATTGGATAGCTCTTGGCATATCATAAACACTGTTGCTCTGAACCTCTCTATGTTGTCTCATGTCTATAAGAGCAAAAACAGAAGAGGCACTATAGAGAAGAGGGAGCATTTGGAATCAAAGGGTGATTTGTCTAAAAATAGCCATTTTTCCTCAGTGTTAGATTGGTGCTTCACAGTGGCTATCGTGATTATTTTTTAACACTAGAAAGACCACAGTGGTCATTTTGACATTTTTGAAATGTATATGTGCAATAACTTTGTTGAATTAAAAAATACAATGCTGCTGGTAGCTGACTTTTCCTAAAAGTGTCTGTATTGTCATTTGTCATTAGTTTTTATATGAATTGCACAAAGGGCAAAGAAAATATTATAATTTTTACCTAGAAAGACCATAGCCTAGGCGGTCATTTTGACCTCACTGAATTCCTCAGGGTTCTAGACATATTTTCTAGTCTATATTTTCACATTTTGGTGTTGTTTTGTCTCTTGAAAATACTGTATATCTTAACACAATAAATGCATTAATCTCTCAATTGGGTATTTATCATGAGAGATTATAGAGTTTGTAATCTATGGTCAAAATGACCACTTATGGTCGTTGTAGTAGTTATAGAATTCTGGTCCTTCTAGTGTTAAGGCTCGTGTAGAATGTGCTCACTTTGATCTGTCTTCTCCTGCTGCTAGCCATGTTTTCTTACTTTTTTTACCCTTATTTTTAGACCTCTGGATAAAATTCAAACGTATTTTTAGACCTCTGGATAAAATGTGTGAAGGCAGCTCTGCCAGTGAGCCAGGTGCACCTATCTGTCAAGCTAGTGCCTCATTTATTAACGTCATGCTATTTTAGTTTCTATGTACGCAGCTAGAAACAGAACAGAAGGAGAGTGCTCAGATTCACATAATTTATTTTTCCAACAAAGTACCAAAACGGCAGCGCAAATGAACAGAATTATCTACTTACAGTATGAAAATTACAGATTTACAACGGCACACATGTCATCACATTATTATTCCTCGATGCCCAATCAAAAAAAGCAATGCGACCCATGTGTCTGTTGGTGCAAAGGAGCAAATTAGGCACATACAATACTGTGCAATACGAACATACTCAATGACAGGTGGTGAAATATCACAACATTACAGTTTAACAGAATTTATCGAGAGCCAAAGTGACCGCCTACCTCCTGCTTCAGCACTCTACCAGAGATTTTCATCCGCCATTTATTTTCCCATACACATTTCGTAAAATGCTTATACAAATAGTTTCACTGGTTCAAACCAAACGTTACAGATATATTTAGAAACAGGAGATCGCATAACATTTCACTGGGACCAAAACGTAAAAGAAATTCGGGTTTAAAGAACATCTTTTTTCTATGTTGTTTTTTAAAGTTTTGGTCCGAGTGAAATGTTCTATGGTCTCTCCCGATTATAGCGTTTAGCTGAACCGTTTGGTTCGACAAAGTAAAACTATTTTATAAGCATTTTACAAAATGTCTATGGGAAAATAAATGGCGGATGAAAATCTCTGGTACAGTGCTGAAGCAGGAAGTGACGTTTCACTTTGCCTCTCTATTCTCACAATAGAGCAGACACTAAGCATTTATATTGTCTTGTCTTATTTTCTCAGTTTAGTGTCACTATTGACATGGCACATCAATGACCTGGAATCAGATAGCCTATCCTATCCGATGGGCTGAGTTACGCTTCTCATTCGTTCCAAAAGGTTGCAGTGTTGGTCAGTAAAACAAGCTCATTTTCCAGATTACAACTTCCAGGCTCAAATCCTCAAGGCTCGTCTGTGCAGAAATCTGCTGTACGCCCAAAATGGAGGATTTGTTGTGCAGGTGAGGTCAGAGTGAGTTCTCTTCATTAGAATAGAGTTCATTCATTAAATAGCCTACTCCATCAGACACTGCCCCCTTCAGGTGTTACGTTCCTATTCCCTGTCTGTATAGCCTCACATTGAGCGGCATTGTCGTCAAATAGTGTTAACCCATCATTCAATACAGGTGAAGTGTCAGAAGAAATAACGCTTTCAATTGATGGCGGATTGCTCAATATAGTTCCAACCACTTGAGATGCAATCTTTCCCTGTGGAACTGTAAGCGTTTGAGTCCATCAAAAGTTCTCGATTTTCACAGAAAAGTGCCTTGAAGCACGCACATTAAATCCATACGTTCACCCTATAGACAAAGTACTTACATTGATAAGAAGTGACAGCTAATACATCGTTCCATTGCAACACCAGCGCATTTTGGCCTGAAGGAGACACCTCTGATTGTTGTCATGGTTCTGTGCTGTTGTCCCATTGGCCAAGGAAGCTTTTTTCCCAGGCCAAAATGGTGGCAGCGCTGTTGCCTTCGATATTCTTTGCTAGATGTCTCTTATTGGTTTATCTGAGCATCTCCTTCCTTCCTTCTCCTTTGTCACCTCGCGCTTGACCTCTGCCTTTTCCGACCCTGTGTGTCTCGTCTCCGAGCTCCTCTAGGTCCTCCTCCGAGCTGCAGGCACTCCGCCGCTGCATGCCCCGCCCCCGAGAGAAAATCCTGCGACGCGATTGGGCACTCAGGTCCAGCAGGTCGAAGGAGTCGGAGGAGAAGAGGCTATCCTCGCTCACCACGCTGGCGGGGCGACTGCAGCTCCCTTCGGTGGTGCTGGTGCCCCCCGTGGCCTGGAGGAGCTGCTGGAGGGCCTCTGGGAATATCATGGCGGCGCAAGAAGAAGAAGGTGATGATAAGTGACGGTCATCGGGGAGATCCAGGCTGCGAGAGAACTTGCCGTTACGTTTGAGAATACCCTTCCGTCTCCGTACCGCCTCTGTGCGCATGGTGGGGCTGTCGTTTGCAGCGGGGGGGAAAGGGTGTGGGTTGCAGGAGCACAAATCCCCAGGACCACCGCCCACTTTGCCTCCCACCCCCGCCCCGGAGCTCCTTGTCTCTGGGGATGAGGTGTACCCCGACTCCCCTCCATACAGGTTCTTCAGGATCCCCTTCTTGGGCATCTTGGATGAAGGCTGGCTGAATGTAGAGGGGGGCGGCAGGCTGGTGGACAGGACCTCAGCGTGTGCGTGGCCGAGGGTGTGTGTTGGGTAAGGCTGCGGAGCGGCGCCACACGGCTGGGAGGGAGACTTCTCTTTAGGAGGGCCCAGAAAGGCCGAGTCCAAACTCCTCTGCGGTTTCAGAATGCCCTTGGGTTTCTTTCTCTCCATGGTGGAAGAGGAGGAGGCAGGAGCGGAGGAGGGAAGTGCGGCGCAGGCGGCACCGCAGGCTCCCAGTGCAGTCTGGGGAATGGCGTTCTCCTTGCGCGACTTCCTGAGACTTGAAATCCCTCCGCGTACCCTTCCTCCACCTCCTCCTCCGCGATCGCCCTTCAGAGGGAAGCTGAAGTAGAAGGGGTGAGCAGAGGGGTGCGGCGGATAGGAGGCGTCGGACGACAGGCACGCGGGGTCAACAGTCATGCCGCTGGTAGCGGCGACGCGATTCTGCCAGTCGATGTAGCGCGCCAGCAGCGGGGAGGGGCACTCCTGGTGTGGGGACAGAGGGCAGTCGCACACGCTCTCCTCGTAACCCCAGTTCACCCACCAGTGGTTGGCCACGTCCTCTATCGTGGCCCTCTCATCCACACGCACCGCCAACAGCCAGTCGATAAGAGCACAGGCATCTGGAGGGAACGGAGACAGAGGTTGGGTCAAGTGGCGACTGCTATTTATACTAGCTGAACTGACTTTATTCATTATAAAAGTAATTTAATTAAAATTAATTAACAGGATGCTAGAAATTACTGCAAATGAAAATAATCACAATTTGGCATTTTGTGACTAGAGATAGACAGTGATGGTGTAGGTTGTAAGGGTGTAGCTACCTGAGGCGGGGTTGGGTTTGCGGTAGCGGCCCTGGCTGATCTGCTGTGTGAGACTGGTGTGACTGGCCCCATCGAAGGGCATGCTGCCGTACACCAGGGCATACAGCAACACTCCCAGTGCCCAGCAGTCCACCTAGCATGTCAAAAACAGACACGCGTATTTAACATGTATATACTGTCTGTATTTGTTACATTTAGCATTTACAATATACAGTTTGTGATTAGCATGGGTAGTGATATGGGATTTCACGATTCGATACAACTGTGATACAATGTAGTAAATAAAAGTTCAACGACAACAAATACTGAGGGGGATTGCAGGATTATGTTTATTTCCGAGTCACAAATCTTCCTAACAATGGCATTGGCTCGTTATAATGTAAACAACAATTTAGAAATCTCACTACAAAGTCCAAATATAATCTCGATGGAGAGCTTGTCAAATTGTGATGGGCAAGCTGTCTCATTCGTGATTAATACAGCAGAATAAAATGGAGCTAATACCAATTTTTCTCCCCCATGATACGTATTGTCACATTTTTGTATTGCAATATATATATATATATATATATATATATATATATATATATATATATATTCAATATAGCGCCCCATCTTGCGAGGTTCTCAATATTCAATATAGCGGCCCATCTTGCGAGGTTCTCAACTATCTGGGACCCGTTTTTGGCCTACTTCGACGAGGTTAAGAATGACCAGTAACTGAGGTTAGGGGTGACAGTTGGCTCGCCCAGCTGGTATCTCATGGACCCTTTGTGCGGGACCCCATGCACTTTTTTTTATATATATATAAGCACATATAAGCACCTTATGCGGCTGATAGCGCCATGTTGCAATGTTGATGTATGTTTTTCTTTTTCTTTCTTTCTTTCCTTTCCTTTCCTGTGTCTGAGCCTATTTGTCTTGTTTGTATATTGTTCTCTAAAAATGTAAAAAAAAAATATATATATATATATATATATATATAGCGCCCCATCCCTAGTGGGTATAAGTGAGGCTATCAGCAGTGGGGGCGTGCTGACCCACCTCTGGCCCCTCGTATGGCAGTCCTTTCACTATCTCTGGCGAGGCATAGAGCGGACTTCCACAGTAGGTCTGCAGCACATTGCCCCTCTGGAAATGGTTGGAAAGGCCAAAGTCTGCCAGCTGCAGAGCAGGAGAAAGAGGGAGAATAAATTAATAACTTTGCATAATATTCCTTTTGTTCACTGTAGGGATGTCAACGGTTAACCGTTAATCGATTAACCGTCGCTAACGTCGTTGTTCGGTTATTGCTGTCGGTCTATCAGTTAATATTAAAAAAAAAAAAAAAAAAATTTTTTTTTTTTTTTTTTTTTTGGACACGTTTTTTTAGTTTCCTTGCAGATTTTGCACAGTGTTTTGCATCATGCAACTATTTTGTTCAAATTTTGTTCAATTGTTGGCAGCAAATCGAAATAGGCTATATTTTGTTTAAGTTTTTATGCTGCAAAAGACAGTAGGCCTAATGTGAAAAAATCAAAAGAAATAACAGATTGTTGTTGTTGTAATGTTTACATAAACAGGAAATAAAGCTCTCAAAAATATATTTCCTTGTCATCCATATAAGAGCCAGAATGATTTTGGAATGATTACCTGATCAAAATGTGGCAATAAACTTATAAATTTCAGCAAAGCCAACAAAAAATAAAGGCATAATTCTAACACAAAAAGCATTAACATTTCAGCATCTAAATAGACACGCCTTGTTTGGGCATGAGCTCATTGAGTAAATAGACAATAATTTTTTTTTTTTTTTTTTTTTAATAAAAAATTATGAATTAACCGATAGGTTAATCGATTATTAGCGTCGGTTAATCGAAAGTGAAATTAACCGAAAATTGACATCCCTAGTTCACTGCTATTATCTAGACACATTATTCATAAGTTTGTGGCAAGTAAACAAAAGGTTGAGCACCCTGGCAGGATGACATAACACCCTGACAGCTGTCAAACGCTACACCGCAGCCTCAGCCCAGACGTCTGTCGGCTGCTCTCTGCGGTCCAAAACCAGCACACATTTAGATTATTATAGAATAGATATAATAGCCGTATCAGTCACTGAACCTTCACAACAAAGTCAATCACTCATTCACTGTAACATACGCACGCACAAAAACATTCACCGCAGATTCCATCTCCGTGCTGCACACCAAACGTGGCAAAACACAGTCATTGAAGGCAGTTCCAAAAATAGATGTGTTGTCGACGTAAGTGTGAGTGAGGGGAGCGGAGAGGGCCAAGAACATCAGGCTGCATCCAGTCATGTAACAGAAGATCAGGCTGCGTCCAGTCACGTAACAGAAGATCAGGCTACGTACAGTCATGTAACAGAACATCAGGCTGCGTACAGTCACGTAATGTAACATCAGGCTGCGTCCAGTCATGTAACAGAACATCAGGCTGCGTCCAGTCATGTAACAGAACATCAGGCTGCGTCCAGTCACGTAACAGAACATCAGGCTGCATACAGTCACGTAACAGAACATCAGGCTGCGTCCAGTCATGTAACAGAACATCAGGCTGCGTCCAGTCATGTAACAGAACATCAGGCTGCATACAGTCACGTAACAGAACATCAGGCTGCGTAGTGCGTACAGTCACGTAACAGAACATCAGGCTGCGTCCAGTCATGTAACAGAACATCAGGCTGCGTCCAGTCACGTAACAGAACATCAGGCTGCGTCCAGTCACGTAACAGAACATCAGGCTGCGTACAGTCACGTAACAGAACATCAGGCTGCGTCCAGTCACGTAACAGAACATCAGGCTGCGTCCAGTCACGTAACAGAACATCAGGCTGCATCCAGTCACGTAACAGAACATCAGGCTGCATCCAGTCACGTAACAGAACATCAGGCTGCGTCCAGTCACGTAACAGAACATCAGGCTGCGTCCAGTCACGTAACAGAACATCAGGCTGCATCCAGTCACGTAACAGAACATCAGGCTGCGTACAGTCACGTAACAGAACATCAGGCTGCATCCAGTCACGTAACAGAACATCAGGCTGCATCCAGTCACGTAACAGAACATCAGGCTGCGTACAGTCACGTAACAGAACATCAGGCTGCATACAGTCATGTAACAGAACATCAGGCTGCGTCCAGTCACGTAAGAGAACATCAGGCTGTGTACAGTCATGTAACAGAACATCAGGCTGCATACAGTCACGTAAGAGAACAGCAGGCTGTGTACAGTCACGTAACAGAACATCAGGCTGCATACAGTCATGTAACAGAACATCAGGCTGCGTCCAGTCACGTAAGAGAACAGCAGGCTGTGTACAGTCATGTAACAGAACATCAGGCTGTGTACAGTCATGTAACAGAACATCAGGCTGCGTCCAGTCATGTAACAGAACATCAGGCTGTGTACAGTCATGTAACAGAACATCAGGCTGCGTCCAGTCACGTAACAGAACATCAGGCTGCGTCCAGTCATGTAACAGAACATCAGGCTGCGTACAGTCATGTAACAGAACATCAGGCTGCGTAGTGCGTACAGTCACGTAAGAGAACAGCAGGCTGTGTACAGTCACGTAACAGAACATCAGGCTGCGTCCAGTCACGTAACAGATCAGGCTGCGTCCAGTCATGTAACAGAAGATCAGGCTGCGTCCAGTCATGTAACAGAACATCAGGCTGCATCCAGTCATGTAACAGAACATCAGGCTGCGTCCAGTCACGTAACAGAACATCAGGCTGCGTCCAGTCATGTAACAGAACATCAGGCTGCGTACAGTCACGTAACAGAACATCAGGCTGCGTCCAGTCACGTAACAGAACATCAGGCTGCGTACAGTCATGTAACAGAACATCAGGCTGCGTACAGTCACGTAACAGAACATCAGGCTGCATACAGTCACGTAACAGAACATCAGGCTGCATACAGTCATGTAACAGAACATCAGGCTGCATACAGTCACGTAACAGAACGAGCACTGGAGGCTGTGAGTGGCCACAGGCAGACAGACAGACAGAGCGAGTCTCGGCTCTATCTGAAGTGATTATTAACATGCGCACCAACACACTATCACCCCCTGTGGTGTTGACAGCACCGGACTTGACAGCTTTATTTCCATGGAGCAGAGGCACCGCGGAGCAGGGACCACACAGATGGAAGAGATTGTATATAAAGTTCAGCTCACAGTTGATAATGTCTGTAAGGTCGCAGTGATGATGAGTAGACTGCATGTGAGTTGTGTGGTTTAAAAACTAGAGCAGGGATACTTGGGAACTTGCTTTGCCCGGGGGCCACTTTTGTGAAATGATAGGAGGCCAGGGGCCAGTTAATAAACAAACAATATACATTTTTCTGTAGCGGATTGTAGGTTTTTGGGGTGTTAGCCGGAGTTTAGTCTGACAATGTTGTGCACACAGGATAGTTAGTTAGGTTAAGTTAGTTAGGTTAAGTACATAGTATACTGTACATAAGTGCCTGGGTAGCGAGCAGACGGCGGTATTTGACAATTTAGCTGGAGCTCAATCAAACTTTATTTCACGTTAGTTTGTATTGTGAATTCGATTCTAATTCACAATGAAAAC
>NC_139629.1:46317607-46402607 GCF_964638095.1 Poromitra crassiceps | reverse complement strand
TCCCGCAGACTTTCGCTGGCATGGAGTAGGGAGCAATTCAGACGAGGAGACAAGGCTGCCATAGACTACTGCCACCGACCACCCAGGAGCCGGTGTGACTCAGGGGGAACTTAAAACACTGCTGTCAGCTTCTCACACAGCCCTCTGCCTAACGAGCCAGAATAGCCTCCTTTCTTCCACTAATTGCGCCCTTTTAAGAACACTTCAGTGGAGGAAATGACCCGCGACCTTCGCCATTGTTTTGTGTACAGTATATGTATGTAAGCATGCGTGTGCATGTGTATAAAACAGTGCATAGGCAAGATAAAGAGAACGAGAAAGAAAAGGTAAATAAATAAATGAGTATATAAATAAATAAATAAATAAATAAATAAAAGCATACATGCATGTACAATAGGGGTGGGAATCACCAGATGCCCACGATACGATACTAAAACGATACTTGAGTCACGATACGATAGTATTGCGATATTGCGATGTGCTAGTATTGCGATATATTGAATATTGCGATATTTCGATATATTGTCACTCCTAACTCCTTTTCCTACCTTTTCCTTGACCTCACCGAAAGTAAAACATGCAGTGTTTTTTTGTTTTGTTTTGTTTTTGCCCCACATGTAGGCTACATTATTAAGCTTCTCTGGACTCAATACGCCACTGCAGGCACGGACTGCACCATCGGGCGCTTCGGGCAGATGCCCGGTGGCCTGGCATGGCATGGCCTGCAATTTTTTTTTTTTTTTTTTTTTTATATCGATACTTGGCGTCCAAATATCGATACAATATCGTCAGGCAAAATATCGCGATACTATGGCGTATAATTTTTTTCCCCACCCCTAATGTAGTTAGGGGTTAGGGGTTTCCCAAGTCTTATTTTTCGGGTATGTCTGCCATGTAGTTAGATTGCCATTCTTTTTCTTTTTTTTATTAGAATCAATGGAAAAAAGTAGCAAATTGTTCATTCTCCCTCTTAAGCTGAAACACTTCGATGTGAGCCTTGGCTTGCACACACACATCAGAAACATCCGATTAAATAATTCACACATGCTGGAACATTCAGGTCTATTTTGGAACAACGTTTGAGGTCGGGCACGAGCGGCCCAAAATGCACTTCCAAAACAGCCAAATGATGGGCTTCATTCCTGAATTTAATATGGTACTTTGATAAAGGAATAATTTACTCAGAAAGCTCAACGTGCCAAGATAAGAATTATATGAGGGCGAAAACTATTTCTGTCATCTGCTTACTCTGCTCAACGATTTAAGAGTGTATGTGCACAGCACGCATGCATTTACAGTATTTCATCAGCGCCTCGCCAAGGTAAATACTGCATCTTTCGATTTATTGTAAGGCAGTTCTGTATAATAGGATTTCACCGTTTCCCAAGTCTTATTTTTCGGGTATGGCTGTGAACTGTAACTGCAATAAAAACAAAGAGAAATGTGTCCCTTTGCCAGGACACACTTGGACAGGGAAGGGAGTTCATTTGAACAACGTGTTTGTAATATTATGTGTGTCAGTGTGTGAGCGTGACTGCAAACAAGAAACGAAACAAGGCGTAATGCGCTCTTAACCCAGAGACATCGGAAAACTCCCGTCAACTTTTCCTGCAGGATTAGGACGAGGATTGAGTGGATTTAGCGGTACTGCTGTATTCGCTCGTTGGAACCTCTAAGTACTGCTGCATGCACGTGCCTGCCTGTGGGTTCCAGGATTTATAACTACAGTTCTTTGCAAATACTCTGATAAATAGATTGCGTGATGGACTGTGTGTGTGTGTGTGTGTGTGTGTGTGTGTGTGTGTGTGTGTGTGTACATATGTGCGCCAACCTTGTGGCAGTAGTGCACAGCCGAGGTGATTTGTCGGAAGATATCTCTGGCTTCTGTTTCTGGCAGTCTTCTCCTCTCATGGACGTAATCATACAGCTCTCCTCTGCTGGCGTACTCCATCACTATCACTATCTTATCCCGACTCTCGAACACTGCAGACGACACGGGACACATTTAGAATACAGTTCACTGCATGCACATGTAGTTATGTGTGTGTTGACGGATGGGGAACTTGGATAAATAAAAACGTACATTTAGCAGAGATACATTGATTTTGTTGTTGTTGTTGTTGCAATTATTATAGCACAATTATTAAGGTCTTTTCATTTGTATGCATCAGTGTTAATTTTGGCAGCTATTTTAGATTTAGTCTTAGTCTTTGGACGAAAACGCTTTATTAGTTTGAGTCACATTTTAGCCATTTCTATCCTTGACAGTTTTAGTCGACGACAACGCAAAACATCTTAGTCCAGGTTTAGTCGACGAAAAGCCATTACATTTTAGTCAACTTTAGTCATTACTTCTAGTCAAAATGTTTTCTGTCTTTAAACTAATTCAGTTAGGCCAATACAGGTATTGGTAATTGGAATCAAGGTTGACAGACAGGTTGTATCAAGTGTTGAAATTCATAAAGCTACATTTAACTCTTAACACTTTTACTTGTGTAATATCCGGATTCCTTACCAGTTTGATAGCTCTAGCCTAGACTCTCCCATCAGTGTTAACTTTGGCAGCTATTTTAGATTTGGTTAGTCTTAAGGTCCTTACACATCAAGAGCGATGTGAATATACGGCACAAAATTGCGATGCGAGTTTTGACCCACCTGTCAATCACAGCCACAGATGTGTACACGTCGGAAGCGAATTTCTGAAAAATCGACCGTGGTTCGGAAAAATAAACGCCGCAATAACGCTCAGCGAAACTTCACCGTTGGTATGCACGGTTGCATTGACTGATATAGGTTTGGTAAATATTATTGACGTGCGAATTAATCCCATGAAAAAAACGCTCACGATGTGTAAGGACCTTGAGTCTTTAGACTAAATTGCTTATTAGTTTTAGTCACATTTTAGTCATTTGTATCCTTCATAGGTTTAGTTTTTATCAGTGAAAATAGGTAGTCGACGTACATTTTTCGTCATAGTTTTCCTCAACAAAATCAACACTGGTATGCATTGATATGTGTGTGTGTGTGTGTGTGTGTGTGTGTGTGTGTGTGTGTGTGTGTGTGTGTGTGTGTCTGTGTGTGTCATGTGACTAATGTGGGAAAATGATGGCCGAGGTGGAGAAAAAGGAGCAGCTCTGATTACATGAGCTCACTAATCTGAACTGTAACGGATTCTGAATCAAATCCGTATGACTTGTCCTTTTGTCTCGTGTTTGTGAATGATCTCTGCAACCATATGATACGGCTCTGTACACTTTGTACACTCCACTCTGTCTGGACACTGTATGTACCGTGCTGCTAACAGACAGGCACAGTTCAGGACTGTTCTGTGTGTGTGTGTGTGTGTGTGTGCGTGTGTGTGTGTGTGTGTGTGTGTGTGTGTGTGTGTGTGTGTGTGTGTGGGGGGGGGGGGGGGGGGGGGGGGGCTAGTCTCTGTGGCATCTTCTAAGGCCAAGAGTCTATTTGGCAAGGAGCCTATGTAATCTTGCTGTGTTCAATCTGCCACAGATGCAACCAGTGCTGTTCAGGCTCTTGGGGCTTGTGTGTGTGTGCGCGTGCGTGTGTGTGTGTGTGTGTGTGTGTGTGTGTGTGTGTGTGTGTGTGTGCGTGTGCGTGCGTGTGTACGTGCGCTGGTGAACTCACCCTCATGGAAGCGTATGATGTTGGCGTGCTTGAGGGAGGAGGTGATCTCGATCTCTCTCTGGATGTGAACTCTGTCAAGGTCATCAGTGATTCGCTCCTTGCGGAGAGACTTGATGGCCACCTGAGAAACACACAGGACGCACTGTTGAGTCTATAGCGAAACTGCATGAAATAGGCCACGCCCATCACGGGGGAAAAGCTCCGTTCATTTCCACACGCCAGCGTCATTTTCCTTGAATTAAACATAGCTAAAAGCTGTTGTGTGGTGGGCTGCGCAGACAACAAAATGTTAAAAATCGCCAGTTAAAGTTTTTTTGTACTCCTGAGGAAAACAAGGAAGCCATTGAGAATTGGCGAGAAGAAAAATGTGGATGTTGCTGTCAATGAAGTACGTTGGAGTGTTCATCTTCCGTATATACGATCTTTTTGTGCAAGACCCGATCATGCACGCGACATAGGAGAACGCCAGGATTGGACGGGAGTTTGTGTTTTCCCCCGTTTTGGGCGTGGTTTCTGAATGATGCCGCGCTCCGCAGTGTCTCTATACATGTTACAAAGTTCAACTGATATGTGGGTCAGTCCAATGGAGTGTGGACGGTTAAAAACTACAAACTTTGGGGGGTTCGGGTACTGCAGCAGTAGATTCCCTGCCTACCAACATGAGGGTCGCAGGTTCGAACCCACGTGTTACCTCCGGCTTGGTCGGGCGTCCATACAGACACAATTGGCCATGTCTGCAGGTGGGAAGCCGGATTAAGGTTATGCGTCAGTCGCTGCACTAGTGCTTCCTCTGGTCGGTTGGGGTCCTGTTCGGGGGGAGGGGGGAGGAGAACTGAGGGGAATAGCATGATCCCCCCACATGCTACGTCCCCCCGGTGAAACCCCTCGTTGTCAGATGAAAAAAAGTGGCTCACGATTGCACATGTATAAGAGGAAGCAACGACCGGGGCACCCTAGCAGTAGCCTGCAGAACCTGATGCTACATGTAGCTACCAGCTAGCTCATTTTCATTTGCTGTCATGCTGTGGCAGCATTTGCATTTTGCAGATGCAATGCAGTGCAATGTGAATTGGTTCGGCGATGCCAGGCTACCCTAGCAGGGAATTGGCCAAGGAACAATTGGGAAGAAAATGAAGGGAAAATCTGGGAGGGGGGGGGGGGGTCTGGAATCCAAGAAAGCAGTGTTATAGGTTATATGGGGACAGACATTACCATGGCGATACTGTGTATGTTGTTGTTTGTCCGTTTTCACTGAGGATTCAGTTCCAGCAACAGATTCCTCCTTAATTAATTCCTGTGCAAACCTGACCACTCGCCACTTAACTCATTTCCCCCCATCTGTCCCACATTATATCTGTCCCATCTGTCCCACATTATATCTGTCCCATCTGTCCCACATTATATCTGTCCCATCTGTCCCACATTATATCAGTCCCATCTGTCCCGCATTATATCAGTCCCATCTGTCCCACATTATATCAGTCCCATCTGTCCCACATTATATCTGTCCCATCTGTCCCACATTATATCAGTCCCATCTGTCCCACATTATATCAGTCCCATCTGTCCCACATTATATCAGTCCCATCTGTCCCACATTATATCTGTCCCATCTGTCCCACATTATATTACATTATATCTGTCCCACATTACATTACATTACATCTGTCCCACATTATATCAGTCCCATCTGTCCCACATTATATCTGTCCCATCTGTCCCACATTATATCTGTCCCACATTACATTACATTACATCTGTCCCACATTATATCAGTCCCATCTGTCCCACATTATATCTGTCCCACATTACATTACATTATATCTGTCCCACATTACATTACATTACATCTGTCCCATCTGTCCCACATTATATCAGTCCCATTTGTCCCACATTATATCAGTCCCATCTGTCCCACATTATATCTGTCCCACATTACATTACATTATATCTGTCCCACATTACATTACATTATATCAGTCCCATCTGTCCCACATTATATCAGTCCCACATTACATTACATTACATTACATCTGTCCCACATTACATTACATCTGTCCCACATTATATCTGTCCCATCTGTCCCACATTATATCAGCTCATTTAAAGAGGGGCCAAGCATACATAGAAGCAAAGATGCATACTGTAGATATGCAATCACACACACACACACACACACACACACACACACACACACACACACACACACACACACACACACACACACACACACACACACACACAATCACACACACACACACACACACACACACACACACACAATCACGCGTGCACAGAATCCCTGGGTATTTGAGGTGATTATTTAAAGGGATACACCACTTTTTTTTTAAGTTTAGCTCATTTGCCACATCCCCCCCACATAGCCAAGATACCCCCTGCCTTTACCGGCATTGTCCAAGCAGTATACAGTAAGATACAGTCGTGAAGTTAGTAATTATCGCCATAGAATGGAAGCCAATGGTATCGCTGTTAAAAATCCGCTAAAACACACATCTCACGGCGCTAAAATACACGTTGTGCTTCGGGGAGTCACCTCACGATGAAATATCAATCCAAAATGCACATAGCAGTGTTTTTGAAGGAAAATAGCTATAGCTAATTTCACCTTTCATAACAACTGTACGGGGGGTGAATTCTTATATAACTCGCCCATGTAGAGTAAAATAGACGAGAGAAAAGACTATGTTTTGGGGGTGATTGACAGGTTACCTGTCCAGTGATCGGGCAGCTTGCCGATAACGGACCAATAGCAGGCGGAGCTGCCGCTCTCGGAAACCCGTCGTCGTCTCGTGCCGTCTCGTGCGAGCTGCGCAAGGACCCCAAGATGGCGACAGGCCACACTAGGCTTCTAAACGGGAGTCCAAAAACCAATTGGTGACATCACGGTAACCAACTACGTCTATATTATTTACGGTCCATGGTCAATCCCTGCATGTCGGCCATGTTCAGACTAGGAGGCCAAATCTGATTTGTGAACTTTAGTGACCTATTAATGACTTTATCCAGATTGGTTTTATGAGTCTGGACGCTCCAAGTCTGATTTGTGTCACTTGTCCCAAACCACATATGGAGGTACTTTCCAATCTGCTTTCGACTGATGTGACTTCAGTGTGGATGCGCAGATCCACCAAATCTGATTTGAACGTCACTCGCAACTTGTCATCAAATGCTTCTGCGCAGGAAAACCACGTCACCAACGTACGTATTTACTGACGCCCACATCGTTACCATAGCAACCCATGCAGATAGGCTGTTTAGGTCTGGACACACAGATCCGACTTGAGAATCAGATTTGTGGCAGTGCGGACACACTCCCAAATCAGATTTGGGAAACCAATCAAGATAATGATGATTAATGACTTTATCAGCAAATCAGATTTGCCTGTAATGTGAACATGGCGGGCCAGCAGGCCTTTCTGCTGGGTCACAACTTCAGCATTCTCAGCTGACGGAAAGAACTTCGAGACACCAGACGACACAATTCACATGCTCTCTGAACTGCAAATCATTATGTAACACACACACACACACTCACACACACTCCAGGGGAACTCCAGGAAATGGGTTCTGGATGCGAGACGTGATTCTTCATAGCTGACGTCGAAGTGGGATGCTATCCTGTGAAGACTATTCCGGTTTTGAATATTTCTGTACTGAAATGTCTCGAGTATGAGGACTTGATGTGGGAACGGTGCCACAGCAGAGGTACAGGTCTTGGTTTGGAGATTACGGTAGGTCGTAGATCTTCCGTGGCTGTCGGCTGGATGGCATTATTCCAAGCTCGGTGGACTATTAAGAGATGTGTGAGCTTACATGCTCGTAAAAGGCTGTCTGACCTAAATACCTGCTGGGTCCAACGACCACAAAATCACCTACAGGGATGCAGAGGGAGCAGGGGAGTTAGTGACAGGAAGGATGTAGGTGAGGCTAATGTAGTTAAAGTGTGTCACCTCAGGACAAAAGGCCAGTATTTTGCAAGAGAGAGGATGAGAGAGAGAGAGGAAGAGAGAGAGAGAGGGAGAGAGTGTATGTGTGTCTATGGGTGTTTTGCGCGTGGGTAAGAGTATGTGAGTGCGGTGCTAAAAAGTATCCGTTGCACTCACAAACAATGTTACATTGTTGTTCATCCAAATAACTGTGCTGTGAGAGTCTGACCCTAAAATGCCACATTGTAACCGGACGCATGTAGGACACACAAGTAGCTGTTTGTGTCACTCGGATGAAACTAGGTGAGTTAGTTGGAGTTAACATAGATAATTGAACATACATACAGATACGGTTAAGTGATGCGATGTAGTGCCAAATCTCCAACAGAGTTCATTCTTAATTCCCCTATCGTTTGCTTGTAATTCATTTTAAAGCCCTTATGTACTTACGTACATTCTAGGCCGATGGTACATGTAAAAAAAAAACGTATTTTCGTTCTTGCTGTGGCTCCATTGGCTTTGGCTGGCTCTTGAAAACAATGTTTCTCCACTGCACATATCTTCAGACAGCGATCACTTGTGGCAGGTGGTTTGTGTGTAAGTGTGTGTAGCCATGGTGGTCGGGCGGTTGGGGGTGGGGGTCCGGGGGTCAGCCTCAGACCACTTAGTTACTTCCCGTTCCAATATTCCCACAGACGACTTGCAACTCACACACACACACACACACCCACACACACACACACACACACACACACACACACACGTCACACACACACATCCCGAGAGTCTGATCATCACTAAAGACCCCACAATGCATCTGTGAACGATTAACAGCGGGATTATAAGACCCCTTGCCAAATACTGTTGGCCTCGCCATCCAGTGACTTACTTACACACACACACACACACACATACACACACACACACACACACACACACACACGCGCGCACACACACACACAGCCCTAAACTGTCCGTCTACATTACCAAAGGGTCAATCAGTACATACAGTGTCCAGACTCCAAACTTGACGCCACAAGACAAGCAATTATACAGATTTGATTCAGATCCGGAGTCAGTGAAAGTGACCTACAGCTAGGGCTGGGCAACACATCGAAGTTATAACAATATTGTGATATGAGATTAGATACTGTATATGAACGTACTGTTCTGTTCTATTATTTGCCTTTACGCACATAGTCAATCTATCCACATTACTGAGTGATCATTAGACTATTTATCAAAAATCTAAAACATGAATAGTCTGGGAAGGAAACCCTGTCTTTGCATTTTATTTTTTTATCACAGTCTTGTTTTAATAAAAGTGACATCTCACATGTGGCTTTGACTTACAAATGATAAATGAACATTTAGCACACTTTATTAAAAAAAATACAGAGGTATCGTGTATCGCCATTCAGCCTAAAAATACCGAGATATGATTTGGACACACACAGCAATGTTTTACAGCGACAATCCAGAGTCGACTCTAAAAGAAAAAGAAAACATTACTATCGCCTCCTCTCTCCTCCTCCTCCTCGTCCTCCTCGTCCCTACTCGAAAACTGTCTCCTCCTCTGCCTCCTCTCCCCCCCACTCAACCCCCCCCCCCACCCCTCAGACAACAGCTCCCTGGTCTTGTTTCCAAAAATAATGTCCGTTTTGTTTCAAAGAATCCTTGGTATGCGCTGGCTTCTGGCTCAAGGAATTCAACCTTTTCCCTTCCCTTGTCGCCCCCAACCCCAGTCACCTCTCTCTCTCTCTCACGCACACACACACACACGCGCACACGCACGCACACACACACACACACACACACACGCGCACACTGCTGCCCTCTCTCTGTATATTCTTCCATCAGTCTCAGTGGACTTGAGCGTTCTTTCTCTCCCCCTGTTCGTATCTGGTGGATGCAGGAGGTCTCAGGGTTAAGCGGTATAGGCAGATGGAGGTAATTGTGCTAGTCTCAATTCCTCAATCTGATTGCAAACAGATTATCCTTATTACAGGATGTTTGTTTACTAAAAAAACAGAAGGGCCGCCATTCAGGCTCAGCGCTCACGGGGGAATGTGTCTCTTTGTGTTCACAGATCACAGCAGAGAGAGTGAGGGATTAAGGCCTGACTGCAGACATAAACTCACGCTTAATCCAAATATTCTGGCAGCAATTAACTGTATTTTTAACCTGGATGTTCAGAATGTGAAAAACGTTCAACTTGGGTTTAATGACACCTATTGGAGGAGACCTCTTGTAGCAACTTTATCCCCTTGTTCAAGTGTGGAGTGAGTCACACCAAAGGCATCTCAGCCTTGGCAACACAGGAAGGAAGAAGTGGGTCCAGAATCAGCCCATGAGCTCACCCACAAACACACACGCACGCACGCGCGCGCGCACACACACACACACACACACACAAGCACGCGCACGCACACGCACGCACGCACGCACGCACACACACACACACACACACACACACACACACACACACACACACACACCATCACTGCTCTTAACTCCACCACCTCATTGTTAATATTTAATCACAATGGCCAACATTTCTCACACACACACACACACACACACACACACACACACACACACACACACACACACACACACACACACACACACACACACACACACACACACACACACAGGAGACTGCTGAATAGGCTGAGTGAACAACAGTCCTGAGAGACCCCCTGGACAGTCAAAAGCAGGAGGAGCATCTTATTACTTCTATAAATCTCAGTGTTTGTCAGTAAAGCCAAATATGTTGTAAACATATGTTTAAATGGTTGACTAGCCTTACATTTTGCATTTTACATTAAATGCTATTAAATTCAGAATGCACTTTTAAATCAGATCGAGGCTAGGTCTAGGTAGCTCTTCAAATAACATTTTGCTTTTTGCATGATGTTCAGCAGCAGCAGCACTGACTCACTGTCTTTAGGGTTGACCTCTCCACAGCCTTCTTCACTTTGCCGTAGGTGCCTTTACCCAGCGTCTCCATCACCTCGTAGCGGTGTTTCAAGTTGTGTTTGTGCTGGTGCTTTTTCACTTCCAGCGGGGCGCTGGGCGTCGTTGCCGCCGGGCCCGCTGCGTCCATGTCTGCGCCGCGCAGCTGCCGCCTGTCCGCGCTTCTACAGGCACGGCGGCTGGCGAGCGTCGGGGACGGGGACTCGTCGCCGGTGTCGTTGCCGGTGGACGCGCTGTCATGCAGACACCCGAGCTCGGAGCGGTCGCTGGTGTTCATTGCGCCTCGGCTGTCCGCGTCACGTCTGCCCATTCTCTCTCTGCGCACCGTGCGCACCTGTCAGAAACAGCCTGCCGTGCCGTGCGCCCCCCCGATCACTTTGAACAAAGGCAGCACAGGCGCTTGTTCGTTCCAATCAGGTTGCCCATATAGAGTGCTCCAAGTCGCAAAGTAGCTAAGCTAGTAATGGGCTTAAAAATTAACAAACAATTGTTCTGTAGCGAAGAGATCCAGAAGAGGCGTTATTATGTGTCTGTGAAGAGCGGATATATACGTCTTTGCGCATCCATCCAATTCGGCTACCTCGAGTGTCCTCCTCTCTCTCTCCTCCTCCTCTCCCTCTCTACTCACGGCCCAGCCACATCTACGCGTCGTTTGACGCGGGGCTGACGCTGCTGCCCATCCACTTTGTATTGGAACATGCTGCACGCGTCGTCTGGTCTCCCAGCATGCTTTGCGAGGCGTCGAGCAGCATGTTCCAATACAAAGTGGATGGGCAGCAGCGTCAGCCCCGCGTCAAACGACGCGTAGATGTGGCCGGGCCGTCAGCAACAGGAGCGATGAAAACCACATGGGCTGGAGCGCTGGGCGGAGCCACCTCACTCATACCAAATGCCAGCTCTCTCATAGCCTCATGCAGGCGCGTCACACTAATTTAGGAGCATTCTGGGTTTTCCGTCCCTCAAATGACCGGCTCGACAGCAGGAAAGCGGGGAGATGGGAATGTTTGGAATGGCATGCGGCGAGTCAGACACTCACCCTGAAGTCACCACTTCAAATGAGACATGTTTGTTGACGCATCGCCATGATGCGTTGCGCTCAGGGAAATACATTCTGGGAAAGACTTTGGAGACACAGTGAAAACAAAAACCTATAGGAGAAAGTGGTTCCAAAAGCTTTGAAGTCAGAGAAAGGGTGTAATTATAGTTTGACGCACTGCAGCTGGTTCCTTCTTTTTTCTTGTTTAATTCAATTTCAATTCAGCCAAGAAAATTATAGGATACTGATCTATCATTACGCATAAGCTGCTTTAACTTTAGGGCCATCCATTCGTTAGCCTCATACAACCTTTAGATACCATTTTTCACTTAGGATTACATTTCCAAAAGAATATGGTTTGAAAAGGCAAAAAACTAACTCCTTCCAGACATTTCAATGGGAATCTAAAGGAATGCATTGGCTATTGTTTGGGGGAGAGAAAGTCTGTGTTTCTTTGCCCCCCTTCCCCCAAAGCCCCCCCCCCCACACACACACACACACACACCCCACACCCCACACCCCAACAGTACAGACAGGGGTTGACATGTGCAGTCCAGGGAGTCAATGACCACATTTGGATAAAGGCAAAACTGTATGAGGTTGAACAGACTGAAGCTGGGTTCCCATGGCTCTGGTGTTGCTGGTCTGCAGTCAGGAGTATCTGATTCAGGGTGTGAAGAGGTCCCGCGGGTTGAGGTTGGCCACCAGACAGACATCGTAGCTGTCGTGCATAGCCGCTCGTCTCTCCACCACCGTCCACACGTTGTCCGCCGGGTCCAGCTCCAGGATCTCCTTGGTGATGATCTCATGACGGCCTGGGACAAAGTCATGGGACAAAGTGTTCTGTGAGAAAAATCTAATTCCTGTATGCTTCATAATCAGTTATCCCCTGAGTCACACGGAGTCTCGTGTGCCTTGTATTTTTGCAACATGATGCATTTCAGCCAGCATTACTTGGACTACATGTGATATCCATTTTCACAGTCGGGTTGAACTGATTCATAAAGTCTGAGAGACCACAAAAAACAAGCTGTTGGGGAAACTCATTGAAAGGAATTCGCTGACTGACCGGCAACCTTGTAGTATCCACAGAGGTAAAGCTTGCCCTCCACTACTCCCAGATTGGAGGCGTTGGTTCGGAGGGAGAGTAGGGAGGCGGGCAGGGTCGGCCCTGGCCTCCAGGTGTCCGTCTCTGGGTTGTAGACCTCCACAGAGCTCAGGCAGCGGCGAGACTGGCCACGGTCCTCTCCATCACATCCTATACCACCTGAAGAACGCAAGGGCACACACACCACACAGCGTCTTGCTCCATTCTTCGCCGTGCAAAATATATAGTTCTGAATATCAGCCTTTCTTGTTTATGTACAGTAGTCTGACCTAGTATGTAGATCTCGCCATTGAGAACGGCCGAGCCACAGCGGTACCTGGAGTAATTCATCCTGGCACACTCTCTCCAGCGGTCCCTGCCTGGGTCAAACTGAAACACACGGTTACTCAGCCGGTCTGGCTCATCGTCCGGCTGGTCCTGAGGGAGGACAGGAGAGAGTCAGAAGGAAGGAGGAAGCCAAATTAAATTGGGTGATAAACAAGAAACACCAAGTTGTATCCGATGATGGTGAACTGAGGCAACAAGTTACAGTGAATCATGCAATACCACCTGACTGCTGCTTTAAATAATAATGTGAAACTTTATTCATCTTTGTAAAGAAAATGTATTTTCACTCGCCTGCCTGGCTCTACTACAGCTGTGGTTCTCAAACTTCTTCACATGGACCCCTAAACTGACACAAATTAGACCACGAACCCCATTTGATAAGATTTTGTCCCAGGGTCCCCCATGTGATCAGATTTTTGCTTTTAGATGTTTTATTAGAGAAAGTGTATGAAGCCCATGACCAAAATAGTCACACATTCATGTCATTGTGTTACTTATAGATGGAATTCAAGTGAAAATAAACGATCCCCCTTTTTGCTGGGGAACCCCTGGAACCCCCTCGAGGACCCCTGGGGGGGGGGGGGGGGGGGGGGGGGGGGGTCCCCGGACCCCACTTTGAGAACCACCGCTCTAAAGATCAGCTACACAACATGGCCACATCTGGTAGAGATACAGTGCATTTCCCAAGGACACTTCCAATAGGGACACTTCACCACGTCATCCCGCTGCCCAACAATAACAAGTGGGATTGACTGCCTGACGTCTGTTTACATACCTGCGGTGTCCAGCCGCCCAGCACATAGAGGTGCTCCTTCAGACTGACGGCACAGTGGCAGGCGAGGGGCAGAGGCAGAGGGGCGAAGCTCAGCCAGCTGCCTCCTCTCTTCAGCGACCATCTCTCCACGCTGTCTGTGATCACGTACTGGTTCCGCACTTTCATCTGACCACCGATCAGATAGACGCAGTCGCCCAGCAGCCCTAAAGCATACATGTCCCTGTACGCTGCAGTGCACAGCTCCGCCCAGCTGCTCTTCTCTGAACGGTCAAACCTGGAACAACACACACAGGCAGCTACACAGTTTGGATCTCTTTTTTACGGATGGGTCTCCCCAATTTTCTTTGCCAATTCTGAGTTTCACCAGGAGGATGTAGAGCGTGGGAGGATCACACTATTCCCCCCCAGTTCCCCTCCCCCCGAACAGGCGCTCCGACCAACCAGAGGAGGCGCTAGTGCGGCAAACAGGACATATCTGGCTTCCCACCCACAGACATGGCCAATTGTGCCTGTATGGATGCCCGACCGTCCAAGCCGGAGACAACACGGGGCACGAACCTGCGACCCTCGTGTGGGTACGCAGGGAATCTCCCGCTGCACTACCCGGGCACCCGTTTGGATCTGTTTTTGAGTGCTGTGCCAGGTTCCAAAGGGTGGATTTGGTATATCCTATCTGTTCTTCTGACACACACAAACCTGTACATGTCCACCCTCTTCATCCTGTGTTGGTCTTCTGCCTCTATGGCCACCACGATGCTGCCGCTCTCGCGGCTCACTGCCCCTGCTGTGATCTGGCCCTTGCCTCCAGAGCCCTTCAGTGGAGAAGGGATGTAGTAAGTCCGCCTCCCCTGGGGGGCGAAGCAAAAGCTCAGATCGGCGAGTCCCCCGCGGCGGGCAGGCACCCCCGTCTCATCCACCCCACCCAGGCAGAGCAGCAGGTCGGTGGTCTCCATGCCGTAGCGGAGGGCCGGCCGAGGGGGAGCTGCCATCTCAGAGAGACCCGAGGTCTGGAGGGCCGCGTCGATCATCCCAAAGCACTCGTCATCCCGAAGCAATACCTGCGAGATACATTCAGAGAGGTATGATCATCTCTCACGCTACTCGCTCACTCAGTGTGAAGGAGGTGTCCTTTAGTTCCCTTTACTTTGATATCACCCTTCTCTCACTTCTCACCGGGTTTCTCCTCCTGGCTTTACGGAGGAATCCGGGATCCACCAGCTCCAGACGGACCCGCCTGAGTAACTCCGCAGCCTGGGCTTCGCTCTGTGAGTCCCCCCTGCGCCTCTCCACCCAGCGCAGCACCAGCTTCAGCACACTCTCCTCCTGCGGGATGTTGAGGTCATCGGAACCGAGCAGAGCCCCCAGACTTTGGGCATCGAGCTCCAGCACTTCCTCTTCCTCGCACACCTACAGACAGCAAGATGAGGAAGAGGATAAAACAATATGGGGATGAATAATCATATCAGTGGAAACAGTGGAAATGGATATAAGAGAGAGTATATACTATATACAGGTATATTTATATGAATCATAAGCCCTATAATTCTTCAGGCCATATAACTGGTGTTGTCTTCAGTCCAATGGCTCTATTGAGATATTTGACATCAGTAATACTGAATGTCCCACCTGATCAAAGTGTTGGTAGAGGTATCTCAGGGCGCACTCAGCCAGGCCAGTGGCCCCCAGGGCCCTTGCCCAGTGGTACAGCCCCACACAGTTGGAAGGGTCCAAACGTGCCTCCATGTAACTTTGACACAACCTGGAGCACAGTCACAGTAAGGTGGTGACGGCAGCAAAAAAAAGGGTTACTTCAAACTTAGTTCACTACCCTGCCCTTCACATAGGCTTGTGGTTCAAAATGGCAGAGCAGCCACTGTTCATATTATATACTAACTGGACTAATGATCGGCGTTCTACCTGGCAGAATCGTCACCCACCTGAAGGCTCCGTCTACATGGAGCAGGAAGGAAGCAGCAGCCACTCCCTGGATGTTGTCGTTGGAGAGGGGGAGTTCGGCACGGTACATGTAGCCCAGAACCAGCTGCAGGCTCTGGGCAGGAGTGTCTCTGAGAGGCACCTCTCCTCCACGGGTCTCCCTTAGACCACAGGTAAACATGGCCTGGACACAGGAGTGAACAGAATGATTCATAAAGGAAGACAATACAGTTACAGTGATGACACAGCAGCTTTGCTTGTATTGATGGTTGACATGCATATCATGTTGAAATGTCGCCCCATCCTGTATCTATTCTGCAATAGCACTGTCAGATTTCAAATCACTTCCTTTTTGTGTGGGGCAACCTTGCAGCAAAATAGCCTACTGTATGAACAAGTACAAGTTATGCACAGCAACCCTAGTACCTGGAAGTAAGGGCTGAATGCAGACAGCACCACCCTGTGGCAGGGAAAGGGAACTCCCTCTGCTAGCAGCACCACATCAGTGAGCTTCTCATCCGCCCTCATCCTCTGTAGCTGCCTGAGAAGAAGTGAGCCATGCTCTGCCTGAACTGAGTCCAGCGCTGGAGCCTCCATGGAGCTCTGCTCTGGGTGGCCGAACCACCTCTGTCAGCCTGGAGCACAGTCTATGGCCTGGAGAGAAAGACCAGGCTGTATAAGCAGAAATACAACATAAGATAAATACTAACATGCTAGCACGCACGCACGCGAGCACACACACACACACACACACACACACACACACACACACACACACACACACACACACACACACACACGTTTCAGCTCATCATCAATAATGGCTCAATCCATAACTGTACTATCGCTCGCTCTACTGACTTTGTTTACCCAGTGATCTTTTGGGTTTGACATTCTATTTATTGTTTAATCCTTTGATAAAAAATATAAATAAATATGCTGGCAGCATAAACACTTGTGTGATCTGTCATTTGAATTTAGATGACGGCCTGTAATTTGAGCTGACCTTTCAAAAAGGTCCAAAAGCATCCATCAGCAAGTCAGACTCCTTAAGAACATAATGTGAATATATATATATATAGCAAAAATCTAAATGGCTGATCAATTGGCCTTATTGAATTCCCTATTAAATTTCCCGATACCAATCAATCACAAAGGAGGAGATGTTGATCAAGTGAAGCAGAGGAGTTAGAGAAGGATTTTTAAGATGTGATTTGTGTAAAAGAGGCTTCCGTTCAATATCAGGAAGATGTTCCAAATATTTTGTGCATTCAGTCATACTAATACATATGCATAAAGGGAGGTTAGCTAGATGGGGAGGAGGAGCAGTAGTGATCTTCCTCCTGCTCCAGTTGTAGAAGCCTCCCAGGCTCACAGTTGAGCCCATGTTTGTTGACCCGTCTCTCTAACTGCTTTCACCCCTCCAGCTGACCCGCCAAACGGTAATGGAGACGGTAATGACGTGCACACTCTCACTCTCAGTGTGCTCTACACAGGTAACCTCACACCAGGCAGACATGCACAGGCACTCCAGAGAGTGAGTGCTAGCTTTGTCACTAAAGCATGCCATTACAGTAGCTAATTGCACTCAGAACAGAGCTATATACCGGTTTCCGGAGGATGTCCCAGGGCCAGGACTTCACAGCGCTTTGCAGGATTGTCTGTGTTGAGATGTCGCTACTTTTGGTCTTTCAAAGTCCGCTGCACAGACTGCTTGTTGGCCGTCATGTCTGTCTCCTCTTCTGTGCAGTTTGCTGTCTGTGACTTAAGAGTGTGGCACTAGCCAACTGCTCACTGGTTTTAAATAGACTAGCAAGTGCACATGGTCTGTTCGAGTTTCCAGGCTGTATTCAAACTGGGTGTCATTCTTATCATTTCTGGGCTTTAAAAGGAATGTTTTCTGCAATGTTTGTGTAATGTGCTGAATTTAAACAAAATGTTGATTTCATGTATAGGAACTAAAACAATCAGAAGCATTATCAGCAGATCAGAATGTTGACAACTGCGTGGACAAATGATACTGTATGTAGGCATATGTATCATTGCACCTCAACACACTTGTTTGATAGCATATTCTATGTTTACATATTTGTTTTCTACCATGACTCAACAGTTCCATACACCTTTGTCCAGATAGCAGAAAGCAAAACAACAAGAAATAGCTATGCTGAATGCTAGACATTGTGTTGTCCCTTACTGATGTTGTCAAGGCTCAGCCTCTTCGGAAAACCACCAACAAACTGTACACATTGGTGTGCACACACACACACACACACACACACACACACACACACACACAGGGACAGGCAATCATAATCATCATTGTAACTGTTTTACAGACTCTCTTACAGTCTGGAGGCGTGTCTGTTTCGTGCACTGCTCATTGGTGGTGAAACCGATCTCAATACAGATTTATTTCAGGCTATTCTTACTGTACTGCATTCATAAAATCTTGATGCCAGATCATTTCTACGAATTACAAAGGTCAATGCAGAATCAAAGCTGTTCACAGTGTGTGCTGACAGAGGGATTTAGGCTTCTCTTCTCTCCTTTTCTTTTTACACTATGTGAACATTTAATTTCCATTAGATTGAATTCAATTGTGTCTTGCGACCTTTTGACAGTGTTGAACAATGATGTTACGCAATAGCACGAACAAAATAATGTGTTGTGGAGGTCTTTATAGCTTTGTGCCAAAGCACAGAGAATTACAATGAGATTAATCACTTATATCTGGTCCAGCTGCGTTTGTGTGTGTGTGTGTGTGTGTGTGTGTGTGTGTGTGTGTGCGCGTGCGTGTGCGTTTACACGTACAGTATGTGTCCATGTTTATTGAAAGTGTTGCCACACTGCAAATCCCCTGACCCGAAGGTGTTTATATAAGGACCTTTGGCCACGTGTGTCCTGTACTCCTTGAAATTGCTCTCATGCAGTCTGCCCAGAACAAATCTGCATTTATTGACCAGGTGATCTCTCATCCATCAACAAATAGAACAACCTGCAAACAAATATAGTTATTCTGCAAATAAATGTTATTTTCACCTATGCCATTTAAATATTTCTGCATACTGGGGTCCATAAACAGTCTTGGAATTGCATAAATTAAATGTTCTCTGTTTGTTTCCATTTTTGTCCCACTGATGATGTCACAGGAGACATTGTGACATCACTGATGATGTCATCGGTTATGTCATAAGACTGATGATGTCATCAGTGATGTCATAAGAGCAAAATCATCTTATGACACATAGGCACTGATGTAAACTTAAGGGGCCCACACACACACACAGCTAGCGAACCCGCGCAAATAAATAGACATAAATTTAGTTAGTTAATTAATTTTGTATTTTTGAGTTTGTGTTTTTTTTAATAACACTTTACAGCACTTTGTGCTGCTTTGTGTCGCCCCATGTTCAGGGCATGGGGATAAAAAACAAAGAAAGGAATGCTGTAAAATGCTATAAGAAATGACACAATATGTATCTCATGAAATTGAGCAATATCTGAGAAGAACGGCTATTTTCACACTATGCCCTCTCTCTTTGACTATTTTTATCTTCTCCTCCATCCATCAGGATGCTAATTTTCCTTCTTCACACCTTCTGTATATTTGCTTGTTAGTCTTTCTGGGTTGTGTGGTCATCTTTGTTCCTTAGCTTGAAGGTCTGACATTGCCAAGTGTGACAGAAGAAGAAGTTAATATGTGCAGGGATGATGTTTTCTGTTATGTCAAACGGTGATCTATTACTGTTAGTCATTTCAGTCGCAGAAACACAGCAGCTATTATGTGACACGTTCAAGATGCTGATGGACAGCGATATTCATTGTTATTGTCACTACAAACCCTGCTCTTTGCACAATGGCCAAAATAATACTATACAATAAAATAAAAAATAATAGACTACATACAGGCCCGTAGCCAGGGTTTGAGAAGAATCAAGGGAGGGCCCAGGGGGGGCTGTGCCCGACCGGTTAGAAAATGTTGTCCATTTTAAAGTAAAATGCATCAATCTGGTGCACTTTGAGGGCAAAATGAAGAGGCTAGATCTATAAAGAACTACAGACATCATGTTTGTCAGGATCGGTGTTAGACATGTGGATCTATTCGCGGGTAGTTGATGAAGCTGGGGTGTTGTGGAACTTGATGGCTGGGGCTGCACTGTTCGAGGTTTTGGGAACGGTTGCAGAGATTGCAGAGATTGGTATGATCCTTGATGAGAATTTATGAATCACTGGCGAGAGCCTGCAGGAACAGGCCCTTATAGATGTGAATATGACATCACCTGTGTTATGACATCACCGGCGAAAGGCATGAAAGACGCCTATGAATCATGACATCATCAGTGATCGATGACATCATAGTAGGAATGACGACGTCAAAGTAGGAATGATGACGTCATCCTAACAGTACCCTCCCCTCAACGGACGTCACCTGGCGTCCAATGAGGCCATCAAGGATGGCATCTGGGAGACAAAAATCCGTAGGTTCTGGTGGAGGTGCTCTTCCGCAGGTGGTTAGACGCAGGTGGTTAGGCCCCAAAGGGGGTGTAAGAGAGTGAGGTGCTCTTCAGCAGGTGGTTAGATGCAGGTGGTCAGACCCCAAAGGGGGTGTAGGACAGTGGAGGTGCTCCTCCCTAATACAGGATATCGAAGCCATAGATGGACCGATACGTAGATAGAACTTCCACCGGGTCCGGTGGATCCTCTGGGGCCGGCCATCCCCCGGGGCACGATCCAAACACGGGAGGCTGGAGACCATCAAAAGGGTCAAATGCCGCCGTCTCCGAAGGCAGAGCCGCAGGGGGATCTGACACAGCGAGGCCTGCCCTCCCGACCTGTAGTTTGGGGAGGTCACCCACCGTCTCCTCCTTTAAACGCCTCTTATTTCTTCTTGCTCTTGACCGAGGGCTGACGACACTACGGGAGCCTCCCAGCATGAGGCTGGAACCTACGTGTTGGTCAGGGACAGGAATTGGCTGCTGCTGGGGTACGGGTTCAGGCTCGGCGAGGGGAAGGTCCACAGGTTGTGCCTCAGGTACGGGTTCAGACTCGGCGAGGGGCAGGTCCATAGGTTGTGCCTCAGGGCCAGCAGACTCGGAGGCCCCCTGCGGGGGGACGGAGCCGATCTGCAGGCAGCGATTGAACTTCCCCATGAGACGATCGACAGTCCTCTCCAACTCCCTAACCCTCTTGGAGACACCCTGCCACTCCTGGGTCCTGCAGGGAACGCTACCCAACCGTACAGATTTCTTGGCTGGACACGTAGAGTCTTGATCCACTGAGAGTACCACGGGCCGGCGAGCGGTGGGACCACTTACTGGACGCCGGGAGCAGGAGGAGAGGTAATGCCCGGCTCGACCACAGTACAGGCAGCTCCGGGTGTCCAAACGGCGCTGCCTCTCCTCTGGTGTGATGCGAACCCTGCCGGTCAGATCACGGTACAGATGGCTGCTGGTACAGATGTCGGCCGGCTGCCCCTCCTCTGGGATGACGCGAACTCCCCCCCAGAATATGCCCTTAGCAGCTGGAGGCGGCCGAGAGGCAGAGCTAGAAGCAGGTCTGGAAGGTCTGGAAACCTCCGGAACGACGGCGCGCTCGGAAGCTGGGGCAGGAGGGGCAGAAGGCTGCGGAATGGCACCCTGGGGGCCTAGCCCATCGAGACGATCTAGCCTGCTCGCCAGGAGGGCGAGCTGATCCTGGGCAGTGGAAGCTATATTCTGGATTGTGCTAACCAGGAGGGCGTCCCGATCATCGGCCTTGGAAACCAGAGCCTGGATTGTGCTAACCAGGAGGGCGTCCCGATCATCGGCCCTGGAAACCAGCGCCTGGATTGCTTTTTCCTGCTGGGCAATCAGCTCAAGTATTGTCGGCAAGTCTCCGAACGTGATGGGACGAGTGGAGACATCAGGATGAGTGGAGATATCCAGCTGACCGCCTGGTGGGTCAGCTGAAGCGACCGGCCGGGTAACTGGCGTTGGGGCGACTGATCGCTCAGAAGCTGGGGCAGGAGACTGCGGAATGACGCCCTGGGGGCCTAGCCCGTCGAGACGATCCAGCCAGCCAACCAGGAGGGCGTGCCGATCATCGGCTTGGGAAGCCTTGAAAGCTGCCTCCCTCTGGCCGTCGAGCACGTCCCGAAGGATGTCATCGAGGAGCGCCTGCTCCCGTCGCATCTCCGCGAGTCGCGCGCCCAGGCCAGAAATAGTAGAAATCAGTGCTGTTTGGAAGGTGTCGTCTGGTGGACCACCTGACGTGGCCGGCGGGAAAACTGGGGTCTCGGGAGCTTCCTCCTTGACTGGCGGAAGTGTGTCCGCTAGATCCGCTTTAGAGTGATTGGGGGCCTCCTCCTTGATTGGGGTGAGAAATTTGCCCGCTAGATCCATTTCTGAGTGATTCATACTGTCAGGATCGGTGTTAGACATGTGGATCTATTCGCGGGTAGTTGATGAAGCTGGGGTGTTGTGGAACTTGATGGCTGGGGCTGCACTGTTCGAGGTTTTGGGAACGGTTGCAGAGATTGCAGAGATTGGTATGATCCTTGATGAGAATTTATGAATCACTGGCGAGAGCCTGCAGGAACAGGCCCTTATAGATGTGAATATGACATCACCTGTGTTATGACATCACCGGCGAAAGGCATGAAAGACGCCTATGAATCATGACATCATCAGTGATCGATGACATCATAGTAGGAATGACGACGTCAAAGTAGGAATGATGACGTCATCCTAACAATGTTAGATTAATATCCTCTTTACTGTGCTGTTGCTTTACAATGATACAAAAAATAAATGTCTGCCCACATAATATATATTCTGCATACAGGTCACATATGGCAGAATACTGCTCAATTAAATACAATGGCCCATCTACACAAACATCACTTACAGGGGAGTTACTTACCCATTCACTTCAATAGAACTGTCCCCAAAGTCTAGCCCCAATCTAGCCCCAATGCAAACTTTTAACATTGTGGTTAGAGTTATGTCTCATCCTTCTATATAGCACACAGAGAGGAAGCAAATTGTTGCATTTCTGATCAACTATGTCATATATCATGTTATTTATGAGGGCTTTAAAACATCAATGACAGATGAATAGATCTGGGGGCCGGGGCTATTTTCTTTTTTTTTAATACCGAGGTCATGACCTCAGTGTCCTCAATGGTAGCTACGGGCATGACTACATACATCTTATCTTTTCTTATCAAAACAGGGCATAGTTAATGAGGGGAGAGACAGAGCACATAGAGAAGTCCCACAGAGGCTGGGTTTGAGAGGGCGTTTGCAACAGAATTCATAACCTTGTTTTAAAGACCCATGAGACATGTTTTATACAGTTAAAAAATAGCATGATATGGGTAACCAAACCCCAAAATACATTTTTCCAGCTTTAAACCAATGTATATGGCTTTTGAGTAGTGTTGCTGAAGGATTCAGGTCAAAATCTCCACATTTGAGAGTAAACTATCATTTTCATGCAGCGAGAGTGCCCTCTGTGGCAGAAGGGCAAGGTGTCAACCGATCCTTCAACCGTTTCCAAAAGTCCTTCCCCTCGCAAATGAATGAGATGTGGACTGTGACACAAGCATTTATTACCACTCCAAGATAAACCTAAAGCAATAGCCATGTTGACTTAGGTCAAGACTTTATTAACCAGTAACCTAAACTTCAAATAGCTGATTTGAGGGGTGCTGGTTATATGCGACTAATGTTTGTCAGATTAGGTCCTCGCGGTTCAAAGGTAAGTGTCAGAGAGTTTAAGCAGGCTCTTATGCGCCAGTTTGGACACTCTGGAAAGTGTCAAAGCTAAAGTGATACAGTGTGGCCAAAGGTAGGCGGACACCTGCTCCCCGTCCCTCTTTTGCCATTATTATTGGGGACATGAAAGGGCCCTATTCCAAACTGTTGCCACAAAGTTACAAAGCACACACTCCTCCAGAATGTAGTGTTAAAGGAACACTCCGCCCATTTTCAACCAGCTTTGTATCATTAGAACATCAGTAGTATATCAGAAAACTGTAAACGGTTTTGAAGTCTGTCATTTAATTTGACAGTTATTGAGTGTTAAAGTGTGGACCAGTGACATCACTGGTCCACACTAACTCAAATTAATAACTCATTAACTCAAATCAACTCTCAATAACTGTCAAACTATTCATCATTCATCTAGTTTGACAGTTATTGAGAGTTGATTTGAGTGAATGAGTTATTAATTTGAGTTAGTGTGGACCAGTGATGTCACTGGTCCACACTTTAACACTCAATAACTGTCAAATTAAATGACAGACTTCAAAACCGTTTACAGTTTTCTGATATACTACTGATGTTCTAATGATACAAAGCTGGTTGAAAATGGGCAGAGTGTTCCTTTAAGATCCTGTCACTCTGTTTAGGTACTTGCAGGTCAGAGACTTCTTCATTAAGGAAATAAAACCAGACCTTCCGGAAGAGACAAGCGGAGTGATTGGGGCTCTGGGTAATGCCTATAAGAATAACACAGGCAGAGTGATATCGGTGCTGTATCAGGGCTTAATGATGAGTAGAGGAACCTCCACACTAGTGTATATATTAGAGATAGTTGGATAAAGGAAGGTAAATTAGAAATAACTGAAGAAGATTGGTATAATATCTGTACAGCAAACGACCACCAGCTCCAGGATGTGGAGAGAGTTTAGCTGAAGAAATATCATGAGGTTCTTTATTACTCCCAAGACAAAAAGTAAATTTTCTGATGCACCTCATAGCCTACGTGTTGGAGGCTTTGTGGGGAGAGAAATGTAGATCACGCTCATGTTTTCTGGGAATGTAAGAAAATTAAGAAATATTGGGAAGAAATATGGGTGGATTTGAAAGCAATATTGGGATACGAGGTAGCTAACACGTGTGAGGTGCTTTATCTAGGTAACTTAACCAACGAAAATGTACAGCGGGAGGATCAGTATCTGGTTAAAGTTTTGCTAGCAGCAACCAAGAAGGCAATCACAAGGAAATGGTATAAGGAAGAACCACACCCACCCAGAATCATTGGACGGATATAGTAGAGGAGATTTTTGAAATGGAAAGACTCGCACACATCCTGAGAATTCAACAGACACAATTTGAAATAAAATGGGACAAATGGACAACTTACAAGGAAACCCTTCTTCATGGAGACACCACCCTAACCCCTGAAAGAAGACCTGAAGACCACAGAATGTAATCATGTAACACTGGCATACCCAACACTCATCTTTTGTTTGTTTATTGTTTGTTTTGTATGTGACTAAATGTGCAAAAATCAATAAAACTTGAAGTAAAAAAAAGAAAATCCTGTCACTCAAACTAAGGGGCCGAACCTGAACCAAGGGAAATAGCCCCAGACCATTATTCCTCCTTCACCAAACATTACAGTTGGCACTCTGCATTTGGTGCCGGTAGTGTTCTTCTGGCATCTGCCAAACCCAGACTGGTCCGTCGGACTGCCAGATGGTGAAGTCATCACTCCAGAGAATGTGTTTCGATTGCTCCAGAGTCCAAAAGTGGCACGCTTTAACACCACTCCAGCCCAATAATGCTTGGCATTCTCCATGGTGATCATATAGGTGAAAGAACATTTCTCCTGCTGCTGTTGCTTCCAGAGGCAGTTTGGAACTCAGTAGTGAGCGTTACAAACTCTGTGGTGCCGTTCGGTGAGCTTGTGCATCCCTATACCGCTTTGCCCCCCTGAACTGGTCTGGCTGTTAGACATCTCCACGGCATCCTGTGACAGTAACAGATCGAAAGTCACTGAGCTCTTCAGCTTCAGCCTGCTCAAGTGTTAATGTTTGTCTATGGAAATTGCCTGATTTTATATACCGGTCAGCAGTGGGTGTGACTGAAAAAGCTGAATCCACTAATTAGGAGGGGTGTCTGTCTGCATGCCCTTTTTAATTGATCAAAGAAAAATGATAGATATAGAGTAGGCTATAACATCCCATGCTAAGAGACTCATCTTCACACGTCTATTTGTGTATTAAATGCCCTTACAGTAAAATGTGTTGGTCAGCTTATTCCACTGGATGGTTGGACTCAACAATGGGCTACAGGTGCTTTCTAAACAATATTTACACATTTTAGAAATTAAATATTGTATGCTATTGTTTGCCTAAATATTCTATTCACCCAATTGTATCACTTGTATATATAGTGGTTCAATTTAAACTCAATCATTCATCATTCATCATTTGGTCAGTAAACAAACCTTTCCGTTCAATAAAACATATTGGGTAATGCCAGCAATAACAACTTTCCTGTTGTCAACTTGTCACTGAAAATATTGTCACTTTTATCTCCTGAATGAGGAAATTGCCATAAAGATAACATACATGTATTACCAGCCCAGAGTGTGCGTGTGTTTCACAGTTTTCAAGTGTTTACCAGCCTTTCCGCTGTAGTTTTCCCTAAGTTAATCATCATAGGATAACTAGCATTGGCAGAGGAACGCAGACACACACACACACACACACACACACACACACACACACACACACACACACACGCACGCACACACACTTCCACAGGTGTGTGCACGGGGAAGTGGGGTCAGGGTGGGGGTGGGGGTGTCCTCTCTCATAAGGACAGGAGAGGAGCCAGTCACTCCCACAGTCCAAAAAGTAACGGCTGCAGAAGAAGCAAGCATCGCCAAAGCCAGTGCAGCACACAGAGGAGCCTTCAGTGATCTCGCACTATAGCTTTTGAGATGCAAGAGAGATCTGTGAGCGGATTTTCCAGACAAGACAAGAAGACCCTTAAGCTGAAGAAGGTGTTGGAAGAGACGTTTGTGGCTGACTTGAACTTGGTCAGATAAGACATGAAGGTCCGGGACCACTCGACCGGGGAGTATTGCGTGCAGCGGGACATTCTGGATGAACTGTGCCTGGACAAAGTGGCACGGAAAAGGACACTTTCCACTAAGCCACCCCTGCGTGAACGGGTGAAAGACAGTGTCAGGTAAGACGACAGAGGAGGACAAAGACGAGGAGAGAGGAGGAGGGACAGGGAGACGAGAATGGAAAGCACTGTGACACTGCAATGCACTGACAAGGTCGTTTCAGGATACGCCTGTGTGTAAAAGTACTGTAAAAGCATACTTTATTGTCCATCAGTGTCTGTCGATTAACTGGTATCTCTGTTTGCTCTTGTGCTTAAGTTAAGTTAAGACTTAACCTGTTAAGCACGTTAAACACCTGCTAAACACGTGAGTGTGTGTGTGTGTGTTCAAGATTCAAGATTCAAGATTTTTATTGTCACTCCATGGTACAAGTATCACGTGTGAAATTCTTGTGCTGTGGACTCCGTTTACAACGTAAGACAGGTCAGAGACAGTGCGCATAGGTGCACATAGGTGCACATGTCATGTGCATACTTTAGACGTGCTTCTACATCTTAAATTTGACGTGTTTGACATACAGGTGCAAATAGCATATACCTTATTAAACATACAATTAAACATTAGACCGTAATGGTAGCAGCTACAGTACGGTACAGTACGGCTACTACACTATTTGTGTATGTTAAGGAGTCTCGTGGCCTGCGGGAAGAAACTGTTCCTCAAGCGATTTGTGCGTGCTTTTGGAACCCTGTATCTCCTCCCTGAGGGTAACAGGGAGAACAGGCTGTTGTGGGGGTGGTTTGTGTCTTTGATGATCTTCAGGGACCTCCTGAGGCACCGCTGGTTATACAGTTCATGCAGTTCTGGCAACTCACATCCTGTTACGTGCTGGGCCGCGCGTCTCACTCTCCGTAGCGCCCTGCGGTCCATGGTGGTACAGTTCCCGTACCAGGTGGTGAAGCAGCCAGTCAGCAGGCTTTCAATGGTGCCTCTGTAGAAGTCCCTAAGGATTTCTGGCCTTAGCCCAAATTTCTTCAGGCGCCTGAGTCCGTGTATTCGCTGTTGGGCCTTTTTGACAACAGTGGCGTTCAGAGAGAGGTGGTTGTCCTGGCACCATTGTTCCAGGGCCCCCACCTCCTCTCTGTAGGCCGTCTCGTCGCCCCCCGAGATCAGCCCCATGACTGCTGTGTCGTCTGCAAACTTCACGATGGTGTTCGAAGTTTGAGTCGCCACGCAGTCGTAGGTGTAGAGGTCGTACCAGAAGGGGCTGGAGACGCACCCCTGGGGCGCTCCTATGCTGATGGTCAGTGGTGAGGAGGTGAGGTTGCCCACCCTCACCACCTGGCGGCGGTCCGTCAGGAAATCCAGGATCCAGTCGCACATTGCTGTGTTTACTCCCAGATCCTTGAGCTTGCGTACCAGCCTGGAGGGTACTATGGTGTTGAATGCTGAGCTGTAGTCCACGAACAGCATTCTTACATAGGTGTCCTTCCCCTCCAGGTGGGACAGGGCGGTGTGGAGCACGTGTGCTACTGCGTCCGCTGTGCTCCTGTTGGGGCGGTATGCAAATTGTAGCGGGTCGTGGTCCGGGGGGAGTGTGGGGCGGATCTTTGATATGACCAGCTTTTCAAAGCACTTGCTGGCTATTGGCGTGAGGGCTATTGGGCGCCAGTCATTGAGGCTGGTCACTTTCTGCTGCTTTCTGCTGCTGTGTGTGTGTGTGTGTGTGCGCGTGTGTGTGCGTGTGTGTGTGTGTGTGTGTGTGTGTGTGTGTGCTGTAAATGTGTATGGGTGGTTTTATTTGGCTCAAAATAATCATCGTTACGCAATCACACAGGTGACAAAAATGTAAAAGCCGGATGCCAGTGGTTCCAAAAGGCTGACGGATAGTTTCCTCTGAGCGGTTTAGTGAGAGAGCGGACGAGCAAAGTTCACAGTTGTCTGTGGAGGAGATGAGCACTCATAACACAACAACACCCTGTCACACATTGTACGCCACTTTCACCAAATATTAACCAATCAGAATGACGCAGGCCTCCGTTTGAGAGCAGATGTTAACCAATTCGATTAACGTGAGGAATGTAGCCTCCTTGATCTTGTAACATATCATCAATGAGTAGCAGAGGACAAAAACAAGACACATGCTTATGTCACATGATGGTGTAACAAAAAGACGTACATTTTTGTCATGCGGGCATTCTGATACTGAAAATGCGATTTTTTTTTTACATTCGGTTCACTAGTGCTTTATGTCATATCAAGCGACAGAAGCATAGTGACACCTCGGATGGTACCGCCAGCACTCTACAAGGCCAGCTGATAAGCACCGACTGTGCTGCAGCTGTTCCAACATTCGAAACACACACAGTAACAGCCACTGCTCATTGGTCCCCAAAAATTAATATATTTTTTTATGTAGTTAATATGTGTGTGTTTGTGTGTGTATGTTTATATGTATATATACATGTGTATGTATACATGTGTATGTATACTGTATATATACACATGTGTACATATATATATATATATGTGAGATACATAATAATAAACTGTGAGTTAAGTGGATGCAGTGTGCGGACTTCACTTCTTTTGATACGACTCACCATAGCATGCCTGACCCTGCCTCAGAGGACAGTGCCACTGCCTTCAAGCCTGACAACTGACAGAGCATATAAGCAAACAGAAGCCCAAACATGTGTCTGAGTCACCTAAAGAGACGGTGAAGGGACATGGGAAGTTTGAGGGATTTTGAAGAAATGTGGAACATGAAATTGTGTACTAACTTACTAACTGTCAGGAATCAGGAATGTGAATTTGATTTTTTTTTAATTCCAATGTATCTCTCTAATTGCTCAATCAAGGACCACAACGGAAATAACTTATCTTTTAACATGATCGTGTTATCCTCAACATTTTCTTTTAACGGATGCATTTGTCATAGTCTATGACATGTTTTGTTATATTTGTTTTGCATATGTCAAATAAATCAAATCAAATCAAATCAAAATCCCATGTGCCCACCCCCCCCCTGGTCACAGGTGTTCGGGTCCCAGGCTGAAGCAGTCGGTGCTGAGTTGTGTGCCTATCCTGTCCTGGCTGCCTCACTACTCCATCAGAGAAAATGCCGTGGGGGACTTCATCTCTGGCATCAGTGTCGGCATCATGCACCTGCCACAGGGTTTGTATGAATAATGTATATGGAAATGAATATAGAAGCACACATTACACATTTAAAGGATAAGTTAATGATTGTGGACCTACAGTATATAGTATATAGATCCAGTCTCGCCAGTTGAAACGACAGGCATGGCTTGCTAGCCTTTTGCTGCTAACAATGAGTCCAAACAGGGGTTGGCATAACATCTCCAAAGATGCCATTTTTAAGCTCCACAGGGGAGTTGAGAGTAAATGGAAAAGTAAATCAATGAAAATGATTTCATGACACACTTCCTTCACGCACATTTAGCCTACTAATCAGGAAATGACAGAACATACTGTAACATTTTGACAGACTGGCTTTTTTTTTGGACGAACCCCAGACTCATGCGTTAGCTAGCTAGCAAGAGGCTAGCAAAGGGAGCTTGGTGTTTCAACTGACATCTGACTAGGGAGCTGATATTGTTGGTGAGTCCAAGTAGCCTACGACTACAGGTAGCCTAGGTAAGAAACAAATTATATGTAAGTTCAAAATCGTCACCGTATCCCAAAGAGGATATATTCATGTTTTACACACTGGCTCGATGTTGTTCATCAAAACTCCTAATTGAATAATAAGACAGATACTGTTTTGTTTTTTTAGATTGTGGTCTATTAGGTAAAGTCAGACATTGTGTTGAAATGATGCAGTGTCTCTTTGTGCTTTCCTTTGTAATAATGTTAATGCTTTGCCAGGTATGGCGTATGCCCTCCTGGCATCCTTACCCCCTGTGTTTGGCCTGTACACCTCCCTCTTCCCCGTGCTGCTCTACGTCATCTTCGGCAGCTCCAGACACATCTCCGTAGGTGAGATGTGTGTGTGTGTGTGTGTGTGTGTGTGTGTGTGTGTGGTGGGGGGGGGGGACGGTTGTGATGAAATCGAGAGAGAATGAGATATCAATGTGGATTCAATGTGTGTGTCTATGTACACGTGTGTATCTGTATGTGTATGTCCAGGTACGTTTGCTGTGATCAGTATCATGATTGGTAGTGTGACAGAAAAGCTGGCGCCAGACAGTGACTTTCCATCGATCCTCAATGGGACCGTCACCAATGAGACAGACATCGATGCACGGGACGCCTACAGAGTCCAGATAGCCTGTGCCATCACGGCCCTAGGAGGAATCTTTCAGGTGTGTGTGTTTCTGTGTGTAAATCAGTAGTATATATCCCAGCAAGCAAAATTACGTCATGATAACGTTGTGATGACGTGTTTCAGTGACGTTCAGGACTAGGCCGGATCACAGGGTGATTTGGGGATGATTTAGACGTCTACGCGGGAACGTCAAGCTGACGTCGAAATATGACCGTTACCATGAATGGGCATGTTCATATTCAGCAACTTTATACATAAAGCTATAATTATGTCCAGATTAACAATTTATGCTACATTTTCAAAAAATAAAATACCACCCCCATGCGGGATTTGAACTCAGGATCTACAACTTATGGAAAGGCTATTCTACCACTACGCTAACTGTTCACTGATATTATCTGCTGTAGGTTGGAGTAATATAGCCTACCGTTTCAAAACATGGACCCCTTGTTCTTTTTATACCGGTATACGTCATCCATGTATACATCCATGGAGTCGGGACAGTTTTAATACAAACGAAAGCTAATTTAACTCAAACCTTAATCTCGAAGAATCATTGAGGAATTCCCTCAAAATTTACAAGTGTCACCCTATAACGTTTGTTTACCCAGTGCTCCTGTTAGGCTATGAGACACGAATATAGCCTATGTAGGATTATGGCAGAAACTTGTTTTATATTTAAAACGTTGGCGTCAAGTCTTGGATCGGACATCACAGTGTAACTGTCTACAATCTGTGTAAGAAGAACCCCGAAACACATTGCAGACAATTGCAGGATTCCCTGCAATTCATCTCCTCGTAGTCCCACCTCCACGAATAAACAGTTTGTTAATCAGCGCAGATTGTCCACATGCAAGTGCTGATCACTCGGATTTTTAATAAATAAATAGCCCAGGCTGAGAAATACGTGATTGGTTGCAACCATTTAGTTATCCTCGTGGATATTTCAGTGGTGACCGGTGAGTGAAATTAGTTGGATAGTGATACAGTGATAATCTGGGCCAGATCTGACTCGTCATGATATGACTTGAGCTGGCCCCGATTGGGCTCTCTCGATTCGTCCAGGTCCGTCCGTGCTTGCTGGGATGCAAATGAACAACGTTTAACTTCCCTCCATCTTGCCTGGACCGAGAGCTCACCGTTCATTCACAGAACCTCCATTTCCAAATGATGTCATTATGATGTCATTTGGAGCAGTTTTGCCATGGTGTCACTATTACTGTTTCTATCACTATCACTATTATTATCACTATCATTATTGTTCTCTCTACCTTCATTCGCAGAACTTCCTGGACCAAATGACATCATTATGACATCATCTGGACCAGGACGTTCTGCAAATGAACGGGGAGCTCGGTCCAGGCAAGATGCAGTGAAGTACTTTGTCCATTTGCATAATAACTGCTGATCTCTGTCCTCAGATCCTGTTGGGTTTGGTGAGGTTTGGTTTCGTGGTCACCTACCTGTCCCAGCCTCTGATCCGCGGCTACACCACAGGAGCGGCATGTCATGTCACCATCTCCCAGCTCAAGTACCTGTTTGGAATCAAGCCGTCGCGCTTCTCCGGGCCGCTCTCCCAAGTTTACGTGAGTAGCTACATCCTGCTTGCTGCAGACATACTCGGGGTGGCACAGAGAGTGGGGAGACTGACTGCCCTTCAAACCAGAGGATCCTGGTCCACCACGTCCTTCTCTCTGTGTGTGTGTAGACAAGCATCTGCTCTGCTGAAGTGTCCATCAGCAAGACACTGAAACCCTTCCAGAAAGGCCGTTCTGTAGAGAATTGGGAATCAATAGTTTCACATTAGCGGGAGTCAGTTATTGTATGTGTCAGTGCAACTTGTTCCCTCATAGAGTGCGTTTACATGCACACAATAAACGGATAACTGAGAATAATCAGGTCACTGGCAATAATCTGATATCCGTGTTTGTTTACATGCACTTAGTAAATAGCAGGAACTCGCCTCAAAGTGCGCGAGTGGACATTGACGGCAATGAATAAACCTGATGACTCAGCAATAACCTAGGTGTGTTTAAACCTGATGACTCAGCAGTAACCTAGGTATGTTTATCAGTTTTCTCATAAACTGATAACGGCCTTTATCTGATACATCCACTAATAAACAGTTTATTAGTGTGCATGTAAACGCACTCATAGTTTCCACATCAATAGAGCCCGCTCTGATTTTCTCACACTATGGCTACTATTCGACTGTATTACACCGTGTGACTGATGATGATTATTATGATATCATCATTATTATTATTTAGAAGTCAAACTCACTGCACCCACTTTGATTTCAAACCTCTTCCCCCACCCCTCCCTCCCTCCCTCGGCTCCTCCACCCCTCCCTCCCTCCCTCGGCTCCTCCACCCCTCCCCTCACAGATCCTGTTTGACATTTGTTCGTTGCTCCCTGAGACGCACGTGGCAGAGCTGGTGGTCAGCCTGGTGGCGCTCGCTGTTCTCATTGTGGTCAAGGAACTTAACGCCTACTACAGCAAGAAGCTGCCTCTGCCCATCCCCATAGAACTCATAGTTGTAAGTCCTCCTTGCTTACTTTCATCTTCCTTCCTTGTGCCCTTCCTTTTTTCCCCTGTCCTGTATGTGTTCACTTAATGGTCCAGCAGGGGGCATCATGACCTCACAGTCAACTCAAACAGGACAGAGGAAAGCAATAACTCAATTAAATAGACTACTTGCACAACTCCACTACTTCCTGAAATGAGTAGGGCATCTTGGTTTCCTGTCCTATACTATTGGATGAACTGATTAATGTCAGGTGTGCCTGATCACTGTTGTTGTGACTGCAGCAGTCAGGCACACCTGACATTAATCAGTTCATCCAATAGTGTAGGACAGGAAACCAAGATGCCCTACTCATTTCAGGAAGTAGTGGAGTTGTGCAAGTAGTCTATTCAGTTTATGGGCATCAAATAGAAAAGTACTTATTGCTTAAACAAATGTAACAAATTCAAATTACAGTAATCAAATTTGATTGAACAAACAATACATATAGACGGTTTTCACCAGAGCGCAACCCCACAGCACTTCCTTTTTCTCAACATTCGGCAAACTGCAGAAATATTCACTCGACATCGTTACTTTTGTTTTCGCCGCTCAGCTGTATAGACGGTTTTCACGGAATGGTCAGTCCTGCACTTGAATGTTTTATTTTATTTTATGTCCATAGCAAACACTGCAACAGGAAGTGAGCGGGGGTTCAATTTAGAATGTTTTTGTTGTCAAGTTAAAACCATCTATACAGTTGTTATGTCATTAAATTATTAAATCAAACAATTATCAGCCAACAAATTTATCTAAACATTTTGCAGTTTTGGTCACACAATGCTTTCTTTTTACGTCATCAATTGTCCTCCTGTCTGAGACTGCCAGGCTAAAACTCTCCTGTGTGGTTTCCCATTCATGTCTTCTTCAGATAGTTCAAATGATGGACTGACTCTATGGGAAAAGGCCATCCTGTTTTCCACCTACATTCCCATCACAGGGGTCTACATGGGGTCTATAAGTTGAAAGTAATAATTCACCCTACACACCAAACTGACATTCATTGTGTCTTTTTCAACAGATCATAGCAGCAACAATCATCTCCTATTTTGCTGGGCTTAGTGGTAAATACAGCGTTGATGTGGTTGGAGAGATTCCCAGTGGGTACGTTTGCGTATGTTTGACTGGAATATGTGTACATGTGTGAAACAGAGGGGAAATAGGGGGGGGGGGGTCTCTGGACAGTCAGCTGGTGCCAGTCTCTAGACCCAACAGAGACAAGACTATAATCATACTAGAATACTAGAATCATATACACTAAAGGTGATTCTGCTCTCACTGGTCACAAGGTCACAGACCCAAATGTAGCAGATACGTCAAGTTGTTGATATGGCAAAGTAACACATTGTACCAAGAAACAGGGTCAATGTGTGTGTGTGTGTGTGTGTGTGAGAGAGAGAGAGAGAGAGAGAGAGAGAGAGAGAGAGAGAGAGAGAGAGAGAGAGAGAGAGCTTAGTCTACCAATATGCCACATTCAGATAGGAAGACAGGGGACACAGACGTCTAAACATCAGATATAATAGCAGATGATTCTCAAAAATACAAAAGCTACCATGAACTGTTTTGCCTTTTTCGATAAATAACAACTTTGCAGATTCATGGCATTCTTGATTTTGTATTGTTTTTTTGTCAAACCAAAAGTGCAGTGCACATAAGTTATTGGCAAGGTGCGTGTCTTTGCCAGCTGCAGTGTGGGAGCACTGACTACGTACGTACAAGTCTATATTACCGGCGAGACTGTAAGTCAGCAAGTCTTTGACCTTCACAGATACTTCGGCTCACAACTTCTAGGTCTGAGGTTAGCGAGGCAAAGGCCGAGCCAGAAGATCATCAAGTTGTTTAATCTCCTTTCATGTCAAGAGAGTTTATTCCTGACGGCACCAAAGGGACCTGCTCTGCAGCTGACCCCAGCGCTCAGTAGCTGGGGTGGCGATTCCAAGGAAAATTACAGCTCTTCATTCCTCAGTCTTTTGTCCTTTATTTGGATCCACATTAGCTTCCGGTTGCCTCGTCTTCCTGGGCTCCACACTTTAAAAATAAACAGCCATTAGTCAACATGATCCACCTTATACGGCACAGGAAGAGGCAGCTCAAAGATAGCTTAATGCTTCGAGAGCTAAAAACTGAAATAACGTGTTCAGCAGAAACGAGGTCGGCAAAAAGAAAACAACAGCAAAAACGACACAACAAAAAACTATACTTATTTAGTTAGAAAAGCCCATCAGTTTTTTTGCTTAAATCATTTTTGGAGAGAATATTTCGTCTTGGCCTGCTTTATATGGGTGTGGGTATCACATTCCAGGCAGAGGAGGCTTTGTAAATGACTTGTTGTTGTTGACATGGGTATACAAAAAAAGATCTTCTCTCCCTTCCTACTCTCACTCTCCTGTGTCTCCACAGGCTCAAGGCTCCCCGTGCCCCAGATGTGACCCTGTTCCCAGAGGTGGTGGGCGACGCGTTTGCGGTGGCCATCGTGGGCTACGCCATCAGCATCTCCCTGGGCAAAACGTTTGCCCTTAAACACGGCTACAAGGTGGACAGCAACCAGGTGAGGCTGAGACAGTTACTCTCTGTATATAACTCTCTCAGAACCCTGTGAGAGTTGTAGGCGCAGTGTGGCAGCGTGACTAAGTGTCGAAGCACACACAGACCTCCTCTTTGTTGGCCGTCCGCAGCAGCTGGGGCAGAGTCAAGCCTCTGCCTAATATTAGACTGAGATCACATTGGTGGAAAAATGATTCATGTCGTCCTGGAAATAGCCTCAGACAACAACAGCAGAGCCGCAAACAAGTACGCAGACCCATGTTCTTTGAACTGTGACATGGCTTCTACATCGCTTTGTCTCTATCGATCCATTCCGTTAAAATAAATTCCAAGCATTTATAACAGATTGTCACTACGTTCAAACAGCGACGTGACAATGTGACAAAAACAGCAATAAATGGTTGAATAACACCATAATAATCGATCGCTAAATCAATAGATATATCGGGCACACTCACGCGTATCAAATGTCCCTTGTGTCTGAAGGTTTCTAGCAATATCTCACTCTCCCTTTTCTCCTAGAATGTAGCCTATTCTGATTTTTCATTTGGGAAAATGTTTTAAAAAATGACTACTGTACATTAGTATGAATTTAGGAAGATAGGTTTCTATTACTTCTTCATAGTCGCTCGTTTCCCTCTATAATATGTCCAAGAAGATCCAGAGATGTTCTCCTTTGCCCCCCTCCCCTTTTTTGATTATTCATTCTCTAGGCCTGAAATGAGCCAGTGTTGAGTTCCCTATGCCAGTATCTGGCCATGCCATCAACTTGAGTGGAAAAATGATTCTTCTTCCCCTGAAAATAGCGACACAAAAAGGAAGGACGACTAATAACGTGGATTCTTTCTGAGTGTGAGCCTGACTGTTCTTCTGTTCTTGTTCTCTCTCCAGTCTCCACACAAACACACACACACACACACACACACACACACACACACACACACACACACACACACACACACACACACACACACTGGCAGAGGTATGTGACTGTGATAGTTCTGCTCTGGATAGAAACAAGCTGAGGGCACTCGCTGCATCTAAATCTTTAATGTCCAACAAGATTTGCTCAATCAAGTGTGCCTTAAATATGCCCGAAGCCGCTTTGCGTCTGCACTCAGGTGTTGACATGGACTTAAAGTTCATGAACAGTGCAATTAGGGTGTAACCAATACATTCATGGCGGCATACTGTACACAGGTGTGACCAGGAAATACATGACATCCATTATTGTGAGTTGATATATGTACGCCCCATTTACACCTGGTTTTTAAATGCGACCTGTATCCGGATAAGTGATCTGGATAATGGTCGCATTTAAAAACCAGGGGGTAAATGCAGGGCCGATTTTACACTTCATGGGCCCTGGGGCTATTCATCTCTGCAGGGCCCCCCTCTCAAGCGGAAGGGAGTGTCGAAAAAAATTTGAGTGTTTTTTTTTAACCTTTTTTAGCCGTATTTAAAGGAATATCTAATTTTAAATGAACATTAGGATTATACTGTTGTGATGTCATTATTCAGTATCTTCTCCTTTTCTCACTAACTTTCATGTCACCACCTGCTCTCCTGTCAGCATTCTAACTTACAAACACAAACTGTAGGTTTAGCCATCATGTTCTTTCATAAACAGCCTGATTGGAAAGAAAACATTGCCACTGAGATGTCACAACAAGCACTTTTATTATTATTATTTAGTATTTATTATTGCTGTTATGCTGTAAAAAAAAAAAAAAAAAAAAAAAAAAAAAATTTGGGCCCCTTGATGTCCCGGGCCCCGGGGCTTCAGCCCCGGTAAGCCCGTTGGTAAAATCGGCCCTGGGTAAATGGGGTGAAAGAGATCTGAACACAATGTGAGCCAGACTACCTCCAGATGTGGTCAGGAAGATCTGATCACGATGTGTTTACACCTTGCATTAACATGCATTTTTCCTTATCCAGATACAGGTCACATTTAAAAAACAGGTGTAAATGGGGTGTTAGTGTATTTCCCCCCCACTCATAACAATGGTCTCTAATGTCATATAATGCTAAAATATTACTTGGATGTTGATAATTTAAATTTAATTTAACTATTATTATTCTATCTCCCCCTCTCTCTTTGTGTGTCTCTGTCTCTGTCTCTCTCTCTCTTTCCAGGAGCTGCTTGCCCTGGGTCTTAGTAACTCTATTGGAAGCTGCTTTCAGTGTTACATGGTGACGTCCTCCCTGTCTCGCAGTCTCATCCAGGAGAGCACAGGGGGAAATACACAAGTAAACACACACACATACACACACGCATGTACACACACTCACACATATACACAAAAACGAAAAGTAGCAGCATACAAGTTTTGGAATATTTCTTTGACTTGGGACCTTTTATAATGTGTGTGTGTGTGTGTGTGTGTGTGTGTGTGTGTGTGTGTTTGGTCAGATGGCCGGAGTGGTTTCTTCCTTCATCGTGCTGATCACAGTTTTGAAAATAGGCGCTCTGTTTGAGCAGCTCCCCAAGGTGACCCTCTTCCTGTATTACCTTACTCTACGTTTCCCCTCAACATTTCCATATCTCTCTTGGCACACAACTGAATAACTAATGGGTGTGTGTGTGTGTGTGTGTGTGTGTGTGTGTGTGTGTATTCCCCAGGCTGTCCTATCCACAATAGTGTTTGTGAATTTGAAAGGGATGTTTAAGCAGTTCCTGGATGTCCCTATGCTGTGGAGGACCAACAAGGTTGATTTGGTACGACCACATCTTCTCTAATAGTCACATGCTCAGTGAAAACCCCTGTGCCACTTTTGCCCCCCCCCCACTCACTGTCAGTGTCCATGCTGCCCTCTAGCTGGTGTGGCTGGTAACGTTCACGTGCACCGTCCTGCTCAACCTGGACTTGGGTCTGGCCGTCTCTATTGGCTTCTCCATGCTCACTGTCATCTTCAGAACCCAACTGTAACTATACACCGTGCAATCTAATTATAATATATCTGAAATACGATCATGGCTTTGCACAAGCAGGACGGTTCTGGCTGTAATCACGTCATTTTAATATCCTCCAGGCCCCGCTACTCTATCTTGGGCCAAGTGCCAGACACTGACCTGTATCTGGACACAGAAACCTATGAGGAGGTAAGATTATATTTTTTACCTACTAGCACAGGCATGTCCACAGTCCGGCACGGGGGGCCAGTTGCGGCCCATGGATGGCTCTTAAGTGGCCCTCGGCTTGTCTCTCAAAATATACTAGATGTGGCCCTCCACACAGTATCGGTTAATCAACCACCTAACGATGACAGCACTATCGTACAGTTTGTAGACAAGCACCAAGTAGGAACAACACAGGCAGAACTCATGTTTTCAGATGGTAAACAAAATCCTTACAGTACAATTGCATTGTATGTGATTTTTATTTTGATAACCCATATGATGCGAGAAGCAGCTGGCCCTCCGTTATTTTCGTATGATCCAATCTGGCCCCCATTCAAAAAAGTATGGACACCCCTGCTATAGTAGCACCATCGACAAGCAAGCAAAGGAAAGGACAACTCCTGTGGATAGACGGAGGCAGACGGAGACGTCAGGAGAGCTCCATTTCGTCAGACGATACCAGGGGGAAGTGAAAAGTCCGAATGAGAGTAGAGTGTGAGTTTCTGATACTCAGCGACTTTCACTATGTGTCCCTGGCTTCCTGCAGGCCAAAGAGCTACCAGGCATTACCATCTTCCGTTCATCCACAACTGTCTACTACACCAATGCTGAGCTGTACTTGGAGGCCCTGCAAGAGAAGGTGTGTGTGTGTTTGCATGTGTGTTTATGTGTGTGTGTGTGTGTTTGCATGTGTGTTTATGTGTGTGTGTGTGTGTGTGTGTGTGTGTGTGTGTGTGTGTGTGTGTGTGTGTGTGCGCGTGTGTTTTTGTGTGTGTGTGTGTGTGTGTGTGTAAGCGCGCGCCCGCACAGGAATTTGATTACAAGATGTAATCCCTAGTATCTACTGTCTCTACAACACCGTTGATTACTTTCACTATCTCCCTCGCTCATCTCTCTCTTTCTCTTGTCTCTTACTGTATCTCTCTCGCTCCGGGCTTTGTGCAGAGTGGAATTGAAATGGGGAAGCTGCTGACAGAGAAGAAGAAACGCGACGCGAAGCAGAAGCGTCAACAGGCGAAAGAGAAAAAGAAAGCTAAAAAGGAGGCAAAGAAACAAGTAGGACGTCCCATACTGTACAACAACACTCACAGATGCCTAAAGTCATACTAATTCTTCTGAGATACAGTATACAATCATCATTGAATTTCAGATGAGAAGCTACTAATCGTTACTTCAACTTCTCCCAACTGTTCAGGGAGACCTCAACAATGGCAAATTCTCCATGAAGGAGCCAGAGAAGGACCAGTGGAAGGAGCTGAATGAGGAGAAGGTCTCTGCAGGCACGAATGCCCAGAGCATGACCATAACTCTGAGTGAGACCCCTGTAAACGGCCACGCCAAGGGCCAGGTCAACTGGGCTTACCAGCACGACGCGAGCACGTCGGGCTCAGACTCGGAGACGGGTTGCCACGGCGATGACGACACAACTCAGACTTCTCACAACGGCGACGGGGAGGAGGGAAGGGGCCCACACAGCATCGTCTTGGACCTCTCCACGGCCAGCTTTGTGGACACAGTCACTGTGAAGACCCTGAAAAATGTAGGTCTTGTTGACAACATGCATGCGAATGTAGAAAACGTGTAGAATGTGCATATTCTGTGATGAGAGCAAAATAGAGCAGCTTGTACAAGAGATTTTAGTTTAATTTCTAGTTTAGGTTTCAGATTGAGTGCTGGACTTATAGCGCACCTAGAAAGAAATGCTGGAAAGGGAAGAAGAGAAAAAGAAAGACAAATTCACATCTCATAGCTTTTCTTTTCTTTTCTTTTTGCAACTTTCCCCACCGCAGATATTCAGAGACTTTGGAGAGATTGACATGGACGTCTATCTAGCAGGCTGCCAAGGTGAGTTGCAGAAAGAGCAGTGGTGGAACAAGTGCCAAAAAGTTGTTTCTTTGATGGAAGTAAAAAATAATAATCATGTAAAAGTATAGCTCAGAGTAAAAGCTAAGTTACTTTTACAAAAGAAAATATGATATTGGAAAAAGCCATGGGGACAGAGTTCAAGATTATTTTAATTCAGAGAAAATATTAGAAAATAAAGTACTGACTGACTGACTGACTGACTGACTGTTCATTGTGAATGGCTCTGGTCCGCTTATAGAGAGCCTACAAAATGTGTACTCTTTAATGGGTGTGGTTTAAAATGTATTCAATCAAAACACATTTGAGTAAAAGTGCAACTACCGATTTAAAAAGTACCAAAAAAAAAACAATTACAGAAAATATCTATCCAGTTTCAACTGTACGTTCCTTCCGCCCTTGAGAGGCGGCAGCACACCAGACACAACAGCGACCACCAATGTCCTTAATGCAGTCTGCAAAGCACTGAAGCTTTGATAATAGCTGTGTCAAGGCCCCCGGTGGCGCCACACTGTTCCCTGTGGGCCCAATGCTGACCCTGTATTAAAGAACCCCAACACATCAATATTTATTGTTGTCATCTTAGCATTTCGTCCTCTGGTCATGCATTCATAAGTAATAGGTCTGGCATCCGGGTAGTACAGTGGTAGATTGTCCTGCCTACCAACACGAGGGTCACAGGTTCGAGCCCCCGTGTGTTACCTCCTGCCCGTGTCTGCGGGTGGGAAGACGGATGCGTGCTGGTCGCTGCACAAGTGCCTCCCCTGGTTGGTCGGGGCGCCTGTTCGGGGAGGAGGGGAACAGGGGGGGAATAGCGTGATCCTCCCACGCGCCACGTACTGCTGGCGAAAACCCTCGCTGTCAGTCAAATCAAGCGGCTGGTGACTGCACATGTATCGAAGGAAGCTTGCGCAAGTCTACAACTCTCCCCAGATCAGCAGAGGGTGTGGTGCAACGACTGGGACAGAAAGGGGAATTGGTCTTCTACAATTGGAGAGAAAACGGGAGAAGAAAATTTCAAAAAAGTCTCACTCTGCATGCATGTGTTGTGTGTGTGTGTGTGTGTGTGTGTGTGTGTGTGTGTGTGTGTGTGTGTGTGTGTGTGTGTGTGTGTGTGCGCGTGCATGCATGCGTGCGTGCGTGTGTGTGTGTGGTCTAACACTAGCCTGTGTAGTGGAGCAGTTGGAAAGGGCGGGTTTCTTCTCGGAGTCCATCCCGAAGAGCAGGCTGTTTCCCACCATTCACGATGCAGTGCTCCACATTGTTAAGAAGCGGCGCCCGGCAGACTCGACTAACGTTGTGCTGGTGAGCTGATCACACTGTGCATATTCAACATAGATCAGTCAGCTGATCACACTATGCATGTTCAACATAGATCAGTCAGCTGATCACACTATGCATATTCACCATAGATCAGTCAGCTGATCAGACTATGCATATTCAACATAGATCAGTCAGCTGATCACACTATGCATATTCAGCATATATCAGTCAGCTGATCACACTGTGCATATTCAACATAGATCAGTCAGCTGATCACACTATGCATTATGGAACATAGATCAGTCAGCTGATCACACTATGCATTATGGAACATAGATCAGTCAGCTGATCACACTATGCATTATGGAACATAGATCAGTCAGCTGATCACAGCATGCATATTCAACATAGATCAGTCAGCTGATCACACTATGCATATTCAACATAGTTCAGTCAGCTGATCACACTATGCATTATTCAACATAGATCAGTCAGCTGATCACACTATGAATCGACACAGATCTCAGGAGATCCCTCAGCTTTAATCAGCACTTTGCATTGACATGCTCAGTCACACATTCACAAATGCTTCCATCCTCATTACCTGAATCTCCTCCTTTCTTTAGGACGTTTGCTGCATCACCAAGATGTGACCAACAGGGGTCAGACCGTCCCTTCTCTCGCCATCTTCCTCCTCCTCCTCCTCCTCCTCCTCTCAGACCTGCTGGCGGTTCCCTCGCTCCCTATTGGCTGTGCTTGTCTCCTCCCACTTCACTGGGGGAGAATGCACCAGACGTGACATGGCGGCCAGTTGCCATAGAGACATAGGGAGCCGTTGCTTTGGCAACAGGCCTTTTATGATATCGTCTAATGAGATAGCCGGCGATACGTCACTGCAGCTCTCTGGCTCTGTGGTGTGTGTGTGAGACAGAGAGAGAGAGAGAGGGGGGGGGCTCTGTGGTGTGTGTGAGAGACAGAGAGAGGGGGGGGGGGGCTCTGTGGTGTGTGTGAGAGACAGAGAGAGAGAGAGAGGGGGGGGGCTCTGTGGTGTGTGTGAGAGACAGAGAGAGAGAGAGGGGGGGGGCTCTGTGGTGTGTGTGAGAGACAGAGAGAGAGAGAGGGGAGGGGGGGGGCAGTGAGTGGGAGAATGTAGCACTGGACTAATAGGAGTCCGTATTTATAGCCTGTGCGAGAGAGTAGAAAGGGAGTGAGAGAGGTTGACTGTAAGGGGAAACTGAGACTCATATAGAGAGGAGGTGTTGTTTGGAACAGATGGGCCAAGACGTGTGTCTGTCAATCTATCTGTTCTGTTCTCTCTTTGAGCCAGCGCGGTCAGCCGTCCTGCTACGTTCAGTGAGGGCAAACAAAAACGCCGTATAGAATGAATCAGTTCAAATGTAAATATTTGTCATTCACCTGATATGGCTGGGCCATGCATGTCCCCTTTCATTCACTCCCGAGAGCCTATAAGAATGAACAACGTATATGTACAGGGGGTTACGTTTGAAAAGAGCAGCAGCTCTTAAAACACCCTGCTTGTGTGTATTTATAGTTGCATATTCACATATCTCTGATGCCTCTGACATGTCGCTAGCCGTCTATTTCAGTCGATATCCAGTCTCAAAAGATCATCTGCTGTCATAACTGATCTGTCCGGTGTCACAATGCTTTTACTATCACAATATACACAACATTTATATGGGACTTTGAACATTGTTTTGAGTTTCTACTGCAAAATCTTTTCAGAGTTTCAGGAGTGAATTCATTTCAATCTGCCTGCTACAATCAACTGAGGCTGGGCTTCGTTTTGATTTGCCCGGGAATCTCAAATTATTTGTTTCTTTGTCCTTTGAACACTCCATTTTAAACAATATCAAGTGTTATAAATTACGGGGACACACACACACTTCCTGTTTGCCAGTGTGTGTTGTTCTCGCCGACCGAACACACCTCCAAAAGCAAAATAAAGGCTTTATAAAGCATGATTACACCACTCTTTAGCTGTGACACTTTTACGTTTGAGTTGTTTTGAGGTGATTGAACCACAATACTATCTGTAAATATCAATATTTTATTATTTTTTTGTTTTTTTTTGTTTGTGTAAATAAAGAGCCATGACAACACGTTTTCATCTCCATCTTGGCATTTATTGCTTCTTTCTTGACATGGTATCGTTCTCTCTCTCCCCTCCCCACAACTCTCGTCTCCTTCATTCCAGTTCCTCTCCTTCTCTCAAGGGGGAAATACTGATCATCATCCCCTCCCCGATATTGTTAACACTGATTCACAGACCCCTACAATACACTGGATACTTAAGTTACTTAATAACACACAATTGGAAGTGGCGATGCATTGTCTTCTTTTTGAATTTTACAAATGGAAGTTGTTTTTGTACAGTCAATACAACAAGGAGAATACAGTTGGTAGAAAACAGTGGCCAAGGGTAATGAGTAAGACACCATGCTGCAACAGACTTAAATGTGTTATGTCTCAGACAAACGCACAAGGTGTACACACACACACACACACACACGCACGCACGCACACACGCACACACACACACGCACACACACACACACACACACACACACACACACACACACACACACACACACACACACACACACAGGCATACACACACACACACACACAGGCATACACAGACATACGCACATGCGCACACACTCAAACCCTGGCATCATCAGTCGACATGAGGTCTTTCGTTTTGAAAGTTTATCAGAATCTTTTAAATTTACATTCATTCAGCACCAAATGGCATGATGTGTTGAGATGTTTGAGGCTGGGCAAGGAAGAGAGAGAGAGAGAGAGAGAGAGAGAGAGAGGCAGGCGAGAGAAGGTACTGCAGCTACACTGACTGGACACCACATCACGCTCACAGGACGAGACAGACAGGACGGCACTACTAAGGCAGAGCGCGGAGCGAGAGAGAGAGAGGCAGGCAGCGAGGTAGAGAGTCAGAAAAGCAGAGCGGAGCAGGAACTGGGAATGTCAGCCTGTGTTGATTGTATGTAATGGCGGGGGGGGGGGTGTTTGTGTGTTTCTTCTCCCATCTCATCTTTGGTCCATTTGTCCAGGGCTTTTCCACCACGAGTGTGAGGGTGTGTGATTGATCTCGGCTATTCTCTTACCAGGACGGTGTGGTGTGTGTGTGTGTGTGTGTGTGTGTGTGTGTGCATGCATTTTCAGTATCGTGTGCAGTGGTGTAGCGCAGGGCACACGCAGCTATACGGAGTATATCCACTCATTTCTCAGTTAGCATTGAGTATATCCACTTCTAAATCCCCTCTAGAGCCTATAGTGTGTAAATATTGTTTCGCTACTTAGCAGAGCAAGGAGAGCGAAGGCACTATGTAGCTATAGTTGTTGTTCGATTAACTGTAATGAAATATTAGCTTTAGCTAAACAATTAGCAGTGGTACAGCGTATCATCATAGGCTATATTATCTTCGAGCTAAGCTGAATATAGTCATTAAAAAAAAAATCTCCTATAGACAGCCGGCATTAGTCAGAGATTAGAGGAGACAGACGGGCAGAGGTCAGGTGACTCAATAAATAAGGCCAAAATGAGTGGACATGCGTTCCTGGTTTTTGCTAAAGATGTTGTTGAAGCCATAAAAAATGATGGCCATCTCCTGTCATCCTTGTGACAAGGAGCCATGTCACAGCCATGTGGTTATCTGAAGTGTACGAGTTAAGTGACAACGTGCAAACACTACTGGCCAATCAAAATGCAAGAGTAGTCTTACATGTCGCTGTTTATAACACAGGGTGTTTATTCTTTGCCTGATTGGCCGCTTAAGAAAAGATTTGGCATAAATTAAGAGTACCTACCTACACCACTGATTGTGTGTGTGTGTGTGTGTCTGTCTGTGTGTGTGTGTGTGTGTATGTATGTGATGCTGATGTATGAGGGCGACCTTGGCTCTCTGTTCCGCAGGGCTCAGCTCATCAGATGACGCTCTCGAAGTGCAGTGTGCTCTTGGCTCCTGCGGGGGGCAGCAGTTTGGCCTCGGACTCTGGGGCCAGGTACTCCAGGTGATGTCTGCCCCACACTGGGGTGTTTAGGTGCTGCCACCGCTGCACGCAGAGACACACACACACACACACACACACACACACACACACACAGGGGGACACGGACACAGGGATGATGGATGAGCCGTCTTATTGAGACAGACACTTCAGAGAATGATTAACCTTGAAACCACGAGCGACGGGATGTGGGGGGCAATATCCAAGGAGACGCATTCCTAACTTGACTTATCAACACTTACAAAAAGAAAAACACACACGCGAGAGAATGCATACACACAAGAGAAACACACACACACACACACACACGAGAGAAACGCACACACACTCCCGCAAACAGACATACCGACCTCCCGCAAAGATCCTTTGCAGCGCAGTAGTTTGTAGAGGACAGTGACGGGGATGCAGAGCATGGAGGAGAGGGCCAGCCCCCAGCCAAGCGCCTCACCCCACGAGGGGTACGTGTAGACTGTGTTATAGGTCAGGGGCTTGTAGTTCACGACATGGAACAGGAAAATTGCCTATATGCACGCAAAAATGTAAAAATGTCAGAACCTGGAAAAATGCAGGAACACACAATACACAATACATAATACACAGTACATGTGTATTATGATGCATAATACACATAATAAATAGCGACAGATCGTACCACGCAGACAAAAGGCGTGATGTAGGACCAGCACCACTTCATGTAGGGCAGGGGCCGGTAGCCGATCATGCGAGCCACATCGTCCATGAAACGATCCGCGCCTGCCGAGCAGAGGAGCCTATTAAGGATCTTGTGATGATGATGATGCACTTGGATTGTGTGGTTGCTGTTACTGTGATGGAAAAACACACGGCCGTGAGCCAGTGTGCCTCACTCACCATAGACCCACGCCACCACCACACACTCCCAGAAGGCCTGCCACAGGAGCGTGATGCCACTGGCCGAGTAGTAGTCAAACAGCTGGAAGACGTACATCCCTCCCTGACGGAGACGGAGACAGAGAAGGGCCACATCGTTGCCTTGCCACCCGTCATTTTAATACTTAAATGTTTGATCCATTTCCTGCCTCCTTTCATGCTTACCTTGCTCGTTCATCCTTTTCTGGTCATGGTTTTCCCATGCCTATCAAACAATTTGTTGTTCTGACACCATAAAGAGTTAAATATGAAATATAGTGCTGCACGATTTGCACGATTTGGCGTAAAAGTCATATTGCGATTATTATCGTGGACAATATTGTGATTTGCGACATAATAAACAAATATACAAACTTAAATTAGCATGGAAATACGAAACTAAAAAAGATACGTACAGTACTGTTTTCAGGAGCCACTAAAAAAAGCATTGTAATTTCTTGATTGAATTAAATTGCGTCGTTTTGCGATTATATAATTGCACAGGCTGACATTTGCGATTGCGATTAATTGTGCAGCACTAATGAAATATATTTAAAACGGTTCTCTTTGCAAAAAGAGTTTGTCGTGTGCGTAACTCTCTCAGCCTCCACGCCCACCTAACAAGCAAGACTAAACACCAAGGGAGGTCGAAAAAAAAACGGTGGAAAATCCTCGCTGTACCTCGGTGACCATGGACATGTCGATGAGGAAGCAGGTGACGCAGCAGACGGCCACCACCACCTCGCGCCGCACGGAGCCCACGGCAGACTTAGGGGGTAGCATGTCTATGATCCCTGTTATTAAGCCTTCCACCCCTACAAACTGAGAAACAGAGTGAAAGAGAGAGAGCGATAAAGCAACAAGGAGGAGACAGAGAGAGAGAGAGAGAGAGAGAGAGAGACAGAGACAGAAACAAAAAAAAGAGAGAGAAAAGGTGAAGGAGCTGAGTCAGAAAGACTTGAAGAGAGGATAATAGCTCGTATATATCTCTTACCAGAAATGGCAGTACATGTGTGTAGCCACTGCGGCTACGGGAGGAGGACAGAGTGAGAGATGGATGGAGGAGAAATGGTGGGAGAGGGATGGGGAGAGAGAGTGAATGAATGGAGTGGAGCGTCTGTCGACAGACGCACTCTCTGTGTGGATCAGACAGAAAGCTCATTGACAAATCTCTGGGTTTGCAAAACAATGGATGTAGGCACTGGGCTCAAACGGACACACGCCAAAACAGGGCTGTGAATAAATGCACTGGAAAAACTGGTCACCAAGTGTCTGGGCTGTTTGTCTAGCGGTCATGTGAGAGGAAGTGACAGAGAGAGAGAGGGAGCGATTGAGAGAGAGCGATTGAGAAAGAGAGATATTGAGAGAGAGAGAGAGCCCTCGGTCCACGCACGCACACGCACACACACACACACACACACACACACACATACACCTCTCCAGAAAAAGCACATCACATTACCACACACACCTCTCCAGGAAAAGGACATGACATTACCCCACACACAAACACACACACACACACACACGTGCACACACACACACACACGCACGCACGCACGCACGCACGCACGCACGCACACACACACACACACACACACACACACACACACACACACACACACACACACACACACACACACACACACACACACACTTCCCCTTCCCTCTCTCTAGTTCAAGCGCAATCGATATGTATATATCTGTATATATTTCATTACTATTTCAAATATTGTTGACATGGTTGTTTGAACTACCCGTATGTTACAGTAACATAATGTTTACGGTTTTGTACTGTATGTTACAAACCATATTTTTTCCCTCTGTCTGTACTACCATGTACAATGTGCTTTGGCAATGCTGTTATTCACTATGGTCATGCCAATAAAGCCTCTTTGAATTGAATTGAATTGTGAGAGATTGAGAGAGAGAGAGAGAGAGAGAGAGAGAGAGAGAGAGAGAGAGAGAGATTGAGAGACAGTAAGAGAATAAGACAATAGCTAAATAGATAAATAGCTCTCTTATCTAATAAAGACAGAGGAAGACAGACATTTATTTAATATCTATGCTAGAGAAAATGTTTGCATGCACAGTATGCGTGATTGTGTGTAAGAATTCAAGTGTATATAAACAGGAAGTGGAATGTGCGTTGTTGCGTAGGCGTGTTACCTGGCTGTCCAGGCCCAGGACGAGCAACATGAAGAAGAAGAGTGCTGCCCAGAGCGGAGCCAGAGGCATCAGAGTCACGGCTTTGGGGTAGGCTATGAATGCCAGGCCTGGACCTGCACACGGAGACACATATTTATATGCTCATAGAGTCAGGGAGCAGAGAGAGGTCGTCCTGCCATCGCTAAACTCGTTGCACTGGGGCTAAGCTGGGGCCTAGCTGGGGCGGGTGTGTGTGTGTGTGTGTGTGTGTGTGTGTGTGTGTGTGTGTGTGTGTGTGTGTGTGTGTGTGTGTGCGCGCGTGTGTGTGTGCGCGCGCGTGCTGGATTCTTACCACTCTCGGCTACCTTACTGATGTCCACTCCTTGCTCGGCAGCCATGAAGCCCAGCACAGAGAACACCACAAAGCCAGCAAAGAAACTGGTCCCGCTGTTAATGAGAGCCAGCACAAACGCATCCCTACCGAGAAACAGAGGTGGAGGCAGAGAGACAAGAGAAAGAGACAGAGAGAGAGAGAGAGAGAGAGAGAGAGAGAGAGGGTGAGGTGAATGACGCTTTATAATATGCTTTAATATCAATCAATCAATCAGTTTTATATTTATATAGTGCCAAATCATAACAAGAGTGATCTCAAAGATGAGGCTTACGCAAGATACTAAAGGCAGACATTGGCAACAGAGGAAGAGGTAGGTTGGAAGGGGGGGTAGATTATGCAGTCAATATTTCTCACTGATAGCTGCTGCTGTCTTTGTAGTTGGCAGGTAGAGAGCAGAGGGCAAATGAGTCATGGAGAGAGACAGTCACACAGAAAGAGATCTCTCTCTGTCTCTGCTGCATTCACTTTACATCTTGCGTAGGATATAGTTGATGTTTCACTCTCGTACGCATGACAGTATGTGTGTGTGAAACCATGTATGAATCAACGGCATTATAACGATCGCGTCTCCACACAGCGAGCTCCTGTTTCTCCTGACTAGCCTGCAAGTGGAAAACAAAGTCTCGCTGGTAACAGTGGCCAAGAATCCAACCCCTCTCCGATATGAATAGTGTAAACAACAGCTTGACCTGGATAGTTACTGCCATACAGTATGCACACGGCTGCTGCTGCTGTATTCTGTAGCAACCTCCACACAGTCAACAGTCAATAGTCTCTGTCTGTCTGTCTGTCTGGCTGTCTGTCTGTCTGTCTGTTTGTCTGAAATAGCACTCAGAAATGCCTGAGAGAGATGCGGATAAGTAAGGCAGCGTGGGTGTTTGGTGCCCGGAACAGTCCATAATATCAAGACCCACAATAATTAGAGAAGACCATTTGTGCTGTGTACGAGCACAGAGACTGATAATGAAGACAGACACTTGTATATGATGAGAGCAGTTTACCCACACATCTCACCGTCTATTCTGAGATGAGCCTCCGTGTGTGTGTGTGTGTGAGAAAGAGGGCCGAGCTGGCATACCTCGGAGTCTGAAGCCATCTTTCAACTTCCAATTTAGGTCAAGGGAAAGAGGATTTTCAATGGAACGATATTCCTAAAGCTCCTCCTGCTACGGGCATTCCAAAAATGCCTGCAGCGTCCCAGTATGAAACTACTGAGAGCTAGGAAAAGTGATCCGTATATTATTGGTGTCCAGCTAACTTCCATGTAAGGATCTGAACGTTTACATATCTCCGTCTGTTTCGGCTAAACACATCAGCAACAAGCACCTCAACCGGCTCAGAGAAAGCAGTGTGAGGCCAACCGTAGCTAGAAATGAACATGAATTAATCTTCCTATTATAGCAATTAAGTTTCTGCAGCTTTTCAAAAGCTATCGCGGGAGGTTCGCCTGAAAATAAAAACCTATTCACCGCTATTTTGATCAGGGAAACGACGTTGCAGCTTACTGACACTTACGTTAGTTGTTTTCTACTGACTAGATCCTTGCTTGTGCTATATTAAAATCTCGTGTGTACATCACTTTGGATAAAAGCGTCTGCCAAATGGGAAATTATAAAGTCATCTGAAATGTGAGCAGTGTGCCAGGAAGTCTTTGGCGCTTCAACATTCTTGGCACACACAAATCCAAGTCAAATGATTGTTTTGTTTGCGCAGATAAGCCACAAAACCTTACAATATGCCATCCCAGAACTAATAAAAAGGGTCTTAGAAAATATGGACTGTTGTTTCGTTTAGAAATTATACTTTTCTTTGCACCTGCTTTACTTCTGGTTACGTACACAGTAAGTAGTACTTGCAGTATAGTAAGTAATGGTTTACACAGAAGAGTGATTCTACTGCATGTAGTAACTGTTACTAAGGAGAACAGAGTGAGCTCCAACAGTCAAGAGCGCGAGCTGTGAACGCCTAATTCTAATAGAAAGACGACTTTTCTTGCTTGTTTCATAGTACTCGAGTCTGTGGTCACATGTTTGGCTGATGGTGTCTGTGTTGATGTTGGTCTCATTCCGGGTACAATGGTGTCTGACTTGAAGTTGTGGTCAAACTCACTGGTAGCAGTTGTTATGGAAACGGTTGTAGCTGCCCAGTGCGGTGAGGGCACCCAGTCCGATGGCATAGGAGAAGAAAATTTGAGTGCCAGCGTCAATCCACACCTAACACAAAGGAAAGTGTATGAGAGTAATGCAGCATTTTGTCTATAGTGGTCTTTTCTTATTATGAAGGTATTATTGTAGCAAAACATTGGACTTTGCCAAATATTCACACACCTGTGTTCTAAATTTGATTTTATATTCGCACATCTGTGTCTTAAATTTGAATTTGAATTCACACCTGTGTCCTAAGTAAATAGTGGTCATAAATAGTGGCGCGATCAATCGGCCGAATGATTAATCGCGATCGACTTGATAGGCCGATACTTACCGTTAGTTACAGTCGGTTGCATTTGCTAATGGGCTAGGGATAGCCGCAATTCAACAAGTGGGCTTACGTTAACACGAGTCCGAAAGCTAACGTTATCAACTTGCCAACAACGTTTTGGGGAAGAAACGTTATGGGCTTCTAGCTAACATAACGTTTCTGCGATTGTGTGTGCATCTCTCTCCCTCTGCGCGCGTGTGTGTTTTGTTCTGTGCTTCAATACACCAAGCTAACTTGGCTCAGATAGTAGTGGATTCGTAGGACAGAATCTCACATTGTTGTTACCTCTACTCACTTGGTAGATGATACTTTATGAAAAGACGGTGCAAAGTGAGTTGAAGAAAGTTTTTTCTTATACATTTTTTGTCTTTGATCACTTAGATTGGCTAGTTGGCTTGTAACCGAGTACGTCAACAAACATAAACATACAAAGATATGCATGGGGACAGTTTTGGGAAGGTGGTGGTGATGAAGTTAGTTTTAAGCCCTGTGGACATTTATTTAGTTGATTTTTGTTTGAATAAGTACACTGCAATGCAGACAATAAGTGCAGATAAATGTTCATTTAAGGTCAGCGATTTCCGCAGTTTCATTTGTTATTATTAAATAGTTGTATTTTATCAGATGCAGCAAAAAAAAAATAGAAAAAAAAATAGAAAAGTGCACTCAGTAGAGTGCAGATCTCCACCCGGCACCGCTACGCCGAACAAGGGAAATAACTAACGTGCAAATTTAGAGAGCGGGAAAAACATCAGTAAACATCACGTAATTTGTTGTCTTTAATCCGGCGGAAGCATTTTTCAATCAAAGGTGAAACAACAAAGGTTTACTTTACTATATAATAACAATACTTTTTTTTTTACTACCACTACTCTGCTACAAACAAATGTGATGTTCATTCATATCCAAACACAAGCTTATACAGATGTCATACCTGTGCTTCTCCAAGTTTGGACCAGTCCGGTTTCAGATAGTAGACAATCCCATCTATAGCTCCTGGCAGAGTGACTCCGTGGGCCAAAAGAACAACGAGAACCAAGTAGGGGAACAGAGCGGTGAAGTACACTACCTACAGAAACAAGCAGAACAGAGCGGTGAAGTACACTACCTACAGAAACAAGCAGAACAGAGCGGTGAAGTACAGAGGATAGGGAGCAGAGCTAGGGCCAACTCTTCGGAGATGCACAAATGGGGCTACATCAGAGAGAGCTCACATGCAAACCATAAGCAAAACCTAAACCCGCAACCGAACAAGATGTTTCTGTGCTTCAGTGACTAATGCGATAGTTGGTACAGGCACAGTTGGTACAGTTTAGTGGCAATCAATATGGGCCATCTGCTATAGTCAAATGCTTGCAAAATATTTGCATCTATTTTTATATTCTCTCATGTGGACATAAATGACCTCAAGCCTAGTCCTTCCTGTAGTACTAGATTGGGCCATCTACAACATGGGAAGCCAAACCATTTGTAAGCCCTCTGCGACAGCAGGGGGTCTTTGGCAAACCTTTTGAAAAGGCAGGTGTCTTTGTCAGGTTGTGCCGAGAAAGCTGCCCCCCTGCTACGCAGTGGAAAGTCCCAGCTAGCTACATCAGTATGGTAAGCGCAGAGCGGTGAGAAGGAACATATTTGCCTTGATCTAGAGTGACCACGGGGAGAAAAGCCCCTTTCAAACAGCTACATGGGAGAAAGTTACTAATCGGCTTAGGAGAGGCTGGCTCAATCTCACTCATTCTTTCCCCCCAATTCTCTATGAGCTTTGGCTACTGCTGTGACACGTCTGCAAACACAGACTCCATATACAATGAAATAAGGATGCTTACATTATGCCCGTGTATCACAGACATTCAAAATGGTAAACGGTGCGCATTTATATAGCGCTTTTTATCCAAAGCGGTTTACAATGTGCCTACATTCACACATCGAAGGTGGCAAGCTGCCACGCAGGGAGCTAGCAGAGCCATTGGGAGCAGTTCGGGAGCAGTTCGGGGGTTCAGCGTCTTGCCCAAGGACAACTCGACATGCATACCGGGGAGCCGGGGATCGAACCACCGACCTTCGGATTAGCGGACGACCTGCTCTACCTCCTGAGCCCACGGCCGCCCCACATTCAAAAGCATGGGCAGTGTGCATCCTTTTTCCATCCCACTACTGGAATGGAATTCACTCTGAACAATATGTATATGTACACTGGTATAGGGATGCAGAGATCAGCAGATTATAGACTGAAGCTTTGAGCCTCGTATGTATGTGATCGAAAACACGTAAACACCCAAACACAACAAAATGAACAGACATTCAAACACTACATGTGTGCTTGTGTATATATGTGTCTCAGTCTAGACACTGATCCTCTGACTATGTTAAAGCTGACTTAGGGTCAAAGGGCAAAATGCCGCAAACTCCGTGAGGCAGGTCAGAGGTCAGTACCACCAAGCATAAGAGTTGTGGGGCCAGAACATACGTTAACCTCCCCCGTTCAACTCATGTCACATACAGATCAACACAGACGTCTGCTCACCTTGCCAGTGGATTTGACTCCCTTCCATATGCAGAAGTAAACAATGACCCAAGTGACGATGAGACACAGAACCATCTCGTAGCTGATGGCACCAGGCTCGTCCAGCCCACTAGACAGACGGAGCACCTTGCGTCTAGGAAGAAGATCACAGAGATGTGGCTTTTAGAAGAGAAGAAAACAAAAACGCAATGCGCCCAACTCATCTGAGACCTCTAGTCAGCTTAGCGGCAGCGAACAACATGGGAAGTAACGGGTGTGTCTGCAAGTTTCATCAGGTTAAATTTAAGACTTTTTAAGACCTTGTCATTGTCAATTCCAGCTGGAATGAAACATAGAGGCAATTTTACAAATAAAAAACTGTAGTGTAGACACATCAGAATATAGGGCTGTGTGGCGTTTCTCCACTGGAAACATTGCACACCACGAATCTGCAACCAAAACCTCTAAAACCCAATCTACGACTAAGAAACCCGCTAAGGCAAAATGTAACTATATTCAAGAACTTTTATGGCCGTACGTTTAAGATAATAGAAAATCTTAAGACTTTTCAAGTCATTTTCTGGATTGACACCCTGTTTTGACTGAGCCACAATTCCCAGATCAGGGATGACCTACTCCCAGAACTCGATGACTGGGGAGCGCATGCCTTCTGTCTCAATGCAGCTGCCATTGAGGAGGAGGAGCTGGGCCGAGGACAGGTTGAGCGGCGAGGCGGCGGACAGGACGTTGCTGCTGGAGGGGGCGGGTGATGATGACGATGAGGGCGGAGCTGACAGGGCGGTGCTGATGCTGCGGTTGTGGCAGGCGCGACGGAAGTCCTGCGTGCAGTTGGGGGTGTTCCAGGGGTGTCCGCAGGTGGCCCAGGGCAGCGGGGTGGTGAAGGAGTGCAGGAGGAAGTAGAGGCCCCACACGAGAATCATGATGTAGTAGGTGTTGCAGAAGAACACGATCACCATGGAGGCCAGGCCCAAACCTGGGCGAAGAAGAGGAGGGGGGTGAGAGACAGAGAGAGAGAGAGAGTGCAATGGAGGGGGAGAGAGAAGAGGGACAGAAATTTGCAGTAGAAACGAGTGAGATGTTAAGGCCTTGGAATATTACCGCTTCTGAGAGAAATACATTCTCTCAGAAATATATGATTATTATTATTATTATTTTTTGCATTCTCTCTTTCACACACACACACATGCACACATCAAGTTACCTTTGAAGAGGGGTGCGATGTTCCAGGCAGAGACCCCACCCTGTTTCATGAACTGTCCCAGAGCAATCTCCAGGAAAAAGACGGGGATGCCACCGACGAACACAATTAGCATGTAGGGGATGAGGAACACACCTGCAACACACAACACACACACACACACACACACACACACACACACACACACACACACACACACACACACACACACACACACACATCAAGACATGGTTCACTGAATTCATATTCTACCCTTAAGTAACAGGTAAGTGGAAACATATTCCAGCTGGAGTGCTGAACATTGAACAAGCTGGTCACGTCCACGGTGTCACACTGGACTCTGTGGAGGAGGTGGCTGAGAGAAGGATGAGGAGTAGACCATGTGTCATCATGGACAATCCCTCCCATATCCACTGTACCTTACTGTGACGGAGCAGGAAAATACATTAGACAAATAGACGACTACAACTATGGTGCTCTAGGGAGCGATTCAGGCGGTCCTTCCCGGCTGCTGCCATAAGATGTCACAACAAAAACTGTTAATGTGAATATCTGTTAAGTGTAATTTTGTTCTTATTTAGAACATGTTGGGGTTTTTTGCATTAGGTTTCTTTGGATTTTCTGTAGCAGAACGTTGATTACAATTGAAATGGACTGAGCTGTTTTGTTTTATATATATATATTTGTCATTGTGTGTAATCATTTGTCTGTTTTCCTTTGAATTTCTATCTATCTATCTATCTATCTATCTATCTATCTATCTATCTATCTTTCATCGCAAAAAGAAGAGGAACGTGATGTTTTTGTTTTGATTTCTATTACAGAAATATCTGTAAATACATTGTTATTACTATTACGGTTATTACTTATTGACTGTTTTAGTCTGTTTTTTATGCACTCTTTATGCTCTGTGTTACTTGTATTACATTTGTCTGTGTCCCTACTGTCTTTGTTACTCAATTCATTTTGTGTTCCGTTGTTATTGCTGCTGTTATTGATGACCTAATTTCCCTTCAGGGATGAATAAAGTAGCAAACTTGAAACTTGAAACTTGAGCACTGGGAAATACTTGATGCTGAGGTGTTCAAGGTGCAGAAGAACTGAACAACGCTGACAAAGCTGTTTCTCTGCTTCAAAGCGAAGACACTTGCAAGGTTTGGACATCTGCTAGGAGGTATAGATGTTGCTCTTTGCCTGGTTTGTGGTCCTCATGCCTTTGCAGGATGTCCACAAAGCAGTGCACAAGCAGCAACAACGCTGAATAATAATGTTATCAATAAGTTCCTCGTATCAATTTTTTTTTTTAAAGTTCATCACTTGAGCAATAGAATGGATTGAATCTTGTAGCAGTTTTGGTAAGTATTTGGTACTTCTGATAACTTTTGTTCTCTGCCTAGTATAACTGTTTATTGTGCAATTGTTTGGCTGTTTCTGGCGACCTGTAACGAGTTTAGGCTGATTGCCCAGCTGTTGTATTTGTTGATTGCTCGAGGGTGTGGATGAGGCCAGCTTGACCCTACTTAAGCTGAGAGTGGTTCTAATTCTGTATTGCTTTATTGGTGTATAGTTGAAATGTTTATTACTCTCCCTATTATGACAATGACAATCTGTTAATATAGTTAATATTAAGGCCTACGGTATGTGCTAAACAAGGGTGGTAGCGTTACTTATCAATACACAGTGCCATTGTATAACAGAACTGTGACATTTGTTATATTTGGATTTACATTAAACTCAAGACCATTTATTTGCTTATGTTTATTTCACCCCCTGCAATATCTGTATGTTCAACTCAGTTCATGAAAATAATCAAACCCTCAAACAACAAAGGATTCTCTGACAGGAATCATTTCCATATTGTACCACCAACCCATACCCGTTGACTAATTGCATAGTATCTTAATTACTCAAGGTGACTAAAGATGGCAACCATATTTCAGTTTCGGCAACCAAAAGCCGAAGCCTGGTTGCCAGCCTGGCGACCACTTTAAAAAGTTAGTGTGGAGCGCGGCCTTCGCAAACTACTTTGTACAAGTGCTACAGTACTTTGTACAAGTGCTACTCTGTTCCTTCAAAAAGCCTTAGCTGTCATAGACTGTGTGGCATAGTTGATGTCTCTACTGTTGACAAAATGTGATATTGTAAGTCGCTTTGGATAAAAGCATCTGCTAAATGACGTAATGGACTTTGTTCTTCCCAGTCCATCTAGCAATGATGCCACTTGTGACTATGAATGGCAGATGCCTGCAATGTGTTTGGAAAATGGCATTGATATTGTTTTGGTGACAATGAATGAAATGGACAGCTAGCAGGCTAGTTATGCTAACAAACACACTGTCAGACCATTTATTCATTAACTGCCAACCGTAGGCCCCAACCATTAGTGATAGTAAGGTTTTTTAACTTAAAGGGGTACTCCACTTTTTCAGGAGTTTAGCCTCATTTGCCACATCCCCCCCACATAACCAAGATACACCATGCCTTACCGACGCTGTCCGCGCAGTTTACAGTGAGCTACAGTCGTGAAGTTAGTTAGTATCGCCATAGAATGGAGGGTAATGATACAGCTGTTAAAAATCTGCGAAAACACACATCTCACGGCGCCAAAATACATGTTGTGCTTCGGGTACTCACCACACGATGAAATATTAATGCACATAATCTGTCTTTTTTGGAAGGAAAAGAGGTAGCCGGCACTACTTGCATGCATTGAACACACTATCAAATTTGAGTTAAAGGCCACATATTCAAGGTTTTCCCGTTTTCAAGCACACAAGCAATGCTTTAACATTGGCAACTGCAACTTATCAAGCGACTGACGAGACAAGCAAAGAGGAGGAAGCTGTTAAGGAGGAGAAGAGGGAGCGCTGGGGAGGAGGATACACAAGGCCACAGATAAGAGACGCATTGAGAGTTTGAGGGGGAGACGATGACCGCACTGTCTCATTCCGCAACTGTCTCATTCCACAACTGTCTCCACATTTCTGCCTATTATTGTCCTTGAAAGTGAAAGTTGCACGGAGAGTGGAGAGAGACAGAGAGACGATAAAACGGAGACGGCAAACGTCAATGGACTACCGCAGGAGTCATTAGTCTGATTAGAGACATGTAATGACCTCTCGCGTCATTTTAACTAGTAGCCGTTGGCCCTAGGGGCGATTCCTTTCAACACCTTTCTTATATAGAGAGCCAAAGTGGAACGTCACTTCCTGCTTCAGCACTGTACCAGAGATTTTCATCCGCCATTTATTTTCCCATAGACATTTAGTAAAATGCTTATAAAAATACTTTTACTGGTTCAGCTAACGCTATAATTTGGAGAGACCATAGAACATTTCACTCGGACCAAAACCTAAAAAAACAACATTGAAAAAATATTTTCTTCAAACCCGCATAATTTTATGTTTTGGTCCGAGTGAAATGTTATGCGATCTCTCCTGTGTCTAAATATATCTGTACCGTTTGGTTTGAACAAGTAAAACTCTTTTTTATAAGCATTTTACGAAAGGTCTATGGGAAAATAAATGGCAGATGAAAATCTCTGGTACACAGTGCTGAAGCAGGAAGTGACGTTCGCTTTGCCTCTCTATATTATCATTTGGATCCCTCATACTGTAGCTGTGACTGCTACGATAGGAAATACAGAGTGGAAATAGACTGTGAAAAAAGGGAAGCATAGCTACAGTAGGGATGTTTAACTCAATACCAAATCCAATTGCAGCAATATGAATACAATGGTGATGCGGCCACGGTGCGCAGATGGGGGGGGGGGTCACATGACCAGCTATGACGCAGAGCAGAGAGAGGCTGCTCAAGAGAGAAGAGGAAGAAGAATGGATGGATCAGTGGAGAGGAGACACGAGACCGGCATAAAAACCAGAACGACGCGTTTAGAGGGAAGACGCGACAAATACAAAAAAAAAAAAAAAAAATCACAATTAGACATTGATGTGGTGACTCTGCAACACTGCTATCTATCTAGTGACAATTTGTCTCTCGTTCAGCCTCTCGTTCTCTGTCTCGTTCAGCGGGAGCAGGGGGCTGTAGCCTTATAAGGAAACATTTGTGAGTCTGAAAGAGAAGGGGGGGGCAGAGGGCAGAGAGAGAGAGAGAGAGAGGGGGAGAGGGAGAGAGAGAGAGAAAGGGAGAGAGAGAGAAAGGGAGAGAAAGAGAGAGAGAGAGAGAGAGAAAGAGAGAGAGGAAGGGAGAGAGAGAGAAAGAGAGAGAAAGGGAGAGAGAGAGAGAGAGAGAGAGAGAAAGAGAGAGGGAGAGAGAAAGAGAGAGAGGAAGGGAAAGAGAGAGAGAGAAAGGGAGAGAGAGAGAGAGAGAAAGGGAGAGAGAGAGAGAGAGAGAAAGGGAGAGAGAGAGAGAGAGAAAGGAAGAGAGAGAGAGAGAAAGGGAGAAAGAGAGGAATAGAGAGAGAGAGAAAGAGAGAGAGAGAAAGGGAGAGAGAGAGAGAGAGAGAGAGAGAGAAAGGGAGAGAGAGAGAGAGAGAGAGAAAGGGAGATGAAATAGGAGGCGTGAATGGAAGCACAGGAGAGAAAATATTTGTGCTGAGATAACCTAATATTGTCCAAATCTGTGAGGAATTGCATCCTTAATAGGCTTATGTAAATCCTGTAATCATCACCGGAGCAGACACATCAGGCCTCACCGCTGAGTTTAATGCTGCCAGAGAATAAATGTCACCTATTTTTAACAGTACATTCACCTATTTAAGTCTCTCCAATATATACTGTGGCCCCGTTAACCCATTGATACCCGATGCAGCATTTGTGTGCGTATCCCTTTAAGACCGCGAACCGCGTTAACGCGGTTCGCGGTCTTAAAGGGATACGCACACAAATGAGGGATATACTGTACACACAAATGCTGCATCAGATATCAATGGGTTAAGAGTAAGAAGCAGCCCGACTCTTATCTGATGTCGTCGTCGTCATCGTGTCACAAGGTGTTCCCTGCATGGGGCTTTTGGTCAAGGACGCCAAAGCCAGATAGTCGATGTGGCGGCGCTGACGCAGAGCGAAGGAGGAGGAGGAGGGCACAGCGGCGAGGGCATGAGCAGGTCACAGGACACGTTATTGTGCGACAACACACCCGTACGTACGGGCCGGGCCCGCCTTATCAGGAGGAGAGTGGGAGAAAGCACCTCTGTTGTGTGCTGGGCTGGCTGGCTGGCTGGGCAGGAGGCAACAGGGCCTGGACTGTGTGAGGCAGGCAGCGCATTGTTACATGATACCAGAGAGGTGGGTATATCAGAGAGGCACCGGTCACAAGACCAACGGTGGAGGAGAAGAGGGAGGGGCTGGTACCAGGAGAGGTCGTACGAGGTTGTACACTACACACACGCACACACACGTACGCACACGCACACACACCGCCGTGCACTCACTTTCATATAAACACCTCATTAAAAACAAATAGTGAAAAAAAAAAATGAAAAAAAAACGAAGTGGGTGCGGCGGAGATAACAAAAGTCAAGGCCAAAGGTTGCAAAACAGGTTACAGTTGAAAGAGTGGGCGTGCATCAAAGCGGAGAGGACGCAACAAAAAGGAATAAAGTCATTCAAGAAGGCCAATAAAGCATCATGTAGGGCAACTTTTATGAATGGACGGCGGTAATAAATAAACGATGCGCGCGCACAGGTGACCGCGTGAGCGTGGCTGTGCAGAGCTACGTGCTCACAGCCACGCAGCAGGCCCTCTCCCTGTCTGTGTGGGGTATTGCGTCTCTCTCTCTCTCTCTCTCTCTCTCTCTCTCTCTCTCTCTCTGCGTGCTGCCTGGCTCCTCCACCTTTCACTGTTCTCCTCCTGCCACCGCATGCGCGCCGGGCGGCACTCTTTCAAGCAGCGCTGCCTCGGGCGGATCATCATGCCAGCAGCAGGCTGAGACTGCTGCTCAGCTCTGCGTGTTACAACTTCACCGCAACAAAAATATGCCTGGATTTACTGGGGGGGGGGGGGGGGGGGGGGATGATTGTGAAAAAATAATTTTTCCCCCATGATGATTAAATCTCCCATATACCAATGGTTTAAACTTTAATGTATTATAAAGCTATATAAACTATAGGTTGAGGCGATGCCTCGTCATAGACGCTGGGATAGCTGGCTCAGCCTGGCTGGGGGCGTGGTCAAGGTGGGGTAAATCCCCCGTTCGATCCATTCAGCAAAGTTAGAATGTAGCTGCTAGCCCAGCCCAGGCAGGCACGATCGGGGGTTTGACCACCACAGTAAACGCACATCTGAACAGACGTCTCGTGTTCTGCTCTAGAATCCCCAATCCTGTAGTGTAGAGCCGCAGCACCTTCCTTTGGTGAGTCAGCCCATTGAGATATCGACGGTTTTACCCCACTCGTGCGCCAGCCGTTTAACATTTTGTGGGCGTTCCCACACATGCCTCGGTCTGTCTGTCTGTCTCAATCAAGATTATTTCAGTGAGGTGAAATCAGTGTGTGAATGCGTGCGCACTGTCGTTGGGTTGGGTAGCGGTGGGGAGGGGGGGGGGGGTCGCGACCCCCAGCCTAAAGTCTTTTGGGGGTCGCGGGTCTGAAAGGTTGAGAACCACTGGCTTAAATACACAATGGTAACGCAGGGGCGTATCTACGGGTGGGCCTGGGTAGGCACACGCCCACCCACTTCTTGCCCTGGCCCACCCAAAAAAAAAAAAAAAAAAAAAAAATTAAATTGGTTGTTTTCTAGAGGCAAACTTGCTGCTGCATTGCTAGCCAATGGTTTTGTTACTTTTGTAAAAACGCAGGGCACATCATCTCCAGAGTCTAATGCATGACAACTTCATGACATCTAGGAATTTTGTTCTCTCTGTGGATAAATAAACCAGAGGGCGTCTTGTTCAAACTTGAAGCAGCCTCAGTGTTGTTATTTTTTAAACTCACAGCAGTATATGGATCAGTGGTTCTAATTTCTGTATAAAGTAACAGTATACACACAAGTATAAGCATTCATGTATGCAACATTTGGCACCTATATGTAACCTTTTAAGGTTGAGATAATTGTATTATCATTATATGGTCCAAATATTTCAGTAAAGCACTTGAACCCTTGAAATATTCTTGCTTGGGTGATATCATTCTACTTGAAATGATGGTCAAATGCATTATTTTTAGTAAAATAACACGTCAAATTTTTCGGCCTGTGCAGATGCCCGGCCTTCGGCCGGGCATCTGCACCCCTTCCTATCCAGGCCCACCCAATTTGATCCAGGCCCACCTATAATTCAATTTCTGCATACGCCCCTGTGGTAACGTTTTAGAGTGCGCAGTCATCTCTATATTTGAAATGGTCAAAAACTGATGATTATCCCTAACATTGAGTATCAACTAGGCCTATAATAATTTCTGCAAAATAGACATATAGCATGGTAGCATATAGGTATGAAACCCTTCAGCGGCTGTATTCAGTGTGTGTAGAAAAGTGTTGTTGTGTGTGTGCGTGCGTGTAGGCTACACAGTGCTCCTGGCGCTCACCTCCTCCATTCTTGTAGCAGAGGTAAGGGAAGCGCCACACGTTGCCAAGGCCCACAGCAAAGCCCACGCAGGACATGATGAAATCCATTTGTCTGGTCCAGGTTTCTCTCTCCACCACTGGTAGTGCTGTGGCCCCGTTCAGGACCACAGCCACAGCCACGGCCCCATCCTGGTTCTGGGGTGGCCCGCCCCCGCCCCCTCCACCCTCACCACCACCACACCCAGCCCCAGCGCCAGGCACAGGCACCAGGGGGCGAGCCACCCCCCCACTCTCATCCGCGGAAGGAACGCCTCCCTCCGGCGGCTGGGGGTGACCGATTTCACCTGGGAAGGGGAAGAGACGTACAGTCAAGCACCGGGTGAGAAAGTATAGCAGCAAACGCCGAAATAACAGCGCAAGTCAGTCGACTGTGAGGAAGGACTAACAGAAAAGAGATAAGAAAGCTGGAATTGAAATGTCAAAGTAATCCCTAATAAATTATCCGTGCAGCCTATTTATCAAAGAGGATAACAGACAAAGACTCTATTCAGCAATATTTCAGAACCACGTGTCTCCAATATAAATAAACACACACACACACACACGCACACGCACACGCACATGTACACACACAGTCACAACTTTACAAGCACACTTTAACACACATCAGCACTATAATAGAGATGAACCATGGCTTATTGGGCTGATTAGACTTGGATTCAATATTGAATGGAAGAGGAGAGAGAGAGAGAGAGAGAGAGAGAGAGAGAGAGAGAGAGAGAGAGAGAGAGAGAGAGGTAACTGATGTACTGTATATGGCTTTGCCCATATTTCCTATAATAATGCAAATAATGCATCCAGTATTTGAATTTGAGAGAGAGCTATTCTGTGCAATTGCTAGTTTGCCAACCTGCTATGACGTCCAGTAAAGCTGATAAAGGCTATTTGAATTTGAAGTTGAGCTTATGGACCGTCCTCTGTTTTGGGTTCCTTGTTGGGACAGCGTCAGTACGTACGTATGCTACAACTTTAGTCAAGCGTTGGAAAGCTCCACTAAGCCACAGCAACAGGGCTAAACAGGCTACGTCTCACCCCCATCCATTCACTTGTATCTCTGCTGTGAATGGGACCAGGGCCACTCCGCACTGTTGGCTTGACTCTATTGGCGTTTATTTATTTCTCGGTCACAAGATCTGACGCTGTTGTCGTCACTGTGACATTGAGTTTCCCCTCTCTGCTCTCTCACTCCCTCTCTCTCTCTCTCTCTCTGCTCTCTCACTCCCTCCCTCCCTCTATCTCTCTCTCTCTCCCTCCCTCTCTCTCTCTGGCTCTCTCTCTCCCTCCATCTCTCTCTCTCTCTCTCCCTCCCTCTCTCTCTCTCTCTCTTACTCCCTCTCTCTCTCTCACTCCCTCCCTCTCTCTCTCTCTCTCTCTCTCTCCCTCTCTCTCTCTCTCACTCCCTCTCTCTCTCTCTCTCTCCCTCTCTCTCTCTCCCTCCCTCTCTCTCTCTCTCTCTCACTCCCTCTCTCTCTCTCTCTCTCTCTCTCTCCCTCTCTCTCTCTCTCAGTCAGAGTGATTTGGTGTGCTGCGGTACAACACCGCACGCACAACAGTCATAAGCTCCTCTTGGAGAAACAATGCTTCACACACAGACAGGCTACTGCACAAATAAATGCACACCGACACACACACACACTGACTCACACCCACCCCCAAAGACACAGTGTCGTTGTTACGGCTGGTCCACGTCGATATGAGTGTCAGTCGCTCTGTTTCTGGATGCAAAGCAAAGCAGTTTCATCCAGATCAGAGCAGTTTGAGGGGGTGTGTGAGAGAGTCGAGGAGGGGAGAAGACACTGAGAGAAATCGGGGAGAGGAGGTGTGGGGAAAAGGTATCCTATCTATGGTAGCTGGACACATCATTTAAGGTGATTTTGGACAAGTTTGAGGAATACTTTAAGTATGTGATGATTTTAGGTTCATCAACATAGTTCACCTGTAAGGTCAAGCCAGTTTAGAGTGTAAACCAATGATTGTTGCTGGGCATAAACAAAATACAGGTACTGTATAACACCTGACCATACCAATACTTATCTATTCTTTGGAGCTGGCTACTTATACAGTATGATGAGTCACCTAATCGAATATGTAGGATCAGAGCCGTATAATAGAAGAGTTCCGACATCTCCATTCACTCCAATGGACCAGTTTTTTTCCAGGAAGTAGAAAGTGGAACTCTTGAGTAAAGGAAGCAGCACTGTCCAGTTGCAGCAAAATAGACAGTTTGTGTTGTACTCTGAAAGGGTTTTTCCCCCCTTGAATCAAATTGTACATTATCAGCTTTATTTTAGCATGCAAAAGTAGCGCGAGACCCATTCCTGGCTGTTCATTGGCTAATGAGTCTCGCATTTTGGTCCTCCGCTGACGCCACTCTCTTACTAGAGGACACTATGTAGGATAAGCCTAGAAAGCTAAATCATGATTTCCTCGTGACATATAGGCCTACTACAACTTGTTTTGTGTGTGTGTGTGTGTGTGTGTGTGTGTGTGTCTGTCTGTCTCCTGTCCTACAGGACTGATACCTGGCATGAGAGTTCAGCACCGCACTGAAGCTGCAAAATTACTTCCAACCAATTAACTGTAAAGCTTTGATGTGAAGTGTATGTTGAGATATGTCTTTAGAATACAGGTAGTAGTGATGTGAAGTGTATGTTGAGATGTCTTTAGAATACAGGTAGTAGTGATGTGAAGTGTATGTTGAGATATGTCTTTAGAATACAGATAGTAGTGATGTGAAGTGTATGTTGAGATATGTCTTTAGAATACAGATGGTGACGTGAAGTGTATGTTGAGATATGTCTTTAGAATACAGATGGTGACGTGAAGTGCATGTTGAGATATGTCTTTAGAATACAGGTAGTAGTGGTGTGAAGTGTATGTTGAGATGTCTTTAGAATACAGATGGTGACGTGAAGTGCATGTTGAGATATGTCTTTAGAATACAGGTAGTAGTGGTGTGAAGTGTATGTTGAGATGTCTTTAGAATACAGGTGTGAAGTGTATGTTGAGATGTGTCTTTAGAATACAGGTAGTGAAGTGTATGTTGAGATGTCTTTAGAATACAGGTGTGAAGTGTATGTTGAGATGTGTCTTTAGAATACAGGTGTGAAGTGTATGTTGAGATGTCTTTAGAATACAGGTGTGAAGTGTATGTTGAGATGTCTTTAGAATACAGGTGTGAAGTGTATGTTTAGATGTCTTTAGATTAGAATACAGGTAGTGAAGTGTATGTTGAGATGTCTTTAGAATACAGGTGTGAAGTGTATGTTGAGATATGTCTTTAGATTAGAATACAGGTAGTGAAGTGTATGTTGAGATGTCTTTAGATTAGAATACAGGTAGTGAAGTGTATGTTGAGATGTGTCTTTAGAATACAGGTGTGAAGTGTATGTTGAGATATGTCTTTAGAATACAGATAGTGATGTGAAGTGTATGTTGAGATGTCTTTAGAATACAGATAGTAGTGATGTGAAGTGTATGTTGAGATGTCTTTAGAATACAGATAGTAGTGATGTGAAGTGTATGTTGAGATATGTCTTTAGAATACAGGTAGTAGTGATGTGAAGTGTATGTTGAGATATGTCTTTAGAATACAGGTGTGAAGTGTATGTTGAGATGTCTTTAGAATACAGGTGTGAAGTGTATGTTGAGATGTCTTTAGATTAGAATACAGGTAGTGAAGTGTATGTTGAGATGTCTTTAGAATACAGGTGTGAAGTGTATGTTGAGATATGTCTTTAGATTAGAATACAGGTAGTGAAGTGTATGTTGAGATGTCTTTAGATTAGAATACAGGTAGTGAAGTGTATGTTGAGATGTGTCTTTAGAATACAGGTGTGAAGTGTATGTTGAGATATGTCTTTAGAATACAGATAGTGATGTGAAGTGTATGTTGAGATGTCTTTAGAATACAGATAGTAGTGATGTGAAGTGTATGTTGAGATGTCTTTAGAATACAGATAGTAGTGATGTGAAGTGTATGTTGAGATATGTCTTTAGAATACAGGTAGTAGTGATGTGAAGTGTATGTTGAGATATGTCTTTAGAATACAGATAGTGACGTGAAGTGTATGTTGAGATCTGTCTTTAGATTAGAATACAGGTAGTGAAGTGTATGTTGAGATATGTCTTTAGAATACAGGTAGTGAAGTGTATGTTGAGATATGTCTTTAGAATACAGATGTGAAGTGTATGTTGAGATGTGTCTTTAGAATACAGGTGTGAAGTGTATGTTGAGATATGTCTTTAGATTAGAATACAGGTGTGAAGTGTATGTTGAGATATGTCTTTAGAATACAGGTGTGAAGTGTATGTTGAGATATGTCTTTAGAATACAGATAGTGAAAATGTAGAGTGAGACCAGATAAGTGCAGCTGATGTGGGACTGCTCTTTTTCTCAAAAGTATAAAGGGCAAAGCACTGGTTGGGACACGGATGCTTTAATTCATAATGTATTTAATCATATTATTTAGTTATTGTACTTTGGCTAAATTAAAGTAATAATTATATATCATTATATTTATATAGAATATATATTATTATTATATTTATAATATAACACACACACGCACGCACGCACGCACGCACGCACGCACGCACGCACACACACACACACACACACACACACACACACACACACACACACACACACACACACACACACACACACACACTTTACAATGCTCTATAACGTTATAAGTATAGTGGAAATCATAAATCGTAGCCTACTCACCTTGGTTGTTCTCCTCCACCTCTGGTGACATTGTTTGGATAGCCGCACAAAAATAGTTGTTTATTATTTCGGCAGCTACCGCTATTTGGGTTCAAGAAAAAATAAAAGTAAAGAAAGGGGAAATAAAGTCAAGCCGGTTGTGTGGGTTTAGCTGTTGGTTATTATCAACGTGCCTAGCTAACAAGGTGACCAGAGGGTGGCCAGGGGGTCTCGGACAGAGGTGTAGTAGCTGGTATGCAGCTGTCCAGTTCTCTCTTTGATTCTCTAGGTTTGTTATTTCACCTTCTTGATATTTTTTTAAAAAATCGTCGTTTAGTGATTTTCACGCGTTGGAAACCCTCAGCGGGAGATGGAAGAGATGTAGAGCGCAGCGCCGCGGTCAGCTCGGACGGTGAGAGAGGGGATTCAGAAGCAGTCGACGAAGCACTTGAAGGTAAGCCTGAAGAATCTCATGGATGACAGTTAAATGAAAAGGATAGTACGCCTAAAGGGGTTTAGGTGTTCCTTATTGCCTAGTCAGAAGTCCAGTACCCTACGGCTACGTGATGCGTTGCGTCGGTTTTTAGGTCCTCTTCACCGGGTGGGGTGTGTGTGCGTGTGCGGCAGACGGGAGAACGTGATCTACTGCTGCTGCTGCCTGCTGCCTCGAGCTGTCTCCCGGTCCGTTAGCGGTGACAGACGCTGCGGCCCCGCCCACTCATGCACGCAGCAATCTGATTGGCTCATCCGAGGCGAGGGCAGTGCAGTGTGCACAGCATCAGCAGCAGAGCCAGGAATCCACTCAGTAGAAAAGCAATAGATTTCCAAGGATGGGTAGACTCACTGCAGACGCCCTTGACCTGAATGAAATCACACAAACTGCAGAGAAATGCCCAGAGTATGCTGTATTTTGCTCTGCGTTGAATGGGGACGAAGGAATTGGGGGTCTCTATGACTCTGGGTCCTGCACAGAGGGTTCCCAAATTGATATCCAGTGACCCTCAGGGGTCCTTGAGGGGGCTCTCTCCACACCACAACAAAATATGTTATTGGAATATTAGTGTATTTTCTCTGTTACGGTACTTTTTTTTAGAAAAGAAACGGATGAGACAATGTTTTACTAGTATCTCCTCACCAACAGCAGGGCTATAATGGACAGACAACACATATCAGATGACGTTTCCCTAGGAATAAAACCATCAATCAGGTGGAGTCCTATATGCGTTATTAGGGGGTTCTCCATCTGTCATGAAAAAGTTTGGGGATTTCTAGCCCGGAGGTTTAGAGGCAGCCTGCTGACCAGAGGTCGCCATTTCGGATCACTGGTCAATGTGGGTGGGGGAAATGAATGAGTAATTCTCCTGCCTCCCTCAACAACTAGCCCAGTGTCAAGGCTCGCTTGAGCAAATCAGTTGACTCCATTCATCTCTGGATGAATCAAGGTTAGACATACTTTTTCAGGCGGCGCCCCAAAACAGAACAGCTTCAATTACAAGAAAGGCAGCCAATATGAAAGAGTGTGAGAGAGTCAGGTGTTTAGTGAGCGTATAGTGATATCCTCCTGCGACCCTTGACCGATCATGTAATACTGAAGTGCTAGGAGAAGAAATCAAAGCTAGAAATAGAAGGTGTTTTTGTTTGTTTGACAGTTACACCATACACACAGACACAGGCAGGCATAGCTCAAACTTCTTCAAAGATACTTCAAAAATCTTTTCTACGTGTCAGATATGGGCCTGAAATCTATTGAGAGCTACATAATCACTGTCAGGATCAATGGTCAGGATGAGCAGATGTCATCATGTGCCGAGGATTTACCAGCCTCAGCGCTGGCCTTTCATAGTAACATTATGTCATAGCCTGTAGGATGAGATTGCCACGTTTGCGTCACTCACACATGTGCTGCCACAGCCACACGGGGCCCTGTAGGCTTTAGGTGGGATCGCATACAGCCAAGGAACTGGAGCAGACTGCAGTCATGTGTTGGCGGGGGGTTATGAATGATGATGGTGATGATCGAATAGGCCTGTAGAAGAACAAAGACAACTTTTCAGCATCGAATAGTATTTTCCTGACATATTTTCTTTCCCTGAAAAATACGCTCTTGCAGTATTTTTTTCTAATGTTACACTTTTTTAATTATTTCATAAACTCATCCGCTATAGTAAAGACTAGACTAGTGCTTTGATGTAAGATACTGACTTCGTCTTATGCTTAGTCACATTATCAACCAACACGCACAGTAAGTTTGGCACATAACATAAAACTATTTGTGAACTAGCCCATAGGACAGGTTGTAGTTACTTCATAAAGGGGATTTGGGTGTTTTAGTTGGTATTAGGCGACATCTAGTGGACATTAGCCATGTCTAGTCTGCAGGCTTTTCAACCTAAAATCTCATGAATTAATGTCACACTCGCAAGGCTGGTAATAAATAATTTATATTTAATAACATAGAATATATACTGTACAATAAAATATTGTGATAGATTCAGTGCAACATCAAACTGTAATAAATATGCATTCCATTAATTTAAATTAACAAATATTCGCAATAAATAACACCCAAATAAATACACACAGAAAAAATAATTGTCGTCTTTGAGTTCAGAGGAAAGTAACGCAAATTGGAAAACCAAAGACCTAAGTTTGAATTGCACCTGAAGGACTGGCTTCCCATATCCAGTGTGACGATCCAAATTGACTTAGTCCGGTCTAGGATAGTCTTGGATTTGTTTTAGGTCTAGCAAATCCATAACATTTAATAAAAAAAAAAACTCAGAGCATTCCAACCAAAACTGCTGAACAGAACAGACATTCAAGATTTCACAAAATTTCCCCTCCGGAAGACATTCACAGATGAATATTGTGATATGGCTCATAACAGAATGCTTCAATTCTGCCAAATAAAATAACACTGACCTGCAACAGGGATAGATCTCTAATGAACCTAAATGGAAGCTAATAAGCAGGCTTATCGCTCAGACATGCTTGCATCTTCTCAAACTCAAAACCTAGTGGCTATATTTCTTCTTTCTATTTTCTTTAAGGCGTGACTTGACAAGAGGATGGCATTCACTCTTATTAGCAGAAATTCTTAAAATTCATACCTCCTTGATATTTCTAGAGTTTAAATTAATTGTGAGGAAACAAATGCATCTACCTACCGCAATTCCCTGTTCAGATTCACACAAATTGTCCCATGAGAGTGACTTCAGCGTTAGCTGTGATATGCTAGCAGTGACTTGACGGAAATAATATGATGTAAAACAGATTAAATGAAAGGACATATTTCTGGGATTGATGCTATTTGGAGTACCGATGTGCAAATTTCAATTTGACTACAGCATTTCGATGTTCTGGAAAGGTCTGTTGGGCCTCATTGGCTGGAGAAATTGTGATGCAAGATTGACTCAATTCGAATGAAGGTAGCTTTTTCTCTTCATCGACATCTCTGTAGGCCTGGCTATAGCTCTTGGTGGAGGTCACTGTGTGAGAGAGGGTGGTACTGCTCCTCCATGCCTGACTCAGCCTGCCTCCTGTGGGTCACTATTCTCTGGTAGCGGGCCTGCTTTTGATGGTCCGGGTCCACATTAACCCAGCTGTTGGCCACCCACTTAACCCCACGGCTGACTGGGCAGTCTCCGTGGAGGGAGTACTCATCTAGCTCACCCATCCAACCTGGAAGAAGAACATAAAACAGTGAGAGTGAGTGCCAAATTTCATCCTGCATTTCAAAATCCCCCCGAGCCCCCCTTTTAGCCAATTGGCATGAACACACTGGCATGAACTCCCTCCCCTGATATGTGAAGCGCTTTGAGTGTCTAGAAAGGCGCTATATAAATCCAATCAATTAATTAATTAATTAATTACACACACACACAGACCATGCCACATTTCAGCCTCCTAGGGTGAAAACTGTGTCCGGGAAAGGGTGGTGAACTTTTTGTGACTGAAACCTTTTACATGCTACAGCGTCAAAGCACGCGCTGAATGCGCCGCGGGTTGCGCCACAGCTTGCGAGCCTGCCGGTGCAGCTGGCGTCCAGCTCCCCCGGAAAATGTGACTCGACGCAGCTGACGCGAACAGCGCAAGTATAATATAATGTAGGTGGGAAAATAACAGGAGAGAGTGAAAGCTATGACCAAGTATATGCGCTACATTCTCTCCTTGGGCTAACCTCTAGTCATTGAAATCCTAATGAAACCACACAATTTACTAAATTATGTTGGGGGCTCCCCTGCTTTATAGAACACTTCATACAACACTTACAGTATATTGACGACTCCTCCAGTCCTCCATCTGGTAAAGATGATGGCTATGTTTCTGATAAGCTCATCTGACGTGCTGTATATATTTATGGAAAAACGTTAATTTCTCAATTCTGTAGCAGATTCCCTTAGCCTGTAGCAGATTCCCTTAAGCCCAATTTATGCTTCGTCTGCCAACACTTTTGAAACGGTCGCCGACAGAAATGAGGACTTGAGTCGACACTTTCAAGTGTCAGCGAGCAGTGTCTGCTACCTGGTGAAATGTCTAGTGTCGCTGACTACGTCACGTCAAGTCTGATTGGCTATATAGACGGCACGCGCTTGAGGCTTGACTTCCTTGTTTTGGTTGGGGTCCACCCGCTAGTTTTTGCTCGATTGAAATGAATGAACGTGTGCCCGCTATTTTTATCAGCCTGTCCTTGATGTATGACTTTGTGAAAATCACAAAGAACATCGTGACCAATTTCCCAGAGAGAGAGCAGGTGAGTTGTGTGGTTGTGTGCTGTTTATATGCAGCTGCAGCCAAGTACGTTACATCGAGCCTCCGAGGTGGTTTCACTCTGCATTTCGTTCCCTCTCTTCTCTTGACTGTCTACAGCTGCTTATAGCGTTCGAGTGTCACGTGACCGTTGAACCGAGGCGAACATCCTCTGAAGTATAAATGCAACACCATGAGCGACACCTTCTTTTTCGTCTGCGACCATGTGCTGAGCGACACTTTATAATAAGTATAAATTAAGCTTTAGCCTGTAACAGATCCCCTTAGCCCATGGGTGCTGGCGTGATTTTACTTTATTTATTTTTTAATTAACTTTTTTTTTACTGATGTCTAGGCCTAGGGTGTGCGGTGAAGCTTGTTTGCATCCCTCACTTATCGGCTTAGCCTCAAATTATTTTGTCATATAATTTACATGATTCACCCAGGTGAGGTGGCCCATTTTGGGATCAAAACTGTAGATATCGCTGAATTCTTATATTTTTTTGGCATCCCTGTCATAAGGTGACAGCGCCACAGAAGAGTGTCAACAACCAAACGTTCCCGGGTCGCGTGTGTTTGAAAAGGGCTACAGGTAAAGCCTCCCGTCCTTACCTCTACCATCAGAGAGGTGGTTGTACCAGAGGAGAGCTGTCCCAACCGTGGGGTTGACCCTCAGGTTCCCTCTGCCACATGTCTCCTGGGTGTCTGTCAGATCAACTCCATCCTGGACCAGTGCCTACGACGCACAAAACAGTCAACGGCCTGCGCCTAATCTTTTGTTTTGGAACGTGATATTGCTTTCGTATCAGATTCCGTGTCAAGGTTCAGCACTGTCTGCGTGTTATCAGTAGCATTCAGGTCAGGTGGTGTACTTGACATATTTTCACAATGGCACAGTGGTGAAACAAAAAACTAGTGATAGACCGATTAAGCGGGCAGATTTCTGCTGTGTGCTACTCTGTGCACAAACATTGCTTAATTATTTTTATTTTTATTTATGTAAGTTTACAAATTACCGGTAGCGTTTTCTCTCAGAAACAAGGGGATGCTATCTGCTAATAAATGCTGTTGTTAAGTGGACTAAAACTTTATTTTTCATTCATATTTTTTTGTTTTACAAAGTTTAGTTTTTGTAATTACCTGTGGAAATGTATTTTTAGTTGATCATTTTTATTTATTTATTTAAAATAAGCGCTCTGCAGACTAAGTGCATATGTAAGCAAACAGAGACAATGCAGACAATATACCTTTTTCACGGGGGCCATTTTGTGTCGAAAAGGCAGGGTAAACTTCCAACTTCCAACTTCCAATCAACTTCCAATCATGGAAGTTGGAAACCCTCATTAGTGTTTTGCTGGCACCTGTTTTTACCCTGCCTTTTCGACACAAAATGGCCCCCGTGAAAAGGGTCTATACCATTAGTGTTAAATAAATGTTAATTTAAGTTCAGCAATTTTTAAGTTCTCATTTGTTATTATTAAATTGTTGTATTTTATCAGATGCACACACGAAAAAAAAAAAAAAAAAATCTACATGATATAGGCATTATCGTCCAATGGCATAACCCAACGCTGACAGATGGTTTGTTTTCACATAACCATCTAGGAACAAGTCACTCGGGAAAAGGGCAGGCACTTTCAAATAATACCTGGCAGGTGACTGGATGTACCATCTGTCTATCACGGGCTCACCCTCGCTGGTGTCACACCACGGCCCGCCCCTAGCCGCCTCATAGGATGCTGATGGTTCGGATTCAAACCAATAGATTTGAGCGTGACAAGATGGATTTGTCGTGTGATCATGATCTTGTGCGGATCCAGCTGCCTTGCAAGGTTACGATTGGCCGCCCTGCTCTATAAATATCGGCATCGGCCAATGAAAAACCCATATCGGTTGATTGACATCTACAAAAAAGCTCTTGCTGGTTCATGAGCTGGGCTGTGAGCATACACACACACACTCACCTCCTCCTCATAGGTGCGATTGTCCGCCACAGGAAAGGTGGTCTCACCACCCTCCTCCACAGAGCTGAGGTAGAATAACACAGTAAGATACCTGCAATCGTAAAAGGATGAGGAGAGACAAATCCAGATAACTATTAATGACACTAGTTTGGCAATGATATTTGATATCTGCCATATGCAAAATGTAACAATAACAACAGCATTATTATAGTTGGTACGAAAAACTGAAGCAACATGAAAAAAAATAAAAAAATAAACCACCATCCAACCACTAACCCAAAATGAGTAACCCTCAAATGAATGAGACCAGTGAATGAGACATTTTATATACATTATGGTCATTCCAATGTAAAATTTCAGCAGTGCATAGACAGTGACCAAATTAAAAACCTAATTCAGAGATAATTAAGCTTGTCCTTGTCAAAAAAGAAATGCACGAAACGATTAAACTTAAAAAATCAAAAACTGTTAACTGAACCAAAAAGCTAAACTAAACAAAAAAAAAACAGTACATATCAGACACACACCTGCAAGTGATCTCCGAGAGTGCGGAAGAGTTTCCCGCTAGTCGTGTGTGCGCGCAGGTAGTCTCTGAGTGGGTGGGGCTGCTGTCATGATGGGCGTTACTGAAGTCTCCGTGCTCGTAGCGAATCACCTGCAGCGGCTCGCTCAGCTCGACCAGCGGAGAAGGCAGACGCGTCAGACGGGTCACTCTTGAGTTAAGAGAACAGGAAAACGACAAAGACATTTATACACCATTTACGAGTGTGTGGGTTACTGAGAGCATGTCGACGTGAACGCGTGCGTAGCTTACCTGTTCCTGAGTGTGTGTAGCACGTGGTGTGATCCCCGGCCTTGGTAAAGCCATGTGTGTTTGCTCCTCCGTTTGACCTGACCCTGGAGTGTCCCGCTGCGGTGCTGTCCAGGGCGCTGGGACGCGTCGTACACACACCTGAACTCCTCCAAGGTCAGCATGCCTGTCAGGCAACACACAGACACAGACACAGACACAGACACACACACACACACACACACACACACACACACACACACACACACACACACACACACAACCATTCAACACAGTGGACTATTTTTGTTCCTTCAGAGAGCTGGAACACAAACCTACTAGCCTGATATCAGACTGAAAAGTCGTTGCGCTTCATTTCCTTCTTCAGTCTGACATTGTCTCCTCTCTAACCGATTTCCATTGGGAAATCCTCGAGGGGGATTCGATTTTCCCTAACCAATCACTATAGAGTAGACCAACATATCCACCTGAATCTAAGCCAGTGGGGAGATTGGTGGGGGGTGGGGGGGGACATTTTCCCTTTGAATAAATACCTTCAAAAGTGTTGTTCGGATTTCAAAGTAATTGGTCGATTTAAAGCAGCCTCGATAGCAGCATCTATCTCGTCTATATTAGCGTCGCCATTGTTGTTATTCAGATTCGAAGGTCTGTCTGGACCAAGGCAACAAACCTACTGCATAATTATTACACACAACTACAAGAGAATGTCAAAATAACAACAGATATTAATGAGATTTAATAATCCTCTTAATTCATTATATCAATCTGTTAATTCTACACGATCACTATAACAATTCTGTGTACCGTCCTTCTCTCTGGGGCACTTTACACGAGGATGGTTTCCTATGGTGACGGGGAATTATTGTATCGTTAGTGCCTCCCTTTTAGACGGCGACGGCGAATTTGGGCTTAGGAAACGACACATTTTGAAACCACCTTCCAGAGTGGAATTCTTTGAGACTCTTCCCGCTGAGGGCTCCATGTAATCGCTTGAAGACGGCACATTTCAGAAACTCTGACGTGCCTGCACACGCGACACACGCGATTACGCCATAGCCTTGCGCGAGTTGGCAACCATTTTCAAAATAAAACGTCAGTATGAATGAAGTTTGGCAACATTCAGAATTAAGCTACACTGCGGCCAACTTCAGTTACATGTTCATAACGTTACTGCTGCGAGGAGCCGATGGCTGTACCCGGTCGGCATTTAACGTTAGTTACAAAAGCACGTCAACAGTGTTTTCTCACTGCCAGTAGCCTACAGTAGGGTTTGACAGATAGCACACTCAGCGCTCCCGGTCCTCGCTGCTCGTTAAAGATTTCCAATAGGCGTTATTCTGATAAACTGGTCACATATATGTTACATTCTCACCCGACAAAAAAAAAAACAGTTTGGGTTTTTTTTTAGCTTGAAAAAAGCTTTTTGGCAAGTCTAAATGACTGCGGAAGGCGTACTCTACTTCCGTGTTTAAAACAGGAAAGACGATTACGAAATAGACTACTTGCACAACTCCACTAGTTCCTGAAATGAGTAGGGCATCTTGGTTTCCTGTCCTACACTATTGGATGAACTGATTAATGTCAGGTGTGCCTGACTGCTGCAGTCACAACAACAGTGATCAGGCACACCTGACATTAATCAGTTCATCCAATAGTGTAGGACAGGAAACCAAGATGCCATACTCATTTCAGGAAGTAGTGGAGTTGTGCAAGTAGTCTATTACGTCATGCAGAAGCGTCCTTGTATGGGCAAAGAATAAGGTGATCACACTGCCACCTAGCGACCTGACCTGGCATGTACATTACGGCGTTTTAAAAATTCAACAGCGCTCATGTAAACAGGGAGAAGGTGTGAAGGAAAAAGTGTGAAGGAAACGCTATTATGTTGTTTCTTCCAGAAACTGTCCTCGTGTAAAGGGCCCCTCTATGTACAACTGTATGCTGCTACTCCCAGCTGAGTGAATGTCCGGCCCTCCGCTCCCTCCCCCTGGGAGACGGCGCCCCCCCAGCCAGAAACAATAACTCTGGGGTGCTGGAGAAGAGGTGGTTGGGGGGCGGGGCGGTGTGGAACACAAGGGTGTGTGTGTGTGTGTGTGTGAAAGGAGGGGTGAGTGGGGGGGAAGGGGATAAGAAAAAGGGGTTGGAGGATAATCAGTTTAATGAGATAGGATGAGTGGCATCCGGACCGGGACGCACACACACAACGCCTGGCATTATGGCATCACCAGGTCAAAACCGTGTCACCCCTCTTCCGGGCCTTGCCACTCAAACACTCGCACGCAACCATAGCCACCCGTCAGCTACTTACTCTTTCCAGGAAAAGACCACTAGGGAGACACTCACATGCACGCCAAGTTCGCCAACAACACAGGTAGAGAGATTGGTCGCAGCAGAGACTGTATTTGTTGCAGAAATTTTAATTTGTCATGCTCAACTTGAATTGTTTTGAATGAATGATTGTTTTATATACCGGTGTATATATAAATGAATTCTTTTTTTTATTCGTATTCATAATGAACAATTTGAAATTAACTTCAACGTCTTGAAGTAAAATGTGATTATTGTTCAATTTAATTTGACAATAATTTCAAATTCAGTTTTCTCAATTCAGATTGAACTCTCTGAAACACGAGCAAATGTCAAAATATCAAATCAAACACTTTCTCTACTGCAACTACTAGTTTCACTAGCCCATGTGGCCAGACATTATGCTCTCTGATGTGGTGGTATCTTGAAAGTGTTGAATAATACCACATGCACACATACACACACACCTGCTGGGCAGGCCTCCAGGCCACTGAGTATCTGCCGTAGTTTATCTAGGCTCAACCAGGTCCCATCTCGCGAGCGTGAGTGACTCACAATCTGGACGAGAGACAAGGAAATATTTTCATTACAACAAAACACATAATGGCAAGTTCACATCATTTGTCATGACTTCTGGATTTTTCTTGAAGTTCATCTATTTCCCTCCTCCCTCTTGTCTGGCAGGTGACAACAATAGGTCTCTTTCTGGGTTTCGTCTGTGTGGTCACCTCCTGCTTCTGCAGCAGCCCGTCCTGGTCCAGGTCCAACAGGCTGAAGACCTCCTCTGTGCTGAGAGAGAGCAGGGGCTGGTTTGACTCCTCTTGACCCCCGCCTGGCGCCTTCGTCTGGCTCTCTGTCAGGCCCTTCAGCTGGGCCAGCTGCACCACCACACGGCACTCCTCCTCCGACAGGAAGCCAGGGATCTCTATCAGGAATAGGAATGAGACACGAGTGCGGGGATATTAACACACACTGCACTCTTTCCCATGCTTGATTTAGGTGTTGTCAATACTTCTCAAACATCTTAACAACGTCCTTTGAAATGGAGGCACACGCATTGATTCCACCCACTCAAATTATCTTATGCATAATAATGAAGGTCATATGTTGAAGGTTTGAAGGTCATGTGTTGAGTTGGCTTTTTGATAAGGGATTTTTTGTTTTAGCCAGATTTATAGAAAATGCCTGGCGACTAAGACAGGGAACATTGTACCCAGTATAACTGTATCTCTTGGAAAGTGAATGTTTTGTTGAAATGCCTTTTCTTTTCTTGATTCTGTACAAATGTATATTATGATTTGTCATGTGGCCATCTTGGCTATTGTAAATATTATATACTGTCTTGTAAGCCCATATGGGCTGGGCACCTTAAGGTACATGCATCAAATAAAAATATCAATCAATCAATCATAAATAAATAATGCATTAATTTACTTATTTATTTCCAGTGCAAATGATCTCATCTATTATATTAAGGCAGACTGGTAAGCCTCAGTTCTCAATCCTGATTGATTACATGCATTTATTAACTATGACAGTTTTAACGTCCCTGTGTGCACACTGGCTGCTCTGCTGAGATCTTCCCCATCAGATAAAGGGAAGATGCTGCTCACAATATAAATCTATTTGTTTTTCTACACAGTTAATATCATTCCATTGTCGTATTGCCCACAAAGTCCTGCATGAGAATATAAACCAATCCATGCTTTAGCCTTCAATCTTCCTTTGCGGTCCAAAACGTCGGTGGAATGATTTGCACATGATGATGAACGCAATGGATAAAAGGATATTTATTTTAGGGCCAGAGTGATACGTCCTCTTCTCATGATCTATGCAGCTTTGATTCCGGTATCTCTGCGCACTTCTTTCACATGGAGATTCATTCCACATGACAGAACATGATAAATGTCTATGTAAGCGCACTGGAAAACAAGTGTAATGTGATACTATTATTGTTATTTTAACTGTGGTGGAAACAGGACAATTTGGCAGTGTGTGTTGAAAACCGGGCCCTTTCAGTGTCCCGAGACATATCTGTCGAGACTCGGGATGTTCGCCCTGAAACCAGGCCGTCTGGTCACCCTATTTCTCCCTGGATAGAACTGAAATGACACAGGGAATAGTTTATCCTGGTCAATGACTTTGGAGAGCACCACTGAGTTGCCACACTTTATGACTTTGCCAAATATACAGATATAGCAATGGAAGGCCTATATTATCATAACACCAGCCAGTCATCAGACTATCCTAGATTAGAGAGAGGATTGAGGAATTAGAAGCCATCACAGAGATTGACTCAGAGATGAGAGACTACGCTGATCAAAAGCATGCAGGTCTGTTCACATAGCAAAAACGGCTGTGAACAATGAGTCAGAGCTTCACACATGATACGATCAAAGTGAAACCCCAAGCTGAGGAAAAGCAAACAAACTAAACACATTTATTTTCAACCGCTTATGGAAAAGATTTGCACTGGCACATGAATACCCTAAGACATTTCTCAAGTCTAAACATTTCCACTCGTAAAACTCTGACTAGTTCAAAAACTCAAAGTCACACCAGACCAGAAAGAGCACGTCACACAAGTAACAAGTCAGTGAGTGGATTAGTGGGTATCAGTTACTAACAGTGCTGCTTGATCTGTCAAACCACTAAATGGATTAATTTAGATTGCCTTGTATTGCCTTTTAGGATGAAAGGAAAGGAAAGGAAGACATTTTCAAATAATGCAGGTTGATCAGTGTAAGCAAATAATAATAATATGATTAGGATGTGTAGGCTCCAAAAAAAACCTAGAGAAATTCTCATAACAATTTTAACTTTGTGCCCCGGTGTATTTGTGAAGATGTACATTGTTTGTTAAACTGTCTCAGTTACACATGTATAGTTACTTACTTTAGTTAGTCATTAAACTTGCTACAAGGAGCCGAGAAGCTAACTTTCTTCATTGTCATAAAAAAAATCTTTGAGTAAAAGTCAGTCGAGTAAAATCATTTCTCACCAAGATCTGGAATCATTCAAAACCAATTATGGTTTCAGTTTTCAGTTCAAGGCCTCATATTTGATTTGTGTGCCGATGTCAAATGAAACTGCATCTTGTATTTAATCTTAAATTATACATAATAATAAAATGTAAGATTGTTGAAGCACCAAGTTCAAGTTGATTTAGAGAGCCCTCTCTCAACGGTATGTTTGAGGGGAGGTGTAACTAGCATTTAATGACTAAACCCAATTCCCTTTTGTCACTCTCCGGGGAGCCATGTGTGGTATATCCTTAATGAGCCGGGGCACCTCATTTTTCCAAGAGGTGTTCTGTATCATCTCCCTGGGGAGGAGGCAGTCGGTGGCTGGCTGCTCTCATATCGTCACCACCATCCAGTGAAAACCTTACATCTCCTAAATGTCAACTTCTCATAAACTAAAGAAAAACAAGCCTGGCCGTCAAGCTCACCGACACACATTTGAGACTTCATTCAGTGGGCTTTAAAAGGGTTTCATATAAGACCAGTGGTTATAACATCTCCCCCCCATTTGCTCCGCAGCTCTCACCCCCGACACATTTACCACCTGGGTTACCTGGAAAACAATTGTCACACCACCGAGAACCTAATTTAATTTAAGGGTGAGGGCATAAAGCACCGTGTCACTGTTCCTGTCTACCAATCCATCCGTGTACGTCAGTCTCTTCCTCTGATATACACGCAAATGTTGCACGAGGTCTAAATGGTTTAATAAAAGACTTGCCTGTACAGTACAGGCCTTGTTTGTCCTGAGTGTATGTTACACTGACTGTACCCACACTTGGTTAATCCCCATTGTCCAGTCAGGCCTCATTACTCTGGATAGCTGATATGAATAAAGAGGACCGAGCCTTCCTCTCTCTCCCCCGGAAAGGAAGTGACCTGCTTGTCTGAAGAGGAATCAGGCCACGGCTGCACAGCGGGACAACACAACACCGATTCTGTTTGTCCCGTGCGACATGCTGCTCACACGCGAGACACGCTCGCAGCGGATTCGCGGAGGCCTTTTGACGCATAATGTCTCTCGCCCTGCGCTTCCGTCACTTTGCAACACACTTTTTTTTCCCACAAGTTGATGATCTTCTCTTGAAGGGTTATGATCACACTGTGACACTAGAGGAGCTGTGATGATGACCCAGCTTATCTCCTTACTCTGACGACGCAGCTTTTATCTCTCGTCAACCATGATTAATCGCAAAAGAATCACGTCTTTCCTTCCCTCAGAAGCAGCGATGGATAAAGGAGGAGGGGTGAAAAAGAAAACCAGGAAGAGGTCCGGCCGGGACAGAGGAGCTGGTGTGAGTCGGAAGAGAATTTGGGGCGTCGCTCTTCCTCACCTCAAGCCGTGTGGGGATGGAAGGGGGCAGAAAAGCCAGGACAATCCAGACGGCACAACATCCGGTTTACTCGTCTTGAGCTCCATCACGCACTTACAAAGCCTCCTCGCAAATTAAGAAGAGATCCTAATCTCAAACACTTTTAATTTGTACCCCACCCCTCCCCCCCTCTATTGTTCCCTAGGCCTCCCCTTACCCCTTCCTATGCAAATGTGATCACCGCCCCCCCCTATAAATACACCTAATCCTGCCATCCCCTCCTGCAATGTCATACCATTTACTCAGAGACGCACTTGAGGATTGTTTGCTCCTTTTTCCAACTTCTGTTCCCAGGATGACCTCTGTGCTTTGTCCTCCTCGTTTTAGCTACAGCAAATCCCAATGTTCAGCCCACCTCCTCTTTCTCCTGCTGCTCGCCGGGCCTGGCAGCACATTAGCCCGCGGCGGCGCTGGTGCTGGTAGGGTACGAGCCGGGGCGGAGGGACGAGCGAGAGCTGTGGCTGAAGGTCGGGTGAGATCTGGGGGGAAAGACAGGGGAGGAGGGGGCAGGGCGAGCGCGGAGGCCAAGCTCGGAGGTACTAGCGTTTCTCGAGCGGAGGCGGGAGAGGATGGTGGATTGTGGGGCCGCCCGGCTGGCACCGGCGCTGGTTTAGCGCCCATGCCCTCGACGGGTGCAGGGGGACAGTGGGAGTCCCGCGGCTCGTCTCGCTGTGTGCCCATCCCGCCGGGCATGGCCTTGTGCCAAAGCATCGGCTACGACGCCATGAGGATGCCCAACCTGCTGGACCACGAGTCGCCCGCCGAGGCCGTGCAGCAGAGTGCCAGCTGGCTGCCGCTGCTCGCCCGCGAGTGCCACCCTGACGCCCGCATCTTCCTCTGCTCTCTCTTCGCCCCCATCTGCCTGGACAGGTGAGTACTACACACACAATCGTTCTGCCTCTATTCTAATGATTATATAGTCCTTTTTTATACTCTTTCAATCCATGTGACTTTTTGTAGGAATTAAATTAAGATGATGATAGGACAATGTTTTGTAAGCTTAGTTCAGAACCCAATAATAGTCACAACTCACAAGACTGTTTCTGCTGCATCCCCAGGACTTGACTTAAGAGTACTGGCCATGCATATAATAGCCTGGGTCCCAGTGTGAGATTAAAAATTCGGTCCCAGGCTGAAACGGTTTAAAGAAACCTGGCAACTAGGGTGCTGAAAAAGGCCAAGAATGCAAATCTAGCTAATGGCAATGTGTTACTGCACATGAATGTACATGCTGAGGAGGTGAAACGCAGCTTTAGCCCATTGCCAACACAAAAAGAAACTCATAAATCAGGGGTTGCAATTAGTGCTCTTCAGATAATAATAATTATAATAATAATAATAATAATATAAATCAGATTGATATTGTCATGGTTTCTTTGTAAAAAAATATATAAAAAAATAAAAAAAAATAGAATTACTAGCAGATCTAAGAATTTCATAAGAATGTCCACAGGTAGAGAGGAATAAATTGAGGAAGGGTTAACAGCCTTTTGAAAGCTATGCAAATCTGGGCTAGCCTCTCAGAAAAGTTTCTTTGTTCCAAAAATGATGTAACACCTCTCATTTGAGAAAAGAAAAGAAAAGTGATGAAATGTGTTATCTGGTCCGGTGTAGTTTCTTTCCACCCACAGCGCTATTGATTTGAATCCTCAATTCAGTCTATGTCCCTCTCCATCCCTCCTGTTCAGGTTTGTATCGCCCTGCAGGAGTTTGTGCGAGTCCGTGCGGGACAGCTGTGCACCAATCATGAGTTGCTATGGCTACCCCTGGCCCGACATTCTGCGCTGCGAGCAGTTTCCTGCAGACCATCTCATGTGTATTTCCTCCATCACCAACACCAGTGTTCATGCAGGGGGACGCAGAGGTAAGACATGGCTCGCACAGATACACAGCCTTTGGTTTGCTTTGTTCAACTGACTACTTAACCGGTGCTTTGCATCTTTCAGTGCCTCAGGCGAGCTGCCGGGACTGTGAGCTGGAGGAGGCCTCCTCTTCTAAAGCAACACTGGAGACCTTTTGTAGGAGTGATTTTGGTGAGTAGCAGGATGCCCACACTTCTTCTCTGGCCAAAATCCTTGATCATTTTATTTCATCTTGGACAAGAAGTAGAAGACAAGACAATAACAGGACAGGAGGGGGCTCCTTATTGCCAGTGATATCAAATATGTATCAAGTCATGTATATCTGCTGTTCACTGTCTTCCCAGTGGTAAAACTGCGTCTGGCACGGCTCAAGTTCAGTCCTGTAAGTCTGTCTCAGTTCTCCCTGGCCTCCAAACTACAAGTTCTGAAGCACGGCCCCCTGCTGGGCGGGCAGATCCGCTCCCGCATTGAGCTGTGGCTGGAGAGGGACGCCACCTGTGTAAGGAACATGACACGGCGCAACCCGCGAGGCGGCACCTTCCTGGTGATGGGCACAGTGCAGGGGGAGCGCCTGGTGGTCAACAAGGCCTTTGCATGGCAGAGAACCAACAAGAACCTGATGGCAGCAGCGCGCAAATGGAAACGCCACAGATGCAGGAGCTAGGATCACGTGGAGGGTTAGCGACGTAGAAAGAACTGAAGCTCTGAGAGGAGCATTAAACTACTACGGGAAGTATGAAGGTTTAG
>NC_139629.1:46305107-46312607 GCF_964638095.1 Poromitra crassiceps | reverse complement strand
GGATCCTGGCCCGTCCGCAAATGGGACAGTCCAGTGTAGTGTTGTTGTGCAGTGTTGTCGATAACCTCAGCGATAGAGCCAAGATAGGCTATATCTCTGCTGTAGCACAAACACAGCTCGGATAAACGCTTTTTCCCTTCACGTGTTTTTCTCGGCAGCATGCTGGGAGCATCGCCGATAGATCAATTATTAATGCCTCTAATGTGGGATGTCCAGATTGGGAATCATGCACATCCGGGAAAGCCTTTGCCCTTGCCACGAGCACCGAACGAAAAACCACACAATATTCTTATAATATCCCTACAATCATCTTATAATAGCCCTATAATACTCCTACATGGACTCCAACTGTCCGTGGTAGCCTATTAGCCTAGTGAGTAGCCTAATGACCTCATCATGCTTCATTTTGTATCTCCTATGGTAGGCTAAGGCTATCGCTGTAATAGCACTGGAATTGCCCTATACTTACAGGTTTGCTGTAGGCCCATTTGTATTGTACGGTCCACAAATTCATATAGGATCACATGCATGATGTAGTTGTTTCCTGACTGTTTTGCCAAGCAGGACTTCCTGCATGAACTTGATTTCATACAGCCATTGTTGAGGATGTCCTGAAACCAATTACAGCTGCTATAGGATCCCCCCCCTAGCCTAGCCCATGTGTCTTGTGGTTTGAATTTGTCCCAGTTCTAGCCTGAAAATCGTGAAATCACGGCGATCCTTCTGCACTGTGTGTGACCCCGTGTGGAGCCAGGCATGCATCCTGTCCAAATCCACATCTAGACAAAACGCTCTTTTTCCTCTTGTGACTGAAAGTGTGCGTCTGTTCTCAGGTCGTACCTTGTTTTTTTGCAGTCTGTCCTTAAGTCACCCTATTATTATGATTATTATCATTATCATTATCATTATCATGATTATGATTATGATTATTACTATGATTATTATGATGATGATGATGATGATTATTATGATTATATTTTTTATCTCTGTTATACAGTATATGTTTTCTGTCTTGTCCTGCTTTTTAAAATTAATTTGATCTCCTTCCCTCATGTAATACCCCCGGCTGTGGACATGTGGGTTAAGTGAGGGAAAAGATGCTGAGGAGGTGCCAGTGGGCTAATCAGGAGAATGGATGGACTACTTTTTGGATTATCCGTCACTTTGTGTGTGTGTGTGTGTGTGTGTGTGTGTGTGTGTGTATGCGCGCGCGCGTCCGTGTGTGTGTGTGTAGGATTCTGTAGTTGGGCAGATTTGTGCATTATTACTCATGCATCCTCAGGCCTTGGCGGCGCCAACTGGAGCTCACAGTCTGCGTGGCATCGAGGGTCCACTCCCCTCTGCTAGGCCTGCTGGGCGATAATTCAACATGATCGTTTCTTGTCTTTCAGTGGATCGTGATGACCTGACGATATTTTAATATCATCGTGACTCGTCACGACACACATTTCTGCTGTCTAAATTGATGGTGACAAGCTAATTTTACTTAAAAAACGGAGGTATGGTAGCAATATTTATTATTTGAATAATTTCTCTTTACAAAACATTACATTTGGTTCCATGAGATGAACATTAATTGGATTATTTAATGGGATTTTGCATAATATGTAAGGTGAATCAGCGTTGATTCCTCGTGAGTCCAGTGTGGTACTAGCGAGTGGATGGGTTAAACTCACTCCCCAAGTATAAAGGCAGGTTAATCTGCTCCGTCAAGGAAGCTAGCTCTCTTGGTGCAGTGGTTAGCGTGTTTGACTCCCAAGCCGCTGAAGGTCGGCGGTTCGTATCCACCCCTGGGCAAGCCCTTAACAGGGGTTGCTGCAAGTACCACCAACACAACGCCGTTGCAAATACATGAATCATATCAACCATATTATGATTATCATGATATTCATGACGTTTCAAGAAAATGGCAGAGAGGGAGACCATGGATGTGGATGGAAAGTTAATATTGTAATTTTAGCCATAGTTTTTCATAATCATTTATAATATAATATAATATGTGTGAGGAACATGTTGATATTCCCAATGGTCTCATCTTTTTTTTCATTATGCCTTTGCATTTCCTGCAGTAACGTACTTAGCCGCTCGCTAGCTAGCATTAGCTAAATTGTTAGCCTTGGTCGGTGGCTTCTAGTCAACTTGAGTGCGCATGCTCACGACGTGATCACTTGAATGCCAAGCATATCGTGTACATGACTTTCCGGCCCAGTGAACACAAATCCACAACTTCCAAATGAAGGCAGCATGCATAATCATATCAGTCTGGAGGACTCCAAGCAGTCCACGGTATTTGCAGTGGGTGGGAGTACTTACCTTGACAGACAACTCCTTCAGCCAATCAGATCCACTCAAATCCACTTGGAAGAACGGCGAAAACGTCTTTTCCGCCAAGAAACTCCGCTGGTACACACTCCCGTTCTTGTTTAATTGTTTGTTATTGGATCTATTTCTGCAATAACTGCACGTACGGCTGTGTAAACTCGACAAACGTTGACATTACTGCTCGTTGCTTCACGAGCCGGAGAGCCATGGGAGCAGCCATTACTATTTTGCCAGCGACGCCGTCCCTGATTGGCCCGGTTACGTTGTCAACTACGAAGCAGGTCCCTGATTGGTACGCTGCGCTTTGTAATTTCTGAAAACCGCGGTCCTGCAGAACAAAACAAAATGTGAGTTTACGTGACCGGATGGTTGACCAGGCTAGAATGGAGGAAGAGATATACAGTATAAGTGAGGTTTTTAGTGCTTGTTGTCTGTTGTGTCTGATATGCAATCAGTTGGTGTTTGTGTCGTGTAGTGTTGTCACGGTTTTCGGTACTTCGGGACTTAGTCGGTACTACATTGTTTTCTGTACTTCGGTACCTGTTTTTGCATGGTACCGAGGGTATCGTTTTTTTTTTTTTTTTTTTTAATTCAATAAACAATACATGAGGGCTACATGCCACTGGTGTTGCACTGTCTGCACTCACTGCCATACAGAGTTGAATGTAAGAAGTAAGCAGAAGCACATTGTTTTGTTTTAAATTTGAACGCTACATGCCATTTGTTCATTGGAAATGGTTGCATACTTTAATAAAGGAGAATACGTTGACGAAATATCAGTCTGTTTTTTTTTACCGTGGTACCGAAATTGGTACCGAGTACCGTGGAAATTCACTAGTACCGGTACCGACTACTGAATTATTGGTACCGTGACATCACTAGTGTCGTGGGGGTACTGCCGGCTCATTCTGTTGTCGCTTAAAGAGGTGGAATTGGCAGAGGGATCCCAGAGCCGGGCCTGGATCCCAGAGCCGGGCCTGGATCCCAGAGCCGGGCCTGGCACAGATCACATGCTGCAGTGCTGTGTGGCATCCTGAGCATGGGATGGAGTTACTACAGCTGAATCTGAGAGTGAGAGGAGGCACAGAGGTGGGGGCATGGCGGGTGGTGGTGGTGGAGGAGGAGGAGGAGAGAAACTGACGGGGGGGGGGGGGGGGTACAGAGAGGGAGATTAATTTGTGAATTATTCTCAGCTTTCTCAGCCCAAAGAAAAGACGCCAAGAGACAAAGTTCTGGTGCTTTTTTTTGACAACAGCATTGCCACCATTTTGGCCTGAATACGCCTCCTTGCGCCAATGGGAAACAGCACAGAACCATGAGAGAGAGAGAGACACACCATGACCAGGAAGAACACAGGCCATTTTGGGTAGAGGTACTTTTGTGCTGCCCTTTGGAGGCGGGACGTTTTACCGGTGTCATTACGGTAAGTCCCCTTCAGGCCAGAATGACAGATTTGCAATAATGGAAGTTGGAACAACCTATTAATAAGGCTTCAGTTCTTAGCGCTGTAAGTTCTTTGCTCAGCCTCCCTCCTCCTCCGTCGTCTTCTCTCTTCTCCTCTTCACCTCGCTCGCAGAGACAAACTGCAGTTGGAGCCTGGGCCTGTAACCTAGCAACCCAAACGGTGTGCGTCTTGAATAAATCAGACTGTTCTGTGTTCCCTCCTCTCTGTCCTCCTCAGGGGTGTGTCAGACGGTGCCAGGCTCCTCACCTCACCTCCTTGCTAACACACACACACACACACACGCTCACTCAGCACCCGCGCGCACGCGCATAAACACACACACACACACACACACACACACACACACACACACACACACACACAGCACCCACACACAGAACATTATACATGCGGAGAGAATGTCTGACTCAGACTCACTTTCTTTCCCTCTCAGCCTGATTGCCAGAATGTTTCTTCTAAACCAAAAATACGTCTCATATCACGTTTCTAGTTGCGTCTGTCTATATCAACGTCATTGAGTCTGCTATTGAAATAGTACAGTGGCCAGTAAGTCTACATTTCAACTGTACGTCACGTGTAACGTTATTGTTATTTACTCTAAGCCTAACCCAAATCCTAATCTAAGTTGTTTTACTTGCCTAAACATTGTTGTTAAAGTTGTTTTATTTGCGTTCAACATTGGAACAGCGGCACCATTTTGTTTAAAATTTACGCTGAGATGCCGACGTTGTCTTCTGGCGACTGGGTTGTCTGCTCTCTCTCTCTCTCTCTCTCTCTCTCTCTCTCTCTCTCTCTCTCTCTCTCTCCTTCAGTGTCTCTCTCTCATGTCCCGCAGCTGAGTGTTTAGCCTGCTTCCCTCTCATGTTTATTTGATTGCTGCAGCGCGGCTGGTTGGAGGCCTGGTGAAGTCATCCACAGACCGCTGTGAAAGTACAACAGCGGCCTTGCTGCATGATGTGGCGTCTGCAGGCGCTGTGTGTGTGTGTGTGTCTCTGTGTGTGTGTCTGTGTGTGTCTGTGTGTGTGTGTGTGTGTGTGTGTGTCTGTGTGTGTGTGTCTGTGCGTGTGTGTGTGTGTGTCAGGGCAGGGCGCTGGTGTCCTCTGAGCGTGCTCTGCACACGCTCAGTGCAGCCCACACAGACACATGTCTCAGACTCGGCCCACTCACATCGCCACGTCCATTCTGCACCCCACATGATGACACAACATCCAAGTCATAGACCCGCCTCCTTCCTATAAAGCCTTTCCCCCAAGTTTGAATAGTTTCCTTCTTTACCTTGTATATTTTCTTACTTTAGTCTGCTTTTTTCAAGGTATATTTAAAAAAAATAATCTTTAATTGGCCAAATCTTTACCTATACTCAACTATACTTAATATTCAAGAAACATATTGGTATCGGCATAATATCGGTATCGGCAGATATCCAAATTCAGGTATTGGAATCGGATCGGAAGTGAAAAAATGTGGATCGGTGCATCCCTAGTTGTACAGTGGTAATTTACGACATGACAGAATTCCAATGCTCCTGGTTAGAAAGAGCAACAAACATGGACGCCAGAAGTAAGGTTGTTTTCTCGTGGCGGGTGTTTTCTTAACAAAAACAAGTAATGGGTCATTGTGCGAGCTACATAGACCATAATGTGCAACTACTAAAAATAAATGATAGCTACTATGAAGGGAATAGCGAAATATATAACTTTTTACAGTCAGTTGGACTCCATACTTTCCGGCATTGTCCCCGAAACCTCGTGCAACGTCACAACTCGGAAACTCGGGTATCATGGAAATTTACAACATTTGAGGGCCGTTCATGTGCTCACAACTCGTAAATACGGTAAATGCGATATATCATATTTTTATAAAACGGCTCTCTCAAATCAAGCAATCTGATTGGTTCACAGCCATTGTATAATTCCAGTAACCGAGTTCAATAACCCATGGCCATGGGTTATTGGTTGCCATGGCAACTCTCTTACTAAGAGAGTAATAATAAGGCTTACCTCAAATGACAACGTAGAAAAAAAAATGGCGGAGACAGCTGTCAGATCCTTGTGAATCGATCTTCGCTTATAACTTTACTAATACTTCGCAGAAAATGATGTTTTGTACAAGAATAGATGCGGGCTAATGTCTTCTTTGCAAAAGAAAGGCTGTTAACCCCGCATTTAACCCCGCATTTAACCCCGTAACGTTAGTTGGTGTCGGGGTTTGCAGAAAGCATTCAGCTTCTCAGCAAGCGCTGAGAATGCAATGCTGCGCTGGAGCTGCCTGTCGCGGTTTTCAGAAAGCTCTCAGCTACTCAGCAAGCGCCAGGATTGGCCAATGTCAACTTCAGTCTCCAGAACGATCCAATCAAATCACCCGCATGTTCTTGCGGTCCCGCCTTACAGTAGTGTTTCAACTGACTCTATCAGAATGACATGCCAGTCGGAGTCGGACTTATAGTATTATTATTATTATTATATTATCATACTTGGAAACCGTTTTATAAAAGCAATATAGCACTCGAGCAGCGTGTGTTGTGGAATATATCCCGCTGATAAACTGTTATCCCACGAGGCCGCATTCACCACAACACACTTGCTCTCGTGATATATTGCTTAAATATACGATATATATACATGAACGCAGCATTATACTAGAGAAAGTAGGCCAGGTATACCACGAATCCATCAAAAAGTTACTTAAATACACACGTTATATTAGGCATACAAGTATCTTACTTAAAGTATCTCTCTCATACAAATAGGTTTTAATTCTAATCCAAAAAGGTTCATGACGTCTGACTTAGTTTTCCAGTATTAGATATTTCATGTGAAAAGACGTTATTTTGTTTTTGTCATACCTGACAGTTTCGACTGCTTTGCTTCCTGCAGCCTTCTTCAGAGACGTCACGTGATATTGCTGTGACGTATATATGGCATGCTCTCGCATACCTAGGATGCAGTCCTCCATAAAATACCGGCCAGCGGGGGACATGGTCATCCCACCTATGTAGGTGGGATGACCAAACCCACATAAACCATCCATATATACGTCACAGCAACATCACGTGACGTCTCTGAAGAAGGCTGCAGGAAGCAAAGCAGTCAAAAATGTCAGGTATGACAAAAACAAAATAACGTCTTTTCACATGAAATATCTAATAGGTTTTAATTATTCCGTAAAATAAACTATCCACTTGCTTGTCGAGACGCGGTTCTCAGTCTATATCCGCTTTGCTCAACTGAGACTGAGAACTTCCTCCCAGCTTTTGTTGTTAAACTAGGTGGAAATAATTTGCGAGTTAAAAAAAAATCCTGGATCGCAGAACCAATCCAGAGTGTTTAGGGCAGCCCTTCACATGCAGAAGTTGTGTGCTTGTAAACGCATAAAACTGAATTAAATCATGTAACGTTGCTCAGGACATCCATTATCAATGTTTAAAAAAGCTCTCTGTGTTACAAAGTGATTCTCTGTATCTCCACTTTGTTTCACGACAGAGGATAATTGGGGGGAGAGCGTCGTTTCCGGTAATTTGACAAAGGGGCGTGGGTTTGTTTAATAGCGGTCATTCTCGCCAAACAACTACTTTTGACAAGTTCCCAGACAATTGTTAGGCGGAGGGGATCTCCAATTGTCTGGGAGCCGAGACTAGTTCTTGTCTGCTTCTATTCGGGTTTAATGGTGAGACCGTGGGAGCTTCCATGACACCCTCCCTCCCTGTTTCCAGC
>NC_139629.1:46272607-46300107 GCF_964638095.1 Poromitra crassiceps | reverse complement strand
GCAGTAGTTTACAGGCTGTGCGTTCAATAGGGATGCCTGATGGAGCAGTAGTTTACAGGCTGTGCGTTCAATAGGGATGCCTGATGGAGCAGGTAGTTTACACTGTGAGTTTAGTAGGGATGCCTGATGGAGCAGGTAGTTTACAGGCTGTGAGTTTAATAGGGATGCCTGATGGAGCAGGTAGTTTACACACTGTGAGTTTAATAGGGATGCCTGATGGAGCAGGTAGTTTACAGGCTGTGAGTTTAATAGGGATGCCTGATGGAGCAGGTAGTTTACAGGCTGTGAGTTTAATAGGGATGCCTGATGGAGCAGGTAGTTTACACACTGTGAGTTTAGTAGGGATGCCTGATGGAGCAGGTTGTTTACACACTGAGTTTAATAGGGATGCCTGATGGAGCAGGTAGTTTACACACTGAGTTTAATAGGGATGCCTGATGGAGCAGGTAGTTTACACACTGAGTTTAATAGGGATGCCTGATGGAGCAGGTAGTTTACAGGCTGTGAGTTTAATAGGGATGCCTGATGGAGCAGGTAGTTTACACACTGTGAGTTTAGTAGGGATGCCTGATGGAGCAGGTTGTTTACACACTGAGTTTAATAGGGATGCCTGATGGAGCAGGTAGTTTACACACTGAGTTTAATAGGGATGCCTGATGGAGCAGGTAGTTTACACACTGTGAGTTTAATAGGGATGCCTGATGGAGCAGGTAGTTTACACACTGTGAGTTTAATAGGGATGCCTGATGGAGCAGGTAGTTTACACACTGAGTTTAATAGGGATGCCTGATGGAGCAGGTAGTTTACACACTGAGTTTAATAGGGATGCCTGATGGAGCAGGTAGTTTACACACTGTGAGTTTAATAGGGATGCCTGATGGAGCAGGTAGTTTACAGGCTGTGAGTTTAATAGGGATGCCTGATGGAGCAGGTAGTTTACACACTGTGAGTTTAGTAGGGATGCCTGATGGAGCAGGTTGTTTACACACTGAGTTTAATAGGGATGCCTGATGGAGCAGGTAGTTTACACACTGAGTTTAATAGGGATGCCTGATGGAGCAGGTAGTTTACACACTGTGAGTTTAATAGGGATGCCTGATGGAGCAGGTAGTTTACACACTGTGAGTTTAATAGGGATGCCTGATGGAGCAGGTAGTTTACACACTGTGAGTTTAATAGGGATGCCTGATGGAGCAGTTGGAGCAAGTGACATGGGTGTCAATCACAGCTGATCTGAGGGCTCTGAGGGCTGCTGTTGTCTGAAACCTCCGGGGAGCTGCCCAGTCAGACTTTAACATGTTATTTTGGGGTATATTTGCTATGGGTTTTTGTTTGTTGCTCTTAGGGATGGGAACTTGGGGTGAAGGATGATGGAATCGTCCATTGACGATGTCGGGCACAGCCGATGCTCTCAGCCGCCAACATCATGATGACTTTCTAGTATAAGAGCCGTGTGTGGCGCGCATTGCATAAATGTCTGGCACGCCGTGGCGAAAAGCAAGCAACGCATTTCTGTGCTGAAGCATCATTATCTACTGCTGTGTTTTATTAACAAACTATTTTATTCTCAGACAGTTTTATTCATCACACTCACACAGACACTCCAGTTAAAGGCCACACCTTTACAAGTACTGCAGTATTGTACAATCTAATAACAGCAATAATAAATAGTATAACCGACATAATAGCCTATATAACAACAATCGCTCCTCCGTTACTCCACTGCCCCCGCCCCCCCCCCCACCTCCCCCCACCAACAACGATGCCATTGTCCATTGTCCATTTCTCCCCTGGACATCGTGATGATGATTCAAGTTGGTAGACGTCGTCCAACCCTAGTCTGCTCTCTCCCTCTCCCCTTCCCTCTGTCTGCATTTCTTTCTGTGATGTTTGCACTTGGGATACATAGCAATGAGAACACACGCTGCGTGAGCAAACACGCTCATGGGGAGACCAAAGCAGTGTAGAAAAACACAGCGTCTGTCTGCATTGCAGTAGTTTCAGTGCACAATGAAGACAAATGGCAAAATACACAAGACTAATAGGGCAACACTGGATATTGCGGTTTACAGCGAGAATGATGACAGTGGACAACATGATGAGGATGATGATGATGATGATGATGATCCTCTTCCTCCCTGCAGGCCTGTGGGCCCCGGCGGTGCTGCAGAGATGGACAGGATGAAGATAATCAAGCGGAGGCTGTCCATGTCTCTACGCAGCGCGCGGCCCGTCGACGACTCGCTGTCCGAACTGGCCGAACAGATGTCTCTGGACGAGCCATCTGCAGCTACGGACAACGGTGAGTGTGCACGCACGCACGCACGCACACACACACACACACACGCACACACACACGTGCACACACACACACACACACACACACACACAGGTATGGACGAGCACGGGGGGCGTCTGGGTAGGGCAGCGGTAGATTCCCTGCCTACCAACACGAGGGTCTCAGGTTCGAGCCCCCGCGTTACCTCCAGCTTGGTCGGGCGTCCATACAGGCCGTGTCTGCGGGTGGGAAGCCGGATTAAGGGTTAGTTGTCCTGGTCGCTGCACTAGCGCCTCCTCTGGTTAGTCAGGGCGCCTGTTTGGGGGGGGGGGGGGGGGCAGGGGAACTGGGGAGAATAGTGTGATTCCTCCCCACGCGCCTCGTCCTGCCGGCAGGGTTGGGAGGGTTACCTTTAAAATGTGTGTCTCTCTACCAAAGGAAACTTAATTTCACACCTTTGCTAATTAAATAATGTGAGCTAATTATGAGAGATCCAACCCTCAGAGGTATCACTCCGTAGGAGAGGTCCAACCTCAGAGGTATCACTCCAATCAAAGGTGTGAAAACACACGTTCAAACAAACACATGGTGCACCTCTTGCTTAACCCATTGATACCTGATGCAGCATTTGTGTGTGTATCCCTTTAAGACCGCGAACCGCGTCAACGCGGTTCGCGGTCTTAAAGGGCTACACACACAAATGAGGGATATACACGCAAATGCTGCATCAGGTATCAATGGGTTAACAGTCTGTCCTGAGTGGTCTCGTTCAAGTGAACTTCAGAGCATGTTCTCCTTTAGTTCAGTTTGATATAGACTAAAGTCACTCTGTAACAGGAACATATGGGTAATTAGGCATGCAACGATAACTGTAAGTATTTTTCAATAACAGTTGGAGAGTAATGAGATTTTTCTTTTCCCACAAGACCCAAATATCAAGTCCAAGTCAAGTCTCAAGTCTTTGAGGACGAGTCTCAAGTCAAGTCACTGTGTGTGCGACTTAAGTGCGACTTGAATCCAAGTCTCAAGTCCAAGTCCCCAGCTCTGGTGGCAGGCATATGAATTTTAGAGCAAATAAAACAAAACAAATGATTCCCTTAAAGTAATCTATTTTTTTTACGACAGTACCCCTCAATTTAAACTGTAATGGAATACAGTTACTCATATTTTGTATTGTAAATACTTGTATTCCGTTACTCCCCAACCCTGCCTGCCGGTGAACTCCTCGCTGTCAGGTGAAAAGAAGCGGATGCTGGTGACTGCACATGTATCGGAGCAAGCATGTGCTAGCTAGTCTACAACTGTCCCCAGATCATCAGATGGGGTGGAGTGACGACCAGGACACCAGGGGGAATTGGCCAAGTACATGGGGCGATAACGACTTGATAAAAAAGACTTCTCTGTTCTCTTGCTCTTCCTCTCTCTCACACACACACACACACACACACACACACACACACACTTTTAAAATGATCACGCGCGCTCATATGAAATACTTGTGCACACACGCATGAAACACTGGCACATAATATACATATTGTCTATGCAAATATCTCCGTTAATCCAGAAGGCATCTCGGTATAGAAACAGAAGAAAACGTTAAAAAGAAGATGGCCGAACACCATGTGCTTTCCATCGTGCGATTGCGTCTCATCCGTAGCCTCCTCGGGTCTCGCACAATGATCGGTTTGTTGCGACCTCTTTTCAAGCCGACGGTCTCGTCACCACACATTAGAATGCAAAGCGCGTTAACACTTCTTAGCCATTTTTCATGTGCTGCTCCATTAGTTCCAGACTTCAAGACTTAATTTGTAGCTTCGTCAACATGCGAGGAATCACTCAGTGATGGGATGCTTTTGCGAGCGATGGTGTTAGTGAGACAGCTGCAAGTGATCATTGCAGGAGAATCGAGAATGTTATGCTAAATTATGACAGTTGACATTATGATGTTGCTTATGTCTTCCATTTATACTGAAGTCTGAATAAATATGTATGTTAATGCAAGTATTTTAGATTTATGCAAGTGTGCACGTGCTTCACAAATTCACGTATTTATTAGTATGTGCCTAAGATGCGGGCGTTTCATTTGTGAGTGTATTTCCTATGCGTGTGTGTGACCTACACAGCCTCGCAAACGTCACTCACAGGTGCACGCACACACACAAACACACACACACACACACACAGCTCGACGTGAGCTATTCAACTCACTGGAGCCATCCTAACCTTCATCATCTCCACCTCATCATCATCATCATCATCATCGTCGTCATCGTCGTCACCCTCACCTTACTGTGCACCAGTGGAAGGCCACGTGTGGATAGTTGGCCAGCGAGAAGGTGACAGCCAGGAGGAATAGATGGGAAATATAGATGTGAATTGACAAAGTGCTTGTCTTGTGTATCACATGGAGGAGTATTCTTCTAGCTCTGACTTAGAGGAAGGAGCAAGCAGCAATGTCGTTCTAAGGACTTCTGTGTGCCATCTGCTGGGCATCTTGCAGGACTGCAGGTCCTCCTTGGGGAAAACGCAGAGAGACATTTCACCTGAGTGTGTGTGCGTGCCTTTAGTCTTGGGTGTGCGTGTGCGTGCGTGTATGTGTGTGTGTGTGCGTGTGTGTGTCCTATCCTTATTTCAGACAGAAACCAGGTCAGGGCAAGGGAAGCTACCTCTCCCTCATCAGCTGCTTCTGTCTCAGAGAAAAGAACGGGAGTCATGCTGGTTGATTTCCAGAGAGAGAGAGAGAGAGAGAGAGAGAGAGAGAGAGAGAGAGAGAGAGAGAGAGAGAGAGAGAGAGAGAGAGAGAGAGAGAGAGAGAGAGAGAGAGAGAGAGAGAGAGAGAGAGAGAGAGAGAGAGAGAGAGAGAGAGAGAGAGAGAGAGAGAGAGAGAGAGAGAGAGAGAGAGAGAGAGAGAGAGAGAGAGAGAGAAAACTTTAACCACCGCGCTACATCCTGTACTCTCTGCTGTCTTTCCCCCTTATTACACCTCTCTGTATCTCAGTCAGTTTGTGTTAAGAGAGTGCTGACGCAGCGCGAGGGGCTGCTGGAAATATATAAAAAGAAATAGAGTCCGCACACTGCTCGACTTGCTCCCAGTTGATTTATTTAATGTGGTGGAAATATTCCTCACATTTCTCCAGGTGCTAATTAGAAGCCATATTGACCTTGGATCAGTTTGCTCACCGTGCTCCAAGATAGTTCAGACCTGTGTTAACTGAGGGGGGGACTGTTAGAGTTCAGACCTGTGTTAACTGGAGGAGAGACTGTTAGAGTTCAGACCTGTGTTAACTGGAGGAGAGACTGTTAGAGTTCAGACCTGTGTTAACTGGAGGAGAGACTGTTAGAGTTCAGACCTGTCTGTTAACTGGAGGAGAGACTGTTAGAGTTCAGACCTGTGTTAACTGGAGGAGAGACTGTTAGAGTTCAGACCTGTGTTAACTGGAGGAGAGACTGTTAGAGTTCAGACCTGTCTGTTAACTGGAGGAGAGACTGTTAGAGTTCAGACCTGTGTTAACTGGAGGAGAGACTGTTAGAGTTCAGACCTGTGTTAACTGGAGGAGAGACTGTTAGAGTTCAGACCTGTGTTAACTGGAGGAGAGACTGTTAGAGTTCAGACCTGTGTTAACTGGAGGAGAGACTGTTAGAGTTCAGAGCTGTGTTAACTGGAGGAGAGGCTGTTAGAGTTCAGACCTGTGTTAACTGGAGGAGAGACTGTTAGAGTTCAGACCTGTGTTAACTGGAGGAGAGACTGTTAGAGTTCAGACCTGTGTTAACTGGAGGAGAGACTGTTAGAGTTCAGACCTGTGTTAACTGGAGGAGAGACTGTTAGAGTTCAGACCTGTGTTAACTGGAGGAGAGGCTGTTAGAGTTCAGACCTGTGTTAACTGGAGGAGAGACTGTTCAGACCTGTGTTAACTGGAGGAGAGACTGTTCAGACCTGTGTTAACTGGAGGAGAGACTGTTAGAGTTCAGACCTGTGTTAACTGGAGGAGAGACTGTTCAGACCTGTGTTAACTGGAGGAGATACTGTTCAGACCTGTGTTAACTGGAGGAGAGACTGTTAGAGTTCAGACCTGTGTTAACTGGAGGAGAGACTGTTAGAGTTCAGACCTGTGTTAACTGGAGGAGAGACTGTTAGAGTTCAGACCTGTGTTAACTGGAGGAGAGACTGTTAGAGTTCAGACCTGTGTTAACTGGAGGAGAGACTGTTAAGAGTTCAGAGCTGTGTTAACTGGAGGAGAGACTGTTAGAGTTCAGACCTGTGTTAACTGGAGGAGAGACTGTTAGAGTTCAGACCTGTCTGTTAACTGGAGGAGAGACTGTTAGAGTTCAGACCTGTGTTAACTGGAGGAAAGACTGTTAGAGTTCAGACCTGTCTGTTAACTGGAGGAGAGACTGTTAGAGTTCAGACCTGTCTGTTAACTGGAGGAGAGACTGTTAGAGTTCAGACCTGTCTGTTAACTGGAGGAGAGACTGTTAGAGTTCAGACCTGTCTGTTAACTGGAGGAGAGACTGTTAGAGTTCAGACCTGTGTTAACTGGAGGAGAGACTGTTAGAGTTCAGACCTGTCTGTTAACTGGAGGAGAGACTGTTAGAGTTCAGACCTGTCTGTTAACTGGAGGAGAGACTGTTAGAGTTCAGACCTGTGTTAACTGGAGGAGAGACTGTTAAGCTGCGTTCACACCGACCTATTAAAGTTTTTCGCTGGCATCGAGTTTACATACAAAGTCAATGCAAACGAGCGATTGAGCCTATATTCGCCCGGGAGAAAAATCGCTGGGCGTCCGAGTGACAGAGACAGAGCGATAGGGAGAAAATTTGCTCGTCGCCCGAGATGAAATATCCCAACTCGAGCGAAATTACGCTGGCATCAGTCGCTCGCTGTTCAACGCTGATTGGCTGCCGTGTGAGAGTGAGTCAAGGATCACACTGGCTTGGAACAAACCGCTGGTTTATTGTGTGGCAACAAACCGCATTGACAGCTGATTGACAGGCTGACAGCTGACATGAAGTGAAGTCTGTTCTACCGGTATAGAGCTCGCGTTAGGAGCACGCTAGCTTGGCTAGGCTTAGCTTGTAAACAACTACGGTGGCTCGTAGTGGACAAACATCATGACATTGCGTAACGTTATAGCCCCCAGATGTCCGTCAATTATTGTGCCTGTTGACGAGCGATTTAAACAGAGCGACAGGGCGATTCCAAAGGGTTGAATCGAGCGACAGAGAGAAAAATAAATATCTCGGTGTGAACACAGCTTTAGAGTTCATAGCTGTGTTAACTGGAGGAGAGAGACTGTTAAAGGATTAAAGCTGTGAGCCAGAGGGAAACATTTAAACCGCTCGTTTGGAGATCACGCTGGGATTTACAGTACAGGGGATTATTTCAAACGGAGATGATGTGAGATGTGTGGGCGTGTTTAAAGGGATATATTAACGCAAATGAATGTCAGAGAAGGAGAAGAAAACATAATAATGCTTGCTGCTGACGGTGTATTCCGCATGCTGATGCAGATTTGTGAGGGTTAGGTGAAGGTGTGTGTAGCCTCGGAGAAGATCGAAGAGCACTGGTTTAAGACCACAAGTTGAAATGTCCATCCCTGATAACCCTCTCTGTAACGTCTATAACACCGTCCACCAGGCAGTCTCACTCTCACACAACCATCACGATCATCCTAAAACTCCAACTAAGTCCATCAACAACAACGTATACACAGTATTCTCAGCAGCACCCACTTGGCTAGCTGGTTATCTGCTCTGCCCTTCCATCAGTGTATGTGTCCGCCCTTGCCTGTGTGTCCTGTGTCCTACAGCATGTCTGCTATTCATTCTGCCATACGCATGACTGTCTGTTTTTAAGTCTCTTCAAACTCTCTCTTCACACAGCCTCTCTCTCTGTGACTCAGTCTCTGTTTCTCTCTGTTGCCTCATACACTTTGCTATGGCGTTTGCTTATTATTTCCACCCACTGTCAGTACTCGCTGTACCTCATATAACTGTCTCCTCATCTTTCATAACTAACTGTCACCGTATGCATTTCCTCTTTCCATCATTAACACTACTACTATGACTACATATTGTACTGTTCCAACTTCCTACTAGGGATGCACGATGTTGGAACTTTGATACTTTCCAACTCTTTTTGGTCGATTGCCGATGTCGATGCCGATATGTGCACATTTTCGCCCACCTGATTTCAGAACATCAAGTCTCTCTCCTGTAGTGGAATTAACACATTATTATGCCTGCTCTTATCGTGACGGCCCACTGGCAGATGGAGACATAAATACGATGCTTTTGAAATTGTACATATTCACTGGGCAAAATAAGAAAACGACTTCAAATGAGGTCATAATGTAAAACATGCATTTTTAATCTTTTTAATTTATGTAGCATTTTCTTTCCAACAAAACTGTCACGCATCAAGCATTTGGGTACAGGGTCCAAAATGAGTAGCAGCCACGAGCCAAATGCTTCACTAAGCCATTTGGCTGGTGGACAAAAACGACATTTTGGATTAATAATTAAAGCAGCATTTGATCGGCCCGTCATATCGGCCGAAACGTTCGTCTGGAGCCGATTCCGATATTTAATTTGAACGTCTTTACGGATGCCAATACGGATGATGTGCGGATAATGTATATGAGTGCATCCCTACCTAGCTCCTGTGTGTTACTACTACTGTTCTGTGTCTGGTCTCTTTTGTGACTTTGTGTTGTCTCCTTTCCTATCTCTCCCCCCCCCTTACCCCCTACAAACTCTCTCTTCCTGTCTTTATGTCCCTGCTTCCTGTCTCTATGTCCCTGCTTCCTGTCTCTATGTCCCTGCTTCCTGTCTCTATGTCCCTGCTTCCTGTCTCTATGTCCCTGCTTCCTCCTCCTCCTCCTTTACCCTCGTCTTGCTGTCTTTCCCCCCCTCTGTCCCCTCAACCCGCGCCGTCCTTCTGATCTTTCCCTGGTGTCTCCTCTCTTGTCTCTCCTGCTCTCTCTCTTCCACTCCTCTGTCTCTCTCTCCCCCCCGCCCCCTCCCCCGGCTGTGTCTCAGAGCCCATGGTGGTGTGTCCCACCGCCGTGCACCCCCCTGCCTCCCACAGCGCCCCCTCCTTCCTGCGTCAGTACGCCAGTCAGCTGGGCCGCACCGCCCTGCGCAGAGAGCCAGGCGGGGGGCTGGAGCGGGACAGAGCCTACCTCAGCCTGCACAGGACTGGATCCCTGGGTACACACACACGCACGCACGAGCAGACACACACACACACACACACATATACACGCACGCCCGTAAACTATTTTTATAATCCAGTAATCGTTTTACACACACACACACACACACACACACACACACACACACACATGCAAAATCCCTCTCATTCCAGCTACTTAAATGTGAATATTTTCTGCTTTCTTTGGTCTTTTGGTTGTGGACTGTTGGTAAGGACAAAATAAGACATATGAGGCTGTCATCTTGGGCTTTGGGGGGGGAGTGGAGATCAATCATGATTTTGTGACATTTTATGGAACAAACGACTAATCAATTAGTCAAGAAAATAATAGAGATATTAATCGATAATGGAAATCATGGTTAGTTGCAGCCCTAATACACATGCAGAAAGACAGTCATGCGTGCACACACACATACACACACACACACACACACACACACACACACACACACACACATACACATAGGCACATAAAGAACTCCTCACACACCGTTTCCAGCTTTTCCAAGCATTTGCTATAGAGCTCATCCTCTCTGTTGCCACAACGTTCATGTTCTCACCTCTTCTGTGTGTCACCAGTGAGATTCAGTAGAGAAAATCCTCATTATTCCAATCCTCACACGTGTAAAGAATAGCTTAGTGTTCAGCTGCCGCTCTGTATTAGCTGCTTGGAGAAAGCTTCGCCAGAGCAGAAGGCCAGTCTCTTGAGTAATACTGCCACCTGTGGGTGGAAAACCCACACACACACTGATGTCATGCACTGATGCGATCGTAGCTTACCACACGCTGTGTGTGTGTGTGTGTGTGTGTGTGTGTGTGTGTGTGTGTGTGTGTGTGTGTGTGTGTGTGTGTGTGTGTGTGTGTGTGCGTGCGTGCGTGAGTGAGTGTAAGATCATATTCACAGTTGTTAACTCCCAACATTTACTAGGACTCTGAATGGATAAAACTCGAATGACCTCAATCTGACAGACAGACAGACACAAGCACGCACGAACACACACACGAACACACACATGCACACACGTCGTGCACACACACACACACACACACACACACACACACACACACACACCCTTTCCCTCTGCCCATGTGCATTATGTAATGGAGCGTGTGGTCAGTATAGATCCCAGTCATCTCGTCTCTCTCTGTGGGAGAGAGAAAGGCTTATATCAGGAGCAGAGGAACAGAGGGAGGGAGGGAAGAGAGGAGAGGAAGAGTAGGCAGCGATGGAGTGCAGAATATCTAATACTCTGCACTCACATCACTGAGAGTATGGCAAAAATATATCGATTTCTTTCAGGCAGGATCCACAATCCACAATCTTATTAATAATAATAATTATTATTATTATTATAATAATAATAATAATTATTATTATTATTATTATTATAATACATTTTATTTGGAGACGCCTTTCAAAGCACCCAAGGTCGCCGTACAGTGCATAAAAGAGACATAACATACTAAAAGATCATACTCAAGTAAAAACAAGTATAGCTCATACACCAGCACATTTGAAATAGGAGGAGCATATAAAGTTAAGAAAAGACATGGGGGCAGACAACATAGATTGAGCGATGCACTATATGATTAAAGTGAGTATGCCAGTTTGAACAGGTGGGTTTTGAGGTGGTATTAGAATGCGCTTATGGAGTCAGACTGTGATCTTATCACGATTCTCTTTCACGTTGGTTAAAGACTATTTTTTGCAAGTTACTGAACAGTACAACTAGGCCTGAGCGATATGGACCAAAAAGAGCTGTCACAAAACAAGCCGTTTTATTAAAACAAGACTGTGATCCAAATCAAATGCACTTTCACAAGATATCGACACAATGAGATTCTTTCGAAACATAATCGTCAGTAATGTGGATATAACGACTAAGGCAATGGAATAGCTAGAACAGTCTTGTGTGTTCACAAAATGACATCACTTTACTGTAACGCAGCCTTTAGGAAAGAGAGAGAGATTGATTTACAGGCGACTATAGAGAGGGAGAAGTGAAAAGAACAGATGAAAGGACGAAGGAGGGGAGTGACGCACGGAGAGAGTGATAGGAGAGTGCTAGGAGAGTGCTAATTTGACAATGGTTCCTTGGGGAGCGGTGTTAGCTTTGTGCGTTCGTTCTCTCTCCCCTGACACCCTTGGAGGGGGCTGAGCGCTGCGGTGCATGTGGATAGAACCTCAGCCCACAGACTCCTACCTCCCACTGAACTCTTGGCTAACAGGGGGAGTACCAGGAGCTTACATCACTGCTGCCTGCGAGGCGGAGAGTCAGAGAAGAATAGCTGGGATCAAACTAAAATGATCCTCGTGGGGGGAAGAGTGCGGGGTCGGCAGCACCAGTAAGAAGCAGTGCAGCGGTAGCAGGATAACACGTTGGAGCTCTAAGGATGAAATATGAACTGCAGCATGTACTGTATGCAGCGGGGCTTGCAAACCAACCGATGTGGAAATAATGAATAGTAACAGTTCTTGAGTCAGAGGTTTGGCTTACTTGTTTATATTAAATGTGATTTAAGATGTCAGGAGAGTAACGGGCTAGTGAACAACACCGCCTCCGGAAACAGATGCGGTGCGGCTCGGGTACGGGTGCGAACGGACCCACACTCATGTCATCTGTCAGACGTATGCGGGATCAGACAAAAATAATGTATAAAATATGATTGAAGATCTCAGGAGAGGAAGAGATGCAACAATAGCGCCTGGATACATTTCTTCAAAGAGGAAGATATTGATACAATGTTGCAGCCTTTTCTGTGGTGCTATGATGTACAGAGGGCTGACATCATAACAGACGAGTTGGCGCTGATACAGACGCATGGTACGCACTGAGTTGTAGTACTGAGATTACTATGATGGTATTTCGGTGCGGTCATGTGAGATGAAACGGTGTGGGGGGGGGGGGTTGAAAGTGTGCGAATGTTAATTCGAGATGTGATTATGAAAGTATCTATTACATGTATGTGTGTATATGCATTAGGGTGCATCAAAATACACATTTTCAGAATATTGATCTGTCTGGGTGCTAAAAGTGTTACCATCCATGGAAAAACAACACATGCAAAATATTTTTGCAATACGTGGTGATCTAGGGGTACAACGGCACATCAGCTTTTTCGGCAGCAGGGGGTAACTGATCAATTGGTTCATTTTATGCCATTCTCTGGTTCCATCACTTTGGGCTTAGGTTTCAATGTTTGGTTTAAAAAAGAAGAAGCAGCAAGCCATGTGGCAAAGAATTCACCTTCACAATTTTATTATCTTCCAAAAAATCTCTGCTAAATTAATCATTCCCACAAGAATGTTCTAAACTTCAACTTTCTCTGCTTTGGGTCCCTAGCCTAACATAACCAATAACCATTCCTGTCGGAGTTACATTGGGGAGGGGAAAACATAACTGCCACGAGAACTTGAGAGTTGATCTTTCTCGCGGGAGGGGGGTTGTGACATTGATGGTCCACACAACACAGAGGAGGAGCAAACATACAGCAGCCATTTCTGTTGGTGCTCTCTGTCCTGTCATCTGTTGTCTCTCAATTGAAGCTGCCCTATATTAAAGGTATGTATTCAAGGTGCATGATTGAAAATTATATATTATTACTCGTCAACTAATTAGAATATCGTGGAAATATCATGGAAAAGTTCGTTTTAGGCAGTTATTAAAGCAAAAGGATTCCCGACCAAGTATTGAGTGCAGGCATGAACATAACTTTTCAGAAGATCGACATTTCTGTTTTGAAAATACACTTTTTTTATGTGATATTTAATTTGTTGAAATACTGTTTTGGGGGTTTTTATGAGCTGGAAGCCAAACGTATGCAAAGTTAAACAAATAAATACTTGAAATACTTTACTTTGTGTGTAATGGATCTATAATCATATGGCATTTCTATGGAATCTAAGGAATTATGGGAAAAAAGTAACTTTTCCACGATATTCTAATTCGTTGATGAGTACCTGTATAATATATTAATATAATAATATATTATTTTGTGTTTTTTCATGGTTACACCATTTCACATTATATTACTTTACACCTGCCAGAGGGATCCAGCTCTCACAAAATGCCGCCGCCGCCTTCAAGCTCCCGCACGAGCAGCCGCAGCCTGATCTTCGGTCTGGGTGCCAGCATCACTGATGGAGATGGCATGATCACTGGCGCCAAGCTACCAAGTGGTCGCCAGATCTTGAGGTGCATGATGTATAACAGTGACATGCAACTGCATACCAAGCGACCAGGTTCGAGGCGGCCAAGGTCGTCTTGGAGCAGGTGCGGCCATTTTATGGGAAGGCCAATATCCCGATGGTGAGCGATCGTCGAGCATGCGACAAGATGGTGGCGCTTGTCGACGCTAACAACAAGCTACGGTGCATTCCGCAGGACAGGCGCTGCAGTGAGGCTACAGCTCGACTAGTGGACGCAATGGAGCACAGGCTGGATGCCACATTCCCGCTGTGGTCTCCAAACGCAGAGGAGATGATCCACAATCCAGAGGACATTGCTTTCCTGGCCAGCATGAAGGGCGACAGAGTGGCCACATTTGGAGCATTTGATGCCAAGCTGCAATCCAAGGTGAAGCGGCGTCAGGAGCGTGAAGCAGCCCAGCAGGCATACCATAACAAGGAGCAGCAGAAGATGACTGCAGCGTCCAGCATGGCGGTATTGGAAACCAAAGTGATGAGGATAGCGACGCAGATGAAACAGCTGCTCCACCGGCTGAGGACACACCCACCTGCGAGTATAAGAAGACTGGCACCACAGCCTTCATTCCATCCAACATCCTCAGCCGGCCGAGTCTTGTGTCACTGGCTACACGGTTGAAGATCACACCAATGCAGCAGGCTGCCTTCACGCGCGGCCTGATCGAGGAGTCAGGTGGTAATTCGGCAAAGATCTCTACATCCTACGCGACAGCAGACCGAGCACGCCGCCACGTGCTGGAGGCAATCAGTGAGGAACGGCACGAGCAGTGGACACCACCTCCCATGTGCACCCTACACTGGGACAGTAAGTTGACGCCAATGCTCAACAATGTACGCCAGTTAGAGGAGCGTCTGACAGTGGTGGTCGGAGATGCGGAGCGGCTCAAACTGCTCGGTGTGCCAGCATTCATGAAGGGGACAGACGAAGCATGTGGAACGATCATCGCCCGGCTGACGTGCAAGCTGCTGCAGGAGTGGTGCTGTGCTGACCAGGTTGTCAACATGGCATTTGACACCACCGCATCAAACACTGGCCATCTCATGGCAGCCTGCATCGCCATTCAGCTCTCAATGGGTCGACCACTGCTCTGGTCTGGGTGTCGGCACCACATCGGCGAGGTGCTCCTCAGCCACATTTTCACTGACCTCAAGGTGGAGACGTCACGCTCGCCAGAGGTTACATTGTTTACACGTCTGCGGGATAACTGGAACCTGGTGCCACACAAGGACAGAGACCCATTGTCCCGTTACATTCCAGACGCCGCCGAACCACTGTTCCTGGTCAAGTTGCGTGGTGAATTCATTGAGTGTGCTGCAGGAGTGCTTGACTACAAGCGAGGTGACTACCGTGAGTTCGTGCAGCTGTGTCGTGTGTATCTGGGTGCAGACGGTCCAGCGCACACTCCAGTTACCTTCCAACGGCCGGGAGCACTGCACAAGGCGTGATGGATGGCCAAGCTGCTCTACACACTCAAACTGGCCTTCATGGAGCAGCACATTGCATTGCTTCCTCAGGGCACCATCACCACGCGGCAGCAGGTGCTGAAGATTCGGGCGTTTGCCAACTTTATCACGCACATCTACGCAACGTGGTGGCTGACCTGCGACACGGCCGTAGATGCAGCATGGAATGATCTCACACTCTACCGCCACCTGTATGCTTACAAGTCTGTTGACGAGGGCATCACAGCATCAGCGATTAAGGCGCTGGAGCAGCACCTATGGTACCTGACAGGCGAGATGCTGCCCCTGGCACTCTTCAGCACCAAGGTGCCAGTTGGCGAGCGGCGCGCACTTGCAAATGCCATCTTAGAGCACAAGCCGGCTGATGTCCCAATGCGAGCCCCACAGCTCCGCTTTGGCATTGGTTTCGGCAAGCCGAAGTTCCCAACCCTCTCGCCGACCACCAGCTTGGCCGACCTCGCCAACCCAGACTGCTGGTTCGGCATGTATCAGCTGCACATTGATCCAGCGTTTCTTTCGCTTGATGTAGAGGATTGGGCTACCAGTGCGGAATTCCAGATGGGTGCGGTGAATGTACGTGCCATCAATGTTGTGAATGACTGTGCCGAGCGTGGCGTCAAACTCACATCAGACTTCGTGGCAGCAGCCAGGGGAGAGGAGCATCTGCAGAATGTACTGCAGGCAGTGGAGCATGACCGCTCTAAACAGCCAAAACTGCGCAGCTGCAAGCGCAAGCTGGACCAGGACTAGGACTCTAGTCGTTGCTCAATGGTTGCTTCAATGTTCTCAAATAAATAAATGTTCTATTCAAATTCAAATGTTCTGTTAAAAAATAAATATATCTTGTTCTATTCAAAATGTTGTTCTATGCATTTCTAAAATTTGCCTTGACCCAAAAAGGCAGATTTTCGTATTTTTCACATGCTGTGTTGCACCCCTAAATCTCAATCAATTTTCCCAAAACTTTGCAAAAGTCATTTTTATGTGTCTCATAACAAAATGCAACCCCAGACAGTTTGATATGTTGAGATTTCATTTTTGCATTGCAATTTGATGCACCCTAATATGCATGTAAGTGAATAAATATGTAAGCTTTAAGTAGTAATAAAGGTGTAATAGTGGTAAAATCTTTGAGACTAAACTTTTGAGAAAAGCAAGGGAATATGAAGAATGAATCTGGAGGTGTATGAAATGTGAAGGTGTGTGAATGTGCCACTCTAAAGGTCCTTACACATCGGGAGCGTTTTTTTCGTGCGATTAATTCGCACGTCAATAATATTTTCCGAACCTATATCAGTCAATGCAACCGTGCATACTAACGGCGAAGTTTCGCTGAGCGTTATTGCGGTGTTTATTTTTTTCGAACCACGGTCGATTTTTCAGAAATTCGCTTCCGACGTGTACACATCTGTGGCTGTGATTGACAGGTGGGTCAAAACTCGCATCGCAATTTCGTGCCGTATATTCGCATCGCTCTTGATGTGTAAGGACCTTTAGAAGAAATAATCTGGATGATGTGGAAATGCCACTCTAAAGACCACAGACTGGGAATGTGCTAGCAGGCAGAGCTGGTGGTCCGGTGTGTGTGAGACTTGATTCTGCTAAATCCACAGCGGCCTGTGAGCCAATACAGCCCCTTAGAATAGAGGCTATTCCATTATTGAAACACTGATAAGGTTTTGTTTGAAACGTTAAGAGGTATGCCATGTGTGTGTGTGTGTGTGTGCATGTGTGCGTGTGCGTGTGTGTCTGTGTGTGTGAGTGTGTGTGCGCCCCCCTCCCGGTCAGTCGCGCTGACTCACTGTGTGCCATTCAGCAGGCAGACCACGTCCCCCCCTTTAATGGACATGATGATGCAATCTCTCATTCCTACTGCACTAAAGAGATTACCTACCCCCCCTCCCTCTCTCTCTCTCTCTCTCTCTCTCTCTCTCCTTGCTCTCTTTCTCTCTCTCTCTTTCTATAGGAGTTCCTCATTAAGTACACTCTTCATCTGCGTAAGTGGGTCTGGCCGCGGGGCTCGGTCAGGATGCATGTTGGAGCTGTTTTGGCCCGCAGCCAACGCGACAACGCTTTTTACAGCGATGTGATTCATCTGTCGCTTAACTGGGCCAACGCCCGTTCAGATCGCACTGTACTTTGTACTTACAGTATGGAAAGATTAGCACCACCGCACAGTAGCTGCCTCTGAGTCGCCACTAGCTCATCTCTCTCTCCCACTCTCTCTCTCTCTCTCTCCCATCCTCTCTGTCTCTATCTGTCGTTACACTATTTAAGGATTAGCCAGCCCTCCTGTCTGTTTCACTGTGCAAAAGCACTGCAAAGGAGCTTAATCTTCCCAATTCAGCAAGCTGCTATCTCTGATACTGTCACGCAACTCTGTCTTTTCTCACATCTATCCCCTCTCTCTCTCTCTCTGAATACATTAAAACACTATATTTAACCAGCAGAGTTACGCATAATTAGAACAAGGAAAAAACCAAAGGTGAGGAATGCTTCTGGGTCCACCCCTGTCTTTCCCTGGCTATATAAGGCAACACTGTGTGAGAGATCTTGTTTGTTCCAGAGATTTGGTTTCATGTGATTGCATTAACACTACATTAATCTGTGTAGAATAGCCCCTCTCCTCTCCTCTCCTGTCCTCTCCTCTCCTGTCCTCTCCTCTCCTCTCCTCTCCTCTCCTCTCCTCTCCTCTCCTCTCCTCTCCTCTCCTCTCCTCCACTCTCCTCTCCTCTCCCCTCTCCTCTCCTCTCCTCTCCTGTCCTCTCCTCTCCTCTCCTCTCCTCTCCTCCACTCTCCCCTCCTCTCCTCTCCTCCATGAGTTTACCAGCCCTAACCCTCCTCCTCGCCCACTCACACCGGATCATTTAGCAAGAACAATGGAGCCGACTCCTTTTATGTAGTTGGTCTTGTAAGCCTTTTATGTGTGTGTTGATGCTCGCCTGGCTGCCCGGGGACGGGGAGTGAGGAGAGAATAGAGTGTTATACTGGCCTATGCTAGGCTAAAAAGAGATTTCGTACCTATATATATATACACACACGTGTGTATATATATATATATATATTGTAGAGCCCGACCGATACTGGATTTTTTTAGGCCGATGCTGATACCGATATTAGGGCGTAAAAAAAATCCGATATCGATATATTGGCCGATATTCTATTATATAATACACATTATATTACACAATTTTTTGCAATGATCCCTCAAATATCAAACACTTGACAAAGATGTGACTTGATATATGTAATGTAGGCAGGATATTCTACAGCTTATCAATAAACTTTATTGTCCAAAATGATATCAATGCAATGAAACGGTAAACTTCACTGGGAATTTAATAATTATAAATGACTACAAATAAAAACAAAAACAAATAGAACAAATATAAAATATAACTTGAGCTAAAAAAAAAAATCAAATATACACAACTGTATATATATAACGTCTGTAACTTAAAAAATACAAAATAAAATAATATCGGCCAACATATCGGCCGATACAGATTATCGGTTATTGGCCAATATCGGCCGATAATATCGGTGGACCGATATATCGGTCGGGGTCTAATATATTGTATAGGAGAGGAGAGAGCGAGTGAGATGGAAGGAGAGACGGGGGCCGCTGGTATGGAGCCTATAGCTCAGGCACTCTGCTCTCAGTAATTGAATAATCAGATTCCTCAGACGCAGATAAAAGGTTTAGAGGTAATTACCGGAGCCTAAGTTCTCCCTCCTCCCAGCCCCTCTGTCTGTGTGTGTGTGTGTGTGTGTGTGTGTGTGTGTGTGTGTGTGTGTGTGTGTGTGTGTGTGTGTGTGTGTGTGTGTGCGTGCGTGCGTGCGTGCGCGTGTGTGTTGCATTCCTCAGAGATGTTATTTGCGCCTTATTGATTTTGTTAGAGGTGAAAATATGATATTTTCGGGTGAAAACAAAATATTTCCGTGGGAAGTTGAAAAGGCAAATGAATGAAAAGAGTGTCAAATGAAGTCATGGAAAATGTGGAGAAAGTGACAGCAAACAGGAGCTTGGAGAGCGCTAAGAACACGTGTGAGGCGACAGAGAGAGAGAAATGTCTGCTGGAGCCACACGTCTGAATACAAAGAGGCAGGGAGATGAGGGAAGGAGACGGGGGAAGGAGGGATGGAGGAAACACACTTTTGTCCTTGACACATTCAAAGCCTTTTAAAGCGGCTGCAGATCAAGCATGCAGCGCTGCTACGTCAGCGCATGTCTCTCCTTTAGGGATGCACCCATATGACAATCTTGGCCGCGATAACCGACATTAACGTTGCTGTTATGGCCGCTAACCGTAACCGATACTTACCCATATTGATATGATCTGTATAAAACTAGTTTCTATGCTAATAAAATGTTGTAGTAATTTTGTACATACTGAAATACACATAGTGCCTTTCTTTATTTACAGAACATTTGGAAAACCCCATAAATCATAGATTTACCGCATTATTTCCTCTCAATATGAAAATTTGGGCAGATACGATAACCGATATTGACATTGCTGTTATCTTGCTCATCAGACCGATACCAGTGCGTGCGTGTGTGTGTGTGTGGGTGTGTGTGTGTTCACAACAGATACAGTATGTTTCCCCACACCTGTAGATTGCTCTAATCTGAATATACCATGACACAATTTACAACTCAATTATTGATTATTATTATTGATGTGTGTGTGTGTGTGTGTGTGTGTGTGTGTGTGTGTGTGTGTGTGTGTTTGTTTGTGGGTGCACACGTGTGTGTGTGTGTGTGTGTGTGTGTGTGTGAGAGAGAGCATAGTTATCTAATTAGCAGCATGATATTGACATGTAGGGTGTGTGTGTGTGTGTGTGTGTGTGTGTGTGTGTGCGCACACGTGTGTGTGTGTGTGTGTGTGTGTGTGTATGTGTGTGTGTGAGAGAGCATAGTTATCTAATTAGCAGCATGATATTGACATGTAGGGTGTGTGCGTGTGTGTGTGTGTGTGTCTGTGTGTCTGTGTGTGTGGGGGGGGTGCACACATGTGTGTTGTGTGTGTGTGTGTGTGTGAGAGCATAGTTATCTAATTAGCAGCATGATATTGACATGTAGGGTGTGTGTGTGCCTCCCTGCATGGGTTCATTCAATGATAGCGTGACTGGCAGCCTGCTTATTGACACGGTGGGGAAGGTGAGCTTTTATCTCATGCCAGATGAGCAGATCTGAACAATGGCTGTTTAAATGTCCCTCTGTTTAAATAGCATTTCTGTTTAAATAGCATTTCTGTTTAAATAGCCTTTCTGTTTAAATAGCATTTCTGTTTAAATAGCATTTCTGTTTAAATAGCATTTCTGTTTAAATAGCCTTTCTGTTTAAATGCCCATCTGTTTAAATAGCCCTCTGAAACACAATGGCTTGAGCATTGTAGAAGCAGTGTGTTTGTAATGTGTGTATGCGCTCTGCCGGTGTGTCACAAAGAGCGGTGTATACTGGGAGGTATGAAAGCACGTGCGTGTAATGGTACAGTATGTATAGGGGAGAGAGAGAGAGAGAGAGAGAGAAAAAGTGTGTGTGTACTGTGTGTGTGTGTGTGTGTGTGTGTGTGTGTTGTGCACATGCCGAGTATGAAAAATGGGCCTGTGTTTTTGGGTCTCGGGGGGATTTGATGGAGGGAGAGTAAGAGGAAGGTGGAGAGAGGATGAGAGAGAGAAGGGAAGATGGAGCTAGGAGGCCACGCAAAGCGTCACTCAAAAGGCTCCGGGCTTCAATTTCTGCGTTAGAGAGAGATACAATCAGAACGAATCAGAGGGTGGAGGAGGAGAGGGAGAAGAGCGGGGGGGGAGAGAGAGAAGGTGAAGGAGATGGAGAGAGAGATAGCCACGGAGAAGGAGGAGAAGGAGGCCGATCTGGCTGTAAACGTTGTCATCGGCTGCTGGGTAGAAAGAGAGGGCGAGTGCCAATTCATCACCGTCTCTGGACCCAGACGGAGATAGGGAGAGAGAGGGAGAGAGAGAGAGAGAGGGGGGGGAGGGAGAGGGAGAGAGAGAGAAGGAGGGAGAGAGAGGGAGGGAGAGAGAGAGAGAGAGAGAGGGAGAGGGAGGGGGGAGGGAGAGGGAGAGAGAGGGGGGGAGAGAGAGAGGGGGGGAGCGAGAGGGAGAGAGAGAGAGGGGGGAGAGAGAGGGAGAGATAGGGAGAGGCGGGGAGAGGCAGATTGTGATCACATGAGAGGGAGGGAGCAAGTGGACCAACAACAGTGAGAGCAGTGATCGGGAGAGAGAGAGAGAGCATGAGAAGGAGGTAGAGAGAGAGAGAGAGCATGAGAAGGAGGTAGAGAGAGAGCATGAGAAGGAGGTAGAGAGAGAGAGAATGGAACAATGGTCTGAATAGAATGGCTGCTGAAAACAGTGGATGAACACAGGACAAAGAGGAGAGAAGATGTGACAGAGGGAGGAAGACATCGAGGGAAGGAAGGAAGGGAGCACGGGATTGAAAAAGAAAAACAACAGTAGGAACGAGGGAGCGTGAATGTGAGACACACAGGTCAGATAGTTGAACACCACCAGACAGACGGACGTGTGTAAGCTTGTGTCTGTGTGCTTGTGTCTGTGTGCTTGTGTCTGTAAGCTTGTGTCTGTGTGCTTGTGTGCGAATCCTAGCGATAGAGAGGCGGGGACACCTGTGATTCTGATACGATGGTGGGGCATAACAGTTTTCAGCCTGTGTGTGTTGCTGCCTGCCCTGTCTCTGCAGCATTGTGTCTACCTGCCCTGTCTCTGCAGCATTGTGTCTGCCTGCACTGTGCTTGACCTTCCTTAGTCAGCAAGCAGAGTGACTGCAACAGGAGAGGTGGAGAGAGGGCGTGTCTACAGGAGAGAGAGGAGAGGTGGAGAGAGAGAGGAGAAGTGGAGAGAGGGAGTGTCTACAGGAGAGAGAGAGGAGAGAGGGAGTGTCTACAGGAGAGAGAGAGGGAGTGTCTACAGGAGAGAGAGGAGAGAGAGAGGGAGTGTCTAAAGGAGAGAGAGGAGAGAGAGAGGGAGTGTCTAAAGGAGAGAGAGGAGAGGTGGAGAGAGGGAGTGTCTACAGGAGAGAGAGAGGAGAGAGGGAGTGTCTACAGGAGAGCGGGGAGAGGTGGAGAGAGGGAGTGTCTACAGGAGAGTTGGAGAGAGGTGAGGTGGAGAGAGGGAGTGTCTACAGGAGAGGTGGAGAGAGGGAGTGTCTACAGGAGAGGTGGAGAGAGAGAGGTGAGGTGGAGAGAGGGATTGTCTACAGGAGAGATAGGGAGTGTCTAGAGGAGAGCTGGAGAGAGGGAGTGTCTACAGGAGAGAGAGGAGAGGTGGAGAGAGGGAGTGTCTACAGGAGAGTGTGTTAAAGTGGAGTAGTAGCCGGGGGAGTTGTTGCACTCTGGTTAGTGTGCACTGTGCAGTCTGCACTTTCCTTCCAGTGTGAGACCTGCTCTCTGCTGCATGACCCTAACCCACTCCTGGAGGGACAGAGGCAGGCAGACTATTGGCTTCACCCCAGAAAAAGACCTGGACCTGTTGACCGAGTACCAGGGCTGGACTGAATCTGTCTGGACTCGCTGAAAAGGACGTCCTCCGGGGGATTTTCGCTTCCGTTTTAGATGCACTTTTGCTCTTCGGTGCTCTGAATTATCTGGGACAATGGATAATATGGCCGGTAACTCCCAAGGGTACGCCCCTCGTGCGCCGCCCAGGTTGGGGGACTCTAGGCTGGGGGAGGCTAGACTGGCAGAGGGGATGAAGATGGGGGACTCTAGGATGGGGGAGGCTAGACTGGCAGAGGGGATGAGGATGGGGGACTCTAGGATGGGGGAGGCTAGGCTGGCAGAGGGGATGAAGATGGGGGACTCTAGGATGGGGGAGGCTAGACTGGCAGAGGGGATGAGGATGGGGGAGAGTCACATCCCACAGAGGCTTTCACCTTTCCGCATGCTTCGAATGCTGGACGGCTGTCGTCCTCCCGGCAACCGTATTGGTGAGTCTAGCTCCCTTACCTTCATCGTCATCTTCATAGCCACCCTCTCTCTCTCTCCTCAGATTCAGTTATCATATGTCTGCATTACCTTGGAGATGACAAGCCATTTTTAAAGTCTGCTATAAGTCAGGGTAACACTTTATAGAGAGCCAAAGTGGAATGTCACTTCCTGCTTCAGCGCTGTACCAGAGATTTTCATCCGACATTTATTTTCCCATAAACATTTCGTAAAATGCTTATAAAAATAGTTTTACTTGTTCCAAAAAAAACGTCTCAGATATATTTAGAAACAGGAGAGACCGCGTAACATTTCACTCGGACCAAAACGTTTAAAAAAAAAGCGGGTTTAAAGAAAATATTTTTTCGATGTTTGGTTTTTAAAGTTTTGGTTGGAGTGAAATGTTCTATGGTGTCTCCTGATTCTAAATATAGCTGAACCGTTTGGTTTGACCAAGTAAAACTATTATTCATAAGCATTTTACGAAATGTCTATGGGAAAATAAATTGCGGAAGAAAATCTCTGGTACAGTGCTGAAGCAGGAAGGGACGTTCACTTTGCCTCTCTATTTGGATAGTCTGCCTACAGAGAGTCTACAGAGTATTGTAAGTTAACATTTCAACAGCTTATCAGTTGACATGAGTTGACTTGACATTCAACAATGTAACTGTTTGTCTTTGTCTGTAGATGTTGTCTTAACAGCTTATGAGTTGAGATTCAACAAACATAATATTCTGTTTGTTTCCTGTTCCACACCTGCACCTAGTGTGTGTATGTATGTTCATGAATTGTCACATATCCTATAGATAATCTGTTCAACAGTTTCATTGTTGAATGTCAGCTAATAAGCTGTTGAAACATTACAAATACTATGTAGACTCTCTGTAGGTCAGGGGCCAAACTTTTCTGAATGGTGGCCAGATTAGATCATGTGAAAATCCCGCGGGGCCAACTGCTTCTCGCATCGTAGGGGTTATAAAAAAATAAAAAACATTTAACACGTTCACTGCCGTGGACGAGATATCTCGTCAAGCAGAAACCAACGGTTGACTGCCGTGGACGAGATATCTCGTCCAAAATTTTTTTTTTTTTTTTTGACGGTGGGACGTCGATCAACCCCTTTTACATCTCCTATTAAAATATGGGAGGTATTGAATGTGTATAATCTATTTTACCGACCCACTAAGTGGCGACATTTCGCTCCAGACGAGAGAAAGCCAAGCAAAAACAGCCGCGTGAGGAAGCCATTCTCATGAAAATGGATTGGCGAAAACGCTTTCGCTTTCGCGCAGGGAGCTGGCGGTGGGGGATTGCAAATTTGCATAATAGATTATGGGTGCAACACACTTTGAAACACGCAGCATAAATAAGACCAGAATCGCAAAAGCTTCATCAAAGCTCTCAACCGAAACCCCAAGAAACGAGTGAGCCCATCCAGACTCGCCCGACGAGGGGCAGCCAGGCAGCACAGACAGCAACTCGCTTGTCACACACCCGCTGCAGCCACGGAGGGAAGAGGAGAACACACACAGAGGGAGGAGTTTGAAGGAGAGGGGGGTTTCCTGCTGTTATGGAGGAAATTACTGTTCAAAACTATTGTTTAGATGTCTGACGTCTTACTGATGCCAAAAATAAATGGTTAAAGTGACTGTTCTATCGAATTTCACAAAAAGCCATTTATCTCAGCTTAAATTTTCAGACGCTGAAACCATGCTGTATTCAACTGCTAATCCCTACATAACTACTAACTCTACAAACTAACTCTTTTAGACAGAGAAAGCACACATTCTATTAGTTCTTTTGAGATATTTTGTGTTCACAAAATACTAGCAGAAAATAATCCTCGGCTCTTGAAAGATGAGCCAGAATCCTCAAAAAAAAACCTTGGCAGAAGCTACCTAGTACCTACAGTAAAAAAAAAACTGGTGGCAGTGAATGTGTTAACAATTGTACTCAATGATATTGTTTACCATCTGAAAACCTTAGTTCTGCCTGAGTTGTTCCTCCGTGGTGCTTGCCTACAAACTGTATGATAGTGCCGTCATCGTTAGGTGAACGGAAAAAATGCAAATTGAACTTGCTTGATTAACCAATACTGTGTGGAGGGCCACATAATTTTGAGAGACAAGCCAAGGGCCACTTAAAATCGGTCACTTGGCCCCCGGGCCAGACTTTGGACATGCCTGCTGTAGGTGGACTATCCAAATGAGCTGCCTGCTGAATGCGAAGGGGGCCATGAGCAAAAACGCAAAAAACAACAACAGAAAAAATACATAAAAATTTTAAAATGCTTCCATACTGCTCACCTGGCGTAATGCAAGTCTCCACAAGCCCTGAGATGCCAAGTTGACTTGAAAAGATGTCATTTACATCCTGTATTTAGCGGAAATCGTCACTGTAGCAAGGTTGTACCCTAGTTGTTGTACTTTCAGCTGCTAGCTCCAGTGACGACCCAGTACACTGACTGTATGAGAGTAGCTCATAGGACCCCACTTAAAAAAAACGGAACTATCCCTTTAACAGTAACACTATGTTAACATATGCGAGGGCTCTGTATCTCTCTCTGTATGATCTCATCCTGTGGGATATGAAAAAGAAGATCAAACATATGTGCCGAGATTTTATTAGATACAAAGACATGGATTTATGCTAAGTAGCTCTCGTTCAGAAACTGCTGATCCTACAACTTTGAACATCTGAAAGTAATTAATCTCAAAACACTGTTTGTAGAGTCCTTTTATGTGGCTGGTCTGGAGATGAGAGATGCAGCCGGTTGGCTTAGGCCAGTGGAGTTCTCAATGTGGGGTTCGGGGGCCACCAGGGGTCTCTCACGGGGTTCCTAGAGAAATTAAGAACAGTTAAATTTCAATGTTTTTATTGTTACTCATCAGCACAAAGAAAAACGTAGAGTCCACACAGTGTGTAGGCTTACTCCCAGAGTCCGCACACAGTGTGTAGGCTTACTCTCAGAGTCCGCACAGTGTGTAGGCTTACTCTCAGAGTCCGCACACAGTGTGTAGGCTTACTCTCAGAGTCCGCACAGTGTGTAGGCTTACTCTCAGAGTCCGCACAGTGTGTAGGCTTACTCCCAGTCAATTTATTGTAGCATTAACGTGTCGATCATTTCAATCGTCATTAGAATGAAGCAGGAAGTGACGGAGCACTCATATAAATAGGTCAAATCTCTCGGAGAGAAACGGGTCAGGTGAGTTCAATCGACCAGATAGGTCAAAACAATTCATCAGCACAATGACAATGTATGCAGACAATATAGGCTGTCTGAAGATGGATATCACTATGCCCACTGCTCACTCCTCACTTCATACGGTAATATGCTGGCCTGTGCTATAGATAGTCTAACACACCCAGTTTATTGGGCCAAATTGTGGCATGGCTATCTGCTTTGGAGTCTTTGTTTGAATAATGTTTGAGAACTCCTGGCCTAGAAGCTAAAAGGTAGTTTAAATGTACTAGGCATCTCGCGCGCTACGCACGCTCGATTCCTAGGCTCGCAGACCCTGCAGCTCGCATACACAGCTCGGCCGCTGCATGGCCTTGCCCGCAGCTCGGCTGCTGCGTGGCCTCACCTGCCTTATTGGCGTGCGCAGGTGTGTGTGTTGCTCATAAAATGTTATTGCCCTCAAGTTTACATGCACGAGGGTGTGTGTGTGGGCCCCCTTATGACATTACTAATGACATCATCAGTCTCATGACCAGTGATGTCACAATGCCTCCTTGGGTGTGTGTGCCCCCTTATGACATCACTGATGACATCATCAGTAATGTCACAATGCCTCCTTGTGTGTGTGCCCCCTTATGACATCACTGATGACATCATCATGTCACTGTGTGTGTGTGTGTGTGTGTGTGTGTGTGTGCTGTATGACATCATCACTTATAACCTCATCAGTGATGGTATGACATCGTTGATTACATCACTGATGTCACTATGACATCATCAGTGGGACAAACATTGAAACAGAGAAACAGAGAGAGCGCACATTGCAAAATTCATATTGATAGATTCAGGACATGGACAGTGCCCGTTAATCCTGCCACAGCAGCCTTTGGCAAGCCAGTCTTGATTTGTGACTGGGTGACTTAAACATTTCCATGACTCTGTGAGCGGTTGTTAAAGTGAGGCGTACACTTTCTGAACTCCTTTCAATGGCCTTTCAATCACATTCTGGGGGGCTGCCACCTTGTGTCTAGAATGGATTTTTGCAGCCAAGCTGCAGAGTGGGGTGAGGTGAGGATAGTCCTAAAAGCAGACGTGCTAGCAGGGAGTCAGCAACCCTAACTAGGCCAGCATGGCTCCACACGGGGAGGCCATGGCAGCTCCTGACATTTACTGTCTGCTCTGCTGTG
>NC_139629.1:46252607-46267607 GCF_964638095.1 Poromitra crassiceps | reverse complement strand
AGGCTGCTGCCTCTGACTGAACACTGGAACAGACTAGTGTCCTCTAGAGAGAGAGTGGCGTCAGCGAGCGGAGGACCAAAATGCGAGACTCATTAGCCAATGAACAGCCAGGAATGGGTCTCGCGCTACTTTTGCATGCTAAAATAAAGCTGATAATGTACAATTTGATTCAAGGGGGGGAAAACCCTTTCAGAGTACAACACAAACTGTCTATTTTGCTGCAACTCGACAGTGCTGCTTAATCCAGGACCTTACTTCCTGGAACTCTTGAGAGTAAAAAACTGGTCCATTGGAGTGAATGGAGATGTCGGGACTCTTCTATCTACACGGCTCTGGAACAGACTAATTCAGACCATGTTTACCACACAGAGAGAGAGAGGGGGGAGTGAGAGAGAGGGAGAGAGAGAGAGTGAGAGAGAGGGGGAGTGAGAGAGAGAAGGAGAACGGGAGAGGGTGTGAGAGGGTGAGAGAGAGAGGGGGGCAGAGAGAGAGTGATAGATAGAGGGAGAGAGAGGGAGGGACATGGTGGTGGAGAGGAACGTGCTAGAGGGAGAGAGTAATTATGGAAGTGGGGATAATTATTGGTATGGCGACGGAAGAGGAAATTCAGAGGAATTAGGCTGGAGAGATGATAAGAGAGAGAGAGAGAGAGAGAGAGAGAGAGAGAGAGAGAGAGAGAGAGAGAGAGAGAGAGAGAGAGAGAGAGTGAGGGAGAAGAGGGAGAGAGAGAGAGAGAGTGAGGGAGAAGAGGGAGAGAGAGAGAGAGAGAGAGGAGAGAGAGAGAGAGGAGAGAGAGAGAGAGGAGAGAGAGAGAGAGAGAGAGAGAGAGAGAGGAGAGAGAGAGAGAGAGAGAGAGAGGAGAAAGCAGGAGGAGAGAATAATGTGGGGGAGGATGGAATAACTGTGTTTCCTCTCAGGCAGCCATTCCTCTCCACCCCCCCCCCCCCCCATCTGCCTCTCCCCTCAGGAATCTGTCCATCCCTCTCTCCTCTCCTCCCCCTTTCCCCCCGAGTGAGTGCTTGGCACTCTACCACGGTGCCAGCCTCTCTCTCTCTCTCTGTGTGCATTCATGTGCCAGTCCAGGTCAGAGAGATGCATCGTAGAAAGTGCATGTGTGTGTGAGTGTAAAAATATACCTTTAAGGAGGACAATGAGGGACCTACTAGAGCTGTTCTGCATTGTGAGTAGGGGGGACACGTGTGTGTGTGTGTGTGTGTGTGTGTGTGTGTGTGTGTGTGCGCGTGTGTGTGTGCGTGCGTGTGTGTGTGTGTGTTTGGGGGGGGTGCTTGTACATGGGCACAATGGATAAGCAGACATGTGTGTGTCTTTCATGTGCATTTGATCTATTGTTGCCCTATTGGAGTAAATAGAGTATGGATCGTGCACATGTATGGAGATCAGTTGTCTTTGACATTAGACCTCTATATGTCAGCCATTGGCATTATAAATTGCATTAATTATGAAGAAAATAACATGTTTTTCCTTAGTGTGCATGCTTTGCCTGTGTAACCACCCATTCACCCATGACTCACATGTTTAGCTTAGCTTACAAATGTGCTAAATTACTCAGGTCATTGTCCGTAGGTCGTGTCTGTGTGTCTTTGTGTGTGTCTGTCTGTCTTTGTGTGTTGTTTTTCATAATGTTTATGCAGAATGTAGTCAGTGTGGGCATGTTCGTTTTCAGCGTGTTTGTCACCATCTCGTATGTGATGTTCTTACGTTAGCCTGTGAGCTCAGATAAAACCATTAGAGGCGTAAAATCCCCATGCTTTTCATCTTCACACAAACACACACTCTCTGCCCTCCTGCACATGTTTGCATGTAAACACACACACACACACACACACACACAGGCACGCACACACATGCACACACACACACAGGCACACAAACACGCACGCACGCATGCACGCGCACACACACACACACACACACACACACACACACACACACACACGCATGCACACACACACACACACACAGGCACGCACGCACACACACACACACACACACACACACACACACACACACACACACACACGAGAACATCCTGTGGGGATTTTGGGACAGGGCCAGCCAACCATGGCTGCCATGGAAACAGTGGGTGATTGGCACATTGCCTGTGGCCATGTATGTCACTGTGGGAAATGTAGTTCAGTCAGTATTAAACATGATAGACAACATGTTTATATAACAAAGGAATAACAATAATGCTGAATACAGAATTCACATATTTAGACAGAAAAATATGTGAAAATATGATCAAAGACCAATCAAGACATAAGAACCAAGAAGCACTTTCTGGATTAGCTTTGTTGACAGTGAATTACATACATACGTTGTGTGTTCATATGTTTCATACAAGTGTTATAGCCAAGTCAGCTTGAGTCCGAGTAGAGTCTAGAGTCCCCAGTGTTCAAGTCCGAGTCACCAAAGAAGAGTCAGAGTCTTTCCAAGTCCCGTCCCCATTACCTGATTCCAAGTCCAAGTCCGAGTCCAGAGTTACTGAACATGAGCGTGAATCAACATTTTGTGTCTAAAAGGCAGGGCAAACACAGGTGCAACCAAAAACATTAAAAGTCCCCAGCACTGGAACACCGAAATGGATTGGAAGTTGGAAACCCTCATTAATGTTTTGGTTGCACCTGTGTTTACCCTGCCTATTAGACACAAAATGGCTGCTGTGAAAAAAGGCCCATGCAATTTAAGCAATATGAGGGATCAGCCGAGCAGCATTTTGGTAAACGTCACTGGGTGGCAACGGCAATGGAACCCTATGGAGCGTGAGGCGAGCCTTGGGAGGCTTGAGTGTCTGACTCTGTTTACATTTTAAAAACTGCGACAGTTCACACAACTTTAACACGACATGCATATATTATACATCAAATGCTCTCACTCAGGATGTCAAAATTAAAGCAATGTGATGTATAGTTTTTGAGATATTAACGTTTGTTTGGCACAACTCATACGAATAACTGCCGCGGGGTTCCGCATTTCTGGGTGGCGAGTGACGTCACGCTGATTCATCCCTATATCACACGAGAGTGCTGGTGTACTTTATACAAAAACAGTTCCCTCAGGATTGCACTAACGCTACCACGTGTTGCCAAGCAACAGGTAAACTGTTTCCCGAATGCAAGCTTAGCTAAGCTAGCTACTTTTAGATGAGCAGTTGGCACAGATGATTTCAGCTTACCGTTCATAATTAAGGTCAAATGTATCCATATCGCTGCTGCTACTGCAACTGCACACAGAAAAACGGCTAACTGTTGCATAAAATTACTATAAATTTACCTCAAAAGATTGATGTCAAAAAGAAGTCTACAAAGATAGGTCAACTCTATTCCTCAACACGTTGACATACTTAAACCTAAGCAGAACCTACACTCAGCCTGTTGAAGGCACTTCCTTGTTAGTCATTTGGTCCACCTTTTATAGTTGACATCCTGTTGGTTGTGCAGAGGAATGTTCCTAAGATGCTTTCCATGTGTGCGTCCAGGCTTTGATGCTGAGTGACACAGTCATCCTGCTTTCTCTCTGTCAGCCACTGCCAGCAAAAACTGTGACTAGCACACATACACCACCAGTGACTAGCACACATACACCACCAGTGACTAGCACACATACACCACCAGTGACTAGCACACATACACCACCAGTGACTAGCACACATACACCACCAGTGGCTAGCACACATACACCACCAGTGACTAGCACACATACACCACCAGTGACTAGCACACATACACCACCAGTGACTAGCACACATACACCACCAGTGACTAGCACACATACACCACCAGTGGCTAGCACACATACACCACCAGTGACTAGCACACATACACCACCAGTGACTAGCACACATACACCACCAGTGACTAGCACACATACACCACCAGTGACTAGCACACATACACCACCAGTGACTAGCACACATACACCACCAGTGACTAGCACACATACACCACCAGTGACTAGCACACATACACCACCAGTGACTACTAGCACACATACACCACCAGTGACTAGCACACATACACCACCAGTGGCTAGCACACATACACCACCAGTGACTACTAGCACACATACACCACCAGTGACTAGCACACATACACCACCAGTGACTAGCACACATACACCACCAGTGACTAGCACACATACACCACCAGTGACTACTAGCACACATACACCACCAGTGACTAGCACACATACACCACCAGTGACTAGCAAACATACACCACCAGTGACTACTAGCACACATACACCACCAGTGACTAGCACACATACACCACCAGTGACTAGCAAACATACACCACCAGTGACTACTAGCACACATACACCACCAGTGACTAGCACACATACACCACCAGTGACTAGCACACATACACCACCAGTGACTAGCACACATACACCACCAGTGACTACTAGCACACATACACCACCAGTGACTAGCACACATACACCACCAGTGACTAGCAAACATACACCACCAGTGACTACTAGCACACATACACCACCAGTGACTAGCACACATACACCACCAGTGACTAGCACACATACACCACCAGTGACTAGCAAACATACACCACCAGTGACTACTAGCACACATACACCACCAGTGACTAGCACACATACACCACCAGTGACTAGCACACATACACCACCAGTGACTAGCAAACATACACCACCAGTGACTACTAGCACACATACACCACCAGTGACTAGCACACATACACCACCAGTGACTAGCACACATACACCACCAGTGACTAGCACACATACACCACCAGTGACTAGCACACATACACCACCAGTGACTAGCACACATACACCACCAGTGACTAGCACTCATACACCACCAGTGGCTAGCACACATACACCACCAGTGACTAGCACACATACACCACCAGTGACTAGCAAACATACACCACCAGTGACTACTAGCACACATACACCACCAGTGACTAGCACACATACACCACCAGTGACTAGCAAACATACACCACCAGTGACTAGCAAACATACACCACCAGTGACTAGCAAACATACACCACCAGTGACTACTAGCACACATACACCACCAGTGACTAGCACACATACACCACCAGTGACTAGCAAACATACACCACCAGTGACTAGCAAACATACACCACCAGTGACTACTAGCACACATACACCACCAGTGACTACTAGCACACATACACCACCAGTGACTAGCACACATACACCACCAGTGACTAGCACACATACACCACCAGTGACTAGCACACATACACCACCAGTGACTAGCAAACATACACCACCAGTGACTAGCACACATACACCACCAGTGACTAGCACACATACACCACCAGTGACTAGCACACATACACCACCAGTGACTAGCACACATACACCACCAGTGACTAGCACACATACACCACCAGTGACTAGCAAACATACACCACCAGTGACTAGCACACATACACCACCAGTGACTAGCACACATACACCACCAGTGACTACTAGCACACATACACCACCAGTGACTACTAGCACACATACACCACCAGTGACTAGCACACATACACCACCAGTGACTAGCACACATACACCACCAGTGACTAGCACACATACACCACCAGTGACTAGCAAACATACACCACCAGTGACTAGCACACATACACCACCAGTGACTAGCACACATACACCACCAGTGACTACTAGCACACATACACCACCAGTGACTAGCACACATACACCACCAGTGACTACTAGCACACATACACCACCAGTGACTAGCACACATACACCACCAGTGACTAGCACTCATACACCACCAGTGGCTAGCACACATACACCACCAGTGACTAGCACACATACACCACCAGTGACTAGCACACATACACCACCAGTGACTAGCACACATACATCACCAGTGACTTGCACACATACATCACCAGTGGCTAGCACACATACACCACCAGTGACTAGCACACATACACCACCAGTGACTAGCACACATACACCACCAGTGACTAGCAAACATACACCACCAGTGACTAGCACACATACACCACCAGTGACTAGCACACATACACCACCAGTGACTAGCAAACATACACCACCAGTGACTACTAGCACACATACACCACCAGTGACTAGCACACATACACCACCAGTGACTAGCACACATACACCACCAGTGACTAGCACACATACACCACCAGTGACTAGCACACATACACCACCAGTGACTAGCACACATACACCACCAGTGACTACTAGCACACATACACCACCAGTGACTACTAGCACACATACACCACCAGTGACTAGCACACATACACCACCAGTGGCTAGCACACATACACCACCAGTGACTAGCACACATACACCACCAGTGACTACTAGCACACATACACCACCAGTGACTACTAGCACACATACACCACCAGTGACTAGCACACATACACCACCAGTGGCTAGCACACATACACCACCAGTGACTAGCACACATACACCACCAGTGACTACTAGCACACATACACCACCAGTGACTACTAGCACACATACACCACCAGTGACTACTAGCACACATACACCACCAGTGACTAGCACACATACACCACCAGTGGCTAGCACACATACACCACCAGTGACTAGCACACATACACCACCAGTGACTAGCACACATACACCACTAGTGGCTAGCACACATACACCACCAGTGACTAGCACACATACACCACCAGTGACTACTAGCACACATACACCACCAGTGACTAGCACACATACACCACCAGTGACTAGCACACATACACCACCAGTGGCTAGCACACATACACCACCAGTGACTAGCACACATACACCACCAGTGGCTAGCACACATACACCACCAGTGACTAGCACACATACACCACCAGTGGCTAGCACACATACACCACCAGTGACTACTAGCACACATACACCACCAGTGGCTAGCACACATACACCACCAGTGACTACTAGCACACATACACCACCAGTGACTACTAGCACACATACACCACCAGTGGCTAGCACACATACACCACCAGTGGCTAGCACACATACACCACCAGTGGCTAGCACACATACACCACCAGTGACTAGCACACATACACTACCAGTGACTAGTACACATACACCACCAGTGGCTAGTACACATACACCACCAGTGGCTAGTACACATACACCACCAGTGGCTAGCACACATACACCACCAGTGACTAGTACACATACACCACCAGTGACTTGCACACATACATCACCAGTGGCTAGCACACATACACCACCAGTGACTAGCACACATACACCACCAGTGACTAGCACACATACACCACCAGTGACTAGCACACATACACCACCAGTGACTAGCACACATACACCACCAGTGGCTAGCACACATACACCACCAGTGACTAGCACACATACATCACCAGTGACTTGCACACGTACATCACCAGTGGCTAGCACACATACACCACCAGTGACTAGCACACATACACCACCAGTGACTAGCACACATACACCACCAGTGGCTAGCACACATACACCACCAGTGGCTAGCACACATACGCCACCAGTGACTAGCACACATACACCACCAGTGGCTAGCACACATACACCACCAGTGGCTAGCACACATACACCACCAGTGACTACTAGCACACATACACCACCAGTGGCTAGCACACATACACCACCAGTGACTAGCACACATACACCACCAGTGGCTAGCACACATACACCACCAGTGGCTAGCACACATACGCCACCAGTGACTAGCACACATACACCACCAGTGGCTAGCACACATACACCACCAGTGGCTAGCACACATACACCACCAGTGACTACTAGCACACATACACCACCAGTGGCTAGCACACATACACCACAAGTGACTAGCACACATACACCACCAGTGACTAGCACACATACACCACCAGTGACTACTAGCACACATACACCACCAGTGACTAGCACACATACACCACCAGTGACTAGCACACATACACCACCAGTGACTAGCACACATACACCACTAGTGGCTAGCACACATACACCACCAGTGACTAGCACACATACACCACCAGTGACTACTAGCACACATACACCACCAGTGACTAGCACACATACACCACCAGTGACTAGCACACATACACCACCAGTGGCTAGCACACATACACCACCAGTGACTAGCACACATACACCACCAGTGGCTAGCACACATACACCACCAGTGGCTAGCACACATACACCACCAGTGACTACTAGCACACATACACCACCAGTGGCTAGCACACATACACCACCAGTGACTACTAGCACACATACACCACCAGTGACTACTAGCACACATACACCACCAGTGACTAGCACACATACACCACCAGTGGCTAGCACACATACACCACCAGTGGCTAGCACACATACACCACCAGTGGCTAGCACACATACACCACCAGTGACTAGCACACATACACTACCAGTGACTAGTACACATACACCACCAGTGGCTAGTACACATACACCACCAGTGGCTAGCACACATACACCACCAGTGACTAGCACACATACACCACCAGTGGCTAGCACACATACACCACCAGTGGCTAGTACACATACACCACCAGTGGCTAGTACACATACACCACCAGTGGCTAGCACACATACACCACCAGTGACTAGTACACATACACCACCAGTGACTTGCACACATACATCACCAGTGGCTAGCACACATACACCACCAGTGACTAGCACACATACACCACCAGTGACTAGCACACATACACCACCAGTGACTAGCACACATACACCACCAGTGACTAGCACACATACACCACCAGTGGCTAGCACACATACACCACCAGTGACTAGCACACATACATCACCAGTGACTTGCACACGTACATCACCAGTGGCTAGCACACATACACCACCAGTGACTAGCACACATACACCACCAGTGACTAGCACACATACACCACCAGTGGCTAGCACACATACACCACCAGTGGCTAGCACACATACGCCACCAGTGACTAGCACACATACACCACCAGTGGCTAGCACACATACACCACCAGTGGCTAGCACACATACACCACCAGTGACTACTAGCACACATACACCACCAGTGGCTAGCACACATACACCACCAGTGACTAGCACACATACACCACCAGTGGCTAGCACACATACACCACCAGTGGCTAGCACACATACGCCACCAGTGACTAGCACACATACACCACCAGTGGCTAGCACACATACACCACCAGTGGCTAGCACACATACACCACCAGTGACTACTAGCACACATACACCACCAGTGGCTAGCACACATACACCACAAGTGACTAGCACACATACACCACCAGTGACTAGCACACATACACCACCAGTGACTACTAGCACACATACACCACCAGTGACTAGCACACATACACCACCAGTGACTAGCACACATACACCACCAGTGACTAGCACACATACACCACTAGTGGCTAGCACACATACACCACCAGTGACTAGCACACATACACCACCAGTGACTACTAGCACACATACACCACCAGTGACTAGCACACATACACCACCAGTGACTAGCACACATACACCACCAGTGGCTAGCACACATACACCACCAGTGACTAGCACACATACACCACCAGTGGCTAGCACACATACACCACCAGTGGCTAGCACACATACACCACCAGTGACTACTAGCACACATACACCACCAGTGGCTAGCACACATACACCACCAGTGACTACTAGCACACATACACCACCAGTGACTACTAGCACACATACACCACCAGTGACTAGCACACATACACCACCAGTGGCTAGCACACATACACCACCAGTGGCTAGCACACATACACCACCAGTGGCTAGCACACATACACCACCAGTGACTAGCACACATACACTACCAGTGACTAGTACACATACACCACCAGTGGCTAGTACACATACACCACCAGTGGCTAGCACACATACACCACCAGTGACTAGCACACATACACCACCAGTGGCTAGCACACATACACCACCAGTGACTAGTACACATACACCACCAGTGACTTGCACACATACATCACCAGTGGCTAGCACACATACACCACCAGTGACTAGCACACATACACCACCAGTGACTAGCACACATACACCACCAGTGACTAGCACACATACACCACCAGTGGCTAGCACACATACACCACCAGTGACTAGCACACATACATCACCAGTGGCTAGCACACATACACCACCAGTGACTTGCACACGTACATCACCAGTGGCTAGCACACATACACCACCAGTGACTAGCACACATACACCACCAGTGACTAGCACACATACACCACCAGTGGCTAGCACACATACACCACCAGTGGCTAGCACACATACGCCACCAGTGACTAGCACACATACACCACCAGTGGCTAGCACACATACACCACCAGTGGCTAGCACACATACACCACCAGTGACTACTAGCACACATACACCACCAGTGGCTAGCACACATACACCACAAGTGACTAGCACACATACACCACCAGTGGCTAGCACACATACGCCACCAGTGGCTAGCACACATACACCACCAGTGGCTAGCACACATACACCACCAGTGACTACTAGCACACATACACCACCAGTGGCTAGCACACATACACCACAAGTGACTAGCACACATACACCACCAGTGGCTAGCACACATACGCCACCAGTGGCTAGCACACATACACCACCAGTGACTAGCACACATACACCACCAGTGGCTAGCACACATACACCACCAGTGGCTAGCACACATACACCACCAGTGACTAGCACACATACACCACCAGTGACTAGCACACATACATCACCAGTGACTAGCACACATACACCACCAGTGGCTAGCACACATACATCACCAGTGACTAGCACACATACACCACCAGTGGCTAGCACACATACACCACCAGTGACTAGCACACATACACCACCAGTGACTAGCACACATACACCACCAGTGGCTCAAGCATCACCAGCAGCTTGGTCCATACCAGTGTCTCTTCCCCCGGGGGAGCTGTGCATTCTCTTCTGCAAAATCTCTTTAGCTCTGTGGGTCATGGTTCATACAGCTGAAGTCTGGGCTCTGATACATTTCTATTACAATTTCGACAGTGCTATTCCTCTCTGCAGCCATAAGTTTTGGAAATAAGCAGAATTCACTAGCTAACTGGCTAATGCTAATGTTAGCATTTGGCTGCACCTGCATAACAAAACAGCCCCCCCTTCCCGCCCCTGAGCAGGAGGAGGCATGCAGCCCACAGAGACGAACGTAGTTTTAATAACTTTTAAAAATGAATGAACATATTATTTTATTACTCATAAACATCTTTCTCTTCCCTCTCTCTCCATTTCAGGACATAAACAAACGTCTGTCTCTCCCAGCTGATATCCGGCTACCAGAGGGCTACTTGGAGAAGTTTGCCATGAACAGCCCGCCCTTCGACAAACCCATGAGCCGCAGGCTACGACGCGCTTCATTGGTCAGTACTCTGAGTATGTGTGTGTGTGTGTGTGTGTGTGTGTGTGTGTGTGTGTGTGTGTGTGTGTGTGTGTGTGTGTGTGTGTGTGTGTGTGTGTGTGTGTGTGTGTGTGCGTGCGTGCGTGCGTGCGTGCGTGCGTGCGTGTGTGTGCTTGCTGATTGAACAGCAGCAGCTCAAACTAGTTGTCGTCAGCGGCTCTGGTGACGTGCTGCTCCACCATTCAGCAACACAAACTCACAGAAGTCTGAGTTCATCTGGGTGTGAACTGAACTGCGCTGTGCTCTTTACGCCCCGTCCTCTTTTAACGAAAGTAATATGATCCTACGACGCCATTCTGTTGCATGACTGAAATGGTTGACTAAGGCTATTATATCTTTATGTGCGGTACGTGTGTGTGTGTGCGCGCACATACTGCACACACACACACAAACACAGTTATGCTATAGCGCTCACAATGGCTCCGTGGGGGTTGGGGGGGGGGGGGTATGCATTGTGTATGATGTATCCAGGCCAGTGTGGGGGTGGAGAAAGCAAGGGGGGTGCTGTTGGATGGAGAAGTAGGCAGATCATGAATATGCAGCGCGTCCCTTTATGATTCATTCAGTCCTCCTTTGTGTTGCTCTTCTCCAAGGCAAGCGCTCCTCCTCTTCCTCTCGCTCTGATATTTGAGTCACGCTCTTCTTCCTGCGTTACTCCGTTAACTTCTGCGCTCACTCGCTCCACCGACGATCGCTTTCCTTCATCCACACACTTCACGAGTGTTGTCATGCAGGACGTGAAGGAATTGAAGACACGGCTTCCTATTTTTGCTCATCTTCCTGCTCAGTCTTGCGTGTTTGTTTGCTCTCTTTTTTCTTTTACTCAGTTCAGTACACTTTATTGATATGATTATTATTACCAAAGCATCAGAAATACGACTGGAAACCACTCAAACCTTTTTTTCTGTGTTAGTTATTGAACAGGGCCAGTAAGTGCACTGCCTCCCCGCTCTCTGCCTGAAGTGATTTAATGACGCAGCTTCCCTGACGATGAAAGGGGAGACTCTTTGAAGCGAGCAGGAGATGCTGCTTTACGGGCGGAAGGTTGGATGAGAGAGCAGGCGGGTAGCCTCTACATGTCTGTGTCTTTACCATGTAAATGAGTGGCGAGAAGACATATTTTCGACACGTTTTTGTGCGTGTGCACACGTGTGTTGGGGTTGTCACGTGACCATGACACCTCCCACTCTCTCGCTTGGCTTGTAAGGAGCCCGGTGGGGCGGGCGAGAGTTATTTCAGGTTGATGTCGTTTATTCGCCCCTTTAGTTTGAGTGAATACATTGTTGTTTGAACATAATGTCTCCCCTCATTGTTGCTTCCTTGAACCCCCGCTTGTAACAGCGATGTAATAGATATCTATAATTCAGCAGCAGTGTTAGCAGCAGTGCCTCTCCTGGCTGGAATTACACCCTGCTGGGACACCTAAGAGACACCTGGCAGACAGAGAGAGAGAGGGGGGGAGGGAGGGGGGAGAGAGAGAGAGGGGGGGGGGGGGGGGGTGACAGGAGAGAAAGTTACTGGAATGAATGGCAGTTAGTGATGATTTGAAAAGTGGTAGGGACATTGAGGGTAGGGGTGTCAAAAATAATCGATTATAAGATGCATCGCGATGCGGATTCTGCATCGATTCACAAATGTCAAAAATCGATTATTAAAACCCTTGTACCCTCCTAGTCCATCTGATGGACTTTTCCTGCATTCGCGTATGGGCCGTTTCGACATTTTTTGAGTATATGGTCTTAAACTAAGGCTAGGTATTTTTTGGGGGTATTTGACAAAAATCAATCATAGTTATCAAATTTATACGATCCTAAGACCTATTTTCAAAAATACTCCTCAATTTACTCCTGGTCCATCTGATGGACCCATTGACTTCCATTGAAACCACTCTATTGGTACTCCCAGCAAATTTTCACAAAATTAATCTATTTCATTTATTTCAGCGGGCATCCTGGACCAAATACCTTGAACTTTGACCTTAATATCTAACCTTGGAGTTGGTAGAAATTTTGGGGGAGTTACATGGTCTCAAAGTCCATTGCATAGTTGTCCCATTGATTTCAATGTTAATTTTGCACAAAAATAACTTTTTTTTTTGACTTCCAGCAAATTTTTCAAAAAATCATTATTTCCTTGATGTTACACATCTCACCTTGACTCAAGCGGTTAAAATTGTAGTTTCTAATGTGTTTGCCTATTTCCCCATATTCCCCCAGTTTTGGCATAGCAATCAATTCCATACAGTTTACATGAAATGTAAAAAAAACTGATTCCTATGCCAAAAATGGGAAAATATTATAAAACTGAATTTGACAGTCCACACTACTGATTTGAAGCCTTTAGACCAGGATAGATGCTGGACTAAAGCTCGTTTGTGTTTTTTGGGGAAAATGGCTGGTAGTCCAAAACATGCGCTTTTTGGATTTTTGGCTCAAAATATGAAAAAATACTATTTTTACAAAAAATCACAAAAAATACAAAAACCCACTGATGATGTCACAATGTCTGTGACATCATCAGTAATGTCATCAGTGACATATTATTGACAAAAAATCATCTCATGACATCACTGATGATGTCATAGGCTAGTGATGTCATAGCTATTGTGACATCATGCCTGCAAATCTTTGATACTAGGCATCTTGCAGTGGTGACTTTTGTAAAACACCCCAACCTGCCCATAATATCAGACCCAAAGTCAGTTTGTCTTTATGGAAATGGGGGGGAAAAAATCACTTTTTTTTTTTTTTATGTACTTTTTTTTTTTTTTACTGTACTTACTGTACACTGGCATTTGAGGGGTTAAAATTCGAATAGGTATGAAATGTTGGTATGAGGTATTAGGGAAGAAGTTACCAATGAATTATAAACAGTCAAAAATTTAAAAATTTAAATTAATATTTATAAATTATTACAGTATTCCTGTTAAGGTCCATCAGATGGACCAGGAGTAAATTGAGGATTCCGCGCCTGCAGGGTACAAGGGTTAAAAAAAAAAAAAAAAAGTGTTTAATAATAAAATAAAATATAATGGAAGTACATGCAGTTGTTTATCTTAATTATGGGTCATAATACAATGCAATTCCAAATGCACTTTTATTTTAAAAGTAGCCATACAGTGAGAAAAAAGAAAGTGAGAAAAAATAAATCATGTATTGGGGGAAAAAGTCATGCATCGATTTAAGATGCATCGAGATGCATCGATAATCGTAATCGAATCGTAGCCCTCTGAATCGTAATCGAATCAGTCAGTCAGTCAGTACGCTTTCAGGCCTAGTTTCAGACATGCTCTGAGCTGGAGTTGGGGAGTTAGCATAGGAGCTTGATGTTCACCATCCAATTAGGGTGAGTGTTTTATATGCTAAGGTGACCAGACGTCCCCGATTTTCAGGGACAGT
>NC_139629.1:46245107-46247607 GCF_964638095.1 Poromitra crassiceps | reverse complement strand
CATCAAACTGGACAAACTAGGGGAGGTGAGATTCATAAAGAAGCAAAAACACAAACTCCAAATATTGCAGTCGCTGTTATTTCACGTACAGTATGCGTGCAGGAAACATTCACACACACCTTGACGTCTCCCTCTCTCTCTCTCTCTCTCTCTCTCTCTCTCTCTCTCTCTCTCTCTCTCTCTCTCTCTCTCTCTCTCCCCCTCTCTCTCTCTCTCTCTCTCTCTCTCTCTCTCTCTCTCTCTCTCTCTCTCTCTCTCTCTCTCTCTCTCTGCAGGGGACCTATGCTACAGTGTTTAAGGGACGGAGCAAGTTAACAGACAACCTGGTGGCTCTGAAAGAGATCCGCCTGGAGCACGAGGAGGGCGCGCCCTGCACCGCTATCCGAGAAGGTATTGGACCAGGGTCAACAAGCGCGGCTCGTCTTAATTAAACAACTCGTGGCCCATCGTGACAACAGCGTTGTCAAGGAAACTCAATCCTGTTAGGGAGAGCGAGCTACCGATCTGCTGAGCCTCGTCATGCCTGGGCTGTGGGTTCCCACACGGGGCCTTGAAATCCTCGAAAGCTGGTGAATTTGAGGGGGTGGAGGGGGAGTCAAGGCCTTGAAAGTTTTTGAAAATAGAACATAAATAAATAGACATAAATAAACTCAACAGCAATGACTCTTTCCAGACATCATGACCCCGTTACTCAAGATAATCCACAGACCTCGTTATGAGCAGTTTCATGGAGGAACTATTTTCTTTTGACCAAACTACACCCCCTAGCTGCTAGCTAGTTCCTACATGAGACTGCAAAAGAAAATAGTTCCTACATGAAACTGCTCACAACAAAGTCTGTGCATTATCTTGAGTAACCGGGTCATGATTTCTGGAAAGAGACAATGCTGTTGAGTTTTTCAAAGGTATTTCTTTGGTGCTCCGAGCGCTACAAGTCGAGTGCCATCCAGTTCCATTGTATTCAAGAGAAGGCGAACATCTCTGCAGGCAGATATCTCCAAAACTCAGGCAACTATCCCAAAACGATATAGATGGATAAATAGCACTACAGGTGAGAGGAAGAATATGTATTTTGGATTTTAGGGTGAGCTGTCCCTTTAAGTCAAGTCAAGTCAAGTCAACTTTATTTATATAGCACATTTACATACAGCGGCAGCCGAACCAAAGTGCTTCACAGGCGGGGGAGTAAAGTGCACAAATATAAATAAGTAAAGTGCAAAAATACTAATTGAGAGCAACATAATACAAAGTGCATATATGATGGCAATTAAAATCAGAAAGATAAGAGACTAAAACAATAAGACAATAAAAGCAATAAAACGATAAATGCCAGGGACCTAACGAAGCTTGAGCCGTGTCTCAAAATAAATATAGTGGATTTGATGGAATCAGTCCTGGAAAGTCCTTGGAAAGTACTTGAATGTGATGTTTAGGGTAAGAAGGTGTGCCGTGTGGGGACCCTGGTTATTGAACTATCAGCTGTTGAACTTGTGTGACATGTCGTGTCTGACGTGTCTGACGTGACTGATGTGACGTGTCTCCCTCCGCCAGTGTCTCTGCTGAAGGACTTGAAGCACGCCAACATCGTCACCCTCCATGACATCATCCACACTGACAAGTGCCTGACACTCGTGTTTGAGTACCTGGTGAGCGTCTATCGTGTGTGTGTGTTCATGTGCATACATGTTAGTGCGTGATTTTAAAGGGTATATTTGTCTAGCCTAAATATTTATATTGCGGTTGCTTATAATTCATCTGTTCCTTTTGTCGTCTTCTCAATTTTCTTTCTTTCTGTCTTTCTGTCTCATCAGGAAAAAGATCTGAAACAGTACATGGATGACTGCGGGAGCATCATGAGTGTTCACAATGTCAAGGTAAGTCTGGAGAATACATTTGGTCTTTATTAAAGAGAGGAATTCTGCAGTCATGGAAGAAATACTATTCATTATAATAATACAAATTGAAATGTGTTGACATTATAGCTGCCAACTTTTCTCCATTTAGACTTTAGACTGTGGCATAAAGTTGGCCGGCAGCTTGGCTTTTTGAAATATGCATTTAACATTCCAGCACAAACATAAATCTGACAGTAAACTTGTGTTTCTTGGAGAGCGTCGTTGTAATAACGCCATCCACTTTTCAGATTTAACAACATCAAATGCTGCAATGAGTCGTCTCCCCCCTCTCCTCTGTAGATCTTCTTATTCAATGAGTCGTCTCCCCCCTCTCCTCTGTAGATCTTCTTATTCCAGTTGTTGCGGGGTCTCGCCTACTGCCACAAGAGGAAGGTCCTCCACAGAGACCTTAAACCCCAGAATCTGCTCATCAATGAGAAGGGAGAGCTCAAACTGGCAGACTTTGGTAGCTACTTTGCTTCTACGAGCATCAGTCTGGTGTATTGTCTTGAAATGTCATGTAGTGGTGTGCCAACGACTTCTCAGACGTTAAACACAAAATCTAAAAGAAATGCGACGAGATGCGTTTCATTGATGTGACTTTT
>NC_139629.1:46195107-46240107 GCF_964638095.1 Poromitra crassiceps | reverse complement strand
ATTATTGAATGGGGAGGAGTCATTTTGATTCTCTTTATTTGCAGCTCTGTTCAGGTTTCTCCAGCGGGAGATGTAGCCTTTTTATTGAGTCTGTAAGCGTGAGTCTACTTGGGTTTGGTGTGTGTGTGTGTGTGTGTGTGTGTGTGTGTTGCATTCTTTTCTATTTCTTAGCATGAATAAGTGTTTGTTTTGAGTGTTACGGCTGCTGGTAAGTACTGTATGTTTTAGGTTTTGACATGAGGTTACCTTAACAATGTCATATATAGACATTTTCCATTGGCGCTTTTGCCAGCGCTGGCCCGCGTCACATCGCGCTCATTTCCTTTCCCATTGTCAGGTTTTATCGCGCCGGGCCGTGCGCGTGCGCGTGCGCGTGCGCGCATACACCAGTGTGGCGGCTCCTGCCCACCAAAATCGATACATTGCGATGGACTCGCCTTCGCCCTTTCAAACCCTGCCCCCGCTGCTGCAGCTTGATTGGCTGCCTTTGCTGTATTTCCGTCTTCAATTGGTCCATTTCAAAATGGCCCCTCCTCTCGTCGCTGCCGTCCGTCGCTCATCACCTTGCAAAGCATGCTGGGATAGCTGTCTGTGTTTCGGTTTGTACTTTCAGATATTTGCTTTATTTAACCCTCTCCCGACCGCTTTCAGCCATATCGGAGCCAGTGATTTTTTTACTGCTGAGCTGATGAAAACTTTTCCTGCTGCTGCTGCTTAGTAATAAAAACGTTGCACTGACAAATTAGCCTTTTATTGTGAAGAATTTAAGGAAATGCAATGTCTAGCCACTGATTTAGCCGCAACTTTCGACGATTATGGACTAGTCACAGTCACACAGCCGTACTGATGCTGCTGCTTCTTTGTGACTGGAGACAAGCCACGCCCCTCACTAGTTAAAGACACACCTACAAGCTGCTAGCCCAGTTGTAATGGAAATACAAATCCCCACCAGCGTTGGGCCAGCTGTGCCTGTTCACGCGCTACTGTGCGAGGCCGGGCCAGCTATGGAAAAAGGATAGAAAACATAATATGTTATGTTTTCAATACCATATGATGGTATTGCTTGGGTCTTGCCATTGTGATACTATATTGTTTGTTGTTGGCATGGAGTGGAATCTGGTGTGTGTGTGTGTGTGTGTGTGTGTCCATCAATTCCAAACCTTTTTGTCATCTCTCTCTCTCACTCACCCCCTCTCTCTCTCTTTCTCTCAGCCCAGGGGAAGAGCAGGAGGCAGAGTGTGTTGTTTTAGTGCCGGCCTGGCGGGGGCGCTGTGGCGAGGAGGACAGCGAAAACGTGGACGCCGTCCTGTCAGACATACATTCACTGACCCGCCACACACTGAAGGAGACACACACACACGCGCGTGCACACACACACACACGCTGAAGGAGAGAAAACACACACACACACACACACCGCAGAATGGAAATTAAACCACACAGAACTAAGACTGAAGAATTTGTACTTGAGAAAACAAAAGCAACTCAACACTAAAGACAGAAAGAAAGAAAGAGAAAACACGAGAGAAGAGCGTGAAGAGGGAGAGGAAGAGATTCTCCTTTGCTGCTGCTACTACTACTGCTGTCCAGAAGAGGGCGGCGCTGGTTGGTTTGAACAGAACTTGCTGTATCAGTGAGCTGTGAAGAAGGGAGCCCCGTGCCCCTAGGAGTGAAAAGTGGGCATGTTTGAAAAAAGGAAGGAGAGAGAGAGAGAGAGAGAGAGAGAGAGAGAGAGAGAGAGAGAGAGAGAGAGAGAGAGAGAGAGAGAGAGAGAGAGAGAGAGAGAGAGAGAGAGAGAGAGAGAGAGAGAGAGAGAGAGAGAGAGAGAGAGGAGTGCTCTCTCTCTCATCCTTTTTCCTTGATGGGACTGTTGTTGTACATAAGAGACTGAGCTGTAGAACTCTGCTTTTTCATAACACGCCTCAGCCTCAACCCAAATTCTCAATATCGCACCTCAACCCTAAACCCTCGCCTAGCCTCTTGACCCTTTATGACATGATAATTAAAAACACACTCTCTTCCTCTCTCAAATACACCTACACACACTATTGGTTCACTTGAACATTAGGGTCTGTAGATCATTGGAGTTTACAGAGATCAACTTTAGCACCTTATTTGTCCAGTAGAGGTCAGGGTGGCTGTCACTACTTTACCTCATCGGTCACTCAGGCAGAGTAGGATGCAAAGTACACACACTAGAACCTAGTGTTGTAACATCTACGCTAGACGTTAGGAGGAAAAAGAGCTAACTGTAGGAAGAATGGACAGAAGCACTTCACCGCTTCTCCACCAAGTACACTCTTGCAAATCACACGCCCAAGAACAGACAATACATCCGCACACATGCTCACATGCTGTAAAGAACACGACACACAACGCGAGATGCTCCTGGCTCAGTACGTGAGGAGGGCGACCTTTACAGGTCGGAGACGTATGAAGGAAGTGTACAAAAACCTCACCTGCTCATTCTCAGACAACCCCTTCCTCTTTTGCCTTGACTCTGAAGTTGTCTTGATTTGTCGCGTGCCGTAGCGTTGATGTACAAAGTGTTGACGTTGAAAATGTTCTCTTTGCACCTGATTTTACCTCTTTAGATGATGAGTAGTCCACTACCGATGACCCCTCCCCCTCCCCATCTGCATTATATTTTAACTTTTTTTTTTTTTTAATCTGTATATATGATCATACTTTTTACTTGTCAGAAGCATTGATGATATCCCAGGATGCCGTTGGGGACGTGTTGCACATTCCTTCAGCTCAGGACTAATTGGTAGTGTCGTTTTGTGGATGCTGTGAGCTACAGCAGGTCTCCCCAACCCCCCCCCCCCCTCGCTAGAGCCGAGTGTGCATGGTTGAATCCCTTTGCAAAGCTGGGTCAGAGTCAGTCATTCTCTGTTCATTTGAGCACAACATTGCTGCTGTTCAGAGACACCTTACCCATGTCTTCCTTTGTCATCTCTTGAATGAAGCATGTTTGTGTGAGAGCACACAGATGTTTTCAGTTGGTATGTGAAATAGCTGATGCCGATAATGGGCACACTGGAAGAGAAAAAAAAATCTGTAATGGACTGCGACCCCGATCACATGACTCTTTCAACCAATCACCATATAGCCCTTCACATGGCGCTTCATGAGGACTGTTCGTAGAATACGGTGAAGACAATGACAACATAGTATCGACTTTCTTTGACGACAAAGTGTATGTGCTGCCAGTGTTGGGACCAGCCCAAATTACCAAGGCACAGCAGGCTACAGCAAAAACATATGTTTAGCCTGTGTCACTGGGCCCTACAGTCAGTGGCTATTTAGCACCACTTAAAGCACTCCCACACACTGTTGTTTCACGCTGTTTTTGTTACAGGCTGCCAGAAACAACAGGACCAAAGCATTGTTAAAGAACAACGTACCAGGTGCTCAATCACACAACTGTTTCACACACCAATCAGTAGACATGTCAACATGCGTACTGTATCTATGACATGGCTAGTATGTGTAAAATGGACTTTCCAGTTCCTCAGACACTGGCACTTTTCCCGCTAAAACTGAGGTGACCAGACGTCCCCGATTTCTGGGGGCAGTACCCGTTTTTGGTGACCTGTCCCTAGCTGGGATCTGTCCCCGAAAATGTCCCCAATTTCCTACTCCTACTAAGTGGTCGACATTACTACCTTTCAGAGGCTCTAAAGCTAAAGTGAAGATACTTAGAGTATATTATGAAACTAGAAGACCTACGGCATCCATTGGTCCCAACCATGTTGCTCATTTAGTGCAATCTCCAAAAGGTTTTTGATATCAAATCACAGCATGCTATGGTGTTCCTCAAGGACTTGGTGTCTTACTGTTGTATTTTGGAGGATTATCAGTATCCTGCACCATAGTTTATTACAGTACCATGGTCAAAATACATGAAACAAGAATTGTCCCCTTTTTTTTTATTTCATAGATAAAAACATTGGATATTTTAATGATACATTGACTGCAGAACTGGAAATGTCACAGATTTTCATTTCAGGAATCTGGTCACCTTACGATACAGGTTTTGGTGGGTGAAGTGATCCTGTGTCTGTCAGAATGACTACTTATTTACCCAGAGTGTGACAGTATGTAGCATGTACATAGATCCCTCACTCTGTATATACAAAAGTGTACAGGTTTGATACAGCTATTCACATTTGTTTTTCTTTAATGAAAGTCATAGCAATATTTCTGTAATCAATAATAAAAAGCCAAGGTAATAGGACGATTATGATTGCATTTGTGTTCATTTAGAGTGGGGAAAATGACTGTGAATGATCAAACTGTGAGACTTGACCAAAATGAGGCGGAAGGTTTTCTGTGGCCGTTTGAACATGCTGGATCCAAAAGGCTGGAGTGTGGTGTCGTCGAGGCGCACAGAAATAACATACTGATTATTTTGATTTTTACCAATGAAAGCCATAAAGCTCATGAGAAGATGACAAAGGCTTGTTTGTGCGTGAGGGGTGTGTGTACCATGTTTGAGCACAGACCTTGGAAAGCAAAAGGTTTGTGTACACCTAATAAAAATAAAAAAATCATGAAAAATCATGTGTTTACTTATTTCTTGTCATTAAATCATTTGAAATTGTATTGCAATGAAGTGTGATTAACTACATTGTGTGGTATACTGTATGTTTAAATGTCAGTTGCCCATCTTTATTACTACAGAGCTATGGCAGAGATTTCAACAGCCGATTGCTTCAAATCCTTGAGGAGCTACCTTGTTACTTGTATTTATACTTACTGCTATATGGCATCTAGCTGAGCCAAATCATGATTGGCCTATAATGTACTACACACATAAACAAAATTCTGTTAGGCTAAAACAAAAAAACATTTGATATAATTTGTAATATACGTCTGCAATTATAAATGTTTTGGCCGTGTATCTGTGTGTTCTCTTATAGCTTATATGTAAGCTACTTAATTAAAGGAGCCTAATCCAACCGCTGACTATTGACATTAGAGAGGCTTCAAGGATGATCAGACACTTAAAAATACCACAGCAACAACAAACCATGTTTGCGCTTTAAGAGTATGTAACAACAAAAAGTATGAGTTGTATTATGGTGAAAATGTAGTTGTGACAGGTGTAACAACTTGTGTGTGTGAGTGAGCGTGCGTGGGGGGGGGGTGCGCTGGTGGGGGGTAATTTGCGTAACTGATGTCCATCTCTGCTCTAACCTTATCTGGACACCATGTTCCCACTGCAGGCTGGCTTTGAGGTCTGCTATGATACCAGTAAAGTTCATCTGAAGGCCAGTTGCTTTAATAAACATTCCTCTAGTTGACTAACTAGTTGACCACTTGAAGACTTTAATTCCAAGACATCAACTACACACTACACACCTGTACAAAATTACTGATAGCACATGCTGAGCTACTATTTGAGACATCTTAGGACATTTCCTTATATATTTTTGCCTTTATTGGACAGGACGATGGGGATGCAGGGAGAGGAGGGGAATGGCATGCGTTAGGGACCACTGGTTGGATTCAAACCCGGGTCGACTAGCCTCTGTGGTACGTGTTCTACCAGGTGAGCCATCGGGACGCCCCCACAGAGTTTGTTTTTGTGATGAAATCACCTGTTTTTGTTTGTTGTTTGTTTGTTTGTTTGTTTGATTGCTTGGTTGCTTGTTTTTTTTTTATTGAATTTCAAGTAGCAACATTTTCCTAAAATGGATGTGTTTTGGAATGAGGCCTTTCACTTCTTGTCATACAATGCTTTCTTAATTCAATTATTTGATCCAATAGTGTGTGTAGAGAATCAGCCAGCGTTGTGGACACACTAGTCAGGCCTTTGGCTTTTAAAAACGTAACGTCATCATGAGCTTTGGTGACGAGTAGCCTAGTTTTGAAGGCGAAAGCTGCAGAGGCCTATGTGAACAGACAGAATATATGATATGATATGATATGATATGATCAGCGGTATTAACATTGATTATACTTTGGAGACTGATGTGATCATTTATTAACTTTGCAAAAGCTTCACAACAAAAAAATATTCTCATGGGTGCTATTCTTCCTGGAACATACAGCATTGTATAGAACTCTCAAACATAACTACCTCATTTCTCCATGGGGATCAATAACTTTAATTTAATTACAAATTTGTATATTGAATACTATACATTATTATAAATAATGACATTTTCACTGTAACATATGCCTACATGTCATTTAAATTCATAATGCAGAAGACATACATATCGTTTCATTCTGGAGCAGCGCCACCTGCAGGCAACTGGAGAAGTAATCAGTCTGAGTTTTTTCACAGTCTGACTATGTCAGGTGGTCCTCGGGACAAGCAAGCAGACTCTGTTAGGAAGGTTTCTCATTCTCATGTGAAAGAGCAGATAAACAAGCTCTGATAAAACTGCCCCACCCACTCCAGTGGCCAGGCCTATGCGCGGGGCACAAAGAGGGAAATCTTAGTTCTGGACAGTTAAACAAACAATTAATCTTTTACTAAATCAAGGTACAATTGTAGCTACAGCATGAGAAGGGCAGAATAGCAGCTTATGTTCAAAAGCAGTTAGCATAGAAATATTGACCGCTCCTTATACCCAGACCCATGCACCTAGCATGGGACTGTTTACCCATTTTTGCAGGCCGACCCAGGAGCCTACGTAGCCTGCCTAATGGACAGTCTAATAAACACCAGGAAACATGTAGGCCATACATGGGCAAACTACGGCCCCTGTGTGGCCCGCGATGGAATTGAAAAAAGAAAAGATTTTTTTTTTTTTTTTTTTTACACAGTGCATCTGAACGCAACATGCAAGATACCCGCTGAATAAGTGTCCAAATGTTCATGTCATTCTGGCCAATACTCCACTTCTGTTATAGCATTTCAGTCTGGAATATGGAATATCTTTCAATAATCTTTATGACTAAAAGGCTACATTGAATTAGAAATTTAAATAATTAACTCATTGGTTTTGGATTTATTTAGCTTCAAGACTGCATTTTTGTTCGTGTGACCCGCAACACAGGCTTTGATCATCCCGGGCCACTTACTGATATTATGCTTAAATTAACCCACTCATATTCTGATTTATTTCAAGAAAAACATTTTGGCTAGTGGAAATTCTAATTGCCTGGTAACTTTAAAATCTAGCAGCCATATTGGCAGGTGGTCAAAAAAGTTAATTTCAAGCCCTGAGAGCAGGTGGTGACATAGGAGTGAGTGAGAAAAGGATGAAATATTGGTGGTTAAGACTGAATAATGACATCACAACTGTTGATTTAAAATTAGTTATTCCTCTAAACGTGGCTTCAAATGCACCAAATTTTTCACGCTGGCGCCGTGAAGCCCTCAGCAAAACCTGGTAGCGAGGACATTTTTTGTGGCCTTCTCTATCATCAAAGTTACCCATCCATGGGTTACGGCATGACAATATTTGTTCGGCCCCCGACAACAATCTGGGTTTCTCATGTGGCCCCCCATGAAAAATAATTGCCCACCCCTGACGTAGGCTAAGGTTTACAAATCAAAGTTATGGGTTGCTACATACCTTCCTCCAATGGAGGTTTGGAGGGAAAGACACCAGAGAAGCCAGCCTTAATCCATTGTCTACTTATAGGGGCAAACCAAATTGACTAACCTAGAGCCCCTGGTGTGTTTAAATTAGTGGGCGGGACCCACCGGTTTAGGTCACCCTGCTACAATAAAATAAAGATAAATCAGCCAAGACTTTGACATAAGTTTATTCACACTATGTGACCGTAGCAAAGTCTCTCAAACATTTTACTCCTCTTCTCCCCAGTCTGAGCTGCTACCTGCTGGTTCACTGGAGGTCTCTTCTAGACAAAGCTCCTCGCTGGGATCCATCACCACAGGTGGAGGCAGCTTCAGACACTCCACCTGGGCCTTGTACTCCTCCATCTCCTCCGTTCCCACCTCCCTCCTCCTGCTGACCAGGTATGACGTCTGCTTCTCGAACTCCACATTCCAGCGAACCACCGCACAGTCTGGACAGGACGTATGGAGGAAGGTCCAGCTGAGGAGGGTGAAGTTATATTTTGATTCGAAGGTGATGGTGCTGCCTTCTAACGAGACATTATACTGCCAGTACTGGCACGTGCCACCAGAACGAAGGGTTCGGGTGAAGGAGGTGGCAGTGGAGTTTGCACTGGAGTTGGAGAAGACCATGGCGGCACTGTCCACCTGCACGGATGGCCGGTGGCGCCTGCTGCTTGCAACTAAAGCCCATATCCCCTCCAAACGATGAGGTTCCAGCTGATCCAAAGGTCTGAGCAGGTCTTCACAGGACAGAGGAGCTGCATGGCTCACAGACATGAAGGAGAGGAGAAAGGTGGCACACAGAGCAAACATGTCTCTGCACACTGAAGTCATCACACTGTCTGCTGTAGGTCAGGTTTTGAGGATAGCCCTTCTATTGTCAGCTCAGCTGTTGTCTCCTGTGACGGGCCGCCCCTAGTCCCTATTGGCCAATGGAGGCCTGTGCACTGTTGTTAGTTGGCCCCGCCCCTGGCTGCTGAGCTGAGGTGTGGGCTGATTAGCCTGATTGGAGATGGGGAGGCTGCTGCCTGCCCTGCATTCAGCACATCAACTCCTCTCCACTCACCAAGCTTATGTCACCTTTGTACTTTGGTTTTGCACTGACAACGCACACCACACATTGTTCACTGCATCCATACAACCTCAGACAAATCATTATTTTATTGTTTAAACATGATTTTCAGAAAGCGCTTCAAAAGTCATAAAAGTAGCCCTCATTTGTGAAGATTATCCTGCTTAACACATTTCCACTCCCATAAGCTTGTGTTAACCACAGACCTTATTTCATGCGAAATCCCAATTCTAAAATCCCATAGCCTTTTCCATTTACGAACCAGAATGGCAGCCATTTCTGGGTAAGCCTACAAAATTATGTCATCCCTGCAGTAGCTACTCTACTTATACTGACATTGAAAGAGGACATGCAAACAAAATACATCTAATCAAGCCATGCTGATTTGAGGGCAACATAGGAGATAACAAGATAAGATAGTTTACCATAAATAACCCACTGACTTTGACATAGCCTACACTTTATTCACACAACAGTGATAGTAGAGTCTCTCAAATCTTTTGTTTCAGCATCCATTGTTGCAAGACAAAAAAAATACACTGCATAGTGAACTGCATTAAATGACATAATGTAATCAAAAACACTGAAGTTTTTTCACATGATGTGAATGGATACAACATACGTATCAAATTGCCAAAAATTATCCACTTGATTATGTTAGTTAACTGAAGATTTTCCAGTAAATATGAAGAGATACATATAATTTACCATCTGCATAAAGCACACACTGATTTTGACATACAGTTTATTCAAATGGATATCATGTAGCAAAGTCTCTCAAGCCTTTTGCTCCTCTGTTTTCTCCTCAGTCTGAGCTGCTGCTGGTTCACTGGAGGTCTGTTCTGGACAAAGCTCCTTGCTGGGATCCATCACCACAGGTGGAGGCAGCTTCAGACACTCCAGCTGAGCCTTGTACTCCTCCATCTCCTCCCTCCCCACCTCCCTCCTCCTGCTGACCAGGTACAAATCCAGTGACACCCTCTTTCTCGACTCCACATCCCAGCGCATCACTGCACAGTCTGGACAGGGCGTACGGAGGAAGGTCCCGGTGAGATTGAACCGGCGGCCCACATCAAAGGTGAAGGTGCTGCCTTCTATCGAGATGTTATAGGGCAGGTTCTGGCACTTGTCACCAAAATGGTTGATTTGGGTGTAGGAGATGGTGGATGTTTCACTGGAGTTGGAGAAGACCATGGTGATGCTGTCTCTAAGTTTGAGAGCCTCCAGGGATGGCAGGTGGTTCAGGCTGCCTGCAACTAAAGCCCATATTCCCTTCAAATGATGAGGTTCCAGTTGATCCAGAGGTCTGAGCAGGTCTTCACAGGACAGAGGAGCTGCATGGCTCACAGACATGAAGGAGAGGAGAACGGTGGCACACAGAGCCAACATGTCTCTGCACACTGAAGCCATCACACTGTCTGCTGTAATGTGTGCAGGTCAAGTTTTGAGGATAGCTCTTCTTGTGCAGTATCTCTAGTCTCAGCTGTTGTCTCACTAAGAATTCGTTCAGGGTTTTGTCCAATTTTATAGTAAACACTATGACTGGAAACTCCACTGTTTTGCAATTGTGTCAGTACCAGGGGACAGAGTTTCCCTGTGGATTCTGTGATTGCGAAATGAAATAGTGTTTTTTTCCCCCCAACATTGTATTTATTGTTTTTCATTTATCACATTTAGACATTTATACAAATTACAATACAAACATCCCATACATATCCCACCTCCCTCCCCTCCCCACAATAGCACAACAGAAAAATAAACAAACATACAAAACAAAAACAAAAACACACCGACATACAGACCATGATTCTTCTGGGGTCTGACTAATTTAACTTACACTTTTTCAGTTACATCTTGACTCATGTACAGGTACTTAGAATGAAATACAGAGAGCAAATGGAATAAAGAAGCAAAAAACAAAATGCAGATGAAAACAGAAACAGTCAATCTTTCAACCCGTCCCAAACAATTCCTGTTTACCCCTGATGATATATGTGATTTTTTCTAAGGGCAGCGTTGTTAACTCAGAAATCCATCTCCCGAATGAAAGAATGTTTTAATCTGTTGGTCAATTGTTTGAGTGAATTGGCTCTTCCCTGGTCTATTGGTGTGGGTTCACTATTTACTGAAAATAAAACCATTATTCTGGTGTTTTACATTGTTCTGGATTGTAGGAGAACACGATAATTTCCTGAAAGATAACTATTCCTAACTATTCCAGCAAGACAATCTTTATAAATGATGAGACAGAAAACCACAGAGCGCTGAATTTTTACTGACATTGGAAGTACGTTTTGTGCGCTTGCGTTGGCTGCGGCTAGGCGTGAAAATAACTTTCTGAAAAAATGCTCTAGACTCAGTATATGACATGTCTGGATCTCTTTGCAGTCTGCCCACAGTGTCCATTTCTGTGGATCTGTAGGAGGCGCTGTGTCGCTCTGTGTATCTGCCTGTAGGAGGCGCTACGCTCGTGATGTTATAGACAGGGCAGTGCTGTAACATGTCTCCTCCATTGGGAATCGAACCAACAGTCTACCTGTCAGACAGAGACAGTGCCTCAGCCGACTGAGCTGAGCTGTTGGGAGTTAAATTTCTGATTTCTACACATTGTATTCACACTGACAATAACACAGAGCATAAAGAGTGAGACAGGTGAGATTTGTACCAGTGAGTTGAGCTAGAGTCAGGGACTGACTAGTCTCCTTCATCAGCTTATTTCTATCAGTGTTCAAACTACTGGTGATGATAAAGAAGGATCACTGCTGCAGCTTATAATGCGAGTACTTTTTAAGAAATTGCCTGAGGCTGGGATTGAACCAACAACCTTTGCATATCACACAACATTCACATGTTTATCTGAGTGAGCTACAATCCACTTTCTCTTAAGCTCTTATCATATTTAGTCAACCTCATCCTGATTTTATTTAGTCAAGTTTTCCTCGACTAAGTGTCTAAGACTTAGTATTTTCATCTCATCTTATAAGTCAAAGAAAACCGTAACTAACTATTCATTAGAATTTCCAAACTTATTGTAAAGATATATTAATGTTATTCTGAAATTGTTTTAAGGTTTGAATGTGCAATACATACACAGATGTTTAACTTCTTCTTCTCTTCTGATTGGATCTCTTCCCAATTCGTCCCTCCCTAACATTTTTAGTCTAGTTTTCACCAGTGAAAATAGGTAGTCGACTAACATTTTTCCTCAGTTTTCGTCTACAAAATCAACATTGCTATGGATGCATGTCTCCACCTAGTGGTGCACTCCTCTTCCAAACTAACACACACTTTTCCACAACTACACCATGTATCTGAAACAATGTTTACTTACTGTCAAGCTCATCAAAGTTTCTGAAGACCATCTCCACGTGATCCCACTCCATAAAGCTGCATTTCCCAATGAAGGGCTGGGCAAACACCATAGACTACTGATACATATTTCAATTCAAATACATGTCACTCTTGTGTTAGAATGAGTAAATGGGCATTGACAGTTTTTATATAACCCTTGATCAATTATCATTAATCTTTTATATTTTCTTTTTTATTTGTCTGTAGGCTACATACGCATTATAAACCAGAGAGACCAGACTATATAAAAAACAAACACAGTGTGTCATGCATGCTAGCAAGCGAAACTGCTGTCTGTCTGACCACAGACTGTAGAAAGAGACGCAGGATAGCCAAGCGAATGTGATTGGATGAACGCTTGACGCTAGGCCAATCACAGGCAGAGAGGGTGCCTCCAGCCTTTGCCCTCATCCGAAAGAAAATATTGCATACTGTAGCGCGTGGGAGGATCACGCTATTCGCTCCAGTTCCCTTTCCCCCGGAACAGGCGCCCCGAAAGACGAGACCAGAAGAGGCTCTAGTGCAGTGACCAGAGACTTTTTGGTTCTTGTTGAGAGAAGAGATGTGGTTTCCATCTCAGAGACTTGACGATCTGAAGCCCACAGGTTCCACACACACAGGACAGTGGGAACAGCATAATCCTGGAACTAGAGAGAGCGAGAGAGTGAAAGAGGGGATGATGTCAGAAAAAAAATGTGTCTCCACCACCAAGCTTTGCACCAAGTAAAAAACATGAATTATTTAACATTAAAAATTAAATCACATCAAGTAGAAAATAACATGTTCACATGCAAACTTTTTTTGGGTGAAACAAAGGTGCAGGCGGGCTCTACACTGACGCACCAAAGAAAAATACGGCGAAGCCCTCCAGCACGCAGCCCAGGCGTCTCAGACTGAAGTGTCCCAGGGCATTGGTCATGATGGTGGGCAGACCTCCGAACACAGCTCAGCTCAGCTCATATATGGCGAGGTTGACCAGGGGCGTAGCTGAGCGGCTGCCTGTGCCTCAGTCACCACAACCACCAGGACGTTGAGGAGGATCCCCGCCACTGAGAACAGACCCATGACAGCCAGTACGGTGTAGCCGGTCCCAGACTGAGCTGTGAGACGTTGGAACAATTTCCATTTGGACAGTGTAGACGGGAAGATTTGGCGAGGGATTATTTCCTTGCGGTGTTCAAAACAAAAAGGGACGGTTTGCTGAGAACACAAACTGATTTTTGATGAGAACATGAAATAGTCTCATCAGTCCAGTCCTAACTAAGTTACACAAAAATCCAACTCAAGCCCAAAATGTCAACAGGTTGTGACTGAATGCACAAAATGTGAAACAAAAAGAGTAAACTGAGTCAAAAAGACCATTTGGTAATCCAACAATATCACCACCGGATGCAAGAAGCAGCAAACTGGAGCAAGCAGAGAGCACGAGGAGCTGCTCTCTACAGTGCAGCTCAGAAGCAGAGATGAGGATGGGACCCTCTTAATATGCCTCATAAGAGGAGAGGCGCTCGACACCAGAACATTTCATTCTCCAAAACCAAATCCTTAGATCCATTAACCCCTTTGTTTCTATTGTGCTGATGTGAAAAATGATCTGATCAGTGCCGACATCTGTGCCTGTTGGTTTGGCTGGGGTGGACTGTGGTGTGGACTCCCCTTCTTTTCCCACTCCCAAGGGCAGCACTGGCTTTGAAAAATTACCCGATCAGTGAGTTTTGTGATCCGTTGCACAAAAGATCTTGGGAGGCAGCCTGGTCCTCAGCGTCCCGGACGTCCGTGTCTGTTGGTTTGGCTGGGGTGGACTGCTTTGTGGACTCCGGCACTTTCCGGCACCAGGTTTGAGGACAAGGCAAAGCCAAGTGAAACTTCGTTCTGACGTATCTATAGGCCTTAGGGGAGTAGCAGTGCAGTGTTGTTGCGAATTGCTTCAAGTTTTCGGAAACAAACTTTTTCTTCTTTCGTATTCTCTGAAAGATCTCTCGGGGAACATCGTCAAGACCGTCAAGAAGAGACGCACGTTCAGTTGCCATTCGAAGTTTCTTCCTAAGCCCTTTTATTACACCTTTCAAGGAAGAAACTTTGGCCTTCAGTCTTCTATTATGTTGGGTTCTCATCTTCAGCTTTTTGCGAGCTTTACAAAGCTTTTTCTCTACTAAACATAGCTTTGCCTCTGCTGTAGGTGGACTTTCAAGTGTTCTGGGAGTCTCTGAAAGAGTGTAGCAGTGATCACGCAGAGAGCAGTAAGGTGGCAACTGTCTTGACATGATTGCTGTTGTTGCATTTATGAGTTGAACGCTGCTAGTTGTTCCATCCACATTTATGAGTTTAACGCTGCCGTCCGATCCAACATCATCACACACACTTGCTGTCAGGGGGACGTCATCGCGCACAACATCTTGAACAAAGGCCTGTGCAGGTGTGTCTTTGGTTTGGTCTCTCCCCCCCTCGAGGAAGAGAGGTTCTTGCCAGCTTTCAAAAGACGGGTGTGTCGTGTCATTGCTCAGATTGGCAGCAAGACTATTGGCACCACCCCCAATGTAATGTAACCCTAACCCACCACCCCCAATGTCTCCATCTGCAACCTCCTCTTTGCAATTTACCCCCTCCTTAATTATCAAACAAATAGGCACAGCGGTGTCCTTCAGACAGCTCCTTCCCTAAAAAACAAAAAAACAAAACATTACTGCAGAGTTAGTGGGTGTTATTCCTAAGAGGTTTGTGCGTTTAAGTTATGTAGATATTCAACTTTGTATTTGAATGTGGTTTTAAATTTAACAATGTACTACCAAGACAATTGGAGTATGAATGCAGTTCATCCACATTAAAAATTATCGTTGCTATTAAAATTATCTTTAACTGTTGCTCAAAGCTTACCCACTGCACAGAGCGCATGCACTGTACTGATGACTGCACACAGCGCATGAGGTTATACTCTGTTAGTTCCGTTACTCTTTGTTAGTTTTCGGTGTGTGGATTTACTATGAAAATGACTGTTTCACATAACTTTGATTATTTCATCGTGTGGCGAGTACACGAGTCACAACATGTGAGTGTTTTGGTGCTGTTGGAATGTGTATTTTGGGTGAGTGAATGGGGGTAGTAGGCTGCTGTACCGTTCAGCGTTCACTCTACCACAGTTTGTACTGCACACAGATTGAAAATAAAGCCATTTATATTCTAGTTTTAATATCGGCAATATGGCAAATGGCCTAAACTCTCAAAATGTTGGCGTATCCCTTTAATTTTACCGCGACCACTATTTGGCAGCTGACTTTTGGGCGATGTGCAAACAGGTGCCAAACCTGGCAATGTGCCAACTCATGTTTGTTTCTATCCCTATTGGCTGAATAATGCGTTTTCATTATGGAGTGGACAATTGCTTTCTGAAATACCTCTGATGTGGTCTACATTGACTGCTGTCAGAGTAACGTCATCAAGCATGACGGCCGGTTCACACACACGCCTACGCCTATGCCTACGCCTATGCCTACGCATATAGGCATTGCTTCATGCATGCCTGGCGCCTATTTTCGTTCACACAGGACGCCACGCTCTGCGCTACGCTGAACACATGAGCAGCGGTTTTTTTACACTTTTCAGATCTGATTTATAGCATGGGTGAGTCCTCTTTTTTATTGTAATGTGCAAGTGAGGATGTCTGTCTATTTCTTGGCCCGCTGTAATTGTTATTTTCCCTCGGGTAATCATGTGACTATGAGTCATCAACACCATGAGTGATACATGCATTGAGACAGGGGGGGTATATATACATCTGACAGAAAAGACGTTAATAGAGGAACACATGAAGGACAGCTCTCCTACTATGCACTCATTAATTCGCGCTCCACCCTCCCTTTTGGGCAAACTCGGTAGAAAATATGGCCCAAGTCCACCAGAAACAACAGCCAGCTTGACAGTTCAGCGCGCCTAGAGCTGAAAAATAGAACAGACGCCTAAACGATAAATGCAGCGCAGCGTACGCACAGCGCGAGCGTGGCTTCAGCACAGCGTGGCAGCGGTATGTGTGAACGCTCTCGTCTGTTAACAAGGACGCCTAAATTTTAGGCGTTGCTTTAAGCGTCGCTCTAGGCGTGTGTGTGAACGTGGCGTGACATGTGGAGCAACAAAGGCCTGTTCAGGTGTATCTTCCATCATGACATCACTCTGATCTGCAGCAAAACTGTTGGCGCCACTTTCTACCTCGACATTGTTATTTTCAGGAATAGGGCTCTCACCTCCTCATTAATAGTTACCAAGCTGTTCCCTCTTCGCTGTTTTTTGTTGTCATTGGAGAAAGAAAACATGGTTGGCACAGCTGTGCTCTTGAGCAATGTCCTTCCCTAATAAAAAAATAATAATACAAGAAACATAACAAATATATGACATTATTGCAGAGTTCACATCAACAGTGACAGCACAGAGTAATGCGAGTTTATGCCCCTAATCAAGTATTTAGTAATACATTATCAATGTATTGTAATGTATATTAATGTTGGACAATACTTCCTCTATTTAAACCAATAACTTGGTGGATTCTTTGCAAGGTATGGAAAAAAGGCTGTCTATGTACCATTGAGTCAGTGCTGTAGAGATCACTCTCAAAGTGTGCACTGCACAGACGAGATTCCTTTTTAGGAGTCCAGTTCTGCCTCCTCATTTTGAGCATCCACTGGTCCAGCCTGTCTGGATCACCTAGAGGAAATCTTCACAAATAGATGTGCAAGTAATATTAAGTTATCGCTTTGACAGACCATTTTTTCCCCTTTTTCTTTTTTACATTCAACCATCATGTTAGCAATTAGCATAGCTGGTCGTCTGGCTCTGTTAACGTTAGCTGGTTAGCTGACAACTTACTAGCATTCACTCACCGAAAAAAGTGGAAACCACCTTTCTTTGAAGTACGGTTAGTACAACCAACTGCATCGCAAGAAGGCATAGTAACTGTCCGATATTTGCATTAAATTGACAAGACGACCTATGAGTTTACGAGTTGACAATTCAGTCTGATATCAGCCTAGAAAATATAGCGTAAACAAGGCTTGCAGTCAGTTTAGTGAGCGTTTTCTTCTTCGTTGTTAAGATAGCTTTCCGGCAGACTAGATGCCTTGCGGCACATTGCTGCCTCTCACTGGTCGGAAATTCGTATTGTTTCTAAAACACTGACATCTATTTCTGGGGTGTGTGAACACTGGTGTGTGAGTAAAAGCTTCGTTTTTCTCCTATTTTAATTTGCCTTTGTCTTTATTTAAGATCCCCATTAGCTACAGCAGAGCTGCAGCTATTCTTCCTGGGGTCAAACAACTTGCATAGTTTCAAGATATCAAACAACTTGCATAGTTTCAAGATATGACATACAAAATTTACATTCTGTATAAAAAAATACATTCTGTACAAACGGTACAATTTCGGATATTACATACATACCTTATACGTACATACCTTATACGTACCTTTCAAGATATTGCATACATCAATTTCGGATATTACATACATACCTTATACGTACATACCTTATACGTACCTTTCAAGATATTGCATACATCAGAATTACCTACATAGGCCTACCATTAGAGATGTGTAGAATATACATAAAACTACATCACATACTATGTATACCTATATATATACCATTACCATATCTTAATATATATTATTATACATATAACTATTACCATCACCATATATATTATATATTAGTTATGTACATGCTTCAATATGCTCTATATATATATATATACATACATATACACATATATATATATATATGTACATGTACATACATATACATACACATACATAGCATTATCACAGTAGTAAGTGCTGTTTTACCAAGAATTTAAAATGTTTTTTGCTTTTCTTTTGTGTAATATGTGTGGAAAGGGTGTTCCATTCCTGCATACCTCTAAACATGACAGTTCTTTTCATCGCATTTGTTCTAACTACTGGAAGTGTAAAACCTCCTGCAGTAGCATGTCTAGTTGAGTATGTGTGCCTGTTATGAGTTAGAGATACATTTTCATACAGAGATAAGGGGTCTTTAGTGTCAAGAATATTCCACATAAACATAAGTGAGTAGAGTAGTCTATTTTTTTACAAATGACCAAGCCAAGGAGCTGTGCATGGCTGACACATTTGTTTTATGATCACAACGAAGTGCAATCCTAGCTGCTTTATTTTGTACCATCTGCAGTCTCCTTAGCTTGTTCATTGCAGCATTAGACCACACCACTGGACAATAATCAAGATACGACAAAATTATAGCTTGAATAACCTGCTTGAGAATCACAGGCGACAGAAACTTTGCACATCTTTTAACAACAAAAATCCCATTACCCATTTTAACTACAAGTTTATCAATGTGTTTTGACCAAGTAATTTATTATCTAATATAATTCCAAGGAGTTTTGTCTCCTGGACTTGATTGTCACATTGTCTATTGAGAGTTTCAAGACCGGGTTAGAACCAAGGGCATGACTTGAACCAAATACAATGCTATTTGTTTTTGATGTATTTAATACAAGTTTATTATTTTTTATCCATTCAACCACTGATTTCAGTTCTGAGTCAAGGACAGTATTTAATTATTTTTCTGTGAGCGCCGATGTGTATATAGTTGAATCATCTGCGTACATGGAGATGGAGGAGTTATTTAGTACTAGAGGCAGATCATTAGTGAAAATGGTGTAGAGCAAAGGTCCCAGGCAACTTCCTTGGGGCACTCCACATCTTACTGATTTAGCTTGTGAATAACTACCATTAAAGAAAACTGTCTGTGAGCGATTTGTTAAATAGTTTCTTATCCATGATGATGCTGGCTGAGAGAAACCATAACTTGCAAGTTTTTTCAGCAGTAATTCATGATCAATTACATCGAATGCTGCAGTAAAATCTAGCAGGACAGCCCCAGTCATTTTCTTCTTGTCAATTTCTCTTAGCCAGTCATCTGTCATTTGTGTTAAATCAGTCGCTGTAGAACGTCCTTTTCTATATCCATGTCAGTGGTTACTTAGATTGTTGATGGAAAAATAGCATTGTGGCGGATCGCAACCATGTATAGGTGCGTACCGCCACCTACTGTACAGGAGTGTGTAATATCGGGGTATCTAAAAGTAAAGAAAATGTTAAAAGTAAAGAAAACATGCAACCACTCCTATGATCTAATCATGTATCTTTCAGAAAAAATAAAGAGCACTGCAGCAAATCTTTCCCAGTCAAACAGGCAGCGTGTTCCACACAAACAACCACCCAGGACGGGACCACTGCATGCCTGGGAAAGACAGACAGATCAACATGAGGATCTAGCTGGTGTGTCACATATCGATTTGACCAGGTAAAAGGAAGCAGCTCGGTGACACCCATGGGTGACACCTACCTGGTCTGGAACAGGATGGCACCCATGGGACAACACACCACTATACAGCGTTCACCAGCAATTACTGCCACTATATACACAGACTTGCTATACCTGGGGGAGGGAGGATGGCATGATGTCAGAGCACGCCCACTCTGTGAAAAATGTGTCACCACTGAGCTTTGCAAAAACATGCAAATGAAATCAAGTTGAAAAAAGAACATGTTCACATGCAAACTATTTATTTGGGTGAAGCAAAAGTGAAGGCAGGCTCTGAACTGACTCAGCAAAGATACGGTGAAGCCCTCCAGCACGCAGCCCAGGCGTCCCGGGCTGAAGTGTCCCATGGCGTTGGTCACAGTGGTGGGCAGACACTGCTTCTTCACTCCTCAGCTCACATAATGGCGAGGTTGAACCAGGGCGTAGCTGAGCCCGAGCGGCTGCCTCAGCTGCCTGTGCCTCACTGTCACCACAACCACCAGGACGTTAAGGGTGATCCCCCACTGAGAACAGACCCATGACAGCCAGTGTAGCCGGTCCGAGACAGGAGGGCAGGAGGGAAACGAAGAGTTTCCATGGAGGCTGAGGTGGTCCATTTTGATAGTGTAGATGGGAAGATTAGGCGAGGGATTCTTTCTTTGCAGTGTTCAAAACAAAGAGGGACGGTTTGTGCTGAGAACACGAACAGATTTTTGATGCGAACATAACCCAGCACAGGGTTCCCACACCTCAAGACATCAAATTCAAGCACTTTCCAGGCCAAATTCCCATTCAAGGACCCAAAACAGCAGAGTTTGAGACATTAAATTTTAATTCTCCAAAACCAAATCCTTAGATCCAGATTGTGGAGACAGTTATTCTGTTCATCCTGAAGTCTGGACTTCCCTTGATTGCTGGGTCAACAGCTGCCCATGAGCAGTGAAGGAGTGGACATGCAATCAACACAACAATATGGGTGTTATGATTGAAGATTGATGCATTTCTGTAGATAAAATGAAATCATAAAAGCAATATGTTTCTTAACATGTTAATGCGTTTTGGTATACATTGAATGAAGTAAGCATACTGCATTGATGTAAACTTAGTCCTCCTGTCCAAGTGCAAGCAGCACTGTACACAGTTATGCAGTTGTTGTTAACTGAAGCACTATCATACAAAAAGGGAAAGAAAGAAAAAAGAACATCTCTTATTTTTTTTATTTTTTTGCTGATGCGAAAAATTATCCCATCAGTGAGTTTTGTGATCCGTTGCACAAAAGATCTTCGGAAGCAGCCTCGTCCTCAGCGTGCTGGATGTCCGTGTCTGTTGGTTTGGCTGGGGTGGAGTGCGGTGTGGACTCCCCTTCTTTTCCCACTTTCCGGCACCAGGTTTGAGGACAAGGCAAAGCCAAGTGAAACTTTGTTCTGACGTATCTATAGGCCTTAGGAGAGTAGCAGTGCAGTGTTGTTGCGAATTGCTTCAAGTTTTCGGAAACAAACTTTTTCTTCGTTCGTATTCTCTGAAAGATCTCTCGGGGAACATCGTCAAGACTGTCAAGAATTGACGCACATTCAGTTGCCACTACAAGTTTCTTCGTAAGCCCTTTTATTACACCTTTCAAGGAAGAAACTTTGGCCTTCAGTCTTCTTATATGCTGGTTTCTCATCTTCAGCTTTTTGCGAGCTTTACATAGCCTTTTCTCTACTAAACATAGCTTTGCCTCTGCTGTAGGTGGACTTTCAAGTGTTCTGGGAGTCTCTGAAAGAGTGTAGCAGTGATCGCGCAGAGCGCAGTAAGGTGGCAGCTGTCTTGACATGATTGCTGTTGTTGCATTTATGAGATGAACGCTGCTAGTTGTTCCATCCACAGTTATGAGTTTGACGCTGCCGTCCAATCCAGCATCATCACACACACTTGCTGTCAGGGGAACGTCATCGTGCACAACATCTTGAACAAAGGCCTGTTCAGGTGTGTCTTCAGTTTGGTTTCTTCCTCCCTCGAGGAAGAGAGGTTCTTGCCAGCTTTCAAAAGACGGGTGTGTCGTGTCATTGCTCAGATTGGCAGCAAGTCTATTGGCACCACCCCCAATGTAATGTAACACTAACCCACCACCCCCAATGTCTCCATCTGCAACCTCCTCTTTGCAATTTACCCCCTCCTTAATTATCAAACAAATAGGCACAGCGGTGTCCTTCAGACAGCTCCTCCCCTAAAAAACAAAAACAAAAAAACATTATTGCAGAGTAAGTGTGTGTTATTCCTAAGAGGTTTGTGCGTTTAAGTTATGTAGATATTCAACTTTGTATTTGAATGTGGTTTTAAATTTAACAGTGTACTACCAAGACAATTGGAGTATGAATGCAGTTCATCTACTTTCATTTACCTCCTCCTTAGGCTTAATAGTTTTCAACCAAAGGGTCGGCACAGCGGTGTCCGTCAGAGATCTCCTACCCTAAAAAAGAAAAGAAAAATAACATTATTGCAGAGTAAGTGGGTGTTATTCATAAAAGGTCTGTGCCATTACGTTATGTAGATATTCAACTTTGTATTTTGAATGTGGTTATTTAACAGTGTACTACCAAAACAATTGGAGTATGAATGTATAGTATGCAGTTCGTCCAGATTAAAAATTATTGTTGCTATTCAAAGAAAATGTAACTGCTCTCAAAGCTTACTGCCACCTTAGAATCATGCTGTCTCACATGGAGAATAATTTTCCTATTCAGTTTTTCACAGACAGTATGTGGGGGTGTCAGTACCCAATCGGTTCCAGCTAGAGAATCAGTTATGCATAAGGCTGTGCAATAAAATCGATACGGCAATATATTGCAACATTTTTTCTGCAATACTGTATCGATATTTCAAAAAAAAAAGTCAGCCAGAGGCAAAGATGGGTGGGTCATGCCTTCGCCATCATGGGGGTAAAATATCGCGAGCAGTCCGCCATCTTGGAAAAGTTATCTACCCACTTGGACAAACTTGATTTGCATTTGGTTTTCTATTCAACAGCAGCAACAATAATGCTTACAACAGCAAAGTCACGATACAAACTCTATAGGGGTGGGGCGATACATCGATCTGCACTGATGCATCGATTCAATGATCAATGATCCAATAGCATCGAAAGCCGATATAAATCGGCAAGCAATAAACATTATTTCTATTATTTTATTTTGAAATTCCACACCACGTCTACATCACCATTTTATATTTTAAAGCTCAATATATCCAAACAGTGTGGCACTTTACAGTTAACAGGTCTATTTTGAGTCTTATTAAAAATAATAGATTGTTTTTCATTTAAATGTCTGCTTTTTACCAGTACTTTAGTAATGTACTATGTAATTTATTGTAATAGATATTGCTGTATTATGGTCAATACTTCATCAATTTAAACCAATACGTTGCTTGATTCTTTGTGAGGTATGAAAAAAGGTCTCACCCTGGAGTCAGTGGTGAAGTGATGACTCTCAAAGTGGTCACTGCACAGACGAGAGTCCGTGTTAGGAGTAAAGAACAGTCTTCTCACATTCTGCACCCACCGGTCCAGCCTGTCTAGATCTCCAAAAGGAAAACTTTACAGGTATGTAAAGTGATACGTGTTAGGTTACCTCCTTCACAGACTTACTTCACAAACAATAAAACTTAAATTACTTCAATGTTCAACAGGTCATAATGAATTTATTTTAGCTAATAATACAGAAGTAGTAGTAGTAGTAGTAATAATAATAGTAATAGTAATAATAAACTAGAAATAACCGCCTTGCGGTTGTATGCCTCCACCAACAAGTCAAGTTGCAGTCTACATCCATGTCTGTCCAGACTCATACAAGCACAATCACCTTGAAGACCACGGTGCAGTGGTATGGCCATTCAGCCTTATGGCACTTTAAGCAATGTTTTGCGGTACCTCAACTAGGGCTGTCCTGAATATAATTTTTTCCTTCAAATTTGAATATTCTATTGAGGTTTTCCACAAATATTCGAATGTCTGCTGTGATGTCATTATGCATCATTGCTAACAAGTGATTGTCTGCCAAAAAGTGATTACTGTCAAATAACCCACCCATAAATCATGTTTATTATAGTCTAGATTCAAAATAGGCCTAAACAAGGATATTAGACACATATACAGTGTTAGTGTACACCACAAAAATTAGGCCTAATATAGCATTGACATGATATATGGTGAAACCATGCCCTCTTGGAACTGTAACTACTTCTTCATACTTTAAAGCTTGACACTTTTTAACTTTAAACGAGTGACCACTTTTAGGCCTCTATCACCTTAATTCAGCTTTAATTTATCTTGGGCTGTTTGAGAAATCAGTTTATGGTTCTTGTTTTCCCCAGCCAGCCTTGAGGTTGTCCCACTGTAGCAGGCTGCACTTTGTACTAAATTCACACATTTTAAAACTGCGACAGTTCAGAGTGACAACTTTAACACGACTACATACAGATTAAACATCGGGCCATTGAGCTACTTCTGCACATAGTCACAAAATAAGCGATGTGAATGTGATGTATAGTTTTTTAGATTTTAAGGTTTGTTTGCTTTTATTTCATACGAACTGCTGCAGTGGCACCCGGAAGTGCTTTTTGTTGTGATCTGCCCAGATTCGGCGAGCACAGACGCTAAATAAAATAATAGACTGCTAGAATTTCACTCACCGAAAAAAATTGACGGTGCTATTCTTGCACGGTCTGTTCTTGCAAAAAACCGCACTGCAAGACGGCATATTTGCAGGAACAACTCTCCAAAAAGAATCAACACGCCTCAAAAATCAAGTTGAGTGAGCGGTTTCTTCTTCTTTAATTTTAATGGCGGATCGCAATCAACTTGTATAGGTAGTGTCGCCACCTACTGTACCGGAGGGTGTAACATCAGGGTTTATACACCTCATGCTTATATAAAAGTAGCATAGTATAAAAGTAAAGAAAACGTTACGATTTAATATAAAGAAATGGGTTCTCTTATAGCTTATACGTAAGCTACTTAATTAACCTAAGTGGTCAAATCCAACCACTGACTATTGACATTAGAGAGGCTTCAAGAATAATCCTAGACAATCCACAGACATAAATATCATATTTAATTAATATTTATAATTGTCAAAATATATTTTCAACAAACCATGTCTGCGTTTTAAGAGTATAAAAGTATGAGTTGTATTATGGTAAATGTAATTGTGACAGTCTGGTGAAAGGTGTAGGCAACCGTGAAATTTCACAAATCAAGATAAAAGCTTAAAAAATGTATTTTCTTCATATTACACAAGTTTAGATGTTGACACTGACCAAACAACAGTTTTATGATCACTAAATTAAATTAAATTAAATATTTGTCATTTGTTAGCAAACTTAAGCTTGTTCAGGACAGCAAGCTTGTTCACCAACTTTCACAGGGTGATTTTCTCTGAATGTTGCCTTTAGGAATATGAACATTCAAATAAGCATATCTTCTTTAACAGTTTTCAGATGTCAATGTATGACACATCATTTGAAAGCTTACAATCTGCACTTTCATAATCTGTAAAGAAAAAAAAAGAAAAAAATGGCCATGGCCTACTTGCTACCAAAAACTGTCCCTGACACACTTTTATTTAAATGTAAAACTATGAATTTAACACCCATCTCATCAACTCAACTCATATTCAGATAGAATTATACATCAACAAATTATGTGACAGACACAGCTGTTGTGTTAGTTGTCACTTGTCAGAACACATGAAAAGTTATGACCGCTTCAGATGATCAACATGTCACCACACTTTTACTGGGGAGTCATTATAGTGTATGATGCCTTCCCTTTCTTACTGGTTGCCTCCAGTTCTATCTGTGGGATTGTACAGAATCTCTATGGACTTCTTCATACCTGACATTAAGATGCAGCTCTTATCCGGAACGTGTCTATTTGTTAATGTGGTCAAATTCCTCTCTGAGCACCCCCAGAAATAGATGACTGGACCTTCAGTGCATCTTGGGGCGTTTACAGCTGGATTTTATGCATTTATGTGTTGTTGGTCTATCAGATTACATTTGAATCACCCAGGATGCATGTCAAGTGTGAAGGGGGACACCATAGGGATACAATGTTATTCCTTCATAAGCTCCTTAAGTGAGACTTTTTTTTGCCTCCGGATTCCTCTCCCATTTTCTCGCCAACTGTACTTGGCCAATCCCCTCTGCTGATCTGGGGAGAGCCGTAGACTAGCCCCTGCTTCCTCCGACCGGTGATGCGAAAAAATTATCCGATCAGTGATCAGTTTGTGATCCATTGCACAAAGAGTTTTGTGATCCGTTGCTGCAGAGATCTGGGGAAGCAGCCTCGCCCTCAGCGTCCCGGACGTCCGTGTCTGTTGGTTCGGCTGGGGTGGACTGCGGTGATGTGGACTCCCCTTCTTTGCCCGCTCCCTGCTGTGAGGAAGGGCGGCACTGGCTTTGAGGATGAGGCAAAGCCAAATGAAACTTCTCTCGGACGTAGCTATAGGCCTTAGGAGAGTAGCAGTGCAGCGTTGTTGCGAACTCCTTCAAGTTTTCGGAAAACATCGACTTTTTCTTCTTTTGTATTCTCTGAAAGATCTCTCGGGGAACGTCGTCAAGACTGTCAAGAAGAGACGCACATTCATTTGCTATTAGTAGTTTCTGCGTAAGCCCTTTTATTACACCTTTCAGGGAAGAAACTCGTCTCCTCAGTCTCCTCGTCTGCTGGTTTTTAATCCGAATCTTTTTGCGAGCTGCACATAGCTTTTTCTGTACGGCACATAGCTTGTCCTCTGCTAAACATAGCTTTGCCTCTGCTGTAGAAGCCTGCCTTTCAACTGTTCTTGGAGTCTCGGAAACAGTGTAGCAGTGATCGCTCAGAGAGCAGTTAGGCGGCAGCTGTCCTGACATGGTCGTCATTGTTCCACTCAGAATTATTCGCCGAACGCTGCCATCCAAACCAATAATATCACACACATTTGCTGCCGGGGCACTGTCATCCCGCGCGACATCTTCAACACCAAAGGCCTGTTTAGGTGCGTCATTGGTCTGGTTTCTCCCTCCCTCGACGAAGAGAGGTTCTTGCCAGGTTTCAAAAGGCGGGTGTGTCGTGACATTGCTCTGATTGGCAGCAAGACTATTGGCACTACGCCCATTGTCCACATCCGCATCTGCAACCTCCTGCTTGACGACAGAAATAGGGCTGTCAAGTACCTCCTCCTTAATAATTGGAGTCTCTGAAACGGTGTAGCAGTGATCAGTCAGAGAGCAGTTAGGCAGCAGCCGTCTTGACGTGGCTGCTATCGTTCCACTCAGAGTCATTAGTTGAACGCTGCCATCCAAACCGATAACGTCACACACAACCTCCTTATTGCTATTTACAATAGAAATACGACGGCCACTTGGCTCCCTCTTAACACGTAGCAACCAAAGGGTAGGCACAGCGGTGTCCTTCAGACGTCTATTTCCCTAAAAAAAGAGGGAGAAAAAGAAAACAACAATAAATGGGGGGGGGGGGGGACATTATTGCATAGATATTATTATTATTATTATTATTATTATTATTCATAAAAGAGGTTTGTGTGTTTGGGTTATGTAGATATTCAACTTTTGAATGTGGCTTTAAATTTAACTGTGTACTACCAAGACAATTGGAGTATGAATGTACATTATGCAGTTCATCCACATTAAAATGATTTTTGTTTTTAAATTATTTGTGCTATTAAAAGAATATTGAACTGTTCTCAAAGCTTACTGCCACCAATCATGCTATGTTTTGCTGTCTCACTTGGAGAGACAGACAGTATGTGGGGGGCAAATGTAGCAATTCTCAAGGGTCTTTGCATTAAATGCAGTGAAATGTGAAAGCTAGGGGGCAAACTGCAAGTTGCTTGATTGGTCAAATCTACATTTGGCCTTTTGCATCAGGGGAACACTAAACTTCACTCATTGGTGTGTCATGTCAGTAATTTCAGTGACAGTCACAGCACAGAGCAAGATGTACCTTAATCAAGTATTTAGTCATGTATTATGTAATGTATTGTATATTAATGTATTATGGTCAATACTTCATCAATTTAAACCAATGAGTTGCTTGATTATTTGTGAGGTATGAAAAAAAGGTCTCTGTACCCTGGAGTCAGTGGTGAAGTGATGACTGTCAAAATGATCACTGCACAGACGAGAAGAGCTGGTAGGAGTCCAGTTGGGTTTTCTCATGTTCTGCACCCACTTCTCCAGCCTGGCTGGATCTCCTAGAGGAAAACTTGACACAGATAAAGAGATAATACAGTAATACAAGAGTTATAATAACAAACCAATCTGAAACTATGGTCCAGCAGGTTGAAAAATACAGACGGCGTTAAAATTGCACCCAAGGTTCTGGTAGCTAGTTGGCAAGTTAACAAGCCGGCTATGGTGAGCGCAGACTCAAGATACCTGGTAAATACTGTAGTGCAAAACATTATAAATAAAATTATGATTGAATTTCACTCACCGAAAAAAGTTGAGCCCAACATGTTTGTGGTCCGATCTGTTTTTACAGGGAAGTGCAGAGCAAGACATCTTCTTTATGCGTTATTTGCAGGAACAATTCTCCAAAATGCACCAACACCAGACACACACACGGCCGAGAGCTCAACTTGACCGACTATTTCCCCCCCACTCTCTTTATTGCTATTCTCATATCATAACAGTGCAAATTGTGTGACTCGAATTAGCGGAGTTACCATTTGTTCTACGCATGCGCGAAAATGCGACTACTTCCTTCTTGGAAAGACCCGCCCTACTCTAGTCTGATTCTGATTGGTTTAATCTACCCTAATTTTAACCAATCTAAACCTAACCGGGCTGAGTTCAGCCCCGACAACCTATGCTGACTATATATCTATGATGCTGACAACACGTAGTAATCGTTAATTTAATAGGGTTCAGTTCAGAGTTGATTGGGTTTAGGCTAGGCGGAAACGATCCTTAATAACTCGACATCTTCCGGGGCATCCTCCTCACAGTCAACATGGCTGCCTCCGTGAGGAGAGCTGCTCACGACATAGAAACGCGCAAGCGGACCGACGATGTGCTGTTGTCGGAGGGGATCGAGTTCAGCTCGCTGCTGCTGTCCCCGGCCGTGCTGGAGGGGCTGTCATCCTCCGGCTTCCAGAAACCCTCCCCGATCCAGCTCAAAGCTATTCCGCTGGGCCGCTGCGGACTCGGTGCGTCCTGTGCGTGTGTGTGCGTGCATGTCTGTCATAGTGTTTACACACGTTATCTAACGCCTATCTGTTTATTTCAGATTTGATAGTACAAGCCAAGTCTGGTACTGGGAAGACATGCGTGTTCTGCACTATCGCATTGGACTCTCTGATCATAGAGAATCCCACAACTCAGGTGAGCTGGTCCAGTCCACTGGATCTTAAAACCTTGGAAGGGGGGGGGGGGGGGGGGGGTCCAGAATGTGAACAAAATGTATTTTTAATATACAATCATTGCAATGTTTTTAATCTCAGTGATGAGTGCCATTTTCTTGTTGAAATAATGATCATTTGCAGCTTGTATCTTCCAACAATGAATCAAGTGAAATAGGGGGAAAGTGAAATTACAATCAATTATTTGGTGGCAAAAGTTCACCCTTGTGCAAGAGACACTCTTGACCCACTTAAAGACCTGTCTGTGGGCAACATACCTACCTGATACCAGCCTGCCTCTGTTCACCTCCAGGTTCTAGTGCTGGCTCCCACACGTGAGATAGCGGTGCAGATCCACTCGGTCGTGATGGCCATCGGCAGTGCCATGGAGGGCCTGGAGTGCCATGTGTTCATTGGCGGCCGTCCCGTAAGCCAGGACAAGCCCCATCTGAAGAAGTGCCACGTCGCCGTGGGCTCACCAGGTCAGCGACTGATAGAGGAACCATGGGGGGAAGTCATCACCTGTGTGTTCATCAAACCTCCATGCTGTTACCTGGCTTTTATACCTGTGTTCCTTGTGTACCTGGTCATGTCCGCAGGTCGCATCAAGCAGCTTATTGACCTGGGGATGTTGTCCACAGCCAGCATCAGGCTATTTGTTCTGGATGAGGCAGACAAGCTACTGGAGGAGGGCAGTTTCCAGGAACAGATCAAGTAAGATGGACAGACAATGAACAACGATGCATACATTCAGACAGATATATTTCAACAAGATCGAGGCTGTGGTATATGCTCATTATATCACAGGCACAACTAAAGTTTCGCCGCTGCGTGATATAATGATGATGACCATATACCACTGGCCTGAAGTGAGCTATTGCTTTTATAAAAACGGTTACCAAATATGGCAATATGAAAGTAATATACACACAATTTAAATAGTTTTTATTCATAAATAATACATGTTCAAAATAAAATAGTCCCTCCTGGCTGCACATAGAGCGAAGAAGTTGCTGTGCAGCATAGGTAAGTTTACAGTAGCTAGCACCACAGGGTATCTCTGGTTTAGCTAGTCAATTTGGTAGTTGGAAAACAAATTATACCGTTGAAAGAAACGTGACTTGTATGTTAACAAGCCACAATAGTGTTTCAGTCACTCAGTGGCGTTTTGAGGGTAGTTGCTTACTATTTGATAACTACAAACTTGGTCTGCAGAGTGCTGCTTGAACGCCCTTCACTTGACATGGAGTGATACTGAATTGTACAAAGGAATGACATCATAGCGGTGGTATACGCTCAATGTAACACGACTATGAACCAATCGGATCGCTTGATTTAATAAGGGACCCGTTTTCTAAAATAGGTTAAATGATAGAGCAACAGGACGGCACGGCGAGTAGAAAGGCTGCTCTACAAATGCAGGACCTGGGTTCAAGCCCTTGACACCCTTTAGAGAACAATGAAGTATCTCACACACTCCAAATCATGTACACACACACACAAAATCACACACTCCAAATCATGTACACACACACACACACACACACAAAATCACACCGTCCAAATCATGTATGCTTGAGTTCAGCCACCTTCCCTGCTTGTCTTCTGCAGCTGGATCTTCTCCTCTCTGCCCGCCAACAAACAGATGCTTGCGCTCTCTGCCACCTACCCAGAATCCCTTGCTCAGCACCTTGCCCGCTACATGAGAGAGCCCACTTTTGTCAGACTCAACCGCAATGACCCAGGACTCAAAGGTACGGGCATTTCAATAGTCAGACTGTCATTCTAGTATTACTATTACCACCTGAATACACATTTTAAACGCTTCCATTTCTTCCTGTGGCCGTCTGGTAAATGACATTAAGCAGAGTGTAATGTAACGTGCAAGCTGATATGAAAATACTCAACTCTGAATGAAATGACAATAAGACAAAACCAAATAAGGAATCATGTTGACTGTGACGGGTTGTCTAGCTCAGGCAATTTTCAGTATGTGGAAGTTGTTTGTTGTTTGTTAGGAAAACGAACCCTGAAAACCCTCAAAATATGCTGACTGAATATGCCGAGCACTGCCTGAATGAAGGTTAGCCTGTCCTTGTCTGCCCCCTGTCAGGTTTGAAGCAGTACTACAAGCTGGTGAAATCCCATGCTTTGCCTCACAAGGTTTTCGAGGAGAAGGTGCTGCTCTTACTGGAGCTGTTCAGTAAAGTCCCATTCAACCAAGCGCTGGTGTTCTCCAACCTGCACACAAGGTGACGCTGTTGGTTTAATGCATACCTTCTATAAGTGACAATGCTCTTGATAATCATCTGAGAACAAACATATCTTTAACTGGGAATCTGCTCTTTTGTGTGCTATTGAATTCGTGCATGCATGTGAACTATACAAATTTAATTTGTACTTTGGAAAACCGCTTCCTAAATCTGTGTGTGTGTGTGTGTGTGTGTGTGTGTGTGTGTGTGTGTGTGTGTGTGTGTGTACAGGGCTCAGCACCTAGCAGACATCCTATCATCCAAAGGCCTACCTGCTGTCTGTATCTCAGGTTAGAAGGGGGTTGGAGCAGCAGTGGTATTTCTGTAAGGGTGGAGTTAGTACCATGAGTTGGGTTGATTTATGTCAAATGAGACTTGTGGGAATTTCAGCGTATCTTTTGTATTTGTGGCTGTCTTAAATTGATGTGATCTGATGTGATGTGACGATGTGTGCAGGTGGACTGAGTCAGGACCAGAGACTGGAGGCCATGTCGAAACTGAAGCAGTACCAGTGCAGGGTGCTGATCTCCACTGATCTGGTGAGGCAGAGACATCTTGCATCACCCTCAGTGGACTTACTAAATGCGTTGCATCAAAAGCACTTCACCAGCAGCCACTGCTGTTTACTATCAAGCTTCTATACTTTGATCCTCTCTCTCAGACTTCCAGGGGCATCGACGCAGACAAAGTGAACCTGGTGATAAACCTGGATGTGCCTCAGGACTGGGAGACCTACATGCACCGCATCGGACGGGCGGGGCGCTTCGGTCAGTCTGTGATACGGTTTGGTTACCATGGCAGCATGACATCAGAGTCAGCAGCAATTACGGTTGTTTGACGTCCAACATTTACACAATCTAATTCCTTTGTGTGTGTCTGAATGCTGATTGTTTACATCCGTAATGGTCATGGGATTCCTGCGTAGTTTGGGGTTGTGAGGAATGGGTCGGTCGTAATGGTAGTTTCATCAATGTTTGTTCAGTGTTTTTAAATCTATCTGTCTGTCTGTCTGTCTGTCTATCTACACATCTATCTATCTATCTATCTGTCTGTCTGTCTGTCTGTCTGTCATGTTAGGGGTGAGAGGGTGGGCGTGGAGTGAGTTGGGAGGAAACTCAGGGTAACGGGGGAATCTGTTGTAGTACCGTAAATTCCGGACTATAAGGCGCACCGGTGTATAAGCCGCACCTGCAAAGTTGACTATTTTTTACATATATAAGCCGCACCGGACTATAAGCCGCGGGTGTTTTAATGGTATTTTTTTTTTTTTTTTATTGTGTTTTAATGTTTAATTACCATAAGGGTTCATGCACAGAGGGGATTGTCGGGAAAGAGATGGCTGTTTGAGGAAGCTCCCATTTATTAACATTTCAACAAAACAACATAACACAACACCACCTGTGTTGTTTTTTACAGTGCACACAGTGTCCGCGGTGTGGTGAAAAGAGGGCAAGAGAGGAAATTAAAACAGAAGTGGATTTATAGTTAGAAAGAGTGCTAAAAAAGAGAGATTTTTTTTTTTTTTTTAAATCCATAGATAAGCCGCACCGTTATATAAGCCGCAGGGGCAAAAAAAGGCCAAAAAACGGGAAAAAAGGTGCGGCTTATAGTCCGGAATTTACGGTACTTTGCTTTGTTTGCCTTGCGTCATTTTTGTGACTGTGATGGTGTCCCCCCTTCCTTATCGCAACAAATAATTGAACACACACAACGTATTGTATCAGTTTCACATTTTTAGTATTGATACTTATCGATACTTTTGACAACCCTAATTTAAACAAGCTAAAAGCTTTACTAGCCTCACCACATGTTGTACTTACTTTAGAAAAGCTGAAAGTGAGGAGAAAGTGCTTCACTTGGTGCCTCTAGGAGACTGTGTGTGAGAGAGAGACTTCAGGCTCATCTCTTTTCCTCCACTGACTCAGTTGAGGATTGTTTTTTCGACACCTCTTCAAATATCTTTGTTGTTTTGTTTTGGCTAATGGTGACATTGCAAAAGTGGAATGTTGTTTTCAAAAATATTGATGGGAAAAACTCACTGTTGCCACATGAAACAGTCAACATCATGGTCTTTCTCCTCGTGTCATTACTGAAAACACTTTCTCCTACTTGTGATTTGGTCCTAAATTACAGTTGATTTGCTCGACCAAGAAGCATCGTCTGCTCTTTCTGCCCGCATTAAACGGCTCTTGGAAAATTAGCTCTTAGCCGCTTTGAGTGTTGGCAGGTTTGTCCCAACTAGCAAGGTCAATAGGTTCCTAATCATCTCAATTGAATTATCATAATTGTCTTGACTTAAAAGTGTGTGTTGCCTGGGAAACGAGATATCATTCAAATCTAGCTTGAACATTGTGCCTGTGTGTGTGTGGGGGTGTGTGTGCCCACCCAGCACACCCTTCTTGCCCCTTATGAGTGAATGGCTGAGTGTTCTTATGAGTGGCTGCTGATAAGGAGTGTGCTTTGTTGGCAGGCACTCAGGGGCTGGCAGTGACCTACTGTTGCCATGGCGAGGAGGAGAACAAGATGATGGCCATCGCTCAGAAGTGCAACCTGACTTTGTCTCCGTTGCCATGTGAGTCCTGTCCACATGACTGATGAAGTGCTTCACCTTCGATTCGTCGATCAACAGAAAATTAATCGATTCGAATTTTGCCAATTGATAAATGATGTAAAATAGTCTAATATAATAGTCTAATATAATGTAATAATATCGGAAAAGAAAATGCCAGTTACATCAGCTACACAAATATGAAGATTTGCTTGCTTTTTTAGATTTGATAGGCATTTGATTGCTTTTTGACATTTTATAGACTAAATGAGCAAGTGATTAACTCATTGAGTGCCATGGACGAACATGTTCGTCAATTGGTTTAGTAACGTAGAGTGCCAAGGACGAACATGTTCGTCAATTGCGTTTTTTGACGGTGGGACGTGGATCAAAGCATCAGGCATCTCCTGTACAAATATTGGAGCTATTGAAGGTGTATAACCTATTTTACGGACTCATTAGGTGGCGACAGTGCTCTCCAGATTACAGAAAGGTCCCGCAAACTGCAGCAAAAAGCCGTGATCAAAGAGAAGCCGATGCATGCTGCAGCCAGAGCCATATAGATTGCTCTGTCTGCAGCTGACGTCGGGCTGCGAACATCAGTCAATCCGCGCACACAACTGAGCTCCTCTGCCTCTGTCTGTCTGTCTGCATATAGTTTCTCCACACAATTACCCGCCAGAAAGGCAGCACCCGACGCCGAACGGGCAAACCTATCCCTGCAGTCCCGTTTGGCATTTCCTTGTCGCGCTGGGAGACGGCCGGGAGCCGCCCGGCGCAAAAACGGAGGCTCCGAAAATAGACTGGGTGCGTGTGGGGAGGAGTTTGCAGCTGAGGCGGGGAGAGGGGGGTGGGGCACGCAGGCTCCACAGAACTACACCACGTCACTACATCAGAAAATATTAGCTAGCGTCAGTGAATGTGCTTGAAATGCTGCATTTCACAAAAGGCGGAATAACTCAGCTTCTAATTTGAAAACTGTCTTTTTGCTCAAAACAGCCTATCTTCTCCGGCTCATAACTAAAGAACGGAAAATGGGATCAATAAACTTTTTTTTGCAGATGATAGAAGAGAGTCTCCTCGTTCTTTGTGCGTGTTCGGTGTTTACATAGTAATATCACACAATATTCTGTGGGCCTCGAGAAATCACTGAAAACGCTCTGAAACTCTGGCACTGGGAGCTTCCGTTCTCCAAAAGTGGCTGGCACTCAATGAGTTAATGTAATGTAATGATTAATCAAAGAAGTTATCAATGGCTTAATCGAAAATGAAAAGAATAATTTATGCCATCTTGTGAAGGGCTCATGCATGGGTGGAGTATCTCAATCAAATTTAAAATGCAAGTCTCCTTCAAAAACGATCCAAAACTGTAGGATTTGTGCAAAATTATAATGCCTTTACTTTACATGGCAATATGTATTAAAATGACCAACGTGTTGCGAGGTCTTCATCAGGGTCTGAAAATAATTGATAGTTGCTTCCCTAGTCCACATGTTTGCTTGGGGCTTGGTGCATCGCGTGCTCCCAAAATCGTGACAGACAGACAGACAGACAGACAGACATCACCCGCCCACCCACCTAGGCACCATGGTGCACTGCAACTGTGCGCCATCGGCTCATACTAAATCACAGTTCACTCACTGATGACATCACTGATGACATTACAATTGCTCAAATGACATCACTGCTGACATCACAATTGCTCAAGTGACATCACTGATGACATCACAATCGTGACAGACACTGCCACCCACCCACTTAGCAAATTTCTACCTACTGCTTTGTGTGTTTTTGATATGTTATGTTGTCATTGATGTTACTGCTGCTGTGATGCCAGAATTTCCCTGCAGGGATAAATAAAGTACTCTGTCATCTAAACATTGTCTTCTATCCTCTCAGCCCCCATAGAGCCTGGGTTGATGGAGGAAACCTGCGACTGGGACGTCAGCGTTGAAGCCGCCGGCCCAGGCACCGCTCCCCCGCTCTTCTCCAGGACAGAGAAGAAGAGACGGGTCAAGACTGAAGTCCCTGCTGCTTCCTCCTCCAGGGAACAGGAACCCAACCCTGCTTACCCAGAGGACAGCAGACCAAGCCAGCAAGGGAAGAGCCACCCTACACCCAGGCTGGAGGTGAAGGGTGACAGGCATCCTAAAAAGGTATCTCCCACAAGGGATGTGCCCCTTGCCACTCCTCTGGCAGCAGCTGATCCAGTGGCCTCTCGTAAAGAGCTGCAGGAGGCTCTGCCGAAGATCTCACCCCTCAGCTCCTTCAAGAGTCAGAGCTCAGTGTTTCTGACCTTTGAGGAGGCAGAGCTGGACTTCCACGACTTCATCACCAAAGGGTTGGGCCGATCGGTAGAGGTCATCAGGCAGTTCAAAGGTCAAGGAGAGGATGATGGTCTCCAGCAGGAACATCGAGAGATCCTCACACTCCACGACGACGGAGGTCTCGCTGTCACACTGATGCAAAACCGTGAACGGCGAAACCCCGACCTCTCACGTCCGAGGTCAACTTCTGGTTCTTCAAGCTCCTACTCTGACGAGGAGGAGAACCATGCGGAGACACTGGGAGGCTCGGATCAGACTAGAGTAGGCGAACACAGAGCGGTCGCCGTCACCCAGCCTCAGACTGAAGCTAGACAGAAATCCATTGTGGCCAAACCAACGGCAGGTCTCCCTAGAACCAAAGGTCATACTCCTACGTCCAAAATGTCTCCCCAGACAACCTGTGCACCAAAGGACAGCGCTGTCTCCCAGCCAGACAACAGAGAATATTCAGCAGGCATTAATCAGAGCAAGCAGACCAACCAGAGGGTTCCTGCACATACTGGTAGAGATGAATGGAGGGAGGCGGATGGAGAGACTGGCAGAGAGAGCAAAAAGATAGGGAAGGAGCGAAAGAGGCAAAGGCAGGAAATGATCAAAGCAGAGGAGGAGGAAGAGGAGGAGGAGGAGGAAGAGGAATGGAGTACTGAAAGTTACTGGAGAGCCTACTACAGAGCCTGGGATCATTACTACGCCTCCATGCCCCCTCATCAAGGGCACGGTTACCATGGCTACTATAGTGTAGCCCAAAACTGGATGGCAGCGTATCGTATGAATGCCGTCTACATCGAGGAAATGCTGAAACACTGACTGGTCGATAGGACCGTCTACTGACATTTCCATTCATGTTGTCTGTCTAACAAGAACTCGGTGTGCGCAAGGCGAGCCCAGGAATTTGTCTCAATATCGCTAATAAGTTTTGCACTTTTGAGCTGAAGTTATTCCTCAAGTCTTTCTGATGATTGACTTGATTGACGATTGTCACTGATGATGTTTAGTGCTTAAAAAGTCTGCTTCATTGAAAACATGTCCTGTATAATGACCAATTATCCTTCTAATAAATCATGCATTTTGTTTAAATACTGGTCTCTCCTGGCTCAGCACATACAGGGTGTATACGAGGGATCAGCCGCGTGGCATTTTGGTAAACAAACCGCGTCACTGGGTGGCAATGGAGCCCAAGTGGCGTGAGGCTTGAGTGTCTGACTCTAGCCAGTTAACTTTTAAAAACTGCCGACAGTTCACACAACTTTAACACGACATGCATATATTATACATCAAACTCTTTGGCTACTTCTGCTCTCACTCAGAATGTCAAAATATAATCGATGTGATGTATAGTTTTTGAGATATTAACGTTTGTTTGGCACAACTCATACGAATAACTTCCGCGGGGTTCCGCATTTCTGGGTGGCGAGTGACGTCACGCTGATTCGTCCGATTGACTCTCTGCACTTTAATGTGAAACTACTTGATTCTTCGCCCTTTTTTGTTCCTTTAACACATTGAGTGCCAGCGACACCATATGGCGTCATTAGAAATTTACCGTAGGCTGCCAGCGACGCCAAATGGCGTCAGTAAGTCCAAATTGTTTTTTTGAAGGGGGGGGGGTGTCGATCTAAGCTTCTTACATCGCCTCTTACAATATTGTAGCTATTGGAGGTCTATAACCTATTTTACAAACCCATTAGGTGGCGACAGCACTCTCCTGATAAGAGAAAGTGGAGCCAAACACACAGAAGAAGTCGCTGGGGAAAAAGGAAATTGCATCGCATCCGTCCGTATGCATCGACATGCATGAAGCCAAACGCCAGCTGTGCCCGCAGCAGCTGCATCCGCTGTCACAACTGAGCACCTCCGTGTCCGCTGCGACAGCACATCTGCATAATCAGCCTTATTATTCTCAACTGGAAGCATGGGAGCCCGTGACAAACACACGCGGAACCAAAAAGCTGGATGTCGCGCACCCTTCACTGTGTGTGCACAGCAAACTCAGCAGAGAGCCACCAGACACACCCAGGAGGAGGCGTGTGCAGTTGAGGGGAGGGGGGGGGGCACGCAGAGCAGCATACACTTCACCCAGACAGACCCAGACATCAGAAAATTAGCTTCAGAGTCAGTGATGTGCTTGAAATGTTTAATTTCACAAAAGGCTCATTATCTCAGCTCGTAGAAAAAAAGGGCTGTTTTTGGTTCAATCAAGCTATCTTCTCCGGCTCATAACTAAAGAACGGAAAATGGGATCAATAAACTTTTTTTTGCAGGTGATAGAAGAGAGTCTCATCGTTATTTGTGCGTGTTCAGTGTTTACATAGTAATTATTAAAGAAATTATATGACTGTTTTAAAATGCATTGCGGCCTATGTGGCACAGCAAGCAACCTTTTGCCCAAGGGCCGTGGCACTCTAAAGTGTTAACACACTACAGCACTATTCATCTAACAGTGTCTCTAGAAGGGAAGGTGAAGAAAGGGACAGAACTGTAATTTCAGCAACCACCTCATGAGGAAAGGGCACAGCAAGGTCAGACATAAACAACATGCCACATGCTCTTGATTACAGGCTAATCAACCACTACCTCCCATTCCCCCACTCAGCACTGGGGAGCACAATTGGAAGACACCCTTGAATAAATCAATTTAAACCATGGGCCACTTCAACCCCTAATTGGGCCAATCTGTGCCGTCATAGGCTAGTAGTCTAGTTCTAGACATCCAGGCAAAGTTTCCCCAACGTTTCTCAGACATTCAGCTCTTCTTTTGAAAAGGTTACGGTTATGGTTATGAATTGCACAAAATGGGATGAATGCATGCATACCAGGATCACTAGTTGCTACCGGTCGTATTCATCCTCACCCACGCAGGTGAATGGTTATCTTTTTATGCACACACTCAAACAGAACAGAATGACGTGTCGTGACTGTCAGCCAGTCTCCCAGAGAGGCAGATTGAACAAAACGCGAAGGCTTCACCAGGAGCCATGAACCACGGGTGAAGAAATGATGGATCTGGACACTTTTTGGAACGAAACAATTGCGCACAACAACGAGACCCAGGTGGACACGGTGTTCCTTGTGTTCAACTGCGTCGTGCTGGGTTCCACCTTTGTCCTGGGTTTACCTGGGAACTTGTTGGTGTGTTGGGTTGTGTACAGAACCAAGCGGCTCCAGACCTGCGATAACGCGCTGCTCGTCAGCCTGGCCGCCAGTGACCTCCTGAAGTGTTCCGTGGACACCCCGCTGCTGCTCTTCTCTTTCCTTCATGACCATGAGACGGACAGTCGGGTGTCGCCGGTGTCTCTGTGCGCCCTGCAGCAGTGCACCTATGCCCTCTGCAGCTGCGTGCAGCTGCTCACGCTGGTCAGCATCAGCGTGGAGCGCTTCCAGTCCATCGCCTTCCCGTTCCAAACCGAGAGGAGGAAAGCGCGCGTTCGTCTTTGGATCCTGTCCATCTGGGCGTGCGGGTTCGTCTTGGCCGCGGTCTCACTCGCCCTGTCCGAACAGGCTCTGTTTTACACGCACTGCCGTGGACACATCGGGGGGCGCCGTGAAGAGCATCCTCGGTGCGCAGTTCCGTTTGGAGCGTACGTTTTGGTGCTGGTGTGGGGACTGTCGCTGACTATGATTGTTATTCACTACGTGCGGATTTTTAAAGTTGTGAGGCAGCACAGAAAAAAAGTGTTCGACCACGGAATCCAGCTGAGGGCGACAGTGGCGGGACACGTGTGCAGCTGGCTCCCTGCTTCAGCACCCGGGACAGCGCCGCTGCGCGCACTCCCCTCTCTCCTGGGCAGCCCGCAGCCTCCCCGGCGCACGGTGCTCCTGGTGGCCGAAGCCAGTACCTCCTGTGCGGACACTTCTGCGGGAAGCGTCCCGGGCCGACCTCCAGATATCGTGGGGGCCGTGTGTCTCCTGACGCCCTGCGCCAGGGAGCGGGGGAAGAAACGCATGGAGGGCAAACTGGCCCAGCGCTTCGGGTATATCATCATCGCCTTCACGCTGTTCTGGATGCCCATGGTGGTGGTTACTCTGCTGATCATCTCGTGGCACAAAACTGACAGAGTGAGTTTTATGTGTAATACAACATTTTACTATGAAAGAAATACTTTTTCATAAATGTAAGCTAATAAAGTAGGCGACAATAATGCCTGGCAGTTCTCATGCAGGGAAATTGGAGAGACACCTAATGGCACTGGCAGGTAGTGTCACCTCGTGGAAGTTTGTGGCATCTCAGTGGCACATCAGTGACAGCTAGTGGCAATAGAGTGCCAAAGTCACGCCCTCTTCTGCATACGAACCAAGGGATTTTATACATTTTCACCATTGATTTTTCCATCAACATTTCATAAAATGCTTCTAAAAATAGCTTTACTTGGTCAAACCAAGCAATTCAGCTATATTTAGAATCAGGAGAGATCTATTTTCACTCCGACCAAAACAAAAATTAAATGGATTGAAAAAAATAGTTTTAAATGTTTTTATTTTTTATTGAAATGGAATATGGTCTCTCCCAATTCTAAATATAGCTGAATTGCTTGGATTGACCAAGTAAAACAAATTTTATAGGCCTAAGCATTTCACAAAATGTAGATGATAAAATCACCACAGGCTGCCACTGAATAGCCACTGAGATGCCACAAACCACCACGGGTTGACACTACCTACCAGTGCCCCCCCCCCCCCCCCACTCTCTCTTTCTTCCCCCAGTTTCTGATGGAGCTGGAGACATCAGCCATGGTGCTGACCTGCGTGCCGGCGGCGGTGGACCCGCTCATCTACACCATGGTGACGCGACAGTTCCGTACCGCGCTCAGTCAGATCCTCTCCTCCATCCGTGGCTGTCCAGTAAGACTGAAGGCCTGATGGCTCCGTGCTGACAGGCACCTGCTTGGAATGAACACTTGGTCACATGGACTGCTGCTCCGACTGACTGTAATTGTGGGAATTGTAAAAACCCCTCTAACTTGACATGCAAATCTGTATGCTTGAACACATATGCTTGCAGTGCTGTAATCAAAACCATTATAATTGAGTCGATGTCAAGTCCAAGACCATAGATACAGTCGCGTTCGAGTCAAGACCAAGTCCAAAAATAGGTCGAGACCCAGACAAAGTCCTGGACAAATCGAGTCCCATTCAAGAAGTACAAAACAGAAATAAGCAATACACCCCGCCCTTCTAATGCAAAAGTGATCATCAAGGAGTTTATTATTTTTCTCTGGATGAATGAAGAAGTAGGCTAGATCTGGACTGCATGTGACTAGATCTGGACTGCATGTGACTAGATCTGGACTGCATGTGACTAGCCAATCATTGTATTGGAGATCAGGTGGTGGGGGAAACATGTTGTGCATCTTTAAAAAACAATCATGCTGGGGGAAATCAATTCAAGCAGAATAAGAGTAGGCAAGCCTAGTTAAGCCGGACCTGGACTGCTGCTCAACACTCACGCATGCGTGTTTCAACAATCGTCAGTCAGTCAGTCAGTCAGTCAGTCAGTCAGTCAGTCAGTAAGCTCCTGAGACATTTCTTTGGCCGGCCCGTTCTGGCGAAAAGAGAACTGAGTCCACACGTTTTGTTCGATAGTGGCCGAGACCAAGTCACAATAGGCACAAGACCAAGACAAGCCCAAGTAGGTCCTGCATGCTTCTGCTCTCACACTCTCTCTCTCTCTCTCTCACACACACACACGCACACACACACACACACAGAAAAGTCAGAGGTGTGTGAAGAACAGAGCCCACAGGTTTTGTATTTGTGGCAGATATAGATGTTTTTATCAGGCGTTTCACAGTCGGGACACAAGACAAGGTCATAAATAATATCCAACACCTGACAAGATACGCACAGCAGTAGTCTCAACAACGACAGGTGGCAGAGGAGGGCAAAGCAAAGAGTGAGAGGGAAACGGACTGAGCCCAGACATTCAGAGGAGAGTATGCAACAGAGAGAGAGAGACAAACACAATCACAGACCTCTGTTTTTGTTGTTTGTAAATAAAAACGCAATCATTTGACACTTCGAGTGGAGAGATGTTGACATAATCATTTGAACTGTGGCTGACGCAAACTGACCTCCATCTTCTTTGAAACAGGGAAGCAGGAGAAGAATATTTTGTTCCCATCATTGTCCATTCAACTAAATCTGAAATAGCAGGGAACCTCACTTCTGCCATGTGTCATACCTTTTGTTCGTGTGTACAGACTTGATGCTGTGAATATGAAGTCAATGTCTATAACCCTTCTTTCGAGTTGACACTGAGAAAAGCTCTGCCTGTCTGTGCTTGTTTTCTTTTGACTCGAGGTACATTTGCGTACAGTTTCACTAAACGCTAATACTGGGTCTAGGCAGCTCTCATCACTGTGTCGAGTACTAAATTACCAGCAATACGCTAGGTCACTACTAGTAATACCAGAGGTACAAGATCTCCTGTTCCAACTCACTAAAAGTTTGGAAATGTGCGTTTGGTCGATCATATCTCTGTTGTTACTGTATCCTCGGCTGTTTGACATTGGCAGGGAAATGTTTGACATTTCACTTGGGACCAACACACATAATCAGCATAATCAATCACAGCATAACCCCATTATCAGCTCATCCCACAAATGCACGATCAATACAAATGGGGCCTCATTGTAAAGGGAAATGAACACACTTTCCAATGAGATGAGATTGAATGCTGAGTAACAACAGAGATATATGATCGACCAAACACACATTTCCAAACTTCTTTTGAGGGATTTAGAATAGTTTTGGCTTTCTTTTGGGTCGGTACGGACCTCAGAAATCGGATAGAAACTACGGCACAACAGCAGCAGAGTGGAATGGGCCTTGAGGTCTTTTCTGTGCTCTATATCAACACTGTTTTGATCTATGCCGGGTAGTAGAGGTGGGTGCTTTGTGCGCTAGGACTGAAGTTGTTCCCTGCTTTGGGGGCGAAACCCTGTCGGTGGTCCCAGTCTAACCAAACACAGTCTAGCTCCTGCCGGTGGAGCTGCTGGACTCAGAATGGTGTTCAAGACGAAACGGACCAACTGAGAGGCATCAACTAACGAGCTTCGGTCGTGGGTCCATACTAGTTCCAACAGTTAGTGGTGGGGCTTAAACGAGAGGTAATACTAGAGATAACATGGTTTTAGAGTACAGACAGAACAGCATGTGTACTTGGTGATGGCAGAGATCTATGGACGGCTCATCCAGTGTCCTCCATGTCTCTGCGCGTCCCCGCTTCAAGTTCTCCAGAAAATAAAAGTATATAAAAAAAAACACACAAAAAGGAATCCAATTCTTTGAAAACACCTAGGAGGGACAAAAAGTACAAACACCAACAAGTTTTCTAACCACATAGAGTACACATACTCCATAACTTTGAAAAATGCCCGCTGAGTTTTTTGGGGAGAAAAACGTTGACAACTATAATGACTACTGAAAGCATATTGTTGTTCACACAGGAGGTAGGGATACAACAGGACAACAACAAGAGAGAAAAAGGCAGATGGCCTTATCTAACGCCCGGTGCGAGGGCAAGGGCAAGCGTTGTCATTTGCTAGTTTCTAGCACTCAAAATGTCCCTCTTTTAATGACCAATGGGTCAGTAGTACATCAAAGGACGCGTTTCAGCGACCCCCAGTGCTAATTAAAAAGAAAAAAGGGAGTGCTAGAAACTAGCAATGACAACGCTTGCCCTTGTCCTGGCACCGGGCGTAAGGTAGGGTCCAGAGAGAAGAGAGATAAAAAGGCAGAGAGAAGAGTGAGTAAAAGACAGAGGGACAGATAGAGAAAGAGAGAGAGAGAATGAGAGGACAGCTTCACTGGTTCTGCCAAACGATGGCCAAATATTACAAAATATTCTATTAACAATATTCACAAAGAACCCAGGCTCAGGACAGATCCGTGTCGGAAATTCTCAGCAAATGCCTTGTGCTTTTTAATTAACTGTGGTGGTTTGTGGTTGAGAATGTACCTTTGTGTTCTTTTTGGTTGCTTTGTTAGAGAATTGAGTTATTTGAGGTCCGTTGGGCTAAAGAGCCGAGAGGGAAGGAAGAAAGGAGGAGAATTTCAGCGACGGAAAAGAACTACAAAACAGAAAGAAATCTCTTTTCGCTCAAACAAAACAGGCACATATTGTGTCAAAGGCTTGTAGCTGCTGAGAATTTTGGACAGAAATGTGTACAATGAACCCTTCAGAGTGGCAGCTAGTCAAATATACCATATATCGAGCCATAGAGACTTCCAGAAGAATTGAAACACGAGTTTTCAATTAACTTAGACACACACGCGCGCACTCACACCTCCTAAGTTACATACATACATACACAAATATGAAACTCACTAGTAGCTCAGACACAGACACACCTACCATGTTTCATCTTTTTAAGAATTTCTTCACTTCAGTGAAATATTGAACCTGAAAAGGAATGGTGGCATATTTATCTCGCAATAGGTTAAGTGGACCAAAATGACACAAAACATCAGGGCATGTCAAATCAGTGGGAACATGTTTTTGATAATGTAGCGTTCTTCTTTCTTTTGTTTTGATTTCTCCTTTCTTTCTCCTTGTATCTCCTGCAAGAAAGAGGAGTCAAACTGAGGCTGAAATCATAAAAAGGTGCGTTGTGCACAGTGACACGTGACTTAGTCTGGGAACTCATGTCTGATACTTTGGAGGCACACTCTCACACACCCTCATCTAAAATGACTCACGAGACATATTTGCCTCACACAGACACACACACACACGCACGCACACATGCCAGCCACACACACAAATAGACTGTATCTAAAAGCGATCCTCCGTCTCTACAGGGAGTCCATGTCATTACAGTACATGACCAGCAGAGGGCAGGCTCCACCATGGCCAGACTAGGAGTGCCTTCTCCTGCATCATTCCCAGTCCTCCTCTGGTCCCTCAGTCTGTGTCAATGAGTCTTTATCCGTCTTTCTGTGCGACGCGCCCGCTCCCCGGCCTTCACAGTGCGGACACCTTCACAATGTTCTGGAGGGCGTGGCCTGCAGGCGGGTGGGCGTCACCGTCGGGAGTGGTTGCTGGCGGTGTGGGGATGCTGATGATGGCCGTGGTGAACTGGCCGCTCTGGCAGTTGAGGGACGCTGGCTCATCGACGCGCATGTTCAGACTGGAGCGGCTAGGCAGAGACAGACGGAGACAGAGGAAGAGGATCAAGGCATGAGGATGT
>NC_139629.1:46172607-46190107 GCF_964638095.1 Poromitra crassiceps | reverse complement strand
GCCTTGGAACATTTCTTTTCAGTGCATTGCAGAATGGCATCATTGTGCTTGTCAGAAGCGCAGCGATGTTCCAGATATACAGGCTTTCAGCGGCTTGCATCAGTCTTCCTCAGTAGAATCTGTGCGAGAGTTGTTTATAAAACACAACGCTGAGAAATACTGCCCTGATCCTGCAGCGCTGCCGAAAAGTGAAGTCAAATGACATGTTTGGAAGATTTGTGGTGGCAATTTCTGCGTGTTAAGCGAGCGTCTGGTGTCGTGAGCACAAGCCTCTTTTGCTGAGAGGGTATATTCCTGCGCTGATGACGCGGTTCGCCCTCGCCAAGATGGTGCTCACCTGTGTCCGTGGTGCCTAACGCAGCAGTAAAAACACAGGTGTGTTATTTCTGTCCTCCCCTATAGCTGTGACTGGACTATGGCTCATCACAGGTGGCCACCGTACACTACAGAGTGGAAGCAGCTAGATCTGCTGAGCAACCAAACACACCACACTGTACTGTACTTTACTGTACATGTTTATAGCAGATGTTACATTGTAGGGATATTTCAGTTTGATAACAATCACCATCTTATTTTCACTGTTAAGCACACGTAGCCGATTAACAGCTGACCTCTGACATGAGCAGCCAGCAGGAATCTGTAGTTACTACCTGTAGTGAGACTTTTAATTAACCGGTGCTATTTTTTATTCCAAACTGACCAAATGAATGTTTGAAAAAATTATGTGACACAGGAAATGACAGTTAAGACAGTAAAGGTGACTGACTGCTCATGAATTCAAATGGCTATATTATATATATGTAAATAAGTAGAAATTAGAAAAGTGAAATAGTGATAATGATGCACTATTATTGAAAATGCTACTGGTTGGATTTTTAAAAGAAAACCGCAGGTTTTTATGGTAATTCTATTTAAGTTTGAGCATGCTGATATCATTCTGTTTTTGTCACTGAGAGAGAGAGAGAGAGGGAGAGAGAATGGGAGAGAGAGAGAGAGAATGAGAGAGAGAGAGATAGGGAGAGAGAGAGAGGGGGAGAGAGAATGGGAGAGAGAGAGAGAGAGAATGAGAGATAGAGGGAGAGAGAGATAGAGAGACAGAGAGAGAGGGGGGGGGGGGGGAGAGAGAATGAGAGAGAGAGGGAGAGAGAGATAGAGAGAGAGAGAGAGGGAGAGAGAGATAGAGAGATATAGAGACAGAGAGAGAGAGAGCAGTTGTTTTTTGTTTTGGTGCCGTGACTGCCACAGGCCAATGCAGCGCTCGTGAAGTGCAACATTTTAGTGAGGCAACAACATCCTTGAGTTGTGTTCACATTTGCTGCTGCGTTGCCTGGAGTCTGTTCCTCAGCTGGGCTCACATATGCTCATATAAAGGGGCCGTGCTGATCTACTCTGATCACAGTGAGCCGCTCTGACGACATGCTGTCTGCATTAAGAACTGATCGTGAAAGGAGAGGTCAGCAAGGTCTCTCATCTGCTTACTTACTGAAATCATCCACAACAACAACAAAAACCTAAGCCAGAATAGGAGAAAACAACTCTTATTACTGATAAGAGATCAGTAGATTCCCAAAACACACATGTTATGCATGTTTTGCTCTGGCTATGTGAGCCTTAGCTCCTCAGATGGGGCCCTTCTGGCGGTGCCAAAGCGGTGCCTTTTCCATCCGGGCCTCCGGGGCTTTTGGAGCGACCTGCCTGAGGAGATCAGGCTCACAGAATCACTTACTTCCTTTAAATTACTTCTTAAAACCCATTTTTATAGACTTGCTTTTTATGGTGTCTTTGTATCGTTTATCAGCTTTTTTTTTATCACCTTTTTATGATCTATTGTGTTTTTACGTCTTCAGTCGGTAGCCTAGTCTGCTTTTATTTTGAGTGTCAAAGCACTTTGTAAACTCTGTGAGATGGACTGAGGTCAGGGTTTGGTTCTGTTGGAAGGATGAAAAGCCAGGTTTGAGTTAATCCTCACAAAAGGTGCTGTGGTGTCTGCGGGTCAGAGGCCGGTCTTACCGTGAGCTCCAGGGCGTCGTTGAAGAGGCCATTGCGTTTGCTATGGAGGAAGGCGTTGGAGGTGCCCGCCTTGTTTATTCGTATCCTGGCCAAGCGGGCTTTCTGCAAAAAAACAAGAAACCATGGAAACCACTCGTCAGTCATTGCCTCCCTTGACCACATCAAAAATGACTGGGTATCATTCTGACAACACCCACTGGATTGAGTAAGGGTACTTTAGCGTGCGTGAACTTCAGGTGGGATCTTCTAGTTCAAACACGTCCCACTAAAAGCATTGACTCTGCTCTCCTGTGATACTGCTGGATGATTTATGGTGACCACATGACGACTCATTCCCTTGGTTGACAGCTAGGAGTAGTGCTGCTGGCAAATCTAATATGAATTACAGTGGTGTTAAAGTGTCACCCTGTATTGGAAATACTGTATCTAATCTAACGGGCTTGGTTTGTGCTGCTATGTTAGGAATTGGACTTTTGCTCCATCGCCAACCGCCTGGGTTCTGTTTATTTAAAATAAATCAGGGACATGTCCAGGCCCATAATGCTCTACATCTCCAGTCCTGACCCGCTACGTTAGCGTCGGCTTGAATACATCTTTACTAATCAAACGCGTTAGCGCTCGGCTGGGGCAGAGCACAGCCTCTCCTCACACCGTACTCTCCTCACAGCGTCTCTCTTCCCAGTGTCTCTCCTCACAGCCTCTCTCTTCCCAGTGTCTCTCTTCCCAGTGTCTCTCTTCCCAGTGTCTCTCCTCACAGTCTCTCTCTTCCCAGTGTCTCTCTTCCCAGTGTCTCTCTTCCTAGTGTCTCTCCTCACAGCCTGTCTCTTCCCAGTGTCTCTCTTCCCAGTGTCTCTCCTCACAGCCTCTCTCTTCCCAGTGTCTCTCCTCACAGCGTCTCTCTTCCCAGTGTCTCTCCTCACAGCCTGTCTCTTCCCAGTGTCTCTCTTCCCAGTGTCTCTCCTCACACCGTCTCTCTTCCCAGTGTCTCTCCTCACAGCCTCTCTCTTCCCAGTGTCTCTCCTCACAGACTCTCTCTTCCCAGTGTCTCTCCTCACACCGTCTCTCTTCCCAGTGTCTCTCCTCACAGCCTCTCTCTTCCCAGTGTCTCTCCTCACAGACTCTCTCTTCCCAGTGTCTCTCCTCACAGTCTCTCTCTTCCCAGTGTCTCTCCTCACAGACTCTCTCTTCCCAGTGTCTCTCCTCACAGCCTCTCTCTTCCCAGTGTCTCTCCTCACAGACTCTCTCTTCCCAGTGTCTCTCTTCACAGACTCTCTCTTCCCAGTGTCTCTCCTCACAGCCTCTCTCTTCCCAGTGTCTCTCTTCACAGTCTCTCTCTTCCCAGTGTCTCTCCTCACAGCCTCTCTCTTCCCAGTGTCTCTCCTCACAGTCTCTCTCTTCCCAGTGTCTCTCCTCACAGACTCTCTCTTCCCAGTGTCTCTCCTCACAGTCTCTCTCTTCCCAGTGTCTCTCCTCACAGACTCTCTCTTCCCAGTGTCTCTCTTCACAGTCTCTCTCTTCCCAGTGTCTCTCCTCACAGTCTCTCTCTTCCCAGTGTCTCTCCTCACAGACTCTCTCTTCCCAGTGTCTCTCCTCACAGACTCTCTCTTCCCAGTGTCTCTCCTCACAGACTCTCTCTTCCCAGTGTCTCTCCTCACAGACTCTCTCTTCCCAGTGTCTCTCCTCACAGCCTCTCTCTTCCCAGTGTCTCTCCTCACAGACTCTCTCTTCCCAGTGTCTCTCCTCACAGCCTCTCTCTTCCCAGTGTCTCTCCTCACAGACTCTCTCTTCCCAGTGTCTCTCCTCACAGACTCTCTCTTCCCAGTGTCTCTCCTCACAGTCTCTCTCTTCCCAGTGTCTCTCCTCACACCGTCTCTCTTCCCAGTGTCTCTCCTCACAGTCTCTCTCTTCCCAGTGTCTCTCCTCACAGCCTCTCTCTTCCCAGTGTCTCTCCTCACAGCCTCTCTTCCCAGCGTCTCTCCTCACAGTCTCTCTCTTCCCAGTGTCTCTCCTTACAGCCTCTCTCTTCCCAGTGTCTCTCCTCACAGTCTCTCTCTTCCCAGCGTCTCTCCTCACAGTCTCTCTCTTCCCAGTGTCTCTCCTCACAGTCTCTCTCTTCCCAGTGTCTCTCCTCACAGTGTCTCTCTTTCTTCCCAGTGTCTCTCCTCACAGTGTCTCTCTTCCCAGTGTCTCTCCTCACAGCCTCTCTCTTCCCAGTGTCTCTCCTCACACCGTCTCTCTTCCCAGCGTCTCTCCTCACACCGTCTCTCTTCCCAGCGTCACTCCTCTGAAGCAGTCGAGAGAACAAAGACGCACAAAAACAAGAGGCTGAAGGAGAGATACAAAGGAATCCTTTAGAGTGAACTCCCCATCCATCAATAACTTATACTGCATGTGGTCTGCGAGCTGCAACCCAGGGAGGAAGAGAGACACTGTGGCCTCTCTCAGTGAACCTGCTTCTACAGAATAGTGTGATCTGATCTCAAAGGTCTGCCATTGTCCTGCCAAAGTCGCCTGCTGCGTGCGGGGCGAGGCGCAGCCACAAAGCGCGTGCATTTCCTCCGTGTACTTGCTTTGCCACACGTAGAACGCAGTCAAGTATTCATCAAAGAGAAATAGGTTTACCACACCCTGCTGAGGGGTTAATACACAGTGTGTGTGCGTGCGTGTGTGTGTGTGTGTGTGTGTATGCGCGCGTGTGTGTGTGTGTGTGCCTGTCTGCCTGTGTTTATGCATGCATGCGTGCATGCATGTCCTGTTTACACAACCTAATTAACATAGGCTCCATATATCAGCAGAAATACCTGCTTAAATAAGCCCACTCTGACTCTGGCACAGCGAGAGTTATGGTAATATATGGTAATACAGGCTTGTCCCTCCGCTTGGGCTCCATTTAAAGATTGGCCGGCAGTTAGCTCACTCTTACTAATGCTTTAGGACTCTAAACTGTTACATTTAAAATTGAAGAGGGATAAACAGGGTTGCTAATATTAATTAATCACACACAGAAACACACACAGAAACACACACACACACACGCACGCGCACGCGCACACGCACGCACACACACACACACACACACACACACACACACACACACACACACACACACACACACACACACAGTTCTTTCATTTTCTAATATATTCCTATGCTGTAGTTTTCTCTGGCAGTTTTCTAAGCAAAATGTTGTAATCAGGTACAGGGGGTAGTTGGATTCAGAAATCAGGGAAAGGAGCTACTGAAGCCAAAACAGTTTGATAACCACTGCCTATGTCACACCCTCCTAAGGGATTTCATTCCACATTCATTTTCCCATAGCCGTTTCATAAAATCCTTCTAAAAAGAGTTTTACTTTGCCAAACCAAGCGATTCAGCTATATTTCAGAGTCAGGAGAGACCAGAGAACATTTCACTCTGACCTTTCACCCCGAACCCGCCCCCCGCCCCCCCCACCAAGAGGGCGTGACTTAACACCAAGATGCCCGACTAACTCCCTTCTCATTCTTGTGCTGAATCGGCATCTTTATCTTTTGTCTCTGTTGGCTTTGCCTCTCCTCCCTCACCTCGCTCCCTCTCTCCCTCCCTCCCTCTCTCCCTCCCTCCCTCCCTCCCTCGCTCCCTCACCTCCCTCCCTCCCTCACCTCCCTCCCTCCCTCCCTCACCTCCCTCCCTGTTCTCCTTGACAGGTATTCCTCGCTCTCTTTAGTGCCATCACACTCTGACACCTATGTACCTTTGTGCTGGCACAGCATTCCCACAAGCCTTTGGGATAACCCTTCTCTATATGTTCCGCCATTGAGCTCGGCGAATGGGATTGTCTCTCCGGGGGTCATCGTCGTGCAAACAGGAGGCTGTGACGTGACGTGCCGCGGTGACGGTTGCCAGGCAGCAGCAGCATCAGGGGTAATGGAGGAGGTGTTAAGAACTTGTCGCACTAGATTGAATCTACTTCTGCTGTTGCCTGATGGATTCGCGGGGCCTTTGGGAGCCCGGCGCCCGTGTCTAAGGCCCATCTGTGCTCCCAGGCACAACCACCGTGCGCACGACAGATTGAGCCTGAATTGCTGCTGAAGGATCATTGAGAGCAAACAGGAGGGTAAGGAAGCCATGGAAAAAAAGGCTTTCATTAACGCACAAACGCACGCACGCACGCACGCGCGCACACACACACACACACACACACACACACACACACACACACATACACACATACACACATACACACACACACACACACACACACACACACACACACAGAGACACACACACACTAACACACTAGCATGTTGAAGGTGCATGGGGAGAAAGAGCACGGACATTCTAACACGCAGACACAGATACAGTCACACACATACACACGCAAAGACACAAACTTGGACACACACACACACACACACACACACACACACACCACACACACACACACACACACACACACACACACACACAGAGAGACAGTGTTGAGAGTAAATTGCTCAGTTCTGTTAGAGAAGATTGCAATCACGAAATGGAAACAATCTCTCTGCACTGTGTGTGCTGTGCTGTGTGTGTGTGTGTGTGTGTGTGTGTGTGTGTGTATGTGTGTGTGTGTACGTGTGTGCTGTGCTGTGCTGTGTGTGTGTGTGTGTGTGTGTGTGTACGTGTGTGTGTGTGTGTGTGTGTGTGTGTGTGTGTGTGTGTGTGTGTGTGTGTGTGTGTGTGTGTGTGTGTGTGTGTGTGCGTGTGTGTGTGTGTGTGCGTGTGTGTGTGCTGTGCTGAGGCAGTATTTTCTGCCACAGAGACACTTCTCGGGGTCAGAGGTCACAGAAAGAGCCGCCATAAAAAGGCACGACTTTGTTAAATGATTTGAAGCGATGACACCGAGGCACAATTCTGCAGTCCATCCAAATATCCACACCAGATTATTATCCCACTTATACGCTGGCCACTTACCAAAGATAATAGCGTTTTCACACTTTTCATATTTAAATCCAAAACACTTTACTCGCAATACCTCCGTTTCCTTGGTAACAGGTAAAAAGGGTCCGACTATTAGCCGGAAACACAGTCACTTCTGTCCCATTAAAAGCATGCAATTCTAATGCAATAGAGATGATGTTACTCCTGGAAACTATACCACCTGGTAACACAGCAGCTTTCTGCTCCCAAACATCCTAAATAATGGACACCCTCTAACTAATCACATGTCCGATCTTCAATATTGTTGCTTGAGACGGTCCAGAGGTTTTCCTCACACCCCGAGTGTCAATATATCGATCCAGACATGTTTTTTCCCCTCCCTCTGTATTCCTTCTTCCTGCCACGGAGCCGATCTTGGATCAATCAGGCTTCAGAAATGCTGGAGAATGATGCAAGCCAACACAAATGCTTCATTTAACATTACTTGCTGCCAGCTGAGGGATCCAAACTGGCATCTCCTCAAATGATAAAACAAACAAACAGTTAGAAATGCGCTTGGCTCCAACATCATACTACATTGAGCACAGCCAGTAAGTTATGTTAGAAGTTAAATGTTTTGCTGAGAGTATATTATACATGTAAAATTCGTGGCATCTGGTGAGTTACAACTTTGCTAATCCCTCAAGACATATTTTCGGTTTGCATGAAAATCTGTCGGCGTGGTTGAAGAAAATCCGGATAATAGGGCTCTGTAAAATCAGCATAAAGGGCCGCGTTATTTTTTTTTGGTTATTCATGCTTGCCCCAAAAGATTAAAAAATATATATACTTTTATTATTTTTGAATACCGATGGATTGCCAGATTGCAACTTTGCTCAACTGCATGTATAGGAAACCAGCTCCTCATCAGCCAGACCAGTCTCTGTGGTCCTCTGATTGGATGATTGAGGCAGCTCCAATATATATTATTGTGATGCTACCCATATACGTGACGAAGGTCGGACAGACCGAAACATCGTAAGATATCTTTCAGCAGTAAGCGAGACGGTGTGCAGGAGTTTTTCAAAACTAGTCAGAAACATCAAAAAATAATGGACACCGTCCAACCAATCAAATGTTCGATGTTCAATGTTGCTGCTTGAAACGGTCCAGAGGTTTTCCACATATCTCAAGTGTCAATATATTGATCCAATATATTGATCCAGACACGTTTTCTTTCCGTCTTTGTTGTCATGGAGGCGCGATCTAGCAGGCTTCCAAAATTCTGGCTAATGATACAAGCAAACACAATGCTTCATTTAACATCATTTGCTGCCAGCTGAGACCCAAACTGGCATATCCTCAAAATGATAAGGAAAGAAAAGAAAGAACAAAAAAGAAAAAGTTAGATATCCACTTAGCCAACAATGCCATAGTACACTGAGCACAGCCAGCAGCAAGTTCTATGATAGAAGTGACGTTTTGAGCTGAGAGTAAAAGTTTAAATTCATGGCACCTGGTGAGTTACAACTTTGTTAAATTGCACGTATCAGATTTGGCTCAGTTAGAAGTGGAGCAATGGAGCTAAGGGACCAGATTAAGCCCTGCCTCAGGTCTGCCTCACAGCCACACCAATGAAAGAGGAGAGCATCAGACAAGAAAGTCCACACACACACACACACACACACGCACACACACACACGCACGCGGGCACGCACACACCTTAATAGCTATGGAAGTGCTTTTGGTTTTTCTTTTGGACTTGCCACTCATTTATTTAAACGGTCGCTTTTCTACATGTTGATGATGACCTTTCTGCCACAGGGAAATAAGCCACTTACTTTCTCTAAACTCTAGTAGAGCAGAATATACTTGAGAGGCTAATACTGAGTACTGACCTTACACCAAAAGACTTTTCAAGCGGTTCCTCTGTCGCAGACAAATTGCCAATGTGGGGATCAAATCAGGAGAGTTTAGCTGGAGTTGTTGTGGCGCGCTCCCGTCACCTCCATGGTTTGGTGTAAGGTGGTGATAAAACTCAGTCCAGCTGTCTGGACTCAGTCCTCATCTCATCTTGACGTTCAGACAAAATCAAACATGTTTAATATTATCGGTAGTCTTTAAGCCTTGGCTCATGCATGTAGTGTAGTTCAATGACGTGAACATTGCCAACCAGGGCTTTCTCCAGCACCAAAACAGGACACCAGTATATATATATATATCTCTCTCTCTCTCTCTCTCTCTCTCTCTCTCTCTCTCTCTCTCTCTCTCTCTCTCTCTCTCTCTCTCTCTCTCTCTCTCTCTCTCTCTCTCTCTCTCTCTCTCTCTCTCTCTCTCTCTCTCTCTCTCTCTCTCTCTCTCTCTCTCTCTCTCTGATAGAAAAGTCCATCTGGTGTCAGTGAGGGAAGAAAGCCAATCCAAGCCCTCAGACACCCTAAGATTGACCTTAGGGTCAGAGTTAAGGTGTCCATAAAATAGAATCGGCTGCACAAAACATAAGGTTCTCCATGAGGTTAAACATTTTATGGAAAACATAAGCACAAGATTTCAGGGTGGTTTGTGCAGCCGATTCTATTTCATGGACACCTTAACTAAGGGAAATCTTAACCTAAGGTGCTTTGTTCAACTGGGCCCTGGCCTATACAGACATCTGCCTGTGCAGCAAGGAGAGCTTAGCTAGGCCTGACACCACTCAGAGGGAAAATACATGTGCTAAGCCTGGATTAGCTCCTCTATACAGACAGCAGAGAGGTACAGAGGCGCTCTGCAGGAAGGCTGCTCACCCAGTCTTACAAAGGACACCATTCATAGTGAGTGAAATCCTCCTGTCAAGATGCCTTCATCTCTCTCCGTTTGGTCTGTCTTCTGGCTTTGTGCAGACAACATTATTGATTATCTAGAAGGGCAAAACCCCGCTCAGCCCAGGAGTCAGCCCCACCTTTTGACTTCTTCAACTTGGAGAGGACTACAAACACGAAATACTGGTGCAATATGAGAGAGAGAGAGAGAGAGAGAGAGAGAGAGAGAGAGACACACACAGAGAGACAGAGAGAGAGAGAGAGAGAGAGAGAGAGAGACACAGAGAGACAGAGAGAGAGAGAGAGAGAGAGAGAGAGAGAGATCTTCAGATTTTGTGACTATGTTACTGGGTAACAAAATGTCTTTTTGTTTTTCTGTTTTTGTTTTTGTAATTAGTAAGTGTTACTATATATACTTTGCTTTGGCAATGTAAGATCCAATAGACATGAGACATTTAGTCATTTTGCTGTGCCGTTTGAGGACAGACCACTCGTCAAAACCAAGACAAAAGACTTTCAGTGAAAGTGGGGAAAGTAAGATGGAAATGGACTTTTCACAGAACAGGGAATTATGGGAGCAAACAATGAGAGAGAGAGATGTGTTTAGAGCCTGCAGCTCTCATCCTGGGGCTGGATTCATAATTTCCTGTGAAGAAGTCCACACAGTTCACCGCTCATCTGTACACTACATTCTTTCTTTGTGTGCGTACATTTGTGGGCACTAGAACTACCCACTGAACTGTGATTGGTGGTCTAGAAGGGCAAACATACCGGTACTCAGCCAGGTGTGTGTGTGTGTGTGTGTGTGTGTGTGTGTGTTACTGTAAAGCAACATACGTTACGCCTACCATACACTAGAAAAACTTAGAAACTACTTTTAAAAGCCTAAAGTCTGACACACTCTGACAGCAGCTCACATCTAAAGACAACAAGTCGTTAAGTTTTTAGTCACAAACTGTAAGACCTACCACACACTGGAAGACTTTGAAAAGACTTTGAAAAGACTAAAGTCTGACAACCTCTCATTTGAAGTCACAGACTGTAAAATGGACCACACTGTAAATGACCCCAAGGCACAGTGCAGTTCACACGTGTAGGCTCATTTGTAATGTATTTAATTGCTAGATTGCTTTTATTTTGTCATTTCCCAAATTCCCATGAACATGTAAGTGATTTTATTTTGAAAAGACAGTACAGGTAGGCATAGGTAACGGACGCAACTTGACGGGTGGTGCAGCAGAGAACAAGGAGAAGTACACAAACGGTGGGGGGGGAGAGAGAGAGAGAGAGAGAGAGAGAGAGAGAGAGAGAGAGAGAGAGAGAGAGAGAGAGAGAGAGAGAGACATTTTGCTATGTCGTTTGAGGTCAAGGAAGTGGTAAATTCAGATAAAGATGGAAATTTTGTTTAGGACAGGCAACAATAATGGGGGGCAAACAGTGAGAGATATGTTTATTGTTTAGAGCCTGTGGTCCTAATACTGTAGATTCATGATTTACTGTGCAGTAAAGAAAAAAAAAAGGCGAAGAAAAAGCCCACACAGTTCACTGCTCATCTGTAGACACATTTGTCTTTGTACCCACAACTACTACCCACTGAACTGTAAATTAAGCAGAATTAAGGAGAAATGGGTGTAAAATTAGAGAAGGATAAACCTCCTCCCTTCTGTGTGAGTAGGTTGAAGTGGCCAATTACAGAACAAAATGAATGTGTTTATTAGAGAAAGGTGAACACGTTGCAATAATAAAACATAATGAACAGCTAAAATAAGTGCTCACAAACATTCGTTATACTCAGACTAATCACTTCGTTCTGGACTATTAATTCCCTTTTACTTGTATCTTTTGGCTATAGTTAAGGCTGTTATAATCTGCTCCTCAGTTTCCTGGTTCAACCACTCCTTCATCTCCTCAGGCCTGCCAGCCTTTAGCCATCCACCAGGTGTCCTCAGACCTTCCCTCCTCTCATCAGCCCTGCAGTCACCTGTGCGTCTACCTCCAACTCTCTCAGGCCCAATTCCAATCCGCCCCCTAAAGACTCAAGCCCTGAACCCTCAGTCCCTCTAATGGAAGTGGTCTGAAAGTGGTTGAGTCATCAAGTGTGGAAGGGATCCACATTGGATAAATAGGAGGATTGGGACAGCAGAGCCCTTTGCACTTGACAAGATGATGTTGACTCTGGCAGGTTTGGGGCTCGCTATATATTGTTTATTGTCAAGACGCTTTGAGGGATAGACTCCCTGATGAGTCTGTTCTCATCCAGGCTCTGGCTCTACAGAGTGGACAACAGGTCATTTAAAAATAAATGTAGCCTACTGCAAAATCTGCAATCTGCAACATGTGTAATTATAATTAAAATAAGCATAATAATGACATGTCACCCAACATTATACACAATGTCAATACTGTACAATACAGATTCGGTAAAACTATTTCTCATTCATCAAAAAAGTTGTGGATTGCAATTGTAATAGAAATGATCGATGATTATTCTAGGATTGTGTAAAATAACTACTTGCATTCCTCTGATATAATATTTTTGTCTAATCTGAAATCCCTATTAATGTAATGTTTCATTGTCAATTAAGGCATTCCAGCGCACTCGCAAACACTGCGTTCGTTTCGCGCGTGTGTTCTTTATTTTTTGACAGATATTTGCAGCCTTCCTCGTTTATACGTCACAACGCTATGCATTGTGGGCAATTCCCTTTCCGTAAGTGGCCATAGCTGCTCCCTTACGGTAAGGGGGAAGAAAGGGCTCACTCTGAGCCCTCATTCACTTTGCGATTTCAGCGTGGGACATCCCTAAACCCTCACTCCCTTCACGTGAACGCGCCTTTAAGGGGGTGAGTCAGTAAGGGGGCGAACTGGAATTGGGCCCCAGTCTTCTCTCTGTGTTTTCCCTTTGTTCCTCCCAGGCCCTGCCCTGTAGTTCCTGCTTTGCCCTCTGGGTTGAGCCATCCTGACGTCCAGCAGCGTTCACCCTTTGAAGGGAGCCGCCGTGCCATTTTCACGGGATACCGTGGGGCCTCCAGAAGGAGACGGGGTCCCCATGACTCCCAACACCATCTCAGCTCTCTCAGCTGCTTTTGTGCTATAGAGACTCAGCTGCCCAGCACCACACAGACTCAGCTGCCCAGCACCACACAGTCTCAGCTGCCCAGCACCACACAGTCTCAGCTGCTTTTGTGCTATAGAGACTCAGCTGCCCAGCACCACACAGTCTCAGCTGCCCAGCACCACACAGACTCAGCTGCCCAGCACCACACAGACTCAGCTGCCCAGCACCACACAGTCTCAGCTGCCCAGCACCACACAGTCTCAGCTGCCCAGCACCACACAGTCTCAGCTGCTTTTGTGCTATAGAGACTCAGCTGCCCAGCACCACACAGTCTCAGCTGCCCAGCACCACACAGACTCAGCTGCCCAGCACCACACAGACTCAGCTGCCCAGCACCACACAGTCTCAGCTGCCCAGCACCACACAGACTCAGCTGCCCAGCACCACACAGTCTCAGCTGCCCAGCACCACACAGACTCAGCTGCCCAGCACCACACAGTCTCAGCTGCCCAGCACCACACAGACTCAGCTGCCCAGCACCACACAGTCTCAGCTGCCCAGCACCACACAGTCTCAGCTGCCCAGCACCACACAGTCTCAGCTGCCCAGCACCACACAGTCTCAGCTGCCCAGCACCACACAGACTCAGCTGCCCAGCACCACACAGACTCAGCTGCAGCACCACACAGACTCAGCTGCCCAGCGTCACACAGACTCAGCTGCCCAGCACCACACAGTCTCAGCTGCCCAGCACCACACAGTCTCAGCTGCCCAGCACCACACAGACTCAGCTTCCCAACTCCAGTTCGATTGCTAGTGCCTTGGTCAGGGGCACTGACAGGAGTATTAACCTAACATACATGTCTTTGATGGTGGGAGGAAACCCAAACAAACACAGGGAGAACATACAAACTCCACACAGAAAGGACCTGGGATGGATCGGGGTTTGAACCCGGGTTTGAACACAGGACTTTTTTTGCTGTGAGGCAACAGTGTTAACCACTGAGCCACCCAGTCAATCCCAGCCAGACCTCACTGACCATCCGTCTGCCGTCTCCGCCCAACCCACAACCTGACCTCCAACGATGCTTTTCCAGCAGCCTGCCCATCCTCAGTCCAGAGTGTCTCCGGTGGTCCTCCAGACCTGTCCTGCCACCAGACTGGCCTGCATGCATGCTTCTCTCAGTCCCCCTGTCAGTCCCCAGCAGAATCCTCAGCCAACTCATCTTGGATAGAATGCAAGAATCACTGGGCAAGATATTCAGGAAGGAACAAGCAGGTTTTCGGAAGTCCGGAACTCCTGTACAGATCACATTGCATCGCTCAGAATAAGTGTGGAGCAATGCATTGAAAAGCAGACTGTTCATAAAGTTTGACTTTGAAAAGGCTTTTGATGGCCTAGAGACAGAAACATTCTGTGGAAGCTGCTCCGACATTATGGAATAGCCATGAAACTAGTCAACCTCAGCAAATGGCTTCGGAGTTCTCTCCTCCTGCACCTACACACCTGTCAGCCATCAGCCAATTAGGCCTGTGACTTTGTTCCGCCTCCACCTGCCTGCCATCAGCCAATCAGCTCCCAGCCCCATCCCATCCAGCCAGCTGTTCTCGGTTTCTCATTAGTCTCAATGCGTGTGTGTGTGTGTGTGTGTGTGTGTGTGTGTGTGTGTGTGTGTGTGTGTGTGTGTGTGTGTCTGTGCATAGTCTGCGTTCCCCTCTAAGTATTTGTCAGATCTTCTGTGTTGTTTCCGTGCCGTAGTCTTCAAAGACGTGTTACCTGCCAGATTTGGGATTCTCTGTTCCCTTCACCTGCCAGCCGTTTAGGTTTGTTAGCCTTTCGGCTTAGCTGTTCTCATCTGTACAACAAGCGCCTAAAACAACAAGTGAAGCCGTGTGGCATTTGGGTCCAGACTCCCGACTTACTGTCTGACAGCTCTAGCTAAGGAGATTTGCTCACTGCCTGTACATACTTGTTCATTGTGCCTACACAAAGAGACGTACAGGAAACTGTGGAGAGACTGCTTTTTGAGACAAGACATACAATTTTGAAGCTATCCACCTTATTTCTAGCTGCCATGATGATGCCTGATGGGTGCTTCTTCCGGTGTAATAGACTGTTTTTAACTTGACAAAAAAAAACGTCTATGAGGATTTTACAGCAGAGCCATTCTGCTCTACAGCCGTGTCGTTCGGGTGCTGGGATAACGTACTGCATTGTGGGTAGTCGGCTACTGTGGCTAATGCTAGTGGCTAGCGTAATAGTTACTTTACATGGCAGTAAAACGCCACTGAATGACCAAATTGATTGAACTTTTAACCATTTCGAGTAACACTGTTTCCATACGGACCCCCAGCGTTGGTTAGTTGTTTATAACGTGACTATATTTATAACTTTTATAACGTACTCCAGTTTCCGGTTTATAATTCGGGTCTGCAGCCGAGTATAACAAAGGAAATGGCAAGCTGCAACAATAAGTCACGTTAAACCGGACCTTGTACCCACAATTATTTTTTACAGTGGGGCATTCAAAAATAAGGTTGATAAGCTGATATTATTTCCTGCCCCCCCCTCCTCTCTCTCTCTCTCTCTCTCTCTCTCTCTCTCTCTCTCTCTCTCTCTCTCTCTCTCACTTTTTATCCCACTGCATCACTTGCCCTTTGTGATTTTTCATTTAAATCTTACTCTCTCAGGTGTCCTATTCAGAAATTGTAATTAGAACTTCCTGCGGATATCCTTAACTTTATGCAAAATAGGCTACGAGGAAGAGCTAAATGCGGTACCCTCTGCACACTGCCAATTAGTCTCAGAACAAAGATCTCCTCCTACTATCACTTGATTGGCTCGTGCATCATCAAACCAGAAAAGGACTTTATTCCCGGTGTCCAATTCATTGTGGAACAAAAGACAGTGGCGCAGGCAGGAGAGTCATGGTGCTGTTGCTGCTGTGTGTGGCGCCCTGCCTGCCACCCACAGCAACTAGTGGCATCCTCATGTATCTTCCCTTTGTGCAGTGAGATAGATCAGCGGCTGTCTCTCCACCGCCACCCAGATGGACGGCTAATTGTAATGGGAGCCCAGAACAGCTAACGATTAGACCTGAATGAAGATGGATATGGACAGGGAGGAAGGGGGGGATGGGGAGCACAAAAAAAGAGAAGAACGCGGGGAGAACAGAGGGGGAGAGGAGTTAGCAAAATGCTGGAGGACTAAGGGTGCTTTCTCACTTGGAACAATCGCTTTCGTTCCGTTCCATTCCGCGCCCGGGCAACGATTAACCCCCCCCCCCCTCTTCCCCGCTGGTCAGCTTTCACATTACAACAATTCTTCCGCGCTCGGAAACGGAACAGAGTGCACTTGCGTCATCATCAACTATGCCTGCAGTGTATCCTCACTCCGTGTGTTGTCTATGTGGTTCGGAACGGTTGGCTTTCACATTTGCAAGTGTTCCGTGCCCGGGCACACCAAAGCGTTCCCCAGATCACCTTTTTAAGTGGATCCTGTCACGGTTCCCCCCCGTTGCACGCCCGGGCGCGGAACGGAACGGAACGGAACGGAACGGAACGGAACGCAACGTTCACACTCATCAAACGTTCCGAAACTGGGGTCAATTTGGGGACAAGTGTGCTCGGGAACGGTACCGGGGGCGCCAGTGTGAAAGCACCCTAACAGGGCATTTCCTCTCTTCCTCTCTATGACGCCCCCCCCCCCCCCCCGCTCTCCCCTCCTGCCGACCAGTATCTTATTTTACTCTCAGTTCAACATGGCGTTATTCTTAGAAATGATCTCAGGATGAGTGGATGGTCTGTGAGATATAACCAGGCGCAGGTAATAAATGCTGAACAAATGGCGCTCAGCTGTGGCAAATGACCAGTGACACTAGCTAAATGGTGGGCTTAATGGCCGTGAAGGTCATGTGTCATTAAGGTTATAGAGCATTAAAGAACACTACATGTCACATAGTAGGTCGTAATGGGCCTTTGAAGGATACGCTGTGCCTGAGTAAAGCCATGGCCGGGGTGGGATGTTGAAGATCTCAGATGTAATTAGCGATGACAGAGGGGCAGTGGAGAGTGGAGCAGATAATGGTAATGACTAGGGGTGTCACGATACACTGGGTTCACGATAACGATACGATACGATTTTAACAATATTTTTTTAAACTTGAATAATGACAATATATGACTGGAAAAGTAGTATTTTATTTGAAATGCACAAATACAAAACATGCTGTTGTGGGAAATTGTTATTACAATAACAACTAGAAAAAACATGAGATTGGAGATAAGGCTTATCTTGAAATAGAATGAGTTACACCGTCACTTAGATTTACTTTGAACTAAAAGGTTTCTCAGCAGTATAAATTCTCATTATGCATCTTCAGTTTTTCTTCAAACTCAAACAACAAGACTTTTCTTAGTCTATTTTTTATGCATCTTCAGTTTTTCCTGTCAAGTAAACAGTTTTGCCAGAAACTCAATTGAATGGTTTCTCTCCTGTATAACTTCTCATGTGTCTCTTCAGAGACTTGTTCAACTGAACTACTTTCAAAACAAAGACGTTTCTTTGTCTATTTTTGAAAAAAAAAAAAAAAAAAAAAAAAAAAAAAAAAAAAAAAATCACGATATGAGATTTCATCTCAACGATACATATCGTGACGTTTTACTATCGCGAAATTTCGTGGGACGATATATTGTGACACCCCTAGTAATGACTCTATCATACACACCAGATTGCTGTCTTTTATAGTAATGATAG
>NC_139629.1:46145107-46167607 GCF_964638095.1 Poromitra crassiceps | reverse complement strand
TTGTTCATCATAATGACTTGTATTAACATGTAATGCCTGGAAACAATTATGGCTTTTCTTTGAAATCCAACCTCAAGATAGCCAGCTTAGAAAATGCACAATACAGGCATCTATAAGAGATCCTTTTCATTCATCCAATTAATCTCAGCCGCGTGTGAAACAACTCACCCACCCACCCTCAGTCACATACTGGACTCAATCTGCAGGAATTATGCTATGGCTAGTGTTTCATCTCAAAAGCATGGCTGTCAGTTGTCTGTTTGTTTACATCACTCTCATATGGATTTCAGCAACAAAGACCCGACTTAAATAGCATCGCAAATACTGCGTTGGACAAAGCCCATGTGTTTGGCATGGTGCTGCGTGCTCTGTGTAAGCAGGCAGATAGGATAATCATCCGTGGACACGGGGACATCTGTGTACATACGTTTTGCAAATCCGCGGTTCGGTTGAAAAGGAGAGAGGAGGCAGAGTGGAAGAGAGAAAGACAGCCATAGAGAGTCTCTGTGTGTCTTCCCGGTGTCTGTGCGCACACACACACACACACACACACACACACACACACACACACACACACACACACACACACACACACACACACACACACACACACACACACACACACACACACACACACACACACACCCACCCACCCACCCCCCATTCTCGGAAGCATTATGACGTGTCAGAAGAAGTGAAAATTGAGAGATATGGTGGCGTCGGTGAGCTGAGTGAATACACCACAGAGAAGTAAAGAGAGATTAAGCTTTCCTCAAGCACTAATGGATTTGCACACAAACATACAGTACACACACACACACACACACACACACACACACACACACATTGTGCGCGCACGTACACATACACACAGACACACACACACACACACACACATTCTGTCTTTTAGAGATAGAAGGGAGGCAATTTATATAGTGTCAAAAAGCACTTGTGGCATTGTTTTCCCCCCGTATGCTCTGACAACAGCAAAACCACCCAGCCATCATGTCTCCCTGCGGTGTCCCGTGTGAATCATTCTACTGAGGAGAAAAGGGATCCACTGATTACCATACGTCTCACCACTGAAAGCTATTCCCTGACAGACGAGGACCACCATACTTCTCACCACTGAAAGCTATTCTCTGACAGATGAGGACCACCATACTTCTCACCACTGAAAGCTATTCCCTGACAGACGAGGACCACCATACCTCTCACCACTGAAAGCTATTCCCTGACAGACGAGGACCACCATACTTCTCACCACTGAAAGCTATTCCCTGACAGATGAGGACCACCATACTTCTCACCACTGAAAGCTATTCCCTGACAGATGAGGACCACCATACTTCTCACCACTGAAAGCTATTCTCTGACAGATGAGGACCACCATACTTCTCACCACTGAAAGCTATTCTCTGACAGATGAGGACCACCATACTTCTCACCACTGAAAGCTATTCCCTGACAGATGAGGACCACCATACGTCTCACCACTGAAAGCTATTCTCTGACAGATGAGGACCACCATACTTCTCACCACTGAAAGCTATTCTCTGACAGATGAGGACCACCATACTTCTCACCACTGAAAGCTATTCCCTGACAGATGAGGACCACCATACTTCTCACCACTGAAAGCTATTCCCTGACAGATGAGGACCACCATACTTCTCACCACTGAAAGCTATTCCCTGACAGACGAGGACCACCATACTTCTCCCCACTGAAAGCTATTCCCTGACAGATGAGGACCACCATACTTCTCACCACTGAAAGCTATTCCCTGACAGATGAGGACCACCATACTTCTCACCACTGAAAGCTATTCCTTGACAGACGAGGACCACCATACTTCTCACCACTGAAAGCTATTCCCTGACAGACGAGGAGGACCACCATACTTCTCACCACTGAAAGCTATTCCCTGACAGATGAGGACCACCATACTTCTCACCACTGAAAGCTATTCCCTGACAGATGGACAGACACACAACATTTGTCACATGGACACTAATAGCCTAGGATAGAACAGGATGCTGGCATCTATCCATCATCACATCCATTCCATACTACAGTATATACTGTGTATAGGTCCCTATAGACTTGGCAGAGTGCAGATACAGTAGCTTCAGTCAACCTGCTTTTGCTGTTGACGCACACGCATATCAAAAACACCCTCACAGACACACACAGACACACAGACACACACACACACACACACACATGTAAAACTTCGATCAAATACATATCGTATTCCCATCAAATTAAGGTCGTTAATAGCAAATATAAATGCTGCTGTCTTGCTTTAAGCACACTTCAATCAATCACACAAACCTAGCAAGTCATTAGCTCAACGAGGACGAGACCATTTAAGTAGTAATAACAAAGAACATCCAGAAGAATCATATCAATATGGAACAATTACTTCTGTATAATGGTTGTCATTAAGGAGATACTAAACACTTTTTTCCCACTTTTCTTCTGCTTAAAATATCAATATGGACATTTAGTAGTGTTGTTGATAAATCTGAGGAATTCTTCGTGTTGTATCATTACCTACAGTATGCAGTTACTCCAAAAGTCAAACCTCCACTTCTAGATTCAAATCCCCCCCCCCCCCCCCTTCTTTCTATTGGCTAAAATGATTGGTTATGTGATGTCAGCGGTTTGTGTCGTCACCAAACAACCCCCAGCCACCTCCCACATCAACGCCCCTCCCACCATTTGTCTATAAAAGCCATGCAGACAGTGGAGACTGAGAGGAGCTTTTTGAATTGAGAGATAGATAGTGGAGTCAGAAGTCACTGGAAAACATGATTATAACATTATTATCGTAGGCTACAATAGGATTTACGTTGATATTTTACATAATCCTGGTTTTCAGACATGCAAAATGTCAACATTTTATTCTAACGATTGGATTACTTTATAATCATGAGTTGTAACCATACAGGGTTTTCGCTGTGTCCCGAGTTCAAACAGAATTTATTTTACTGGACAAATGCGTTGGTTTTCTTTATTACAGTGTTAAATGGAATGTGTGGACTGCTGGCTTGCTCCCTTTCTCCTTCTCTTCTTCCTTTGCATTGCACAGACCTTGACTGGCTGGCTGGCAAACTGTCAAAATATCTGAAAAGTGAAAATAGATCAATATCTTCTTTTGATATAGATACAAAGGACCGCTGGATCGGATTGTTGAAACGCCCATTTTAAACCTCGCTATTTGCAAAGATCGATTGGCTGTGCGTCTCTCTGGGTCTCTCTCCCCTCCCCTGCTGTCTGCACGGCGCACAGCCGCAGGCAGAGAGCCCCGCCTTCGGCTGACAGTCACGCTGGGAGCCGGGGGGGGAAACTCTGGAGGTCCACAGAGCTCTCCCATTCGCTCTGCACTATGCCCTCTCCCCACCAGAGTTCATCCTATCAAAATGTGGAGTGGGCAGATTTTCTCTAAAGTCTGAATCCAGGCTAATCAAAATGTGTGCTTTTCAAAGAATTAAATGACACAAACGTCAGATCTGAGGCCTCCGATTTGGGGAGTGTTTAGTATCTCTTTAGAAGCACATTGCTAAAATCGCATTCATAAAACACATCCAGGTTGACAGATGAGAGAGAGAATGGCACCGGCGCAGTGTGTCATATTGTTTCAGGTCTTGGCAGGCAGGAGACTCGAGAGGCTCTCCACAAAATGAACAATAATCTGCTTCAGAAGTTGTGTGCGTTTTTATAATGTAATGAAACACCTCTCTGTCACAGACTGGTGGAGACCGAACAAAAACAAGAATGGTGACACAGGCACGTGTGCGTGCACGTGCGCACGTGCGCACACACACACACACACACACACACACACACACACACACACACACACACACACACAGTTTAAAGCCATTCAGTTCATTTCGGGGGAAGGGGGTGAGAAAGAGATTAAACTTCATGCATTAGTCACACATTTTGGCACAAAATAAGCCAAATATGCTGCTATTTAGGTGGTTTTATCAACAAAGCCAGCGCTGCTGCCCACACACAGTGAACCATCGCCCCATGACCACCATAACTGAGAACATATATTACGCTGAACATTGATCCTCCCTTCCAAGAACTGTAATGGCCTCTCTACTCAGATCAGACAGTAACCATCACAGGGTCCCATATCAGATCACTACACAACATTTCATATCTCCTCCCTTCGTCACAAGATGTTTCCATTAGGAGGAATGAAACGCTAATCACATTCATCTGCGAGCAGTCTTTAATGGCGATCCTATCCCATCGCCTGATAGAGGCCCTTCTTCTTCTCCTCTCCTCTCTAATACTACAGTCGATTCAACGCTCCCATTTAGTCAAGCTGGCCTGTCTCTGTGATGATAGGATCTCTGAGCCATTACACATGATGCCACGGAGACGGAGCTGCTGCTCACACACATTAAAGACAGAGAGAGAGAGAGAGAGAGAGAGAGAGAGAGAGAGAGAGAGAGAGACTGTGGCAATAAGTGATGTGTGTGTGTGTGTGTGTGTGTGTGTGTGTGTGTGTGTGTGTGTGTGTGCGTGCGTGTGTGCGTGCGTGTGTGTGAGTGTGTGTGTGTGTGTGTGTGTGTGTGTGTGTGTGTGTGTGTGTGCGTGCGTGTGTGTGTGTGTGTGTGTGTGAGTGAGTGTGTGTGTGTGTGTGTGTGTGTGTGTGTGTGTGTGTGTGTGTGTGTGTGTGTGTGTGTGTGTGTGTGTGTGAGTGTGTGTGTGTGTGTGTGTGTGTGTGAGTGTGTGTGTGTGTGCGCATGTGATAAGCCAGGAGGTGAGTTGTCATTTCTTTCCCTCCTGCCAGGCTGAATGCGAGCGGCTGTTTGTTAGCGTGCCAGCAGCAGGCCACAGTGAAGGCGGGGGGGTGGGGGGGGGGGGGAACAGGGGGGGGGGGAGAGGAGCGGTATCGTGGAGGCAAAGGCAGCATATAGAGAGGGAAGAAGAAGAAGTAGAAGATAGATAAGCAGTGGAAATAAATAAAAAATCTCAGCAGAGTTTGTAGCGCGCCCGAGTGGCTTTAGCTCTCTGTCTAACTTTACGTTTCTATCTCTCTCTCTCTCTCTCTCGTTCCATCATCGCCCTCCCTCTCTCTTGCCTCTTGCTACACACACACACACACACACACACACACACACACACACACAAGCGGTCAGGTGGGTGGGTCAGTCCTCGGTCAGGGTTGTCATATTCCATGGTAGGACAGGGTCTCTCTGGGTTAGATTGATACAGTCTTGGAGGAAGGCTAACAGTAGATGGAGGAGGAGGGGTGATTGAGTGTGCCTGAGTGCGTGTTGCGTGTGATGGATGGATTGAGCTCTGAGAGTTGACACAGCTTGACAGACACAAGGCTCAGATTTGTGATGATGGCAGGTCAAGGCAGATCAGGGCAGGTCAGGATAGCGCGGTACAGCACAATATAGTACAGCTGATAATAAATAACCACTGATGCACACACACAAACAACAGAAACAGCATATACACACACAGCTGTGTTTTCATAGAAAACATATTATGCTCAAAACCTGTTTTGAAATGTTTCTGTCAGGAATGGTTTTGTTGTTTTTATGCTCTGTGTGTCTGTGTCCAGTTCCCATACATCAGCCCCTCTTGTTTCCCCTCCCCAAAGGTTTACCTGTTTCCCACTCTTACCTGTTCCACCTGGTCTCCGCCTCCTCTGCATCATTTACCAACCAATCTTCTGGCAGCCCATCAAAGCTGCACACCTGTCTCCACTTATCGTTAAGCTAAACGATGTATATACTTTGTGTTGTCAGTCAGTTATTAGAGAACCCAGAGCACTTCCAGGCAAAACCTGACAAAGAAGAAGAATCTGTGAAGTTTTGGGCTGGTTTATCCTAGCATACAGTAGAAAGGCTCATACAGGGAGAAAGGCAGAACATCGAGTGTGTCATGTGAAATGGGTGTGGTTTTTAGGTGTTGCCCGGAAGGCCTGTGGGATCCATATAAACGCGTCTTTGCCAGTTGGTCCCAGTGTTTTCTCCTGTGCTTCCTGCTTCCTGGTGTTTGACATTTTGAATGACATTTTGCCTGCTGCTTACTGGATTCCATCTCAGGCAACTCACTGTGTTTGTACTGTGTTGCCTGGATTGTTTGGATTATCTGATTCTGACTTGTATTTACACTTTGGTGTTTGACTCAGTAAAGAGCCTTGAACTTTGACCCCTCACAGTTTCTTGTTGCCCATAAACCACTTTTGTGCATGTGCTCAATGCACAAATAGAAACAAACATAATGCAATTTTTATTACTATCTGGTGGATAGGAAGCTTCCGTTCCATTTTTCCTACAGAGAGAAGAGAGAGATAGAGAGAGAGAGAGAGGGAGAGAGAGGGGCAGAGAGAGAGAGAGAGAGAGGGAGAGAGGGGCAGAGAGAGAGAGAGAGAGAGAGAGAGTGTTCAGGGTTGGGTTTCTATTTACAGACCAAATCCCACATGATTCCTCTCCCATTTTCATCACTTCCCTTCAGACCTTCAGACCTTCATACCCTAAGTGCTTCTGTTTGGACCACAATCCTTTGCTGCAAGTTGTCCCCTCCCCCTCACCCCGGAAGAAATCACCTCTTGAAGTGTGTGTGTGTGTGTGTGTGTGTGTGTGTGTGTGTGTGTGTGTGTGTGTGTGTGTGTGTGTGTGTGTGTGTGTGTGTGTGTGAAGAAATCAGACTGCAAACCCTCATGAATCCCAGTCTGAACAGGGGTCAGAGGGCAGAGTGCACATGGGCAATATGGGGGGGGGTTGCTGCGGGGTTCAAATTTCAGATTGAGGAGAGATTTGGGAGTCCCATAAAAAAATATTATGAGCAGTTTAACTTGAGCCTTCTCATTTAATACCTGTAGTAGGGTGAAAGGGAGATAAAAGTATGTTTGCCTGCAAAGAATGCATATCAGGCTGTGTGACTGCATGGCCACAAGTATGATTGTGTGTGTGTGTGTGTGTGTGTGTGTGTGTGTGTGTGTGTGTGTGTGTGTGTGTGTGTGTGTGTGTGTGTGTGTGTGTGTGTGTGTGTGTGTTACGAACTTAACTTTACCACTATTCCTTCAGAAGTTGTAGTTGTCATAGACTGTGTTGCATAGTTGATTGCTCTATTGCTGACAAAAATGTGTTATTGTAAGTCGCTTTGGATAAAAGCGTCTGCCAAATGACGTAATGTAATGTAATGTGTGTGTGTGTGTGTGTGTGTGTGTGTGTGTGTGTGTGTGTGTGTGTGTGTGTGTGTGTCGCTTGCATGTGTGTGTTTGTGTTGAGGATGGAGGGTAGTGTATTAGTGGCAGTGTGTAAGTCTGCCACTCTCTGGGGGAAGTGTGATTCATCGTGGTCTCCTGCTGGCAGCAGGTTCACCGTGAGAGCTGAGGCCCTTCAGCACCATGGAGAGCTGCTGGAGCTCCTATCTATAGCACAACGCCCGCAGAGCACAGCACACATTCACCCTACTCACACAGCTCAATACTAGCATCTGTTTGCACCATGCTCGCCAACGCCTGATCACATTATCCCTGCAGAAAACAGCAATGTCTATAGCCTATGGAAGGGCGGCTTTAGCTCAGGAGATAGAGCGGGTCGGCCTATGACGCAAGGGTTGGCGGTTCGATCCCCGCTCCCTCCCAGCTGCTGTCGCTGTGTCCTTGGGCAAGACACTTAACCCTCCTTGCTCCCGATGGTGTGTAGGCACCCTGCGTGGCAGCCTGCCGCCATCGGTGTATGAATGGGTGAATGTAGACTACCTACTGATTGTAAAGCGCTTTGGATAAAAGCGCTATATAAATGCAGGCTATTTACCATTTACCTATGCTTTTTTTTTTAAGTAGTGTAGTAGGCTATAGGCAAGGCTTTTGCAGAATTAAAGGGATGGTCTCCCCTTATAGGTACATGCTGCAATTTGTGGTCCATAGCTAAAGCTCAAATTCAAACAAGCAGCAATATGAATATTTTAGCCTAAGCTGCCCCAAAACTGCATGTACTGCATGTTTCATACTTACAGAATGATTGTATTTATTTAAAAGCCATCCCATTATATGCATTATTTATTAAAGACCCCCCTAAAGTCAAAAATCAGTTTTTCTTCTTGTTCCCTCAGTTGGATGTTTAAGCTTCACTGTGCAGAATGATGTCTGTGCAGAGTTTGACACTAGAAACCAGGTGGTAACCAGCCACAACCAATCCTTCATTAGGGTCTGGAGGCTCTGCTATCCACCAATGATTCGGTGACATATTTTTCAGCCCAAACTGATTGGTTACTGTCTGTGTCAATCATCAAACTACTTTGACAATTCTGCGCCAAAGAACTTAAATTGATAAGAACTGAAGGTGATACCTTGTTCCACCAATTATTCCACTGCAGCCCAATGACAGCAGCGCTGTTCTCTTTGTGACGTCTGTTCTTACTTTGTTAAACTCTTTGTCTGGTCCAGAGCTGGAAGTCTGCCAGAAACAGCTGCCATGACAGTCTGCGCGCATCGATAAAAATGTTATTTTAGAGCCACAATGGTTATAAATATCAACAACTAGTCAACAGATATCAAAGCAGGTGGGCTTTATGGAAAGAGCGTGACTCGAACTGGTTGGCAGTTATATCAAAGTGGTCAGTCAGTGGCATTTTACTGCCACATAACTAACGTGCTAACAGCTAGCTACTAGCCTAGTTATTAACATACATGTTGTTGTTGCAGCGCTCTAATGCGTTATCGGTAATATCAGATTAATTATTAATAAGGTCCCACCACCTTCATCGACCAGCCAATTAGGTGTCCCGGACAGTATCTGTCCTGAATAAACGCAGTGGATGGGCGCGTAGGTCCAGACCCATATGAAGACTCTTCATATCAGTTCAGTTCAGTTCAGTTTCAGTTCAGTTTTATTGATATCCCGAAGGAAATTAGATTTGCAGCAGGCATCAACAACATAGTAAACAAAAAAAAACAACATCAGACGACATCACAGATTATAATAAACATGACAGCTGCAATAGCTACGGGAGCGAACAGGTTTGAGCAAAAAAAAAAAAGGAAAAGTACATTGCCCCTACAAGACACTGACAACATTGTGCAATAATGCACTGATAATGCAATAGAGTGCATAAGCAGAGACAATCAAGGAAGATTCAAAAGAACTAGCAATAAAAATACTATTAATAAAGTGAGATGCATTAAAGTGCATGGTAATAATGTAACCTAGGGATGTCAATTTTCGGTTAATTTCACTTTCGATTAACCGACGCTAATAATCGATTAACCTATCGGTTAATTCATAATTTTTTAATATTAAAAAAAAAAAAAAAAAAAAAAATTTTTTTTTTTTTTGTGTGTCTATTTACTCAATGAACTCATGCCCAAACAAGGCGTGTCTATTTAGATGCTGAAATGTTAATGCTTTTTGTGTTAGAAATTCTAACACAAAAAGAATTTGTGTTGAAATGTTGATGCTTTTTGTTAATGCTTGTTAATGCTTTTTGTGTTAGAAATTCTAACACAAAAAGCATTAACAAGCATTAACAAAAAGCATCAACATTTCAACACAAATTCTTTTTGTGTTAGAATTTCTAACACAAAAAGCATTAACATTTCAGCATCTAAATAGACACGCCTTGTTTGGGCATGAGCTCATTGAGTAAATAGACCAAAAAAAAAAAAAAAAAAAAAAAAAAAAAAAAAAAAAAAAAAAAAATTTAATATTAACTGATAGACCGACAGCAATAACCGAACAACGACGTTAGCGACGGTTAATCGATTAACGGTTAACCGTTGACATCCCTAATGTAACCAGTGCATTAAAGTGCATAATACAGAAACAATATTGATAATAAATAACATAATAAAAAACAAGGCATTGAAGTGCAAATGCATAAGAAGTAGTATGGGGTGTGCAGACAAGCCTAGCACAGGAGATTAAGCCTGTCTATGGCAACAGGAATAAAAGAGACCCTATGGGTCTATGATGATGACCACTGCGAATCGTATGGGGCTGGATACCAGGCTACTGTTCTCACAATCGTCTGCTGAAAGTGTAAAGTTTCTCTGGGCTCACTGAAAAGGCGGTTTTCAACTAGCATGATTCATGACATCACGAATACTGGAGCCAATCACTGTCCAGCATTCAGCAGTGAAAGATTCTCACTCCCAACTCGTCATATGCTGCAGATCGGTCAGGAACCCTTGTCATCACTTTGTCACGAGTTAGGAGTGAGAATGTGTTGAAAGCCCGTGCTGTATGCTGTGATTGGCTAGTTACGTTCTAGATCACTTTGATTGGTTGCTTTTGATTTTTTAAAAAGGGAGGAGGGGAAGTCATCTTAAGGATTTTAACAAGATAATACGGTATCCTTTTTGTGTGGGGAAAAACCATCAGACACAAATTATTATTCAAAGTAGAGTCTTTTAGATACATCTTGAAACATGATTTTAGAGGTTTTTGAGAATACAGTAAGGCTCATTTCAGCACCTTGAGCAAATCTCCTGCCATTGTTGAGTTCCACGTTGAGGAATGCACGTGTTACTACACTGTCCATAAAAAATGATGCATCGTAAAAATAGCCATAAGTGGTAGTAAAGTTCCATTTTTATTGGGAAATCTGCCCCAGACCAGTGAAGCCGAGCTGGTTTGTGCTCAGTCGCTCAGTCTCTCCCCAGGCCTCCAGCTCTCTACCATCCATCCATCTACACTCTCTTCTGACATTTCACGGCCAGTCACTCAGAGGGAAGTGACTCTGGTGACACATGGCTCTCCAGGGATGGAACAATCATCTACAATCACCTCCACAAATGTCACTGCCATTCCCTGCCAGGAAGAAGGAAAAAGGGAGGGAGCGAGACACAGATGGAAAGAGACAGAAGACAGACAGACAGACAGACAGACAGACAGACAGGAAGACAGACAGACAGACAGACACAGATCTATATATAGCTGGATAGATAGCTAAATAGATAAAAGAGAGAGCAGGCAAGAGAGAGTGAGAGAGAAAGCAGGGACACAGGATATAACATATGAAAGGATAGCAGAGAAAGGAGAGACACAACCTACAGAAAGAGATACAGGCAGCCATGTTTATATAATATGCTAAGGGTGTTCATGTGGTTAAATACACCTTAAGGATTTCTTAATGTGGATTAAGTCAGATACACTGGAGCTATAGTAATCTCAGCTCTCCCTCAAGGTGGCTCAACAGAGACATGATCCGATTGTGATCTTGATTCGCCGGGCTTCACTGAGACTGAGACTCAGACTTAAGGAAATGAATTGCTAAACAGCTGTCCTTATTAAACAGCTGTCCTTATTAAACAGCTGTCCTTATAGGAAACTCCTTATAGGAAACTCCGGCAGTTCAAAACCATTTTTTTTGTCTGACGGCTATGATGTCTTATTTAAAGATACAAGCTCATGATCCTCTGTTAAATGAGCAATACGAACAATACAGACAACTGTCATTTGCCTTTGACATTGTTCACTGTCCTTTGTACATACTGTGTATGTCTATATGTATTCCCTTAAAAAATAAAATAAAATCAGTTTTTATGAAACACCAACACACAGGAGGACTGACTGCTATTAATTATTCTATACTTTACATTCATATTGTGTTTCAGGACAACAGCTAAAAACATGACAAATCATTACTCCAAAGGATTTGGGAGTTTAGGGCAACATACGCGTATGTTTTTGCCCAATAGGCGATGTCAATGCTAACGAGCAAAGAACATGCAGCCAGGTGGTGCTGATGCTGATGGTAGGCAACATTGATCTTGGATGCAAATTAACAGCGGGGAATGTTGTGGTTATCAAGGTCAAAATGACCAATTACTACATACAACTCCTATCCTAACCCTGGCTTATATCGATGAAATAACGTTTTGACTCATGCTTTATTCAGGCGCCAAGGCTACAGAGACTGAAAAAAATAAAAAATACAATAAAAAAAGAAATAAATTGATTCCCCGCCCAGTGAGAATATGATGAGGCCTGTAGCCTATGAGTGAATAACTGTCTCTGAATGGTATAGTAAGTACCTTGTTGACCTTGTTTTGAGCAACTCTACGACTGAACACGGTCTAGTGAACGGTGGAACGATGTTAACGGGCCGTAAGCAGGAAAATGATGTGTGAAAATGACAGGTGAATGTGCCTGGCAGCTGCCCGTATGGCCGGTCTGTATGGCTCTTCCAATAGATTTACTGTCATGCACCTCCATATATTGCCTCACTCCACCGCCTCCTATTGTCCACTACAGGAGGAAATGGCTACGGTAATTTATTGTGTTCACTGTGCAGCGTCAGGGCCTGGGAGCTTCTGTGTTAGCTTTAAATGGACCATTGTATTGCTGGAATGCTAAGGAGGAGTACCTCTGATGTTTACTGTAACGTACAGTAATGGCATTTCAAAAATGCTGCGACAGCGTCTCGCGCCTTCCACTCTCATGTCGCCGCGTATGATTTCATAGACATTACGAGAGCGGAGCGATTTCTATGTTTATGCATTTGCTGTGTATGCATTAGCGTGGCTACATGCTTATTATTATGCCCCACGGGACCGTTTGAATTTTGCATTGTTTTACTGAAGAAAGGTGCTGTGCTGTGATATGCTGCTACTTTTCACCGCTGCGCAAGCGAGCTGGAAGGTGGGTGCTGAGGGTGCTGCAGCACCCCCTGTTGGCAAGAGATGGGATTTTCGAAATTGTTGGATTTGGCTGTCTTGTGTTTATAACAGCAACAAAATGCATTAAAAAACAGTTTGTGCTTCCCAGCTCTAATCTTATTTCATACGCTCTCTCTTCAAAAGTGTTTGATTTTCATCATAATCTGGTTTTCCATAATAATAATAATAAGTTCAGTGTTTCTGCCTGTGTTGCTGTCTGTTGTAGTGTAAAACGACTAAAGGGAGAGCAGGTGGTTACATGAAAGTGAGTGAGAAAAGGAGAAGATACTGGATAATGACATATAACTGTATAATCCTAATGTTAATTTCAAATTAAATAATCCCCTAAATATGGCTAAAAGTCCAAAAAACTTAAACTCTAAATTTAAAATTTTCTTCAGCACCGAGAGTCGCTTCCTTACAGCACCCCCTACCTATAAGTACTTCCAGCGCCACTGCCGCTACGGACACGGCAGTTTATCCTTTTATGGACAACAAAACAAATAATCATTTGGGTGTGCCTGCAGAGCAAAAGGATGGTACATTTTTTTTTTATAATCTGTTGAGGCAAAACTTAAAATTCTAGCCGCTGGGTAAATTCACCACCACCCCAACATTTGAGCTGGATCGCCTAGTTAAATCAGAAGAATTAATCCGTCGAGAATCTTTTCAAATAAACAGAAGATTGGATTATTAGGTGCTTACTTATTCATCCCCACACATAAAAGCCAGCGAAACTGCAAATCCATGGCAAAATCCAATTTCTCTGCCTTGCAGGGTGCACCCTGGAGCAGACGTATAGGTTATTTCCCCATTTACATTTGTCAAGTGGAGGGGATGGGAGAGGGAAACACACAGATAAGTTGATAAAGTGAAGGGCATTACTCTGATACTGCACTGCACCTAGAGGAAAGGTCATTATCATCATTCACCACTTCACAGCCAATCCTACAGTGACTCACATTGAGGGATGGCCACCGTTTCTCCATAGCACCCGTGCAGTGAGCTGCATGGGTCACTGGAAAGGAGTAACTCAATTATGTAGAGACTCATCTTAACATTTACTTTCTACAGGCTTGTGTTTGATATCTTGGTAGTTTATCAATGCGTATCTGACGGCCCAAAAATCAAATCTAGCAAGAGCAAGAATACCAACCTATCTCGATTATGCTCACGACTCTTACAAGTAGAGCCCCTCCCATATATCGGTCGGGCCCCATATTGGCCTATCACAAATTGTATTGTATCGGCCTATGTTGTCCGATATGCGCCATTTCTTTTTGTTATATAGGCAGCATTTTATGTATATTTGATCGTTTATCTCAATTCAAGGTATGTTATATATTTGTTCTGTTTGTGTTTTTTAATTGATAGTTATTTGTCATTTTTAAATTCCCAGTGAAGTTTACTGTTTGAGTGCAAGGATGTAATTTCGGACAATAAAGTTTAAACTGTAGAATATCCTGCCTCCTTTCTATATCTTTGTTACAAGTGTTTCATATTTGATGGATCATTGCCATTTTTATTTATTTATGTACATATTGTATATATATAAAGAATATGGGCCGATATACCGATATCAGATTTTTTTACTTCCTAATATTGGTATCGGCATCGGACCCAAAAATCCAGCATCGTTTGGGCTCAACGTAGAGGTAGTGAAGCCATAACATAAAGGATATAAGGAAGAGTCAGACCATTAAGCAGCGCGAGTACAGTCCTTGTCAGGAGGCCGGTGAATAATTGCAAGGGACCCATTACAAGTCTTGTCCATTTCTGTGCGTGTGTGTGTGTGTGTGTGTGTGTGTGTGTGTGTGTGTGTGTGTGTGTGTGTGTGTGTGTGTGTGTGTGTGTGCGTGCGTGCGTGTGTGCGTAATTAGCGGCTACCAGAGTGCTATCAGCAGAACGCTTCAGTGAATCCACTTCCAAGAGCATCCAGGAAGTGCAAACACAATTACCAGAAGAAGAGAAAGAGCATAACAACATTTAAATATGAATTAGATCTGAGATAAGATGAGTCCCCCAAGCTTGCCCTGCTGACTGCCTGCATGGCAGCTAATTCACAGGGAGTGCTAACTGCCATTAACACATTTGTGCTGTGTGTGTGTGTGTGTGTGTGTGTGTGTGTGTGTGTGCGTGCGTGCGCGCGCGCGCGCGTGTGTGTGTGTGTGCGTGTATGTGTGTGTATGCACATGTAGTCACATATGTACAGTACGTGGTGAGTGTGAGAGAGTGATAGAGACAGAGTAGTGTCTTTGTGTGTGGTTGTGGACACACTCCTGAGCTTCCGAGCAGCAGAGGGCTGATATGAGAGGATGTATGGATGAAACCAGTAATGGCTGTTGGTAATTGAAATTGTAGATCATCTATCTCTGTGAGCCTGGGTACACAGCGCTGTGGGGGAGAGGAGGATGGGGTGGGAGGAGGGGGGACACAATTACCTTGATATGTGGTTCAATTATAGTGCTAACGAGGACTTACTGCGCTTAGCTTGAAATATCTTAAGAGAAGTTTGAAAGAGGGATCTCTTTTATTAGATGCGAGACATTAGAATAAAATATTCAGTGTTCCTCATTATTGAACTGTACGTCATGTCACCACATATAGAATATAGGCCTGTACTCATGACACCTCTTTCACATGGGCATCAAACTGACACTGCTGGTGAGGTAGTCTCGCTAGCCAGCCTCCCCTCCCTCCCTCCCTACCGTGAGAGGAGTCTGGCGCCGCAGGTCTCCATAACTGGGGTAAACCCTCCCCTGCTCTACTCTGCTCTCCCATTGGAGCGACTGTTTCAGTCGCTGCCGGATGTCCGCTCCCGGCTTATTACAAGCTCTGTCATTGGCTCCGACCATGTCAATCAGAGCGGCTTCCGCTCCTTCCTCCGTGTGTGTCGCTGTAAATAGTGCCCTGCCGCCTCAGTGAAAACAACAACGCTAGCTAGCAAGCTAACGGCAGAAACCTACATGCTAGCTCCTTGCTACACGCTGAAAACGGCAAGTTGGATTGTTTGAAACTATTTTCCAAGGGCACTGCCGCTAAGCGCCGCCCATCGCAATCCCACTATGGACACCTGCGGCGCCAGACTCCTCGGACGGAAGGGAGAGTAGGCTGGCCAGCGAGACTACTGGTGAGGTGACTACATCCTAAACGCGCTTCCCGGGGGATTTTGGAGCACCCCGACTCGATCTAACGTGGTTGCCGAGGCAATCGGACCTCGCTCGTTCCACAGATATGAATGGGTGAATTTTGGATACAGCCTCCAATAGTGGGAATTGTCCAGTGGAACGATCCAGCTGCTACTATAGGTCTCCCGACAGTGTGTGATGTCACATGTGATGACTAACTTTGATTCCAATCAGGGTTCAAGGAGAGAGATGGTGAGAGAACAAATGATGAATGAGACAGCAATTACCATTCTGCACAAAAGCTGCCACAGACAGAAGAAACGCCTCATCACTTATCCAGCATGGATGAGAAACTCTCACTCTCCCTTTCTCTCTGCCTCTCTCTCTCTGTGTGTGTGTGTGTGTGTGTGTGTGTGTGTGTGTGTGTGCGTGCGCGTGTGTGTGTGTGCGTGTGTGTGTGAGCGTGCACGCGCGTGTGTGTGTGTGTGTGTGTGTGTGTGTGTGTGTGTGTGTGTGTGTGTGTGTGTGTGTGTGTGTGTGTGTGTGCGCGTGCAAAGTCAGAGAGGCAGCTCAAGCCATCTCCTGACAAAGATGATGGAATCGGATGAAAAGCAGCATTGAGTTGGATTGCGTTAACAGGAGCAAAGTGGAAAGATATCAAAATATAGGCTTATGAAATACTAACAGACTGTCTGAATGGAGGCTATATCAGAACAGAGAGAGATACGCTGATAAAGGGCAGGGCATTGCTACTACTGTATTATATGCTATTGTACCATAAAACTTCCAATAATGCCCGGGGCTTTTATTTACCTCAGTAACAAAGAGTATCAGCGCTTTATTAAAAACAGACTTTTATTAGAGACAGGCCATTATTGATTTGTGCAGGGGCCATAGTACCCAGTCTGCCTAAAAGTGATTGTATTTACCAAAAATGTATATCTTCTATTTATGGAAGGTTTGTCAGGGCATCATTGTAAAAGAGGGCATGGGCTCAATTGACCACCCTGAAGTTGAATAAATAAATATTATTGACATCATTCTATTCTATTCTATCTTAAACCATTTTTATAGTATTTTTTTTTAATCCAAACTCGATCCCGTTTGAAATCCTCTTCTTTCTTTTAATTTTTTATAACTTTATTTTTAAGGTTTTTGTTTTAGAACAGAATGTTTGCATCAAATTCCAACACTTCTCCACAAGATTGACAACATTTTTACAAATCCAAACACAAACCAATAATAAAAAAAAATAAAAAATAAAAATAAAAACATTCAGGTCATCATCATGGGTGTTACAGAGCAATTGTTAGTTTTTCAACAGTTAGCTTTGTGTTAAGTTATGTTCGGTTACTTGTTCCATTCAGCTTCAGAGAGAGAGAGAAGTAGAGAACGAAAAATAGAGAAAAAAGGGAGCGAGACGTACACATGTATAATATATAATACCTTCGATGTGAAAATACACATGGGCCAAACGAGCATGTCTGAGGCTAAATGGGAGTAGAAGCTCTTCCAATATTCATATGCGCCAACCATTTGGACCAGAACCTATGAAATTTCTCCTTACTCAATCTTAGATAGAAGGTCAGCTTTTCCATCTCATATATTTCCTGTACAATTGCTATCCACTCGTTTTTTGTTGGTGGGTCCTGGTTTAGCCATTTTCTTGTTATTGTTTTTTTTGCTGGCTACAAGGATTTTTCCTCAATTTTGCGGAGGTATTTATCTTGGGGATTAAATTAGATTGGTATATCACCCAGGTATATGGTGCCAAAACTGTCATCTATTTCAAAACCCAGTATTAATTTGATCTCTGATATTATTTTTAACCAGTAATCTTGGATTGCTGGGCATTTCCAAAATATGTGATAGTGATGAGCCATCTAATTGAAATCCTCTTCAATCACATTCGTTCCCAGTTCCTATCCCGTTTCATGTCCTTGCCTTGCTTGACCCCCTGCTGGGACTGATCTCCACAGGTGAAAGGATGCAGGGCTGTGTGCAGAGATAAGGCTGGAGCTGCGCAGAGACTACAAACAAAGGGTCAGCGCCTGGAAGGTGAGGGGTCATCTTCACTCTGCAGGACAGCCCAGGGTCACAGCGACAAGGTGAGACTGGCAGGGAGGCTCCAACACAGATCGCTCCCGCAGATGAAAGAATGGCAAAGAAGAAAAATGGAAGAGAAATAATTGGGGGAAATGAGATCTAAGCCAGGAAAGACTGAAGGGGGGCGGAGGAAACATGAAAGCTGTGGCAGTGTGCAAAGAGAGAAGCCAGTTGACTTGAGGGTGACCCAGACCCAGGCAGAGACAGACACCAAATGAGACAGAGAGGAGGGGGAAGATAAATTGGTCGAAAAGAGAGGAGGGAGAATGGTAAGGCACATTTCAGTGCGTCAGACACACTCTGCCTCCCATCCAGGTCACTGTGACTGTGTTTGTTTGATTCCACTTAACTTGGTCAGACCATTTCCTCCTGTCGCAAAGAGCCTGGACGTGTGTGTGTGTGTGTGTGTGTGTGAGAGAGAGAGAGTGTGCGCATGGGCGAGTGTGCATGGGCACAGCCTTGTTAAGAGAAGAGAGGCACGCAGCAGAGCTGTCCTCTCCCTATCTGCTGGCCTAGTCACTGTAAACATCTCACAGATTCACGGGCAGACAAGCAGAACAAAATACGCACACATGCACGCACACGCACACACACACACGCACACACACACGCACACACACACGCGCACACACACGCACGCACGCGCACGTGTGCACACACACGGACCAAAACGAGAGAAACAGACAAACCACAACTTTTCAATGGGAGCAACAGAGGGCAGGTCCTGCGCAGCTAGAACTTTTTATATTTGATTTGATTTGGTCTTTACTTATCTCGAACACATCAAACACATAAAATCACCATAAAGACAAAATGTAAAATAAGTCAGTCTTCATCAAGGAAAAACAAACAAATAAACAAACAAGGATGAGTTCAAGAAAGGTCGAAGGAAGCAATGCAGGTCCTGCCACTTCCTTACAATATCATAACATATTAAAAATCTCTTACAACCTAAAAAAAAAAGAAGAAAAAAAAGAAAAAGAAATAAGATAAGGCTAAAAAAAATCAAAAAAATCAATAAATCAAATAATAAAGCTAATAAATAAATCTAAACGTTCACTAAGCGCAACTTTCTACCTCAGTTCTGTATTTGTCTATCAATCTTTTTGCGTCTGTTTTTGAACTGTGCGATGTTATTGCTCCATTTCATTTAATATACAGTAGCAGCACTCACTGCACTTGCAATTACAAGTTACAAGACTTTTTTATTGGTTCAGTTTGGCAACCAGGGAGCTGTTATAGAACCACATTTTCATAGCACAATCCAATATGAATATGTCAATAAAGTAACCACATGCACCAATCCAAGTAACTCACCATGAGTCCCTGGTGGTGCCACAGGTCTGGAGTGATTGAATAGTCTGAAATATTATTGAACTATTGAACCTTTCCCCCAAAGTAGATGGGAATTAATTTAATCATGATTCACTGGTCTTGGTTACACTATCCGATCAATGAACACAAACCCACTAAAACTAAGGCAGGATAAATTCTTCTTTCAGATCTTCTCATGAAATCTCAACATTTTGTTGAGCCTAACCTGACAAAGCTTTGTAAACTGAGATTCATCCATCCTCCATTTCAGCACCAAGGCCAGTTCTTATTCTCTGTTCTTTGATATTGCCTGTTGTCATAGGAACGCAGCATACAGAGCACAGTGTCACTGCGCTTAAGAAGAGGGTTACAGCATCAGCAGCAGGTTACATGAGAGTGGTAGCAAAAGGCATTTGTGGTAGCACGGCCAGTAGCCTACAGTTAGCATTGCTGCTAATCTTAGCAGTGGTAAACTCTCAGCCAATTACTGTAACTTCAAGTCTAATTAGTACTCCACCACTTGACCATCACAAGTTGGGAAGCACTTTTCTTTTTGGTAAGCTACTGTATGTATAGGCTCCTATTGTGTGTAGTGATGGCCGGGTTAAATGCAGAGGATAATCCAATTGTATTTGTACAATGACAATAAAGGAAGTTTTAGTTTTGTTTAGTTGGTTGACAATTCATTTTAAAAGTACAATTCCATGGTTGCAACACCAAAGTAGATGCACAATTAAAAGAACATCAAGGATCACACACAAAAAGTCACAGGACTTATTTCCATTGACCTCCTGTGCTTATTGTAGTGAGATGTTCTGCAGGTGTGTGAATGTGTGTGCATGGAGATAGTGGAGTACAGCATTTGGGGAAATCCTGGGCCTGGGCACCAGAGTATCTCGAAGAACTTTTACCCACCTGACTACTGATCCTTATACCAGTGTCAGATTCGCTACACTAGACCTGGTGTTTTGTGCCTGTGGGCCTCTCTGACCTGTGGGAAGAAGTTTGGAAAATACTTTGGGGCTACACCGTGTACAAGTGTGTGGACCTGACAGAGTTTTAACTGTGTCACTCTGGACTCCACGGGGAAGCCAGTTTAGCTGCGCAAACTGGTTCCTCTCTATGTGCTCTTGTGGACTGAGGACCACTCTCATCAGTTGGTTTGTTTCTTCACCTCTACACTGCACAACACAACACAACACAACACAACACAGAGTCAAATGAAACAAAAAAAAACACTTCAAGTATCAGACAATAGAAAAATACCCAACAATGGTAGTTCTCACACCATCGCTGAATGCGGTCTTCTGGGGCGAGCAGAAGTTGGGTAACGCACAATTTGCTGCTCATCTCTCCTTGAATCATGTAAAATGTCTCTGTCAGATTGTTGTATCTGTGGCCTCTGGAATATTGGCTCGTTGCAGGCCTGGCTTATCACACGCTGTTTTACGCTGTCTGACTTATTGACTGTGAGCATATTGGCAACCATAGCTGTTCTCATCAGTGTCAGACACAACAGCAACATCGACTGTAGTGATCCACGAGCAGGTCTGATGGAGAGCCGCTCAATGCAGCTTACTAGAGCCGGGCTGCTGCCTCTAAAGCTGCTTCAGGCTGGTCAACGGTGCTGTCCAGTCAGAGCTCAGGCTGGTCAATGTGGTGCTGTCCAGTCAGAGCGCTGGAGATAACAGCAATGTGTCGTCTCCATGTGACGTACCCATCCACAGGAAGTCAACACGGTCACAGTGAAACTAGTGTATGCCCATTTAGACATGCAGCAGTATATATGGGCAACATATCAATATATTATATTGATATATCGTGACATGAAACTTAGATTTAGTCTTTTGGATATTGTAATATCATGATATGGCGTAAGTGTTGTCTTTTCCTGGTTTTAAAGGCAGTAAAGAGATAATTAAACTTTTGAAAGTGTTTTTTGAACTCACTAGACTGTTTTAGCTATTTGCCTCTAGCCAATTTGTCATTCATTATATCTACATTACTGATGATTATTGATCACAAATCTTATTGTGTAAATATTTTGTGAAAGCACCAATCGTCATCCCGACAATATTGTCACAATAGACCTTATTCGATAAACCCCGGACGTGTGTGTGTTCATGTATCAGTGTTTGTGGATGATGGTAGCTGTCTGGATGTGTGTGTTCATGGAGAGAAAAGTAGGCTGCAGGAGAAACTAGGGCATCACTGAGACTCCAGAGAGGTATCTCCAGCACAGCCTTCTGTCCTACTTCACTGCCTGAGAGTGGCGTGTGTGTGTGTGTGTGTGTGTGTGTGTGTGTGTGGGGGTGTGTGTGTGTGTGTGTGTGTGTGTGTGTGTGTGTGTGTGTGTGTGTGTGTGTGTGTGTGTGTGTGTGTGTGTGTGCGTGCGTGCGTGTGTGACTCAACAGAGGGAGCACCCTGGGCAGTCAGGGGAAAGCTTCGGGGCACTGGAGGAGGAGAGATAACACAGGCGAGCTCCAGGGAGGCTACCTGCGGGAGAGACGAGGCCCAGTGACAGGCCTCTTTGCTGGGGTAGATTGGTTATGCAGAGACTCCCAGGGTATAGACCAAATGTCAGACAGTCTGTGCACACACGGGGGAAAACTACTCTGAGGTGTATTCAAATGTGTCACCTATGTGTGTGTGTGTGTGTGTGTGTGTGTGTGTGTGTGTGTGTGTGTGTGCGTGTGCGTGTGCGTGTGCGTGTGCGTGTGCGTGTGTGTGTGTGTGTGTGTGTGTATGCTCCAAGCAGGCAGATGACTCATAACAGGAAAGAGAGCTGAACAGGCCTAGCATAGACAGGTGGGGGGGGGGGGGAGTGTGTAGGTGGGTGTTTTTGTTTGGTTGCATGGGCGAAAGAAATAAGCGGTAGACTAGTGTCATTGTAAACACAAGCTGCACAGTTCCACTGCAAAAAATGCACACTATAGGCCTGTATATCATCACAGCACGTAGCATACTCTCTCCACACAGTCTACTACACCTACTACACCTACTACACCCCCACATCCACACCATCGCACTTTTTCCTGTGAATGGTAAATGGTAAATGGTCTGCATTTATATAGCGCTTTTATCCAAAGCGCTTTACAATGAGTAGATAGTCTACATTCACCCATTCATACACCAATGGCGGCAGGCTGCCACGCAGGGTGCCTACACACCATCGGGAGCAATTTGGGGTTAAGTGTCTTGCCCAAGGACACAACGACAGCAGCTGGGAGGGAGCGGGGATCGAACCGCCAACCCTTGCGTCATTGGCCGACCCGCTCTACCTCCTGAGCTAAAGCCGTC
>NC_139629.1:46125107-46132607 GCF_964638095.1 Poromitra crassiceps | reverse complement strand
CTTGAAAAATTTACTTTTGAACCAGAGCACCTAGAATAATGTATGAAGACACTTTTCGGTGTAAGTCAACCACAAAGAATCTGATTCTGACATCAGTTTTACATTCTGACATAATTTTGACCCAGAATTCCAAGATGGCTGCCATCCAGTAGCGTGAAAACTTAACTTTTGAATGGCAACATATACGTATGTGGTGTTTGGGGTTTGCCATTTTTAGAGTAAGGACGGAGATTAACAATGGTGAATTATAGCTATTTTAATTGCAAATACATGCCTACCAAACATGGTTTAGTAATGACAATTATTGTGTTTTGAGGGTAATTTCATAATTATGTTAGTCTCGCTGGCCAGCCTCCCCTCCCTACCGGGAGAGGAGTCTGGCGCCACGGAAACAGGCAACTGGGATAAGCCCTCCCCTGCTCTACAGCTGCTCCCCATTGGAGCGACTGTTTCAGTGGCTGCCGGATGTCTGCTCCCGGCTTATTACAAACTCTGTCATTGGCTCCGACCATGCCAATCAGAGCAGCTTCCGCTCCCTCCTCCCTGTGTGTCACTGTAAATAGTGCCCTGTCACCTCAGTGAAAACAACAATGCTACAGTAACTAGCTAGCAAGCTAACGGCAGAAACCTACATGCTAGCTCGTTGGTACACGCTGAAAAGGGCAAGTTGGATTGTTGGAAACTATTTTCCAAGGGCACTGCCACTAAGCGCTGCCCATCTCAATCCCACTATGGAGACCTGCGTGGGAGGGGAGGCAGGCCAGCGAGACTATAGGATAGGTGAAGGTGAATAGCCTATGTCCATTGTCCAACAAGTTTTCTAAATTAATTTCCCTCTTTGCGATGTTATAAAAGTTTCTCAGTGAGTTATAGTTGATTGCCTCACTGAATGATCTGCTAATATCCAATTTTAGCAGCAGAATTTGATGTCCTGGCGTGGCACGTCCGTGTGTAATGACATATCCAAAAGGAATTTTACTCTGCGCTGCGCTGCACAGCATAGAGATTATGGTGCGCTCAAGCGCAGCGGGGTATTTAGCGCGTAAGAGCTGCTTTTTTTTTTGCGTGTAAGAGGTGCTGCCCCATATTCTGCGCAGAAACGCCTGATTGTGGCACGCCTATGTCCAGTAAAAATTATAACAGGCATGCGCTTGTGCACGCCCCCAATTTGCATTGCGCGCGGCGTACCGCTTTTGCGAAGATATAGTCCAGGCATTTTACGCAAATATGTGGGTCAACCTCACACTAATTGCAACAAAACCAAACTCAACTGATTTTGTATCCTCAATATGTCCTCAATGAAGGAAAAAAAGTGTTAAGGAAATGTATGAAGGGAAAGTTTTGAAAATGACCTAAATATGATGGTAGCCTATGGAAGCCTATGGAAGCCTTTTTTTTTTTTTTTTTAATGTGCCATAAATCTCATCACTTATATCCTGTATGTGTTTTTTGCTTCAAGGAGAAAAAAAAAAAAAAAAAAAAAAAAAAAAATGTTAAAAAATAAATAAATAAACGTTTTTGGTAGCATCATATAGGTAATTTTCAAAATTTTCCCTTCATACATTTCCTTAACACTTTTTTTCCTTCATTGAGGACATAATGAGGATACAAAATCAGTTGAGTTTGGTTTTGTTGCAATTAGTGTGAGGTCAAGTGACATTTTTACTGGACTAATAGGGCCCCCGGGACTTGCAAGAATCTGGTCAACTTCTCCTCCTGCAGCATGGGCTGATTTTAAGTCTGCAATGAGTTCATCAGAGGCAGGCAGACTGTAGGGTGCGGAGGGTTGGGGAGGCCAGGTCAAATGGGAAGGAGTTGAACTCATGCATGCAGGCATGGCTCAAAATGGATGCGAAAAGGTGCAAACACACCAGACGCTGAAGTGACGAAGCATCTGGAAGCGCAGCCAGTTTCATTTTGGCGCACTTGTTAGCACATTAGACCGTTCAGTCAGACCAGCCGTGATGCGGCCGGCTCGCCCCATGCAGAGATTGTTTCGGCGTCTGATCTATTTTTGTGTGAGACCCGCGAGTGATTGTGTGAAGCCAGATAGGAAGTCAGTACAAGTTGTCACCGGCGCGGAGCAAAGCAATGCGTCTGGTGTGAATGGCCAGGGTCCTGCTTGAGCTGAATTTACACACAGCGGCACTTTGTCGAATCTGTCTATCTCAAATGCCTGTGCCACTGTGAAACAACAACATCAACAATGCTAGCTCATTGCTACATGCTGAAAACGGTTGGATCGGGATTGTGCAATAAAGCAGGCCTGCTTGATACTTTTGGTGGATAGTTGTAAAGGTGAACGGAGCCTTTTTCCCCTATACCAGGGTGGAGGTATTAGCAGCCAGACTCTGCCATTGTAGGGAGGGTGACCGGGGAGGAACTCAAGGTAGGAGCTGCTGAGATGGAGTGGAGCGCTCCAAGGCAGTGATTGACCTGGTTGTGGTCAACTTGTAAACCTCCACGAGTTGCTGGAACATTGTGTTTTTGATGAATGTGTGGCCTTATTCAACTCCAACATCACATACAGGAAGACGCAGAAGAGCAAGCGCATCTAGGAGCTCTATCTCCAATCTGTAGGGCTGCAAGAACCCTACATCACTCTCGTTGACATGGGCATGATCTAGAGGATGGCAACTCCATCAGCAAGAGATCGGCAGACACAAGATGGCACCCCATACAAGTGGTCGGACTATGTCCACAAGGTGTCATCCATCATCCTTGCCCGCCATGGTGATGTTGACATATCAACTGTGTGATTGACCGGTATGACACAGCATATGTGGCTAAAAATTATGAGCGGAAACTGATGATTCAGAATCTATAGCTACAGCTAATAAAAAGAGCTTATCTTAGTTATCTTGTCATACATTCATTAAATATTTTAATGCAAGAAATCCTGGGGGTAGTTGGTACAGCAGTACCAAGGTAAAATGGGTGTTGACATTAACATCTTTTCAGTGAACATAATTCTGAAATGATTCCCAAAACATCCACCATTGTTAATCTCCTTCCTTGTGGTAAACCCCAAATGCACAGTATACCTTCCCATTCAAAAGTTACATTTCCACAATACTGGATGGCAGCCATCTTGGAATTCTGGGTCAAAACTATGCCATAATGTCAAACTGATGTCAGAATCGGATTCCTCGTGGTTGACTTACACCGAAAAGTGTCTTCATACATTATTCTATGTGCTCATGGGTCAAAAGTCAATTTTTTAACATAGCACCAGTGGCCATCTTGGATTTGGCCATCTGGCAAGGAACATCCCAGGATCTTTAGGAGGGACCTGGGCACTATTTTAACAAAAGGTCTATATAAGCCAAATCACTCATAAAAACATCTTAGCCAGAGAATGGTCATGGCTTTGGAGTTATAGCATCGGTTATCAGATACTGTTATTTCCGTCTCACAACGTCATCAATTTCACCATTGATTAGTTACTTTAACAGTTTATGATGTTCTATATGGTATCATTGTAATCCTTGACCATGAAAACATTGGGATAGACATCTCCTTTTCAGTGTTAGCATGTGTGGTTCAGGAGATATGATGCAAACTACATAATTTGCTTATGGCAGAATTAAAATGGCCACCACAAGGCATTTTTGTGATGGCTCAATTTCTGAAACTGTACAGGGCCCCAAACTATAAGCGTACCAAGTTTCATGCTTTTACGAAAAAGGGAACATCATTTTCACATATCATCTGGACTAATACACAGAAATCAGGGTTTTGTCATTTATATGGGGGTAGGTTTGTTTACAGAGTGATAACTATCCTTAAGCTACCAAATCGGCAGGGTTATCATACCAAAATATAAACTAGAGACATGTAGGAAGACAAAAATAACAAAATCGTGCGGTCACCTCAGGTGGTACCGATTTTTGCCTTGGCCCATGGACTATATAGAGAGGCAAAGTGACCGCCTACTTCCTGCTTCAGCACTGTACCAGGGATTTTTATCCGCCATTTATTTTCCCATAGACATTTTGTTAAATGCTTATAGAAAATGTTTTACTTGTTCAAACCAAACGGTTCAGATATATTTAGAACAGGAGAGACCACATAACATTTCAATCGGACCAAAACGTAAAAGAATTGCAGATTTAAAGAAAATATTCGTTCGATGTACTTTTTTAAAGTTTTGGTCCGAGTGAAATGTTCTATGGTCTCTCCCGATTCTAAATATAGCTGAACCGTTTCGCTTGACGAAGTACAAATATTTTCATAAGCATTTTACGAAATGTCTATGGGAAAATAAATGGCGGATGAAAATCTCTGGTACAGTGCTGAAGCAGGAAGTAGGCGCGGTCACTTTGCCTCTCTATAGCACCTTATGCCAAACCAAGTGTCAGGCAGCTAATCCAGCAGTGTGTGCAACGATGTGCAGTGTACAGCCATTCCTCTGATCAGCAGGTTGAAGATGGGAGCAGCTGACAGGGTTGTGGACACAGCACAGCTGGACACTCCGTTCTCCTCAGTAAACATTTAGAGTCCAGTTGAAAGCTTTTCCATTTCAGAGACTCATTGTCTGCGACGGAGAGGTGTGTACTTGTGAGTGAGTGAGTGTCGGTCTACTGCGTGTATGACTGCGAGTGTTAGCCTTCTGTATAAAAGACACCATGTGACATGATTGGAGCGTTAGACCGTGCGGGAGGGAGCATGTGTGTGTGCACGTGCGCGTGAGGGGGTGAGTGTGCACGGCTGTTTGCGTCACTGCGTGCGTGGTAAGCCTGGAGCGCAAAGAGCGCCTACGGCCAAATGCTCAGGCAGCCTCTTTGCCATGCATGCAGTATAGCTGGAGGCTGACCCATGACTGACGGCTTGGTTCTGCAATTAGCATTCTTGAACACACACAGCACGCAATATAAACACTCTATATAATATAGACACAATTATATAAACACACTTTCAAAACAGCAGCAATATCTCTCACATCGCTCTAAAGCTACGTTCACACAGCAAACCTTAGTGCTCGAATCAGATTTTTTTGATCAGATCAGATTTTTTTGTGTGGCTGTTGTTCACACAGACTATTTAAAAGTGGCCCATATCAGACTCCAGTGTGAACAGGTCGCGGATCTGATGTGACCCGCATGCGCAGAAGAACAACAATAACGTCACACGCAGGCAGCACACTGCTGTTCTACGTAAACCCAGAAGAAGACAGCAGTAAACATGGCGGTAGCTGATGATGTACTTTCATCTGTGGTTTACAGTTGAATTGACAAGTTATTGTGCAGTGGAAGCCAGCGAATACAGGAGCAGATGATAGTGAGGAGGAGGAGGAGAAAGAGAGGCAACAGTTTAATGATGGCTTTCTGTGGAGCAATAGCTGCTACTTCTTGCTAATACTTATACGGTCTAAAACCTCACTGTCCCTCCACTGATTAGCTCCCTCGCAGCTGTCCTCCATGTTTGTAATCACAATCTGCCCGCTTGGTCCTCCCTCCTCCCGCCAGCGCAGAATAGTGACGAATGCCATGCTCTGGAATGATGATTTAAAAAAGTCACTTTCAATGTGACTGTTCACACAGTCATGAAAAAGACTGACCTGGGTCACTTAGGGGGAAAAAGATCAGATTCGAGCACTGTTTGCTGTGTGAACGTAGCCTGAACGTGCCCGGGGAAAAAAGTCCAAGGACTCTGGGGAGAAATGGTCAACAGCACATTATGCTCTGAAGTCAAACTCTGTGCACTGACCTTTACCAGAGAGCCATATTAGATGTTACCCTCCGCTCTGCTCACAACCTTATAGCCTCAGCCAAACTACACATCGGCTATTTCCTCTGTCATTCAGCCAAAAGACGAGGGGCAAAAAAGAACTGCTTTTGTCACTGCTTCCAGCTGGCACCCCCCCGACGGCCATGTCTGCTTCAGAAGTGACTACTCTGAAAGGCACATAAACAAAACCTCTGTCAAAACACTGGCAGAGAGAGAGAGAGAGAGAGAGAGAGAGAGAGAGAGAGAGAGACACACACACACACACACACACACACCGATGACGACTGTGTCTGGCTGAGCACAGGCTGTAGTATCTGCTTGGGCCCTGCAGGGGGGCGGGGCACGATGCTGCGTTGTTTAGTTCCACACAATTACATTGACAATAACACGGAGCCCCTCAGCTCCATCACATTAGACACCACTTAAGTCCTGTTCCAAAAACACCCCTTAATTGGCTGAATCGCAGGGTGAGCGCTAAATTAATGGCTAAATCAACAAGTTTGCGCCAACTATAACTAGCTCAGAGTCGCTGTACGCCCCGCCAGCCTCGTGCAGCAGGCGCCACAGGCCCGGCTGCTGAGCCACGTCAGGAAGGGGAACACGGGGTTCTGATGGCGCTGATGACATCGGTACCACCACTGCTGTCTTCCTCCCCTCACCCCAGCCGAGGGGACCGTGGACTTTCACGCTCCGACAAACACAATTAATGGGGGCAAAACGTGGTGCGCCGTTGGGCTTCCGATGACTCCTGGCTCATTTAATCTCTTCTGCTTTCAGCCTGTGTTCCCCCTCCAGCGCCCCCTCCAGCATACTTCAAGGCACTGCTTGGCTGGGGGCCGCAGCCGTTGTGGCCCTATATACCCACTTCAGCGTTGCCTCTGAAAAGAGACGCCGCGCACTGGAGATCTATTTTGCACTCCCACAGGGCTTTTTATGAGAGGGGAATATTTTGTCGTCCTGTGCGCCGCACCCGTGGAGAAATGAGAGAAACAAAGATGGCTTTTGGGGGAAGAAAAAGAGAGTGGAAATGGAGAGAAAGACATGTGGGACACAAGAGAGTCTTCCAATCTGCGGCGATGCCCTGGTGTGGTGAACATCACAATGAATCCTGCTGATACACTAATCAGCAAAAAAAAAAAAAAAAAGGGAAAAACGCGCCGAGGGGAGAGGGGGAGTGCAAAAAGGACAAAGAGTGCAGAAAGAATAAGAAAGTGTAAGCAGAAAATAATACATTATATACTGTACAGCTGGGGGGGGGAGGGGAGCTGGGGGGGAAGGGCAGACAAAGCGAATTGACAGAGTGAGTGAATGTAAGCAAGAGTGAAAAAGCCACGTAGCGAGAAGGCTGTAAAAGACAGCGGCGGGGAGCTGAAATCAGCTGCAGAGAGCATTTAAACAAGTGTTGTGACTCCTCCACGGCCCACGCTGCATATCCAAGCACACCGCTATACCACAGAGCGGGTCCAGAGGGTCGGCGGCAGTCACAGCAGCAGCAGCAGCAGCAGCAGCAGCTGAGAATAGCCTTGTAAGGCCTGTCAGCCTGCATTGGGAAGCAGCAGCAGCAGACGCTGGCTGGAGAGCTACAGTGTGGTGGTGTTTCATGTGGAGCTTGAGGGCAGTGAGGGGGGGTGTTGTGTAGGGTGTACAGTACACTATACAGGCCAGTGCTAGAGTGACAGCCAAGTCGGCAGAGTAAAATCTCGGCATTGTGCGTTTTTTTGCAATCCACAGAAATGTAAAAGTATGAATATTTCGGAAGCAAAATTATGT
>NC_139629.1:46111411-46124907 GCF_964638095.1 Poromitra crassiceps | reverse complement strand
TGCTTTTCACGTTTCTGGATATGTCGATATTAACGTTATACACGACGCTTAGACACTGTCTCGTGACGTGTATAACGTTATTACGTGTATAACCGTTAATATTCACGTCTAACGACTGTCTCATGTTGAGGTACGTCTAAAGCATAATGCATGGTGGAACGGTGAAAGCCCTCGCCGTACCTCGCCATAGCCGGTGAGCCTGCCGGCGTAGCTCGCGTGCAGCTGCCCAAAAAATATGACCCCGCGAGAGCTGTGATTGGCCGTTCCCCTGGGCCGCTGGCTGGCAGGCTCAAGCTTCCGCATGTGTTCCCAGCTGGGGAGTGGATGCCCATAAATGTTAATTCTCTTCGCAAATAAGCAAAAACTTACAAAACAATGTGAATATCTTTGTTTCATGTAGATGAAAGAACGGTGTAATTGGCTCGATGCAGCTTTTCCAGGGGGGGGGGGGGGGTCGCTATTCTCGCCACATTTCCCCCCTCGACACCCTGCATTAAGGAGATGCAGTGTGGTAGGGGAAAGACACCCTGCATTAAGGAGATGCAGTGTGACAGCAGGGGAAAGACACCCTGCATTAAGGAGATGCAGTGTGGCAGAGGAAAGACACCCTGCATTAAGGAGATGCAGTGTGGCAGGGGAAAGACACCCTGCATTAAGGAGATGCAGTGTGGCAGAGGAAAGACACCCTGCATTAAGGAGATGCAGTGTGGCAGGGGAAAGACACCCTGCATTAAGGAGATGCAGTGTGGCAGGGGAAAGACACCCTGCATTAAGGAGATGCAGTGTGGCAGGGGAAAGACACCCTGCATTAAGGAGATGCAGTGTGGCAGGGGAAAGACACCCGGCATTAAGGAGATGCAGTGTGGCAGGGGAAAGACACCCTGCATTAAGGAGATGCAGTGTGACAGCAGGGGAAAGACACCCTGCATTAAGGAGATGCAGTGTGGCAGAGGAAAGACACCCTGCATTAAGGAGATGCAGTGTGGTAGGGGAAAGACACCCGGCATTAAGGAGATGCAGTGTGGCAGGGGAAAGACACCCTGCATTAAGGAGATGCAGTGTGGCAGAGGAAAGACACCCTGCATTAAGGAGATGCAGTGTGGTAGGGGAAAGACACCCGGCATTAAGGAGATGCAGTGTGACAGCAGGGGAAAGACACCCGGCATTAAGGAGATGCAGTGTGGCAGGGGAAAGACATCCTGCATTAAGGAGATGCAGTGTGGCAGAGGAAAGACATCCTGCATTAAGGAGATGCAGTGTGACAGAGGAAAGACACCCTGCATTAAGGAGATGCAGTGTGGCAGAGGAAAGACACCCTGCATTAAGGAGATGCAGTGTGGCAGGGGAAAGACACCCTGCATTAAGGAGATGCAGTGTGACAGGGGAAAGACACCCTGCATTAAGGAGATGCAGTGTGGCAGGGGAAAGACACCCTGCATTAAGGAGATGCAGTGTGGCAGGGGAAAGACATCCTGCATTAAGGAGATGCAGTGTGGCAGGGGAAAGACATCCTGCATTAAGGAGATGCAGTGTGGCAGGGGAAAGACACCCTGCATTAAGGAGATGCAGTGTGGCAGAGGAAAGACACCCTGCATTAAGGAGATGCAGTGTGGTAGGGGAAAGACACCCGGCATTAAGGAGATGCAGTGTGACAGCAGGGGAAAGACACCCGGCATTAAGGAGATGCAGTGTGGCAGGGGAAAGACATCCTGCATTAAGGAGATGCAGTGTGGCAGAGGAAAGACATCCTGCATTAAGGAGATGCAGTGTGACAGAGGAAAGACACCCTGCATTAAGGAGATGCAGTGTGGCAGAGGAAAGACACCCTGCATTAAGGAGATGCAGTGTGGCAGGGGAAAGACACCCTGCATTAAGGAGATGCAGTGTGACAGGGGAAAGACACCCTGCATTAAGGAGATGCAGTGTGGCAGGGGAAAGACACCCTGCATTAAGGAGATGCAGTGTGGCAGGGGAAAGACATCCTGCATTAAGGAGATGCAGTGTGACAGGGGAAAGACACCCGGCATTAAGGAGATGCAGTGTGACAGGGGAAAGACACCCTGCATTAAGGAGATGCAGTGTGGCAGGGGAAAGACACCCTGCATTAAGGAGATGCAGTGTGGCAGCAGGGGAAAGACACCCGGCATTAAGGAGATGCAGTGTGGCAGCAGGGGAAAGACACCCGGCATTAAGGAGATGCAGTGTGGCAGGGGAAAGACATCCTGCATTAAGGAGATGCAGTGTGGCAGAGGAAAGACACCCTGCATTAAGGAGATGCAGTGTGGCAGGGGAAAGACACCCTGCATTAAGGAGATGCAGTGTGGCAGGGGAAAGACACCCTGCATTAAGGAGATGCAGTGTGACAGCAGGGGAAAGACACCCTGCATTAAGGAGATGCAGTGTGGCAGGGGAAAGACACCCTGCATTAAGGAGATGCAGTGTGGCAGGGGAAAGACACCCTGCATTAAGGAGATGCAGTGTGGCAGGGGAAAGACACCCTGCATTAAGGAGATGCAGTGTGACAGCAGGGGAAAGACACCCGGCATTAAGGAGATACAGTGTGACAGGGGAAAGACACCCTGCATTAAGGAGATGCAGTGTGACAGGGGAAAGACACCCTGCATTAAGGAGATGCAGTGTGGCAGGGGAAAGACACCCTGCATTAAGGAGATGCAGTGTGGCAGGGGAAAGACACCCTGCATTAAGGAGATGCAGTGTGGCAGGGGAAAGACACCCTGCATTAAGGAGATGCAGTGTGACAGCAGGGGAAAGACACCCTGCATTAAGGAGATGCAGTGTGGCAGAGGAAAGACACCCTGCATTAAGGAGATGCAGTGTGGCAGCAGGGGAAAGACACCCTGCATTAAGGAGATGCAGTGTGGCAGGGGAAAGACACCCTGCATTAAGGAGATGCAGTGTGGCAGAGGAAAGACACCCTGCATTAAGGAGATGCAGTGTGGCAGGGGAAAGACACCCTGCATTAAGGAGATGCAGTGTGGCAGGGGAAAGACACCCTGCATTAAGGAGATGCAGTGTGGCAGAGGAAAGACACCCTGCATTAAGGAGATGCAGTGTGGCAGGGGAAAGACACCCTGCATTAAGGAGATGCAGGGTGGCAGGGGAAAGACACCCTGCATTAAGGAGATGCAGTGTGGCAGGGGAAAGACACCCTGCATTAAGGAGATGCAGTGTGGCAGAGGAAAGACACCCTGCATTAAGGAGATGCAGTGTGGCAGGGGAAAGACACCCTGCATTAAGGAGATGCAGTGTGGCAGCAGGGGAAAGACACCCTGCATTAAGGAGATGCAGTGTGGCAGGGGAAAGACACCCTGCATTAAGGAGATGCAGTGTGGTAGGGGAAAGACACCCTGCATTAAGGTGATGCAGTGTGATAGGGGAAAGACACCCTGCATTAAGGTGATGCAGTGTGGCAGCAGGGGAAAGACACCCTGCATTAAGGAGATGCAGTGTGGCAGCAGGGGAAAGACACCCTGCATTAAGGAGATGCAGTGTGGCAGCAGGGGAAAGACACCCTGCATTAAGGAGATGCAGTGTGGCAGCAGGGGAAAGACACCCTGCATTAAGGAGATGCAGTGTGGCAGGGGAAAGACACCCTGCATTAAGGAGATGCAGTGTGGCAGGGGAAAGACACCCGGCATTAAGGAGATGCAGTGTGACAGCAGGGGAAAGACACCCTGCATTAAGGAGATGCAGTGTGGCAGGGGAAAGACACACTGCATTAAGGAGATGCAGTGTGGCAGGGGAAAGACACCCTGCATTAAGGAGATGCAGTGTGGCAGGGGAAAGACACCCTGCATTAAGGAGATGCAGTGTGGCAGGGAAAAGACACCCTGCATTAAGGAGATGCAGTGTGGCAGGGGAAAGACACACTGCATTAAGGAGATGCAGTGTGGCAGGGGAAAGACACCCGGCATTAAGGAGATGCAGTGTGGCAGGGGAAAGACACCCGGCATTAAGGAGATGCAGTGTGGCAGGGGAAAGACACACTGCATTAAGGAGATGCAGTGTGGCAGGGAAAAGACACCCTGCATTAAGGAGATGCAGTGTGGCAGGGGAAAGACACCCTGCATTAAGGAGATGCAGTGTGGCAGGGGAAAGACACCCTGCATTAAGGAGATGCAGTGTGGCAGGGGAAAGACACCCGGCATTAAGGAGATGCAGTGTGGCAGGGGAAAGACACCCGGCATTAAGGAGATGCAGTGTGGCAGGGGAAAGACACCCTGCATTAAGGAGATGCAGTGTGGCAGGGGAAAGACACCCTGCATTAAGGAGATGCAGTGTGGCAGGGGAAAGACACCCTGCATTAAGGAGATGCAGTGTGGCAGGGGAAAGACACCCTGCATTAAGGAGATGCAGTGTGGCAGGGGAAAGACACCCGGCATTAAGGAGATGCAGTGTGGCAGGGGAAAGACACCCGGCATTAAGGAGATGCAGTGTGGCAGGGGAAAGACACCCGGCATTAAGGAGATGAAGTGTGGCAGGGGAAAGACACCCTGCATTAAGGAGATGCAGTGTGGCAGGGAAAAGACACCCTGCATTAAGGAGATGCAGTGTGGCAGGGGAAAGACACCCTGCATTAAGGAGATGCAGTGTGGCAGGGGAAAGACACCCTGCATTAAGGAGATGCAGTGTGGCAGGGGAAACTCTGTCTAGCTGCCACAGAAAACCTCCCAACTCCAGACTCACGTTGAAGCATGTTTCGGCTGATTGGAGGACCTGTAGCGTTCTCGTCTTACAAGCAAGAGAGTGACAGTTTGACTCCCGGGGGATGCATTTCATGTTTTCAGTTTGGGTTTTAACCCCAACCCAAACCATAATCCTAACCTTGGTTAACCAAGTTGTTTTAGTTGCCTACACCTAACCAAGTTGCTTTGTTGCCTAAATCTAACCAAGTTGTTTTACTTGCCTAAACAACTAAAGTTGTTTTATTTAACGTTGGAAAGGCGAGGTTTTCTTCTCCCATCCAAAATAGGGGCAGGGTTTAAAGAATGGGAAAGAAAGGGTCTAATCATGTTGGGTCAAATGTTTGAAAGAGGGGTCCTGATGACCTTTGAACAACTTCAGCGCAGATATAACCTTCCACACAATGATTTTTTTAAATATTTACAAATAAGACACTACCTCCAGAAACACAAAGAATGGGACAAATTATGTAATACACCATCACATCTAGAAAGTTTTTTTATGCTAACAATTGATGGGACTGTTAAAAAGAAAATCACCTCCTACATATATAAAATACTGCAAGGAGATTTAATGGATAATAGTCTGGACATTAAAAGAAAATGGGAACTGGAGATAGAATCTATAATTTCGGAAGAAGATTGGGAATTTGCATGTACAGAGGGACACAAAACAACTAGTAGTCCCATCTGGAAGGAATTTGAATGGAAGGTTAAGATGAGGTTTTTCAGGACTTCCTCTCATCACGTCAAAATTTGGTGGTACCTCAGACAGATGTTGGAGGGGTTGCGGCCTGATAGGAGAGCATTCACACATATTCTGGGACTGCCCAAAATTAGGGGATTATTGGCAGAACATACAAACAGAAATTAAGAACTGTCTAGGGATTCGATTACCCTTGGAACCATCTTACTATTTATTAGGAATAATACCAGAAGATATGGGAAACAATAACTTGAAACGAATACTTAGAGTCCTTCTGTTAACCGCTAAGAAAATGATCACAATCTCTTGGCTGAGACCGCAGCCCCCGACGATAACACAATGGAAGGAGAAGGTTAAAGATGTTTACCAGATGGAGGAAATAACTGCAAGGTTACAATTAAAGACAGATGCATTCTTGATGAGGTGGTCACCAATTCTTTTGTATTTTGTTTTGCCTAGAGTGTAGTGAACAACACCTGTAGTAGGCTATTAATTTTATTTCTTCTTTTGCTTTAATTTGTCTATTACCTTCTATAATTTTGAACTGATTGTCATGCTGTATGTCTTTTCTTTACATACGAAGAAAATACAATAACAAACCCGGTCATCTGGGAATGGAGACTATAGACATTGAAAAGACAAGATTATTTGGACTGCATTTCAATACACCCATACCTGTGATGTATATGAATGAATAAATGTATGATTGCACTTGAGAAAAGAAATAAAAATAAGTAAAACAAAAAACAAAAAAAGGAAAGGCGAGGTTTTCAAATTAACAAGGCGTTTTATTTCAAATTTACGTTGAGATTGTAGATGTAAAATGCCACGTTTTAGAAATGTGATATCCAACGTATTTTAGTTCAGAAATTTTCATATTTTACACTTCCGTGGATTAAAGGGGGAGGGGAGGGGAGGAGGAGGGGAGGGGAGTGGAGTGGAGGGGAGGGAGAGGGGGAGGGGAGGGGAGGTGGGGAGGGGAGGAGGAACACACACCAACATCAAAAGCAGGAGCTGCAGGATGGCTCAAAGCGTGTTTTCCATGCTTTATAGTGAAAGCATGTTTTGCAGCAGTGCTGCAGTATAGCAAATTCAATTCCACTGAATATAAATGTGATATAACAGTAAGGATGCCAAGGCTGCTCTCTGTTGTACATTGGAATTACAACATACATCTCAATAAGCAGTGGATGCTATGCTACAGCAGCTATGGTTTAGGGGCATACTGTATGAATAGGAGTTGGAGTATAAATATATGATGTCATTGTGCCTGGATGAGCAAAGCCTCTGGAAATACAATGGAGTGTATTCTTCCATTATTCCATTTGTGCCCAGTGGTGAGGGCTGCGTGGGAGCAGGAGTGTGTCTTAATGAATATGACATCCACAGGAATAGTATTATATATAGATTAGATGCAGAAACCCCCATGGGTACACACTACACTCACACATGTAGCCTACTTGCACAAACACATACACACACTCACACACACGCACTCACTCACTCACTCACTCTCTCACACACACACACACACACACACACACACGCACGCACGCACGCACGCACGCACGCACGCACACATATAATACACTATAATTAAGAACATCTGCTTGGAGGAAAAAACAGCTGCTATCTTGTTTTGTCTAACCAACAATTACTTTTTGAGAGACATTTGTGTCTCAGTCTTACATTTTCTCATGTAATTAAGAAAAAAAACAACATCTCTGTTTATGTTAATTTGATCAGGATTGTTTTTGTGCAGTATTATGTTGTACTTTCTCTACTTAGCCTAACTGGAACAACAGAAGAAGAAGAAGAAGAAGGTGTGTAGGCTACTTTATAGCGAAGGGTCAAGATCATGAAGATGTTCCTAATATCTTCTGCCGTCTGTCAGCGTGTCTGCGCCGTACTTCCACACATCATACGACACACCATCATCCACTTGCCTTGGCTTAAACTCTTAACCCATTGATACCTGATGCAGCATTTGTGTGTATATACCTCATTTGTGTGTGTATCCCTTTAAGACCGCGAACCGCGTTAACGCGGTTCGCGGTCTTAAAGGGATACACACACAAATGCTGCATCAGGTATCAATGGGTTAAAGGATCAGCTCACCCTAAAATCCAAAAGACATCCTCTCACCTGTAGTGCTATTCATCCATCTATATCGTTTTGTGTTAAGCCCAATTTATGCTTTGTCTGCCGACACTTTTGAAACGGTCGGCGACAGAAATGAGGACTTGAGTCGACACTTTCAAGTGTCGGCGACTACGTCACATAGTGTCGCGCAAGTGTGATCGGCTATATAGACGGGCACGCGCTTGACTTCCTTGTTTTAGTTTTCGCTGAAATGAAATGAATGAACGTGTCTCCGCTGTTTTGATCAGCATGTCCTTGATGTATGACTTCGTGAAAATCAAACAAAGAACACCGTGACCAACTTCCCAGAGAGAGAGGAGGTGAGTTGTGTGGTTGTGTGTCGTTATATGCGGCTGCAGTTACATCTTGCCTCCGACGTGGGTTCACTGACAGCGTTCCCTCTCTTGGCTGTCTGCACTAGTTCTCTGCCTCCCTCTGTCTATAGCGTCACGTGACCGTTGAGCCGAGGAGAGAAGCATAAATGCAGCAACATGAGCGACACTTTATTTTTCGTCTGCGACCATGTGCTGAGCGACACTTTCTAATACAGTAAGTATAAATTAAGCTTTAGTTGCCTGAGTTTTGGAGATATCGGCAGTAGTGATGGCTGCCTTCTCTCCAATACAATGGAACTGGATGGCACTCGGCTTGTGGTGCTCAAAGTGCCAAAGAAATACATTTGAAAAACTCAACAGCAATGTCTCTTTCCAGAAATCATGACCCGGTTACTCAAGATAATCTACAGACCTAGTTATGAGCAGCTTCCTGTAGGAACTATTTTTTGTAGGAACTAGCTAGCAGCTAGCGGGTGTAGTTCGGTCAAAGGAAAATAGTTCCTCCATGAAACTGCTCATAACTGTGTCTGTGGATTATCTTGAGTAGCCAGGTCATGATTTCTGTAAAGACATTGCTGTTGAGTTTATCAAACGTATTTATTTGGCACCACAAGCACCACAAGCCGAGTGCCATCCAGTTCCATTGTATTGGAGAGAAGGCAGAAACTCTGCGGCCGATATCTCCAAGACTCAGGCAAATAACACAAAACGATATCGATGGATAAATAGCACTGCGGGTGACAGGGAAAATATGTATTTTGGATTTTAGGGTGAGCTGTCCCTTTAAACAGTCACAGTGCAATTTGTAGCACTTGTAGCGCCGCAGAAAAGATTAAACAGTGAATAATTCAGGCTAGCTATAAGTCCCATTGGTAAGCGTGCGGTTCAGCGCCACTTCCTGGCCCGAGGCCCTCTCCACTATTATTACATCTCACGTTCTGTGTGTTCCCTTCCAGGCGATATTGAAGAGAATGGAACATGAAATGGAGAGGATGAAACACATACAGTATAGAGAGCACATATAGAGAGGCCATGATTGTCTACAAGACACTAGGCCTGCACGATATGAGGAAAATCTGCGATGTGCGATAACATTGTTCAATATAGCGATGACGATACGACTTGCGATAAATAAACAAATATTAAAGTATGCATAATTGAGCTATACAGTTCCTATGTCTTTCTGCTTTAATAATGCTAACATAGACCCCAAACATAGCCTATGTCCACTGAATAAAAAAGGAGACACCTACATAATGGGGCGGACGCAGAGGGGAGAAATAACTATTAAGGAACTAAGACAGTAAAGCAAGAAAGAAAGAATGAAAGAAGATGAATAGCAATGTTGGATTTGCTGCAGCAGCAGCAGCAGGGGAAGGGATAATGAACTTCAGCTCATCCCATTGAGAATAAGCTTGATCCTACGGCTCAGTCTCGTGCCTTCGCTTCGTCAAAGGGGTGCGATCTGGCCCCCATAGCTCCTATAAAGGCGAAGGCTATAAGCCTCTCGTTTCTGCTTCAACTTGGACCTATTACCCGCACTGCATCAGAGCTCTTCTAATGTATGCATCAGCCACAGGAAGGAATGAGACAAGTTTCAAACAAGAAAAAGAAAAAAAGTTTGAGCTCTGCACCTGTTAGAAGGGCTTGCATCTGTGTGTGTGTGTGTGTGTGTGTGTGTGTGTGTGTGTGTGTGTGTGTGTGTGTGTGTGTGTGTGTGTGTGTGTGTGTGTGTGTGTGTGTGTGTGTGTGTGTGTGTGTGTGTGTGTGTGTGTGCCTATGAAAGAGAGAGGAGTAGAGAGGGGGTAGAGAGAGAGAGAGACATGACAGAGACAGTGCCCTGGGAAGTCAGGGGAAAGCTCCAACTTAAGCCCTGGAGGGGGAAGAGATAACAGGTGAACTTCAGGGATGGTACCTGGAATGGCAGCTGCAACGCCCCCATGGGGATGGCTCTACTCCCAGGAGGTCTGATGTTTGGAACTACATTGTTTTTCATGACTATCTGTGGCCATTTCCTCTACTCTCTCTCTCTCTCTCACACACACACACACACACACACACACAGACACACACACACACACACATACACAACACAACACTATACAACACACAGTGACAGCAGCACAGTGACAGTACAATGACACTTAGTTCATCTGACATGATCCCCCAGAGACCGTTGAGAACTGAGAGATGCCTACACTGCTGGCATGCCGAGGTCATCCAGTTCACACTTGCTTATCATTCATTATCACCTGAGCACTTCTCTGGCTCGACTCACATTCAATCAGGGACAAATCAGGGACAAATCAGTGATCTATAAATAGAGAAAAATCAACGGGTGATTTCAACAAGCTTGGTCTATTTTTTGCTCGCTTGTTCCCGATCCGTCCAGAGCAGAATCCGTTTCTGGGATTGTTATATAAATAGAGCTTATAATAATCTGTATTCAAAGAGCAAAGTCATGCTTTTATATTCAAGCATGAGATCCCAAATGAGCTTTGACTGAGAGCGAGGAGCAGCGTGTTCCTGAACTGGCCTTTGAAGCAGGAACAAAGAGAGGTCCTGCTGTCCAATCTACTGGCATCTTCCTCTTTCCTTCTCTTTTCCTCTTCCTGAATAGACCAAATCACCGTGACGTCACCATGTAAACAAATTTACTTCCGGGTACCACTTGGGAAAGGCGGCAGGTTTAAATGTGCGTGTTGTCATATAAATGCTGTCAAACCCTCTCGTTGTTTTCGGCCGACTACTTTCAATTTAAATGGTTAAACGGTTGGTAAACATGCTTGTCCGACGTATCTAGCCTTTCTTCTGTGTTTGTTTTATGTAGTGTTAGCTAGCTAATAAAGTTTGTTTGTCTGTCAAACTCGCTGTTTTTTTACGTTACAGACAGAGTAACCTCGCGTCACCAGGCTCTTCTCGGCGAGAAATAGCCTGGTACAGACAGAGCTACTGACGCCAGGTCAATTTAATTTAGCTTCAAGTCTACTCTAGTCTGGTCCAACAGGTAAATTAGCTAGTCTGGTCTCCACTAACGTTAGTGAAAGTGTTGTTATGAATGATATTAAACAACAACACAACACGGACGAACCATTTTTGTCTTCTTTGTCTGTTTTTGTCTTCAACATGTCAGTTTGTGCCGTCCACCGCCATTATAATGTGTGGACCTCAGGGGTACCCGGAAGTAAATGTAAACATCCCGCTGATTTGGTCTATACAACACCTGTAATCAGGTGAGACGGCAAGGTGGCGCAAGGGGGCACTAGAGCTACCCCCTGGAATGAGCCAAGCTCCCCCTTAAGCACCCCAGGAGCAATTCTCTTTGGAGATTTTTTTAAATAAAAAAAATTAGTGAATATCACACGACTAATTTATATATGAAAATATAAGAAGTTTGTTTTTCTTTGGGGAGGAGGGGGGTATACACATGACCTCTGCTATAGTGTGATTGGTTGCTCTGTTCATTATGTATCTGAGAAAGTTTTGCTGTAAGAGTCAAAGACATTCGGATAATTAAGCTATAGGTGCTCGATTAAGCTGCTTAGCTGTGGACTGTGTGGTGTGTCAAGATAGACCGAATTGTCATTCCTTTAAAACGAGGAGGCGTGGAAGAAAAAATGGATAATGCCCCTTGTTGTGAGATATATCCAAAATTATAATGGAGGAGTGGTTTAGAGTAAGGTCCCCTTTATCTCCTTGATTATTCAAACTCCACCTCCTCCCTCTGTCCCTTTAAAATGCTGTGTTTAACGATTGCTCTGGGAGTTTCTGTCTGTTAGAATGGGTAATAACAGATCTTCCATGATGCGCGTGTTTCATAATAAATCATAGATTCTTGTAATACCCTCCTGGCTCACTGTAACCTGGGAAAGATGCCTGGTTGGCGACAGATTGAACATCTTTCTTCCAAGCGCTCATGTCTCCCAGCACTCCTCCAACAGTCCAACAAAGATTAAAGGCGCCATATACGGGAACAACCCCATTATACATGACTCCTTCAAGGTGTGCTCTCAGGTGTTATCGATTCCTGAAGGCCCCTAAAATGTACTTGGACACCACTATGCTCCAGTCATGCATTTAGAGCAGGTCTGGAGGATCCGGCCTTCACCATCTGGAGGGAGAACGGCACCGTCTCTCCGAGAGATTTATATGTTGATGATCACCTCGCCTTTTCTGCTCCCACCATCACATCTCTTTCTACAATTGTGAAGGCTCATGTCCCTCAGTATGAGCAAACACCTCACCATGCTGCTTGGATAGTCTTTTGACTATGAAACCATTAAGGCACTGTGTCTCCTTTTTATGGCAGTCTACAAAATATAAACGGTCCATCGTCAAATCCATTCATGGAGGGCTGGCAGAGAGAATTGGGCACTAAAATGACGGACGAGAAGTGGGAAGCCTGTATCGACAATATTCACACTAGTTCTACAAACGCTTTGATACAATTCAAGCTGGTTGCACAGATTGCACTTGTCTCTCTCTAGGTTGCATATGATTTTCAAGGATTGAGGTATCAATCCCCTCTGTGCGAAAGATGAGGGAAATCTATCTCACCTATTCATACAATGCCATAAGTTGCAAACCCTTTGGGGTAACTTATTTGATTTTCTCTCCAAAGCTTTTGATAAGCTTTTGAAACCCCCCTGATCCTCTAAGTGCACTATTTGGGGTGACTGAGCTGGGTAGGGGTAGGGTGAATATAGGAGAAACAGTGCCCCAGATCTTTATATTAAATACAAAGACCTTAGAAAGAAAGTGCAAAGAATGGTAGATGAAGCCAAAAAGTTTGATTTTAAGACAAGGATAGAAGAAAGAAAAAAACGACTCAAAAAGCTGTGGGCAACACTTAAGTTATTAGTGACCAAGGAAAAGCGGCCTAAATATAAACAAAGTAATATAAGTCTGAATATCAATGGGTCTTTAAGCTTTGATAGGACTATGGTTGCAGACAGTTTTAATCCGTTTTTCACAACCATAGCAAATGACTTAGTGCAGAAACGTCCTGTTAACACATTGAATGCCAGCCATGTTTTCATTCCTGTAGGTAAGTTGTGCCAGGGGTGTTTTTGACGATTCTGGCTCATTTTAGAACAGCCGAGGATTCTTTTCTGTTAAGAATTCATGAACACCAATCATCTAAAAATAACTAATAGAATGTGTGCTTTCTCTGTCTAAAAGAGTTAGTTTGCAGAGTTAGTAGTTATGTAGATATTAGCCGTTGAGTACAGCATGGTTTCAGCGTCTGGAAATTTATTCAGAGATAAATGGCTTTTTGTGAAACAGTCACTTTAACCATTCATTTTTGGCATCAGTAAGACCGTCAGACATTCTAAACAATAGTTTTGAACAGTAATTTCCTCCATAACAACAGGAAACACCCCTCTCATTCAAACTCCTCCCTCCGTGTGTCTTCTCCTCCTTCCTCCTAACAGCGGGCGTGTCAGAAGCGCGTTGTGCTGCCTGCCTGTCTGTCTGCGTGCCTGCCTGCCTGCTTGCCTGCGTGCGGGGACGAGTCTGAAATGGATTACTGTAAAATCGCCAAGCCATTTCCTTGAATGGCTTGCTCCCGCGGTGTGTGTGTGTGTGTGTGTGTGTGTGTGTGTGTGT
>NC_139629.1:46103911-46106411 GCF_964638095.1 Poromitra crassiceps | reverse complement strand
ACGAAATAACGATAAAACAAGAGAAACTCTGACAAAACGATTGCTCCAATCATGGTGGCTGAGAAAGGATCGGGAAGTGTTTGTCGAACAATATTTAGCCAAATTAGATATTGTTATGACTAGTTTTATTATCGTAGATCAACACCATTATTACTAGAGGCACAGAGAAAATCAGCCGCTGTGTTACTGTATGTGCTGTAAGAAGTGCAGAGGTGAATTATGCAACAGAGCAGTATGAAAACACAGAGAGAAAGAGTGAGAGAGAGAGATAAAGAGTGAGAGACGAGACACGTACTGTATGTGCGAATGCGCACACGTGTGCACTGCACACACACACACAAACACGCACGCGCACACAAACACACACACACACACACACACACAGACACACACACGCACACGCACACGCACACGCACACGCACACACACACACACACACACACACACACACACACACACACACACAAGACAAAATTCCTTTCCAAACCCAATTAGGCTGCGTGTGTGTGTGTGTTTGATCCATGCGTCGCTGCAAAACCAACACAAACAAAAGTGCTCCTCTGGAGATTGCATAACCCGGCATAATGTGAATACCTCTTTCCAATAACTCTCTTCTCTCACCTCGCTCTCACCTCTCTCTATCTCTCTCTCCCTCTCTCTCCCTCTCTCTCTCTGTTCTCTCTCTCTGTTCTCTCTCTCCTCTCTCTCTGTTCTCTCTCTCCTCTCTCTTATCTTGCTCATTCTCTGCTTTGAGCTTGGGCCATTGCCAGGTGCTGCCTTCAATTTTAATCCAGCACAGGAGGAGATTAGCAGCCAGAATGAGAGAGAGAGAGAACCATAAATTAATCAACGAGACTAAGTAAGCACAAAAGCTAAAAGCCAAAGAGTGCCAGAAAAGCACAAACATCCGAGGTCAAAGTATTGTAAACGACTTAAGTACCAAAGCACAGATTTCTTTGGGGTCATTGAGGATCAAATACATCAATACATTGATATATGTTAAAGCCAAAGAAAAAGTGGGATAGAGAGAGACAGAGAGAAACAAAGAGAGAGAAACGGCACCCTTAGATGTTGCAGGAGTTGTCAAGTCAAGTCAAGTTTATTTGTAAAGCCCTAGTGCTTTACCGAGAATTATGTCTAGCTAAGTCTAGCTAAGCACTATCAATACACAGGATTGAACAATCCTATATTAGAGAGAGGGAGAGGGAGGGGGAGGGGAGAGGGGGAGAGAGGGGAGGGGAAGAGAAGGGGAGAGAATAGGGGGAGAAAGGAGAGAGAGGGGGGAGAGAAGGGAGAGAACAGAGGGGGGAGGGAGGGGGACAAGAGAGAGAGAGCAGAACAAACAGGGTATAGACCTTATTCGATTGACGTCACTCACGTCCGCCATGTTGTTGACATAGCACAGCCGCTTTAAGTGACAGCCTATGTAAGAGCAGAGTTTATAGGAAGCTACCCGCCATTAGCGTTACCTGTATCGTTCCAATTGTGTTCGGATGGTGACCTGCGTTAGGCATGGCTGTAGTAATGACAGCAAAAAAGTCCCCGTGGTTTGTTTCTATCTCTACCGTCCACAGACGTGAAGGGAGCGAGACGGAGGATACGTCAGCAGCACAGGAGATGTGTGGATAGTTGGGAGAGACAGGTGAAACTTTCTGACAGCTCCTCACAGCAAAGTCTGTTCACCTCGTTTTTTCTTTTGCTTATTATTTCAGGCATTAACGGCAGCATACAAACAACAACTCTGGGGTTTTTATTGCTGTCATCACTATCGCTATTTTGTAATGGAACAGAAACGACAATAAGGCCGTTACTATAGTTGTCAGCTGCAGGACGGTATGTCAACAATATGGCGCTGTCCAGGGTTAGCGAATAAGGTCTATACGGGGGCTGGGCGATACGGTTGAAATCAATATCACGATAATCACAGCGGTCAGTTTCGATACCAATGTATATCGCAATATAGTTCATGTAAGCAAAGTCACGCTTAGTAATCCAATTATCATATTATAATTACCTGGCAATTGTCATATCATCACGATATGATACCACTGAAAGATGACAAACGATAGTACTGAATTATCGCCCAGCCTTAGGGCATACAGCACAGGCATACTTGCCATGACTGGGTGCTGCTGGTGCTGCGGTTCAGGGTGTGGTTGATGACTGAGTCAGCATTTAACTTTTAACTTATTAAAAAAAAAAAAAAAAAAAAAGAGACTCAGTGGTTAGCACTGTTGCCTCACAGCAAGAAAGTCCCGGGTTCAAACCCCGGTCCGTCCCAGGTCCTTTCTGTGTGGAGTTTGCATGTTCTCCCTGTGTTTGTGTGGGTTTTCTCCGGGTGCTCCGGTTTCCTCCCACCATCAAAGACATGTATGTTAGTGTTAACAACACTCCTGTCAGTGCCCCTGACCAAGGCACTGGTAAAAGAACTGGAGTTGGTCGCCGGGTGCTGCACTGCGGCTGCCCACTGCTCCTATAGTTCTAGGAAGGTTCCTAGTAG
>NC_139629.1:46088874-46103711 GCF_964638095.1 Poromitra crassiceps | reverse complement strand
ATGCCAGTTGATGAATCCTAAGTGCCGTAATCCACCATCTCCACTTCCTGCCTCTCCTCATCTGCCCTCTATTCACCTTATTCTTTGCCCATACAAGGACGCTTCTGCATGACGTCATTTTGTAATCGTCTTTCCGGTTTTAGACACGGAAGTAGATTACGCCTACCGTAGTCATTTTTAGACTTGCCAAAAAGCTGTTTTCAAGCAAAACATTTTTTTTTTTTTTTTTTTTTGGGTGAGAACGTAACATATATTATGTGACCAGTTTATCAGAATAACGCCTATTTGGAAATATTTGACGAGCAGCGAGGCTGTGCTGACACCGGTCGGACTAGCTATCTGTCAAACCCTACTGTAGGCTACTGGCAGTGAGAAAACACTGTCGACGTGCTTTTGTAACTAACGTTAAATGCCGACCGGGTACAGCCATCGGTTCCTCGCAGCAGTAACACTATGAACATGTAACTGAAGTTGGCCGCAGTGTGTAGCTTAATTCTGAATGTTGCCAAACTTCATTCATTATTATAGTGACGTTTTGTTTTGAAATTGGCCGCCAACTAGCGCTGAACCGGAAGAACAAATACAATTGCGTGTAACGCGGAAGAGAGAAAAAGTGGGCGTGGTGAATAAGGTGAATAGAATGACACATCAAACAGTCCAGTCCTGAATGATTATATGTCAAGACGCACGACGTCACAAAAAACAAAGTCACTTCACGACGGACTGGACGTCACAGTTGTCACAGTGTTAGTGCGAGAGCAAGGACAGTATTAAGCATAAAGTATAAAGTAAAGGATGTGACGAATGATAACGAGACTGATGGTAAATGTCCTGCATGTGTCTTTGTAGAGAGTTGCCTAAATGTTATATTCACTAGTTGGTGTCAACACAATCCCAATGGTCCGCCTTCATTTTTTTTCATGGCAAATGCAGCATTGACTTTGTGGACATTCAGTCAGAAGGTAGAGGGAGTGATTTCTCACGGGGTTAAAAGGTTGGCGGCGTGCGCTAACTTACATAAACATAATCCTACATCTCAATAAAAGACCATTTCGGATTAGTTCGGATCATGTTGCCCCTCAGCAAAAAAGCTCATCTCTTTTCACCTTGCACATCCATTTCCCTCCATGCCTTACCACCACTCTTCCCAAAAAGCCACAGCTGGCAACGCCTTGCATAGTGTGCCATTGCCAAATAGTGTCCATTAGTGTAGCAGACCTGCCCCGCCTACTGATGGCTAATACCTGTTAGCGCTAGCGGCGGGTGTGTGAATTCAGTCTGGACACAGTCATCATCATCACTGATTTACCGAGCCTTCCATCCACTGTGACTCTAAATATGAGACAGCCTCATCATCGGCCTCTAACCCGCGGGCAAACCGAGCTGCCGGAACGCGCGCGGGCTTTCGATGGCCTCGGCTGACGACGTCTGTGATGGTGTGATGGCGCTGAGATGCGTTTCTCCGTGACAGAGTGCGTCCCTGAACGTAATGAGCGCCCGGGCGCACGAGGAGCAACAGCTTCTGGATGGCAAGCAGGTTGGCGGGGAGACATTAACGGGGGGCTGCCTGTATGCAGAGCTAAGTGATAATACGATTGGCGTCGGGGCTATTTCCTGCTTCCTCCTCTGGTGTGGTGATGGGGATGCGTAGGGGCGCCGCCGCTCCCTCTGGATTGGGCTAATTGCGGTATTTGTCAGCGGCTCCATTAGAGAACATTTCATTTCCACACGAGTTATTGTAATGTGCTAGCAAAGGAGCGCGGGGCAAACCAGGAGCGAGGAGCCACTCGGCGGGTTTACGATGTAAACAAGAGGCCATTTGAGCTGCTTGTGAGATGGGAGGAGGAACAATGAGAACACGGTGTCTCGTCTGCGAGTCCCCCGGCCTGCCTGATGTGCGAGTTAGTGCCCCCCGGAAAACAAGCTTTTAATTGGTCTGAGGGGGCAAGATCTCACACGCTCCAACCCAGGAGACGCACCGGCTTGCATATGCATGCTGAGCATCGCTCCCCCGCATCTCTCTTGACCAATTACAAGAAAGTGGATTGTACAAACAAAAACAAACACACACAGATACACATACACACACACACACACACACACACACACACACACACAGATATACACACATACACACACCCATACACACACACACACACACACACACACACACACACACACACACACACAGATACACACATACATACACACACACACACACACACACACACAGATACACACAGATACACACACACGCGCACACACACACACACACACACACACACACACACGCACACGCACACACAGACAGACACACACACACACACAAATATGCAGACACACATGCAGACAAGCGTATATTTCAGAGAATGGCAGACATTCCAGTCAGCTGTTCTATTTATACACCCTACTAACTAATTACAGTGTTATTGTTTTTGTCCAGCCATGCGGACGAGATGTATCACACAGAGATGGAGAAATATATAAATAGTGAAAGAAAGGCACATGTTGCCCTGCCTTTTATATCAAGCCTTAGGCGGCGTTCACACGCAAAGTGCTTTTTTTTTCAGTTAGAACGCTATGGAAATCATGTTGAGAGCGCTTCCATTGTGCACAAAACACAGCGCTTCGTTTTGTTCATCCCCTGCCGTCGCGTGCAGTACAGTTTAGGACACAACGAACACATGGACGGTAGCCAGCTGGTTTAGTCTGTTTGATGTTGTTCCCTGTCAACATGAAAACCAGATTATTGCCAATTCTGGCAGCAGCGGAGGTTGAGGATCCCTCTGGGAGGAGAAACTGTAGGAGGAGTGAAAATACGAGCAGGGCGCTTTTCTTCCAAACGGTCAACATTATTCCAGCTTAAAAACGCCCATAGTGCGCCTCCAAAAACAAAAGACACCACCAGCGCTAAACGCCAGGTGCGTTCCCTGAAAGAGGAGCAGGTTTAGCGCGTCCTTACATAGAGAATGAATTGCAGAAAGACGCTGGCAGCTCAAATGAGCGAGTTGTGTGTGTGAACGCCGCCTTAGGCTGGTCCTCTCTATACCGGAGGAGAGCAATTCATTTGTTGCTATTTATTTCCAAGACATTGTTAGGAAAACTACCTACTTATATCTCCAGGCTTTTATCCTATTATACCAGCAACTATAGCACTAGATTCTCTAATCGGCCTCTTCTATATGTCCCTGCAGGGTGCACTCAGAACGAGGTAAAACCGCTTTCTCCTTTTCTGCACCTTGGACATGGGATGAGCTGCAAAATACCTTTAACCTTAGAAACACTCCCTCTGATTACCTTTGAAGTGCTCTGAAGTAGGGATGTTCATCAATTATCGAAAATCGATAATCGATCGTTAAGGATTGGAATCGATCCTGTGGCATTTGGATCGATTTTTTAATTATTAAAAAAAAAAAAAAAAAAAAAAAAAAAAAAATTTGGACTAGGTTTGGGTGGAATTCGTTACTCCTCGCCCCACTCCATTGCACAGCCGACTAACGTGAGGTGGAGCTTCATATAGTCTCTAGTTTTCTGGCTGGGCACGGGCCTTTGTGCCAACAAAACTGTTTTAAACATGGGAAATTCACACCGGCATGCGCCGGGGACAGCAGTGTTGGAGAGGAGACACATTGAAATAAAGAGTTAATTGAGGAGAACACGTCTTTCGTATTTTCTGCCATAGGCATTCATTTTGTAAAAAAAAAAAAAAAAAAATTGAAAATATTGAAAATTTTCTAAGTATTAATAAAATCGATGATCGATAATTGATCGTTAATTTTCACCGATTATCGATTTTGGAAAATTTTCAAAATGAACATCCCTACTCTGAAGGAAACACTTGTGGAGCTTTTATAGATGGTTTTAACTTGACAACAAAAACATTCTAAATTGAACCCCCGCTCACTTCCTGTTGCAGTGTTTTGCTATGGACATAAAAGAAAAAAAAAACATTCAAGTGCAGGACTGACCATTCCGTGAAAACCGTCTATACAGCTGAGCAGCGAAAAAAAAGTAACGATGTCGAGTGAATATTTCTGCAGTTTGCCGAATGCTGAGAAAAAGGAAGTGCTGTGGGGTTGCGCTCTGGTGAAAACCGTCTATATATTGTATGTTTTCTACCGTGTCATTTTCTTTTTTTTATGTGAAATTGTTATGTTTCACGAGAAACTGTTGCTGCTGGAAGGACTTCCTGGAAGAAGAGATCTTGTATCTCAAGCTAAATAAAGGATAAAAAAAAAACATGCACTTGCACATGCACGCACGCACGCACGCGCACACACGCACACGCACACGCACACACACACACACAGTGCAGTAGGAATATTTGGCATCACACACCTGTTTTCCATTAACCCACCATAGGGATGCACTGTTAGCTGCAGTCACATGATGATGACAACGTTGCCCACAGACGGGAAAGTGCACGTTGCCCACAGACAGGGAAAGTGCACGTTGCCCACAGACAGGGAAAGTGCACGTTGCCCACAGACAGGGAAAGTGCACGTTGCCCACAGACAGGGAAAGTGCACGTTGCCCACAGACAGGGAAAGTGCACGTTGCCCACAGACAGGGAAAGTGCACGTTGCCCACAGACAGGGAAAGTGCACGTTGCCCACAGACAGGGAAAGTGCACGTTGCCCACAGACAGGGAAAGTGCACGTTGCCCACAGACAGGGAAAGTGCACGTTGCCCACAGACAGGGAAAGTGCACGTTGCCCACAGACAGGGAAAGTGCACGTTGCCCACAGACAGGGAAAGTGCACGTTGCCCACAGACAGGGAAAGTGCACGGCAGATGGCTGGTATGGAGAACACGAGAGGAACCTGGTCAGATGGGTAAACAGCCTCAGCTGCAGCTTCACTCTGCACAGCCCCACAGGCCTAAAGCTGCAGCTTCAGGGCCTGTGTCCACCTAGCGTCTTTTCATCAGCTCCGGCGTCTATTTTCAATTGTTTCCAATGCGGGGAGAGCGTATGCGAGCGCACACGGACGTGTAGAGAAAGTGCAGAGCGCCCAGCGTCTTTTTTCGGTGTTTTTGTGCGCCGACTCCCAGCGCTTCCAGCTGAAAATATTTTAACTTTTCAGAAAGACGCTGGTGTCGGCTGCTCCTTTTCTGGTAACTAATCATATGGAAAAACTATCGCAACAGAGACAGAACGGCTCAATTGTGGGAGCAGATCGGCTAGACACTTAATATTTCTGGTGAGTGTTGTGCTTACTGCTTTTAATAGCGTAGCCTACCTGTGTTGTTAGCTTGCTAGCTGTCAGCTATCAAGCTGAACTAACGTTACTTGCAGACTGCTTCCTTGTATATTGTGCGCTGGGATCAGCATTCCCCAGCGCATTCCCAGCATTTAACGTCGGAAAAAAACCGCTAGGTGGACACAGGCCCTCACTCTGCACAGCCCCACAGGCCTAAAGCTGCAGCTTCACTATGCACAGCCCCACAGGCCTAAAGAGTAGATTCTCTATCTCACAACAATCGGATATACGTGTAAAGGGATCCAGGCACGAGTGCGATACGCCTGGGTCGAGCGAGGCCACGGTGTGACCTGGGGCTTAGGCCGGTGTTCAGGGTGTAGTGTCCAGGGAGGATTATGCTACCGGGGGCACCGCGGAGGTCACAGCACGAGGAAGGCCAGGAGGATTTGTGAGGTGAAAGGTGAGGTGAGAGGTGTTTGAGATTATACCGTTACCCTCCATTACCTGCTCATCATCTGGAAAACATCTAGTGCGTCAGCCACACGCACGTCCGTATCGACGCAGGACTAAGCATGCGCACTTGAGCACGTGTGCACACGTGTGTAGAGAGTTTAGCATGTGCAACACACACACACTCGAGCAGAAATAAGAAGTGTTCAAGCCTATTTTGTGAATTACCGCTACACTTTAATCTTGGCTCTGAAACATTTTTGATGCTTTTTCATTGTGTTTTGTATAGGCTCGCTTTTTTAGCCGTGGGGTTTTGCCTTCTCCTTTGTATTGTATAACGATTTGGTTGGAAACTAAGAGAGAGGGAGAGAGAGAGAGAAAGAAAGAAAGAAAGAAAGAGAGACAGATGGAGTGACAGAGAGAGACAGAGATCCAGTGTCTGATGCACAACTGAGGAGAACACTGACTAAGTGCAGCCTGAGTGGGCACAAGCTGGCAGTGGATACAGGCCGGCACAGACAGAGCTGGCTGCCCAGAGAGGAGAGGTTGTGCTCTTACTGTGACCAGGGAACAGTAGAGACCAGAGCTGCACCTCCTAACTAACTGCCAGCAATACCAAAGTGTTTTACAAAAATAATACAAACATATTCACAGAGTTCCTCTATTATTTAAATGACTCGGAGAGAACTTCCAGTCCTACTGGGAGAGAGGGAGGACTGCTGTAGACTAGGAGCAAGATTATACAGTCGGTCTGTGGGGGAAAACGCCAGAAAGGACGTGTGACAGTCAGGTGGTTTCCCCCAAGCTGACCACGCCCCCCGCCGCAGCCCCCCCCCTCCAGCTATCGCGCGTCTGTGACGAGACATCACCTGAAAGCATAGCAACCTGCCATGAGCTCCACAGCTCTGTGAGCCCCTGTCCCACATGGCTAATGATTCATGTGTATTAATTAATAATTCATTTGTTTCTGTTAATATATTATGTTGCTCTTACTTACCTTCCATAGCATCTTGTTCTTGTTGTTACTGTTTATTTTTATCTTCATTATATATGCTTTGGCAACATTGTATTGCATGCGGTCATACCAATAATTGAGAGAGAGAGAGAGACAGAGAGAGAGAGAGAGAGAGAGAGAGAGAGAGAGACAGAGGGAGAGAGAGAGAGAGAGAGAGAGAGAGAGAGAGAGAGACAGAGGGAGAGAGAGAGAGAGAGAGAGAGAGAGAGAGAGAGAGAGAGAGAGAGAGAGGTCTTGTTACTCAGCTGGAGGGTCATAGGATTATAGTATATTCTTCAGGGGCAGCTATAATCATACCTAACGAGGTGGTTAATAACTTTGGGTTAAGGCTCCTTTCAGTAAATTGTATTGAGCTGAACAGAGAGAGGAGAGCATATCATAAGAAAAAAAACATAGCTGGGAATATAGCAAGGATGCTACACCTCGGAGTCACCATGGTAACCATTGCCCAAGAGTCAGCCAACATAGTGCGTGTGTGTGTGTGTGTGTGTGTGTGTGTGTGTGTGTGTGTGTGTGTGTGTGTGTGTGTGTGTGTGTGTGTGTGTGTGTGTATGTGATGCAGTGTGTATGTGTATGTGTATGTGTGTGTGCATTCCTGTCACCGGGCTGTTGGGCCGAGACAGAGTTTAATCTCAGCAGATTAAGTGTGTCTGAGTTGATCATAAGACTCCAATAAAAGACAGCGCCGCATCAGAATCAGACAGGATTTATAGGATTTCCACACTAATGACCGGCCTATGGAGGATAACACGTACCGGTGGAAAGTCAAGATGGGAAAACGAGAGCGATGAGAGAGAGACAGAGAGAGAGAGTGAGAGAAAGAGAGAGAGGGGGAGAGAGAGAGAGAGAGAGAGAAAGAGGGAGAGGGGGAGAGAGAGAAGGGGGACCGAAGGGTGAGAATCAGGGTCAAGGGAGAATTAGAGAGAAAAACAGAGAGAGAGAGAGAGAGAGAGAGAGGGAGAGAGAGGGAGAGAGAGGCACAGTGCATGGTTTAATTAGAAGGGCTATAAATAACCTAGGCCCTGACATTTGAACATGGAGACCCACTGAATGTCTCTCTGTGTTTTCTGCTGGATGTGTTTGATGTCTGAACACAAGCCACCAATTTCTCTGCTCTCCCCCATCCTCTCTCTTCTTATTGACTCTTTCTCTCTCTCTTCCTCTGTCTCTCTCTCTGTCTCTCACTGTCTCTCTCCCACACACATCTCACACACACACACACACACACACACGTCAGTCACGGCTCCATATAATCCTCCGTGCTATATATGTACCAGGAGGGAGTGAAAGTGACATATCAAAAACAGCTTTCTGATGAGCTGCCAGGAAGAGGAATGAACACACAGCCAGACTCAACACACCCGCCCGCCCGGGCCCACAGCCCCACACTGACTTATAGCTTACTCTCTCTCTGACACCTGGGAGCCAATATCCTCCAGTCAGAAGCACGTCTGTCACTGTCTGTTGACACTAGAACACAAAAGTGTCTGGAAGACGTTTTGGCGGCAGCTCGACTGAAGAGCAATGAAGCATCAGGGAGCCGTTTGGGTCAATCAAATCAAAATAGATCTAGTCTCCCATCTCCCATTCAGTCATGATGAGTGACTGCGTTACTGCTGTTTGGCTTACACAGGTGTTTAATTTAACCCGTTGATACCTGATGCAGCATTTGTGTGTGTATCCCTTTAAGACCGCGAACCGCGTTAACGCGGTTCGCAGTCTTAAAGGGATACGCACACAAATGAGGGATATACACGCAAATGCTGCATCAGGTATCAATGGGTTAATGCTGTAACACACTGATTCAAGGACCACTCATTCAGTACATATTAGAGACACAGACCCCCATTTGATGAGATTGTCTCGTGGACCCAAATCTGAGAATATGTATATTGTTAGATATGATATACAGTATCTGTAATGTACTGTAAGGGAGAGAGAAAACAGTTGATAAACTATGATAACATTTGAATTGTGTCAACTTCTTGTCAATTATATAATGGTGAGGTTTTACGATTCATCAATTTGCTGGGGACCACCTCAAGGACCTCCCGGTGGTCCCCGCCTTGACAACCACTGCTCTAATGTCATTTTTTTTCCAGTCCTCATGTCCCCCTATAGCCCTGCATCCATCTCTAGAAATGTTGCTATGGGAACTCTTGTCACTACAATATGAGGGCCGGGCGAACAATCTGATTTGGTGGGAGAACGGTTGGGGGGATGGAGCAGCGGGAGAAACAGGAAGTGGGAGATAGAGAGTCATACGACTGCATTTCTTCTTCTCTTTCTCTGTCAGAAAGAAAGAGGCGGGGCCAGAGAGAGAGAGAGAGAGAGAGAGAGAGAGAGAGAGGGGTGGATGGGGGAGACAGCAGACCGTCACTGAAGAGAAGCAGGCACCCAGAAGTTGTTCATCTCTGCCTCAGGAGAGCCCACCTGATTTGCCGGCAATGAGACCACTCATTAGTCACGAAAGCTAGGCAGTGACACTCCTCCACCTCCCTCTCCCTCGCTCCATCTCTCCGTGTATCTGTCCATCTCGCTCTCCCTCCCTTTTTCTTTTTTTAATCAAGTTCCCCCCCCCCCCTCCCGTTTTCTCACCAATTGGACTTGGCAAAGTGCCCTGGCTAGGGTGTTGCTCCACCCTCTCTGCTGTTCTGGGCAGAGTTGTAGACTAGCACCATGCTTCCTCCAATACATGTGCAGTCGCCAGCCACTTCTTTTCACCTATTCAGCGAAGACGGAGTTTCACCGGCAGGACGTGGTGCGTGACAGGAGCGCGCTATTCCCCCCCCCCAGTTCCCCTCCTCCCAGACAGGCGCCGTGACCAACCAGAGGAGGCACTAGTGCAGCGACCAGGACACATACTGTACCCACCGTCCCTTACGGTAATTCGGCTTCCCACCCGCAGACTTTTGTGCGAATTGTGCCTTTATGGACGCCCCACCAAGCCGGAGGTAACACGGGGGCTCGAACCTGCGACCCTTGTGTTGGTATAGGCAGGGAATCTCCCGCTGCAGCACGACCCGGATGGCCCCTCCCCGTGTGTGAAGGCACAGAGATCAGCGAATGGCGCTGGCCCCCATGACAGAGAAGAGCGACAGAGAGAGAGAGAGAGAAAGTCAACGCCAAACGGGCCTGAAGTTGTGGTTGCCATGGCTTTTTAAATAGATCCCACAATGGTATTCTTACACGTCCATTCCAAATGATGAAAACGACTTCAGTTGCCTCCGTCAATAATTAGTTGCACATTCATAACAGTGTTTGTTGACTTTCCCCCAGAGGCAGTGTGTGGAAAGAAACAAGCAATTATTATTAGAGCAGCTCTAGGATGAATGAGGTGGAAGGAAGCTGCGCCTCCAACTCTTTTCTCTCACTTTAGCTTTGAGCGCGCACACAAACACACACACACACACACACACACATACACACACACACACACGCACACGCACGCACACACACACACAGACACACACACACACACACACACACAGCACATAAACAAGTGATTGTGGTGTTTTGTGTGGTGGATTGTGAGTGTGTGAGTAGCGTGATGTGTGTGCTGTTTGAAAGCCTCTTTTCTAATTCAATAGGCTGTAATAAGGCTTCAGTCTGCTCATATGGTGCCTCCGATAAGCACAAAGGCCAATAATCCATTCAAATATTAGCCCAGGTTTTAGAATTGGCAGAACTGAATGAGTAAATTTGTGTCTGACTGCGTACGTGTAGTGTACATGTGCGTGTGCGTGCGTGTGTGTGTGTGTGTGTGTGTGTGTGTGTGTGTGTGTGTGTGTGTGTGTGTGTGGGCCGCTTGGTGGGTGTTGTGTTGGCTGTTTATGCATGTGCAATGTGCATGTTTGCTTACACGCTTATTGGACCGTTTGAAAAACAAGGTTTGTGATCAAATCCGCACACACGCGCACACACACACACACACACACACACACAGGGACACGCACGCGCACACACACACACACACACACACACACACAGGCAGGCACATGCACACCCACACCCACAGGGACACGCACACACATACGGCTGAACAATGACAGAATTTAATTTACTGTGTCTTGCAGGTGCTGTAGCACTGGGAGTGTTAAGTCAGCGTGTGTGTGTGTGTGTGTGTGTGTGTGTGTGTGTGTGTGTGTGTTTTTGACACGTGTGACCCTTCTATTTGGATCAAATGGAGCAGTACAGTGTGTGTGGTCATGGAGGAGTGGACCTAATTACTGGACCCGTAGTTCAAAGGGGTACAACTGCCGACAATGCCTTTATAGAAGGCAGCTGCGATATGAAATTACTAGAGCGTGTTTCTGTGTGTGTGTGTGTGTGTGTGTGTGTGTGTGTGTGTGTGTGTGTGTGTGTGTGTGTGTGAGAGAGAGAGAGGAGAGAGATATTTTTTTCTTTTCTTTTCCTTTTTTTCTATACACTGGTTTGGTTTTATTATGTTTGCATGTTTATGATTGTGTAAAACCTTTTCCCCAGATTTCCCCCCCATTTTCTCCACAATTGTAATTGGCCAATTCCCTGTTAGTGGGTCCCGGGCGGGTCGACCCCCTTTGCTGATCTGGGGAGAGTTGTAGACTAGCACATGCTACATGCTTCCTCCCAAACATGTGCACTCACCAGCCGCTTCTTTTCCCCTGACAGCGAGGCATTTCACCGGCAGGCCGTAGCGCGTAGTAGTAGGATCACGTTATCCCCCACAGTTCCCCTCCCCCTGAACAGGCGCCCGCGACTGACCAGAGGGGGCACTAGTGCAGCGACCAGGACACACACCCTTACGGTAATTCGGCTTCCCACCCGCAGACATGGCCAATTGTGCCTGTATGGACAGACACCCGACCAAGTGGGGGCTCGAACCTGCGACCCTCATGTTGGCAGGCAGGGAATCTACTGCTGCACTGCCGGATGCCCGACTTCTTTATTTTTCTGTTTTTCCTCCTGTTTATCTTTCTGAGGAACACGTTTATTCCCCCAAATCCTCCTTTTTCTCTCCCCGTCTCGTCACGCGGAGCCTCACCAGTCGACAGCAGCATCGCTCCTCATTAAAACATCAATATAACCTGAAGCCATAATCACAGTCAATTGCTGTCAGCTCATCTCACATTCCCTTTTATAACTCTCAAACCCCGCTGTTATCTATCACCTGTCGCACACACACACTCTCTCAATGCATAACGGTTGGCACATGTGCTCAGACACACCCTCCACATATAGAGACACTGCATGAAATAGGCCACGCCCATCACGGGGGAAAGCTCTCCATTCACTCCCATATATACTGTACATGAGCATCATTTTCCCTGAATTAAACATAGCTAAAAGCTATGTTATGGGGCTGCGCAGACAACAAATGTCAAAAGAAATCGCCAATTCAAGTTTTTTTTGTACTCCTGAGCAAAACAAGGAAGCCATTGAGAATTGGCGAGAAGAAAAATGTGGATCTAGCTGTCAAGGAAGTAAGTTGGAGTGTTCATCTTCCGTAAATATGATCTTTGTGTGCAACCCGTGACATAGGAGAACGCCAGGAGTGGGGGAGTTTTTGTTTCCCCCCGTTTTGGGCGTGGTTTCTTCTGAATGATGACGCGCTCCGCAGTATCTCTATACAAATATCATTGAGTTTGTTCCAATCATCATCGTTAGCTCTTTACATGTCTCCGCCTCCCTCTATAATGGCAGCACAATGTCAGAAGTCTCATTAACATGCGAAGTCAAATGCGCATTGATTGTAATTTGAATGGATTAATCCTTTAGAGTGGCTATGAAGCGATGTAGGGGTCTCTCTGGTCAACAGCCTCTGGAACAACATCCTAATAACATCCTCTGCTGTGCTATGGATGGACAGTTCCATGGCACTAATTTCATTATAGATCCCCTGAAGGAAATCCATATATATTACCAACACCAAGGTCAATACATTTGCACCTACACGATCAATAAGTCACTTACACAAACCACAAAAATCTGCACGCAGACACAGATGCATGTCGTTTTCTCGTGATCACACAACCAAAAGCCAAGATAATGACACATGTTGGATTAAAGCTCATAAAAGCTTATGAAAATAAAATATTATTATATTATACAAGCATTTGAGAAAATGACTGCTGTGAAGAATATAGCAGGAGCATCAGAGGTTTTTTCCCCCGTTGTGTGTGGACCGTGTATTTATTTTTCATGCTTTGTTTAATGTTTAATTATGAGATGATGAGTGCATCAGTGAACATTATCTGTCTCTTTGCCTACAAACAGTGGAAAGTGATCAAATGAATAATCATGCAAATTCATTGCATCATGCTGAGAGTTCAAGATTCGAGATTCAAGATTCACTTTAACAGCCACAGTAAGTAATCACATTACAAACAAGGGATTTGACTTTGTGCACGTATGCCGCACAGCGGTCACATCAATAGTAGAAGACAAAGCAATACAAATAATTCATCACAACATTTAAATTTGAAGTTTAAAGTGCAGTCCTTTAAAGTGGCAAATGATGACGGGGCGTTAGTGGGGGGGATCGGGTGGATAAAGTCCTTATTCGTGGGGGCTTTCGGGTCTCGTTGGCAGTTGGGAAGAAGCTGTCCTTGTGATGAGAGGTTCTGGTTCTGTCAGTCTCAGTCTTCTGCCAAGGGGGAGTGCCTCAAAGAGTTTATGGCCTCGGTGAAAAGGGCTCAGCCATGATTTTCCAAGACTGCTTCAGCATCCTGGCAGTTTGCAGGTCCTGAAGGGATGGCAGGCTGCATCCGATCCACTTTTCAGCACAGCGGATGATGCTCTGCAGTCTGGAGATGTCCTTGAGGGCAGCAGCAGCATACCAGATGGTGATGGAGGAGGTGAGGATGAACTCAATGGCGGAGGTGTAGAAAAGCACCATCACCGCCTTTGGCACTTTGAACTTCTTCAGCCGCTGCCTGCAGGAGGTACATCCTCTGTTCTCGCTTCTTGGTGAGAGCTCTGATGTTCAGCTCCCCTTTCAGGTCCCGGCTGATGATGGAACGCCATGAAGCGAAAGGACTCCACAGTGTTGACTGGGGGGGACTCACCCAGTGTGACGGGGGAAGGTGGGGCTGCGTTCCTCCTGTAGTCCACAACCATCTCCACTGTCTTTTGAGCATTGAGCTCCGGGTTGTTTTGACTGCTGCCAAGTCATCAGGTGGTCGAGCTCCATCAGAGATGAGCCCTATGAGGGTGGTGTGTCATCTGCAAATTTTTAGGAGCTTGATGAACTTAGGCTGGAGGTGCAGCTGTTGGTGTAGAGAGGACACCGTCCTGGGCAGCTCCGGTGCTGATGGTCCTTACATGCTGCTTGCTGTTAGTCAGGAAGTCTGTGGACCATCTGCAGATGCAGTCAGGCACGCCCAGCTGGGAGAGCTTCTCGTGCAGCAGGGCCGGGGTGATCGTATCGTATAGTTAAAATGATATATTATGCTTGTTGGTATATTTAACTTTACAAAATACATTCACTCAACCAGCCAAACATGCATACATTACATACTGTATAAATGCACATACTTTGTCTGTTTTATGCCTCTCTCTCATACACACAAGCACGCACGCACACACACAAGCACGCACCCACCCACGCACGCGCACAAACACACACACACACACACAACACATACACACACACACACACACACACACACATCCTGGGCACAGCCTTTCTCTCTGAAGAGCTATGACAGGGCAAAGTGAGCAGTGCTGTTGTGCTCATCTGTGGTGCCTTCAGAATATATGAAATCTGTTTTATTTATTTCCTAATTCCATTTTATTTTTTCCCAAATTCAGTTTTTTCCATTTGAATTTTTCTGAATTCTGTGTTTTGCCTTTTATGCTCATTTTACCATCAGAAATAGTGTCTAATAAGTGGGAATGAATAAATGTCCACAATTTAATCAGATATAACAGTCAATTTAATGTTACAACATAACAGTGCAGTATTTTTTAACAAGTGCTTCAAGTCAGAAATACAGTAGATGACTGTACAAAACAATCTATTCAAATTATTGAAATAAATTGTTTGTAAAGTGCTTATATAAGCTTCTCATTGTGTGCTTCAAGTAAAGACAAAACAACTGTGAACAAAACATTCACTTCAGAGTTTTTAGACAGTCAGACTTCAGACACACTTCTGTTGTGTTCTGTCATTTACATGTATTCTACTAGGG
>NC_139629.1:46081374-46083874 GCF_964638095.1 Poromitra crassiceps | reverse complement strand
GTGAGATGGCAGTGAGGGAGAGAGAGAGACACAGACAGTGAGATGGCAGTGAGGGAGAGAGACACACAGACAGTGAGATGGCAGTGAGGGAGAGATAGAGACACAGACAGTGAGATGGCAGTGAGGGAGAGAGAGAGACACAGACAGTGAGATGGCAGTGAGGGAGAGAGACACACAGACAGTGAGATGGCAGTGAGGGAGAGAGAGACACAGACAGTGAGATGGCAGTGAGGGAGAGAGACACACAGACAGTGAGATGGCAGTGAGGGAGAGATAGAGACACAGGCAGTGAGATGGCAGTGAGGGAGAGAGAGAGACACAGACAGTGAGATGGCAGTGAGGGAGAGAGAGAGACACAGACAGTGAGGGAGAGAGAGACACAGACAGTGAGATGGCAGTGAGGGAGAGAGAGCGACAGACAGTGAGATGGCAGTGAGGGAGAGAGACACAGACAGTGACAGATGGCAGTGAGGGAGAGAGAGACACAGACAGTGACAGATGGCAGTGAGGGAGAGAGAGACACAGACAGTGAGATGGCAGTGAGGGAGAGAGACACAGACAGTGAGATGGCAGTGAGGGAGAGAGAGAGACACAGACAGTGAGGGAGAGAGAGACACAGACAGTGAGATGGCAGTGAGGGAGAGAGAGAGACACAGACAGTGAGATGGCAGTGAGGGAGAGAGAGACACAGACAGTGAGATGGCAGTGAGGGAGAGAGAGACACAGACAGTGAGATGGCAGTGAGGGAGAGAGAGAGACATACAGTGAGATGGCAGTGAGGGAGAGAGAGACACAGACAGTGAGATGGCAGTGAGGGAGAGAGAGAGACACAGACAGTGAGGGAGAGAGAGACACAGACAGTGAGATGGCAGTGAGGGAGAGAGAGAGACACAGACAGTGAGATGGCAGTGAGGGAGAGAGAGACACAGACAGTGAGATGGCAGTGAGGGAGAGAGAGACACAGACAGTGAGATGGCAGTGAGGGAGAGAGAGAGACATACAGTGAGATGGCAGTGAGGGAGAGAGAGACACAGACAGTGAGATGGCAGTGAGGGAGAGAGAGAGACACAGACAGTGAGGGAGAGAGAGACACAGACAGTGAGATGGCAGTGAGGGAGAGAGAGAGACACAGACAGTGAGATGGCAGTGAGGGAGAGAGAGACACAGACAGTGAGATGGCAGTGAGGGAGAGAGAGACACAGACAGTGAGATGGCAGTGAGGGAGAGAGAGAGACATACAGTGAGATGGCAGTGAGGGAGAGAGAGACACAGACAGTGAGATGGCAGTGAGGGAGAGAGAGAGACACAGACAGTGAGGGAGAGAGAGACACAGACAGTGAGATGGCAGTGAGGGAGAGAGAGAGACACAGACAGTGAGATGGCAGTGAGGGAGAGAGAGACACAGACAGTGAGATGGCAGTGAGGGAGAGAGAGACACAGACAGTGAGATGGCAGTGAGGGAGAGAGAGACACAGACAGTGAGATGGCAGTGAGGGAGAGAGAGACACAGACAGTGAGATGGCAGTGAGGGAGAGAGAGACACAGACAGTGAGATGGCAGTGAGGGAGAGAGACACAGACAGTGAGATGGCAGTGAGGGAGAGAGAGACACAGACAGTGAGATGGCAGTGAGGGAGAGAGATACACAGACAGTGAGATGGCAGTGAGGGAGAGAGACACAGACAGTGAGATGGCAGTGAGGGAGAGAGAGACACAGACAGTGAGATGGCAGTGAGGGAGAGATAGACACAGACAGTGAGATGGCAGTGAGGGAGAGAGAGACACAGACAGTGAGATGGCAGTGAGGGAGAGAGACACAGACAGTGAGATGGCAGTGAGGGAGAGAGACACAGACAGTGAGATGGCAGTGAGGGAGAGAGAGACACAGACAGTGAGATGGCAGTGAGGGAGAGAGAGACACAGACAGTGAGATGGCAGTGAGGGAGAGAGATACACAGACAGTGAGATGGCAGTGAGGGAGAGAGACACAGACAGTGAGATGGCAGTGAGGGACAGAGAGACACAGACAGTGAGATGGCAGTGAGGGAGAGAGAGAGACACAGACAGTGACAGATGGCAGTGAGGGAGAGAGAGACACAGACAGTGAGATGGCAGTGAGGGAGAGAGACACAGACAGTGAGATGGCAGTGAGGGAGAGAGAGACACAGACAGTGACAGATGGCAGTGAGGGAGAGAGAGACACAGACAGTGAGATGGCAGTGAGGGAGAGATAGACACACAGTGAGATGGCAGTGAGGGAGAGAGAGACACAGACAGTGACAGATGGCAGTGAGGGAGAGAGAGACACAGACAGTGAGATGGCAGTGAGGGAGAGAGAGACACAGACAGTGAGATGGCAGTGAGGGAGAGAGAGACACAGACAGTGAGATGGCAGTGAGGGAGAGAGAGACACAGACAGTGAGATGGCAGTGAGGGAGAGATAGATCGATCTTGGACAGACCAAAAAGGGGTTGGGCAACACAGAAGGACAGGAAGTAACA
>NC_139629.1:46066374-46073874 GCF_964638095.1 Poromitra crassiceps | reverse complement strand
TGTGCGTGTGTGTGTGTGTGTATTTGCGTGTGTTTGTGTGTGTGTGTGTGTGTGTGTGTATTTGCGTGTATTTGCGTGTGTTTGTGTGTGTGTGTGTGTGTGTGTGTGTGTGTGTGTGTGTGTGTGTGTGTGTGTGTGTGTGTGTGTGTCTGCCATGTGGGTGTGCCAGCATGTGCGGAGTGCTGTGCTTTGCCAGGGAGCCCACTGCGAGAGCACAGTCATCTAATCTAAGATCAAGCAGCCTTGGACACCTCCTCGCTGGCATCCACTGGGACCAGGGTGGAGAGCTGCTGGACTCAAAGACTCATCCATCCATTCCACATCACTCCATACACCTCGCTCCCTCCTTACAGCACACATCTCTCTCGCTTCTCCATCTATCCCTTTGGTACTTGGGCCAATTCTCCTTATGCCTCACTTGCTACATTACATACATTACATTACGTAATTTGGCAGACGCTTTTATCCAAAGCGACTTACAATAACACATTTTTTGTCCGCAATAGAGCAATCAACTATGGAGCACAGTCTATGATAACTACAACTTCTGAAGGAACAGTGGTACAAGTTTAGGTTAGTGGTACAAGTTTAGGTTAGTATATATATATATACATACATATACTAGGGATGGGCATCGAATTTCGAATTTTCGAATAATCGTTGTTAGTATCAAGGTCGACTTTTATTATTGAAATTCGAAATTCGAAATTCGAAAAAAAAAAAAAAAAAATTTTTTTTTTTTTTTAGTGAAATGTTGCATTGTCTCCCCTGATTCTAAGTATAGTCAAATCGCTTGGTTTGAGCAAGTAAAACAATTTTTATAAGCATTTTAAGCAAGGTTTATGGAAAAATGAATGGCGGATGAAATCCCATGAAGAGGGAGAGGGGGTGACTTTGGCACCCCTTTGGCACTCAGACCTGAGCCTACTAAATATTTAATGAACCACTCATGATTGTCAAAACTGTTTTTTATTTTCGAAAATGTCAATGTCATGTAACATGTTCTTTACTTCAGTGGTGCAATGCTTGTTTGAGCTAAAAATCCACAGCAGAAGCTTTTAATATTAATTAATAAAGCCGTAGACTTAGAATCAGGGGAGACAATGCAACATTTCACTCACAAAAAAAAAAATAAAAAAATAAAAATAATGTTTTTTTTTTTTTTTTTACATTTTTTTTTTTTTTCGAATTAAATTCGAATTTGGCCAGCGAATTTCGAATAGTGTTTTTGCTAGAAATGCCCATCCCTAACATATACACACATACATATATATTAGGGATGGGCATCGAATTTCGAATTTTCGAATAATCGTTGTTATTATCAAGGTCGACTTTTATTATTGAAATTCGAAATTCGTTTTTTGAAAGAAAAAAAAAAAAAAAAAAATTTTTTTTTTTTGTGAGTGAAATGTTGCATTGTCTCCCCTGATTCTAAGAATAGTCGAATCGCTTGGTTTGAGCAAGTAAAACAATTTTTATAAGCAACCTCTCCCTCTTCATGGGATTTCATCCGCCATTCATTTTTCCATAAACCTTGCTTAAAATGCTTATAAAAATTGTTTTAGTTGCTCAAACCAAGCGATTCGACTATACTTAGAATCAGGGGAGACAATGCAACATTTCACTCAGATAAAAAAAAAAAAAAAAAAAAAATGTTTTTTTTTTTTTTTTTTTTTTTTCGAATTTCGATTAAAAGTTGACTTTGGCCAGCGAATTTCGAATAGTGTTTTTGCTAGAAATGCCCATCCCTAATATATATACACATATATATATATATATATATATACACATATATATATATATATATATATATATATATATATATACATTTTTTTTTTATTATTAATAAAGAAAGAGAGAGAACGAAGTTAGATCAAGAAGGGCCCAGATGGAGCCTGAAAAGGTGAGTCTTTAGTCTTTTCCGAAAGATCGGCAGTGATTCAGCCGTCCTGACCGAAGGTGGAAGCTCGTTCCACCATTGAGGTGCCAGGGACGAGAAGAGTCGAGATCGGGATGAGCGACTTTTGAGCCCCCGTAGCGAAGGAGGGGCGAGGCGACCTGCACTGGTGGAGGAGCGAAGGGAGCGCTGGGAGGTTTGGAACCTGACCATAGATTTCAGGTACAGGGGAGCTGACTGGTGTACTGCCCTGGTGTACCCTGTAGGTACTGCCCTGTAGGCGACTTGCTAATACATACCATTCCTCAACATGTTATTCAATATCTGTCCTTGTGTGTCTTTTAAGCTTTATCTCTGCTTGCATAGTGACACACTAGATATGCATTCCTGTGAGACCATAACTGCATTAGATCCTCCTGAGGTTAAATGTCTTGTAATGGGTAATGCCAATATAATGACGTTATCACGACACACACGCAAAGGTTCAAAGAATCCCAGCCTGCCTTTGCGATGCATCCCTGGAGACGGGCGAAGCGGTGGAGGCCTTCATGCAGGGCCCAGGCACACGCAGTTATATAGCCTCTCAGCTGTACTTGGTATTCTAGATGTACTGTATAGGACCTGACAGCGCTTCAGAAACACGGCTCAGATCACGTTTCCCATTGATGGAGCGCGAATCAGATGAGTTGCCATTAATGATTCACACTGGGTCTGGATTAGCTGGAGGTTCCTGGCAGATAAATGAGCCTATTTTCACGGTTGCTCCAAGGTTAGCGAGACCTCGGCAGCGTGCGGCACGCTCCCGGGGCTGGCTGGCTGGCTGCAGCCCCGCATCATTACGGGCCCCAGCTGGTCGCTAAGTTACCGCGCTCAAACCCAAAGGCACGCCATTCATCCGTTTGAAGACAGAAGGGCAGACACGGAAAGGAGACACGCAGTGATTCATAGATACCGATATGGCTCCGAGGAGGAACCGCAGCAAACGCAGCGACGCTTATGAAGCTTCTTGTCGTGATCAAAGCTGGGTTTTTTGTTTACTGCTGCTCCTCCACGCGCCCTGTGGCCTATTCAGCCATTCTGTCAATGATCATCATCACGTGACACAGCACACTCTTTCATCATTCTCTCTCTGGTTTCTGCTCGTTATGATTGAAATTAAAATGAAGATGGTTATGGAGAAGATGGATTTTTTTTGGCTGATCTGATGGAAGGCACCTGCTGTATGTCTTTACAGATATACACAGACTACTACACACATATTTAATCACAGAGGTCAGAATGTGGGGTTAGTAAATAATCTATAGGGCAGTTTGGGGATGGGTGTCGTGCTCACGGGGTGCTGGTGGGTGGTCGTGGGTTAATACTGGGCTCCCCTCCTCCAGGCATCAGCTCACAGCGGGAACACATCGAACCGACAACCCCTTTGGTAGGCCTTCTCCGGCCTAACCTCTGACCTCCACACCTCTTCTGCCCCTCTCAGCTATATTCCCTCATCTGTATTATTAATGTGCTCTTCTCTCATCTTCCCTGCCCTCGACGCCCTCTCTGCCATCTCTTCTCCATTCCTCCACCTCCACCTCCACCTCCGTCCCTTCTGGGAAATCATTGTTGATCACCGCTTTCATCTTAATCCCTGCACCTTCTCCCGTCCTCCCCCCACCTGTCCGTTTCCCTTATCCTTCTGTGACAGCCTGGAGAAGCTCCGATCAATCCCTCACTTCTTCATCAATCCTCTTGTCTTCACTGATCAATCCCATCCCACCTGATCCCTTCCCATTTTTCCCTCAGCCCCCTCGTTACCATTCCTCTCCTCCGTTACTCTCTCCCTCCGTCCTGTCTGTTTGTTTCTTCCCTCTCTTCCTCCCTCCGTCCCCCGGCTCACCTCCACTGTCTTCCCTCGCTCTGCGGGTTCCGCTAAGGAAGCGCTGGATCAATCTCATGAATAGGTGGGCTAGCCACAGGCATGTAAGCTGATGGCTTATGCTCTCCTCCTACCGCCCCCCATTAACACACACACACATGCGCATACACACACACCGCACGCACGCACCACACACACACACACACACGCCTGCCACTTCCCACACAGAGTCTGACTAATACAAGCATGCCCACGTGTGCACACAAACAAGCAAACACACACACAGAGACACACAGAGACACACAGACACACAGACACACACACACACACACACACACACACACACACACACACACACACAGGCGTCCATTGTGATATCAAGCCCATTTCCCCGTATATTGGTTAATTCCCCCACTCAGATCAGATATGTTCAGATCCGATCAAATGACATCAGATCAGATATGGTATCCATTGATGTGGGAAGAAAATAAAGGCATAGATTTGAGAGTGCGGTAATTCCATTTCCTTTGCGACACATATCTGTGCTCTGGGCAGGGGAGAGCGCCACAGGGGGAGCAGTCAATAGAGAGGGATGTACTGTAGGCCTAGGAATGGTCCTGAGTGGCAGTGATGGGTACGTGACCGGGTGTTTGAGACAGACGAAAAGTGCTTCAGATAAAACTAGAAATACCGCCTGGCGGTTGTAATATGCCTCCGCCCAAACAAGACGCATACATCTACAGTATGTCTGTCCAGACTCATACAAGGCAAGCACAAATACCTCGAAGCCCACAGCGCAGTGGTGTTGACATTCAGCCTCATGGCAATATTTGGGGGTACCTCACCAACATGGCTGATGATCATTTTCAACATGGAAAATGGAATGTATTGAAAAAGGTTTTGCCATTATTGATGCAGCATCAAACCGCAGCTGCTGTTGAAACCCAATCAGAATCAGTATGGATATTAAAAGATTTCAAACAAAAAACTTAAAAAAAACATGGAAAATGGTCCTACGCAATCCCTAAACATCCACATCCCCTCAGCCACTCCCCCTACTCACCCCGACCCTCTACGACCTTCCTATCCCTATCTACAGCCCGTTTTCCAGTGATATACAATATGTCACTGTAACATCATCTCTGCTATCATGAATGTGCATGATAGAATATAGTGAGGAGAAAAGCCAGTGATATACAATATGTTACTGTAATATCAGAGGTAAAACAGAAGCATGTCTTTATGTCTGTGTGTCTACCCTTTGGCCCTTGGGAGATGAAGTGCTGCTGTAGAGACAGCCTGCACGCCCGGGGCTCAGCCAGCCCATCTTCTCCACATGAGCTGACCTAAAAGGCAAACTAAATGATGCAGCTCGCAAAGGGACATGAATTGTGCAAAGGGACTAGCCTGGGAACCTGACAAATCTGCCAGCTAGCTCATGTTTCATTTGCTGTGGCAGCAGCTGTGCCTGACCGCCCTCCCGTTTAGACACGTTTCCACCTGAAAACGGCCCGGCCAATCACAGCCCCCTTTACAGGATTACACGGCTTTAATACTCGGTTAGATTCTAGTACGTCTGTTATCTCTGTATGGCAACCCGCGGCTAGAAGACCGCTGCTAACGCTGTTCTGATTCTGACTCTGGAGGAGCACATACCTCTGTGATCTAGTCCTATTAATCCACAGAAAGAAGTCCGGTAAATGTAATGGTTGCTTCACGTCGGGGTGACCTGCATCAGCCTGTCAGGGGTTTACTTCGCAATAGTGACCAGCTCGCTGTAACAGCTGATCTCATGGCGGTTGGCAAACCAGCCGTTAGTCTGTTTACATGTGTTTCAGTCGTTCTGCGCTGCGTCACACGTTTCGTCGCTCTGATTGATTGAGGCATTTTAGACAGAAAGAGTATTGAAGGCAAGAGTCCTGGTGCTTTTTTGACAACAGTGCTGCCACCATTTTGGCCTGAAAAAAACGCTTCCTTGCACCAATGGGACATCAGAACGTTCATCAGACCATGACAGCCAATCAGAGGTAGGCTCCTCCAGGCCGAAATGGCAGATTTGCTGTGCGCTGTGGAGCGATGTATTAGTGGACACTTCTTATCAATCTGTTCTTTGTTTTGGTCTGCGCCTGTTGGTAACGCCCCATGGAAATCCGGCAATTTGCATGCAATGAATGCAATGCAGTGCAATGTGAATTGGTCTGGTGATGCCAGGCTAAAAAGGGACAAGAATTGGGGGGGGGGGGCAATGTATGAGGGTGTACACTAGAGCCCGACCGATATATCGCTCCACCGATATTATCGGCCGATATAACCGATATATCGGTATCGGCCGATATGTTGGCCGATATATATATATATATTTTTTTTTAAGTTATAGACAGCATGTTGTGTATATTTGCTCTTTTTTCTTAACTCAAGTTATATTTTATATTTGTTCTATTTGTCTTTTTGTATTTCTAGTTATTTATAATTATTAAATTCCCAGTTCAGTTTACTGTTTCATTGCAGTGATGTCATTTTGGAGAATACATTTTATTGATAAGCTGTAAAATATCCTCCCTACATTACATATCTCAAGTCATGTCAAGTCATATCTTTGTCAAGTGTTTGATATTTGAGGGATCATTGCAAAAGAATTGTGTAATATAATGTGTATTATATAATGTAAGAATATCGGCCGATATATCGATATCGGAATTTCTTTACTCCCTAATATCGGTATCGGCCTCGGCCTCCAAAATCCAGTATGGGTGGGGCTCTAGTGTACACTACAGTATGCAGAAAAGGGAGGAGCAGATGGGAGTCATGCGGGGTAGGGAGCGCTTGGGGTTAAAGACAAGATGAGGTCGAGGGCTTGAGCCCAATTACGTGGAGCAAGGAATGAGGAAATAAGAAGCTAGCGTTACCCAATTAGAGAGTCTGAACAGTGAACTGGTGCAATATGAGAGTCCCACTCAGTGTGATCTTCCCAGAGTCTAATCTCTCCAAAGGTACAGTAGCATGTGTTTCCAAACCCTCTCTGACTGTCTTTACATAATCACGGCTACTTGACCTCAAATCTGGCTCTGCGCCTCCTCACTTACACAACTCTCCCACCTACGACTCTCTCTTCTATGTCCAAGAATCATGAAACAGAGAGAGAGAGAGAGAGAGAGAGAGAGAGAAAGGGAGCTGCAATACTAGAACGCCCAATTGCTGTCTGCTGCTGCTGCTGCTGGCGACTGAACTTATGAGTAATTCAGGGAGTCAAATGGCACATAGCCGTGTTCAGAAGCAACACTGCAAATTGACTTGTCATGCCTGGTTGAATCCCAGCCCTTTTTTGCAGGGATTTATTGAAGTACTGTAGGAAAATATATTTAAATATAGTTGACAAATTTGAAGGAATTTCCAGTCTCTGTTAGATTCTCTAATTCTTTATTGCAGTTTCCTATCGTATCCTCTCCCTCCCTCTTGCACCACCGCCCCCCCCCCCCCTCCCCAGACTAACATCAATTCTTCTGTCTTTTCAACACACAAGATGTTACTAGTTCTTCCCACCTCCCACACGCCTCCTCGGTGGTGCCCATGTTCAGAAGCACGTTAAACCACAACACTGCAAATTGACTTGTCATCCCTGGATGACTCCCAGCCTTTTTTCGCATGGATTTATTGCAGTGCGCTATGGGAAGATATTTGACTGTAAATGTACGAGACAGATTTGAAGGAATTCTCCGATCTCTGGTGAATTCTCAAATGCTTT
>NC_139629.1:46028874-46058874 GCF_964638095.1 Poromitra crassiceps | reverse complement strand
AGTGACAGAGAGAGAGAGTGACAGAGAGAGAGAGCGACAGACAGAGTGACAGAGAGAGAGCGACAGAGAGAGAGCGACAGACAGACAGAGTGACAGAGAGAGAGAGTGACAGAGAGAGCGACAGACAGACAGAGCGACAGAGAGAGAGAGGTGATAATGAATAATGCAACAGATGGAGAAACATCATTGGAGCAGATTTGGGATTACACTGAAGATGGAGTCGAGGCCGAGGAGGGGGATCTTCACACTCTAACACTGATCCTCTTATAGAATGTCTGCTGCTGCTGTGTGTGTGTGTGTGTGTGTGTGTGTGTGTGTGTGTGTGTGTGTGTGTGTGTGTGTGTGTGTGTGTGTGTGTGTGTGTGTATGTGTGTATGCGTGCGTGCGTGCGTGCGTGCGTGCGTGCGTTCGTACGTACGTACACGCATGTGTGTGAGCTCATAATTATGTACTCAGCCCATAATTCTCATTTACAGCCCAGGAACAGATGATATGTTTAAAAATACGACACCTAAAAATACGATCATCACACCTCACCTTCGTGTGCTTCTCACATACACCTCTACCGCGTGTGGCACGACATCATGGCTATGTCTGTGTGTGTGCGTGTGTGTGTGTGTGTGTGTGTGTGTGTGTGTGTGTGTGTGTGTGTGTGTGTGTGTGTGTGTGTGTGAGAGAGAGAGAGACCAGAAAATGTATGTTCTGCCTGGCGGTGTGTGAGAGCGTGTCGTGGAGGAGACAGGTGGGGAGGAGACAGAAGGAGGGAGAAGCATTGAGGAAGGGGAGACGGAGCTAGGGAAGGAGGGAGGGAGGGAGGGAGGGAGGGAGGGAGGGAGGGAGGGAGGGAGGGAGGGGATGATGAAGCGAGTGTGGATGGCTTCTATTTTTAGCCCGGCTGTCTGATATATGCCAATAGGTCCAAACCACAGCCTGAGAGGGGAGACTGTGATCTTGTACATTTTATACATTCCACACTCAACACTGAAATCAAATGTATCTTTAAACGATATGATGAATAATGTATTTCCATATAGATATAACTACCATAATCTTGATCCATGTGTCAGAAGAGAAACTGGTGGTAGCTTTCCCCCGAAATATTCTCTCTCCCTCCCTGGTGGCGAAGGTGCCAAGCCTCAATAAAATCAAGTATATTGAATGTGTTGAAATTAAATTGAGTGCGCTAGGGCAGGGGGGGGGGGGGGGAACATTCGGATAAAATTGAAATCAGGATTATATCCATAAAGCCATTTAATCACTTGTTTGACCCCAAGATGAGTGGGCTTTGGAACAAGAGACTCACTCACACACACACACACACACGCACACGCACAGGCACACACACACACACACGCATACACACACACACACACACACACACACACACACACACACACACACACACACACACATCAGAGAAGGAGTAAGTTATATCAATCAATAAACCCCAATCACAGAGAAATATCAAAACACAGCAGTAATGGATCCAAACAGGATGATCGGCACTGCTGTACATGCAGTCCTGTGGTGGTGGAACAGCAGTATGAGCGATGGCATGGAGAAGGTCAGACCTGCTGTGGACGAGCTCAAATGTGTCCTTGTTTGGTGCAGCTTCATCTTTGTTTTGTATTAATGCTGTGGCAACTGTGCAGGAGCCAAAAGCACTTATTGAATTGCATGGCTATCACATCACTCACCCCGTGTTGTGACCAGGCCTCGCTCACTGAAGCCTTTATCTGATCATCCTCTCATAAATGGCCTGATGAAGACGAGCGCCCGTTCTGACTTTGCTCTGATCATAATTGCATCCGTCTGTCTCCAATCAGGACTGTCTCTTGTCCCTTTCTGTGGCTGCATCAGTCTGCCTCTCTCTCCCTCTCTCTCTCTCAGTAGTCGTGTTTCCATTACCGTCAGAAATGCGCAAAATCTAAATATCGCAATAGAAAGTGGGTAATGGAAACACGTAAATTTCGAAAAACCTCCCAAATATCGCAAAAAGTTTTTGCGCTCTCATGAGGTGGTTTTTCAGACATGTCGATATAGCAGTTTATCGCAAAAGCGTAATGGAAACACATTTTTCGCATTTGCACGTCATGTGACCCATCTTCTCCTTTGGAAAAGGAGCGGAAAATGAAAGGAAAATGAGGGAGAAAGGGTTCGATAAACCGTGGCAAAACCTCCGCAGCAAGTGGAAAACTTTGAAGCAACGCTACCTAGCAGAAAGACGAGTGTTGTGCAAAAGCGGAGCTGGGGAAAAAAGATCATGTTTAATGACAGAAATCAGTCCATGGTGACAGGCTGCCTGTCTGTGTGCGCGCAGGTGTAGGCTACCTTTTTTCCTCTGCCTCTCGCGCTCACTGCATTCACCGCAGCCAGCAACATGTTCTTTTGAATTGATAATCAGGCTTGTTTATATGCGTTGTAACTTCATGTGGTGATTTGCATTGACCGTTGGTTGTATTTGAGCATGCAGGGGACGGGATTTGGGGCAGATCCCCGTGCGTAATCACTGTGGCAGCTGCTGCAACGGGGAATTGCGTTCAGGTGTGTGCGCCGTCACTCAAACTCAACTTCAATGGAAACGCCTACAAGTCGCAATTGTACATTGTCGAAGTTGTAGAAATATCGCAATTATTTTGCGAAAAACTGTAATGGAAACACAGCTTCTCTCTCTCTCTCACACTGTCTGCAGACGTATGAATGCATGTACATAAGCAGCACAGTCCCCAGAATAAACTAGACATACATGGTTGTCTCCATCCCTGCCTGTCCAGACTCATACAAACACAAATACCTTGAAGCCCACAGCGCAATGTGGCCCTTCAGCCTTATGGCACTTTAGGCAACAACACGGCTAATCATTTTCAATGTGGAAGATGGTCCTAGTACCTAGTGTCCTCTAGAGAGAGAGAGAGTGGTGTCAGCGGAGGACCAAAATGCGTGACTCATTAGCCAATGAACAGCCAGGAAGGGGTCTCGCGCTACTTTTGAATGCTAAAATAAAGCTGATAATGTACAATTTGATTAAAACAAAAACAAATCCTTTCAAAGTACAACACAAACTGTTCATTTTGCTGCAACTCGACGACAGTGCTGCTTAATCCAGGACCTTACTTCCTGGAACTCTTGAGAGTAAAACATTTTGACAATTGGAGTGAATGGAGATGTCGTGACTCTTCTATATACATGGCTCTGGTCCTACCCCTACACCTAAACCCCCCACATCCCACCAACCAGTCGTCCTACCCACCCCTCGAACGCTGACTCTCTATGAACTTCCTATCCATAGCTATGGCTCCTTCCCCCCTCCCTCACCACTGTCCTCCCCACCACACAGAGCCCCCTATCCACTCCCTGTTGATGTTTGAGCTAAATTTGAAGAAATTCCATCAAGGCGTTCCTAAGGGGCGGTCATAGTGACCTTGAACTTTGACCTTTGACCACCAAAATCGAATCAGTTCAGCCTTGAGTCCAAGTGGATGTTTGAGGCCAATTATGGAGCAATTCCATCCCGGCGTTCCTGAGATATCGCGTTAACGAGAATCGGACGGACGGCCGTCGTACGAACAATTAACCCAAAAACATAATGCCTCCGGCCACGGCTATCACCAGGCGGAGGCACAGAGAGACAAAGAGATAAATGGAACACAAACACACACATGCACACACACGCACAGGTGCACATACAGTACACTCATAATCATGCACACACACACACACACACACACACACACACACATTTGGAGAACTCAATAGCAGCCATCTGTGAATTTGTAAAAGCATTTGGTCAGGTTCTGGGTATCAGTCTGCTTGTCCATGGGGTCTGACCCAAATCTGTTACTGTCTCCCTGCATGCCTTCTGTTTAGAACACACATCAATGACCTCACTCACAGCTGGAGACTGGCGTGCACGCCAAGTTCACCACTAAGAGCTGCTCTGCTGGGAGGAGGAAACACACATACACACATGCTGCACACGCACAAACACACGCACGCGCACGCACACGCACAAACATACGCATGTGCACGCAGCCACGCAGCCACGCACGCACACGCACACGCACACGCACACACACACACACACAAACTCAAACCTTCTACCTGTCTGATGTCTCTTCCTCGTAACATTAGTTAACTCCCTGCCCATGGTTCCTCTCCCTGGCGTCCTCTGTATCTCTCCGGGCTTGATGGTCAGTGGATGCTCTGCAACCCGAGCTACACCAATTGTATATTCTACCCTCAACCTCCCTCCTTTCACTTCCACTTCAGCTTTCTCTCCCCTCTCTTCAAGTCGGTCTCTGTCTCAGCGGTAGCACAGGGTGCTAACTGTCATTGCGGTAGGCCAGGATAAACAGCCACGAGAGGGCAACTGTCCATGGGTATCAACTGGAACGAGGTAGGCAACACATTCTCATACCAGGGCATCAAAGTCTGCCACTTTGTCCCGACCCTTGGCATCACTTTTTAAACCCCTAAAACAACTCGGTGAAGGTTAGGGTTGTGCTTTGATTTCGGTTAGACAAGAACTAGAAATAACCACCTCACGGTTGTATGCCTCCTCCAAAAAGTCAAGTTGATGTTTCCATCCATGTCTGTCCAAACTCTGTCCAAATAAAATATATGTAATAAAGACTTTCAAGGAATTTAATCAAAAGTATTGTCTCCCCCCCTCAAAAAAAAAATCAATGTTATCATTATTGACATGTATGATTGCAGTGAATAATTTCCAGTGAGAAACATGCTGTCTTCACTCAGAGACTATCTTTTACAGAGTACAGAGGACTGACAGAGAGCTTCATCACATGGTGAAACAACTATCACCTGAAGCTCAATATCAGCAAAACAAAGCTTGTGGTGGACTACCAGAGGAAGAGGGTGGACCCATACAAGTATCTTGGGGTCCATATCAATGATGTGATTATTAGGTCAACTTAAAGGATTTTGGTGTCTGCAAACGTAAGTGACAGCACTTCCACCGTTTTCACCCAAGATGGTTTTCTTAGCTACAGTGGTAAGCAAAACATTATGGTGTCACAGTGAAGTTGACCTTTGAACCTTTGGATATGAAATGTCATCACTTCATGTTATCCTATTAGACATTTGTGTGACAATTTTTGTCATAATAAGCATATGAATTCTTGAGTTATGGCCAAAAAAATTATTTTGCAAGATCACAGTAACCTTGACCTTTGCCCACCAAATTGTAATGAGTTCATGCTTGGGTCCAAGTGGAGGTTTGTGCCAAATTTGAAGAAATTCCCTCAAGGCCACGGCTGTCAGCTGTCGCCGGGCGAGGCAAGAAAAACATTCAATGTGACTTACGGGGTGAAATGTAGACTCTGAACACGCTGGGATGTGAACCCCAGTCTCGGGCGTGAAAGGCAAGTGTTTACACCCTCCAACCACCCTGACCACAACGCCTGATGTTTTATTTCCCTGTGGCGTTGATTCCTGAGCGGTCAGTGCGGGAGCAGTTACTCTGAGCGTCTAATAATGACATTGATAGGCTTACATGTAGCTTGGAGCTAGCTCAAAGCCTGGTGCAGCTCTTACAGACGGCTAAGTGGCAGTGTCAGACGACGAGGGGCTCGTGACAAAGCGACAAAACCGGACGCCCTGGGATCGAGGACGGCCTGAGATAGCAAACATTTGACATGGCTTGACTCAGCTCAGCTCAGCCTGTTTTATAATGCTGCGTGGGAAAGAAATATCGAACAGTTAATTTAAAGCGGGAACGTGCGTTAGCACCACAAGAGTAAAAAAGTCTCAGCTCCCCTGTGGTAGAGCTGGAGCACAGACACACAAACACGGAGCGAGACACAGAAGGCCGACAGCAGATCCGACTCCATCTCTCTCTCTCTCTGTGTGTCTATCACTCACCCTCCTATCAGTCTCTTCTCCCCGTGACAATTTTCTTTCTGACTTGCTGGTTCATGCATGCATGCAGCTCATCAAGTCCACTGCCATCCCGATGACTACAGCTCACGGAGCCGTGGATTGGGAGAGTGCCCAAAGCCCTGGCCCTGGCCAAGGTGTGCCTGGCCAGGGGGAACTATGGAAATCTGTTGTTCCACTTCCAGCCACCTGCTGCCACCCTGGTCCACCTGGTCTGTGGACATCCATCATGGTCTGAAGCAATAGCCTACAGCATCCATCACCACAGCCTGATCTACATCCACCCATTAGGCCGCCGCTATACAGCAGTCGCCGCCCAACACTGATTAGCCCCATTGGTAATGGGAGTGGATAGGAACCTGGATAGCATGGACAGATAAATCCCCAAGGCTGCTACTGGAGTTTTAGCCATGCCGACAGCTCACTGAGAATGCAAAGTGTTCGCTGTAGTGGAGAGAACCAGCAGGAGATATGTGGTGATTCAACTGCAAAATAAAGTTGTACTTTTCTTTTTCTTATTTTCTCCAAAATGTCAATATGTTGTGGAGAGCAAGGGCAATAGCATCTGTTGTTCTATTTTTTATAAGTATCACTCAGAGATGCAGAAACAAGACGAACATGTTTTAAATTCTAATGTGTCTGAGCGCTCTTACCTAAGAAGATAACGCAGATTGTCTCCTTTTTCCCATGGCGCTGGCAGCAGGCCAGGCCGGGGGGGGGGAGAAGATGCATAAGTCAGGAGAGTCACTCATGGACGTTTAGTGAGATGGGGGGGGGGGGGGGAGGGGGGGCTAGGGAATAGTGCTTGTAGCTAGGGAGAGGTAGGTCCTAGAGAGTTGCAGGTTGGGGGTGGGCTAGGTGGAGTGTCTAGGGGGGATGTTGGTGGTGAGAGGGGACATGGTCATGAAACGGGGCGGGGCTAGGAAAGAGCCCTACATCAAGGTATTTGCGCTGGTTTGAAATTAGGCTGGTGCAAGCTCCTACTAAGCAGCAGTGGACCGTGGCCTTGTGAGAGATGTGGAAGAAGAGGGGCTACTCACGTGACAGGCTAAGAAACTGAATGAGCTATGGGGGACGGTGTGCAATAAGGAGTGAATCCCTTCAGAGAGACGTGCAGCTCATTCTCATTCTAGCAGGACACCGGAGGGAAATTTCTACATTAACTTTCTAGAAGTACAGGCTCCACTGAGAGTGTTTACCTATTCATTACTGTGAATTCTCTCTGAAATGTTACAACCCTCTGTGAAATGCAATTAAGCCGCACACACCATGTTGTTCTGTGTGTGTGTACAGTATGTTAAAACGAGCGAGATCGATTCCCTCTCCTCCTCATCCCTCACTCTCTCTGGGTATTAATAATAAACGGCGCAGGATTTTCTCTTTCACCTCACAAACATGCCGGGGAGATGAGACTCCCCTGCTGTGTCTACTACACATGCCTGAGGGTACTGAGCCGAGCACAGAAACTCTGATCAATTAATTGTAATACAGCCTGGTTTGAGATGATGTATGGAAAATGTGCCTCTGTACTGCAGTGATAGAAGATACTCACAGCACATAGTTATGTGTACGTTCAAAGTTGCTGTGTGTGTGTGTGGGGGGGGGGGGGGGGGGGCATGCTCTGTGAGGCATTGTAGTGCAAGGATGAAAAGGAAATGTACCAGTTTCACCACAAAATAATGAAGTCTGAATATATGCAGAGAGGGAGATTTTTACATACGAGTGTTTTTCCACGACATTATAATGTAGGCAGAGAGAGAACAGAAAGAGAATGGAAAGTTAGCCGAATATCAGTGATCTTGCACTCGCAGCGGAGAGAACGAGAGACAGAAGATAGGGCAAGACGCAACAATATGCAATAAAGAGAAACAGAGAGACGACGCCGGAGATAGATAAGAGCACCGATCAATAAAGTGAGATAGCATTTTAGATTACAATGCTGCAGCTGATATCTGAAGAGTTTCACTTCAAAATGCAATCTCTCGCCATTTATTAAAAAAAAGTGACACCGGCGGGAAAATGATTGACGGCGCAAAATTAACAACAAATTACAACGCTTTCAAACGATATTAAGGAGGTGAATTTATTGGTTGCCGAAATTACACTTTTACAGATTAGATCCTCTGTATCTTAGGAGCAGCGCCTGATACATTTCAGATAGTGATTTTTGTCCAAAATTGGATAGCTAAAACTATTGAGAACTTTACAGAGAGCCTACACGGAATGACAGCTCCTCGCTTTCTCGTACCACATTTGTCCACTTCATACCTACTTAATATCCTATTTACAGTATAGATCTCCTCTGAGGCTATGCTCTATGATCCACTGACTACCACACAAGATCTTACGCAGATACAAGATCGATCTCCCCGTGCAGCACACATGTTCAGACAGTTGTCCCTCATATGTAAGACTGAAGGGTAATAATGTCCGTGTAGCGGTATACTGTATCAAGGTTATGGCCCATCTTCCCTTAGCAGCTCAAGTGCTTTGACGCTACATTACCTTCAACATGATTTGTTATCCGCAGTAAAGCGATACCTTCCACGAATCCCCAGCCTTGAGAGCGGCCTCTAAATCAATATAGCATAACACCTGGAAATTGGATGAATTTATGAGCTGCTTTAGGCATGTAATTGATGCTTTGTTAATTCAGTGCTAAAAAGATTCAAACATAACACACATTATCTCCTTTGAAATGGCCTGAGCCTCTTCTAAACATGAAGTCTGGATCATGTCCGGCTAGCCAGAGCAGGATATTTTCCGGTTTTACCTTTCTAGACATGAGGAGTCTGTGTTTAGAAACAGGGGGGGGGGGGGTTGCGGTAGCGTGTATCGATAAAAAGAAATGTGATATGGAAATAAACAAAGAAACGATTCAACTTTTACCGTACTTGTTTACTCACCTAATTTGGCTCTCTTCCAAATAATCCAGCCACGTAACTAACTCTACGTCAATTCATGAAAATAATGATCACTGGGACATTAATGGTTTGTAAAGTGCCACCACCCGCCCACTAAAGGTGCGTTCACCCCGAGATATTTATTTTTCGCTCTGTCGCTCAAGTCAACCCTTTGGAATCGCTCTGTCGCTCTGTTTAAATCGCTCATCAACAGGCACACGAAATGACGGACATGTGGGGGATATAACGTTACGCAATGTCATGATATTTGTCCACTAGAGCCACCGTCATTGTTTACAAGCTAAAGCCTATCAGCGTGCTCCTAATGCGAGCTCCATACCGGTAGGACAGACTTCACTTCATGTCAGCTGTCAGGCTGTCAATGCGGTTTGTTGCCACACAATAAACCAGCGGTTTGTTCCAAGCCAGTGTGATCCTTGACTCGCTCTCACACGGCAGCCAATCAGCGTTGAGCGGCGAGCGACTGATGCCAGCGTATTTTCGCTCGAGTTGGGATATTTCATCTCGAGCGACGAGCGTATTTTCTCCCTATCGCTCTGTCTCTGCCGCTCGGACGCCCAGCGATTTTTCTCCCAGGCGAATATACGCTCAATCGCTCGTTTGCATTGACTTTGTATGTAAACTCGACGCCAGCGAAAAACTTTAATAGGTCGGTGTGAACGCACCTTAAGACATAACAGCTACATGATCCGGATCATGAGCTGCCAGTGTTAAACAACAGCCGGTTTTCCAATAATGCAGATCCTATACTAGGGCTTGAAATGGTCATGATCCGCACTCGCCAGAGTGGGCATAAGGCGGCTAATTGTTTCTAAACATACAGGCTTATAATCCGGATTTCACTGCATGTTTAGAAGGGGCTCTGGCCTTGCGAGAGAGGTGGAATAGGGGTTGCTCACGTGACAGGTTAGGAAATTGAATTTCACTAATATTACCACTAGTCGACCTTTGAAGGGGGGGGAAGAAAGCTTACTGAAATCTATAGTGAGGTTAAGCCGCTCTTCTCAGGGGTTGAGAAGCTGTCAGCTAGCACATGATGACAGTATTAATCGCTCAGCATGGGGAATGAAAGAAGTGTGTGTGAGGAAAAGTTCACTCCTGGCTTTGAGAAGGAGACATCCTCTATCCATGAAGGGCCCGGAGAGAATGGCAACCGAAGAGCGGAGCAGTCTGCAATTCATATTCCCTGCCTGATAGAAGAAGAGCGGCACCAGGTCGGAGTGTGGAGCCTACAGTAGCACTATAATACAGTATGAGCATTGGGAACAATGTTAAGTTGTGGAGTTAGGAGTGCCGCAGCAAATCAAACATTGTGGCAAGAAAGCTTTATAGTGGAGCAGATTAAAGAAAAATCATTCACATCTGGAAAAAAGCATTTTGCAGATGTTCTTTTGATAAAAAACCTATTAGCCACACAAAAACAAGATTTGTTCCAGCCTGGAAATACTATTTTGGGGGCAACTTTGTGGAAAATTGTCCAATATTAATGATCTTGCTATAAAGTCATACATTTACTGTATGAGCACAGAGAAGCCAGATTTATTCCACGTAAATTTCAAAATGGCTACCATTTCTGCCTTTTTTTTTAAACATAACATTTCTACTGGCGTAGAAGCTTTTTTTTTTTATCAGGACAGCCCTACACATACTGCTAAGTAAGATAGGTTACTCTTACTTAGATACTAGCAATTGTGATGTCATCAGCGATGTCACTCGAGCATTGCGATGTCATCAGTGATGTCACTCACGCATTGAGATATCAATGTCACTTGAGCAATTGTGATGTCAGAAGAAATGGCTGATCGAGCAGGGCATGACAAGAGGCAACTCCACTATGCCGCATACGCAGGAAACCTGGACACACTGAGGACCCTGCTGCAGGAAGAGCGCTTCAGAAGGTGGATCAATGAGTGGCATTGGTGTTGGGGTGGGGGCACCCCTCTGCAGATCGCAGTTATGTGGTGTCACGCTGCCTGTGCGGCCTACCTGATCTCCCAGGGAGCCCAGGTACAGGACAGGACTCTCTACTGGGCCGTGCACTACGGTTACCTGGACTGCGTCCGGATCCTCCTGGAAGCCGGGGCCGACCCCAACAGAAGCGTAGACTACCACCTATACACCACCCTGGTCTACCGGGCTGCCCAGGCAGGAAGGCTGGACATACTGCAGGAACTCATCAGGTTCGGTGCCGCTGTTGACATGGACAGCGATCATATCTACTGGTCTCTCTACACCAGCGCCATCCGCCACCACCTGGACTGCTTCCGCCTGCTGCTCCAGGCCGTTGGTGTTCTGACCCGTGATGTGGCTTCACGCCTGCTGGATAAGGTACTGTGGTACCGGTGCGACGCGGCCTCCGTACAGCTGCTCCTGGACCATGGCGCCGACCCGGCCCTGGTGACATTAGAGAAGGCACAGCTGGAGGAGAGGGTGGATCCCGAGGCGCTCAGGGTCTTTCTGGAGGCCAAGAGATGTCCTCGCAGTCTGGCCCACGTGTGTCGGACCTGGATCCGCCAAGTGCTGGGCACACATCGCCTGAACCAAGTCCACTCGCTACCACTAACACAAGTGATGAAGGACTTTGTGCTCAACCAAAACTGACTGAAGGAATGTCATATGGCATTTGTGGCCTAATTTACTGAAGACTGCATGGCAAACCTGGGATGCTTATATAACGAGGCTTCCGATGTTTTCAGCAAACTCAGCCAGTTACTATCTACCAGCAATAGATGATGCTGATATGAAGATCTTGGAAAACTTTGTTGTCATCATGTATGAGAGGTCCAGTACAGCTGATGCTGATGCTGAGGCCTAAAACTTTTTTTTTGTTCGGTTCCGGTTTCCGACCGACCCTGTCAATTTACGTGCGACCCAAATTTATTTTATGAGCTTGTTGATTTGACGGTGGCGCTAAGAGGCGGGGTTTGCCACTGCGCGAAGGTGCTTTTCGCTACGGATACTTTAAAACGAAAATGGCAGGGAGCATGACGGACATGTGCTTTGTGTCGCTTCTCTGCCCATGCAGCACTAGCGTGCCAACCAAAATTGTGAGATTGGGGTTAAAATCATTTGAAAACGTGCTTCAGGAAGTTAAACAGTGCCCTTGTATATTCGTATCAGCAGCCGGCAAAGTGGACAGAGCTGACAAATGGACGGATATTGCCAGCGATGTGGTGTCGACCCCCACTCAGCAGCTTGGTTGGCTCGTCAGTGGCGTCATGGCTTTATTTCAATTCAGGTATTTAGCACTGAAGTGCACGGCAGAGCTAGAACCTGTGCCCTCGACGGCTCAAAGTACCGCGACTCTGTCCGCCTTCGAGATACTATTTCGTGCACAGCAACTTACTCATTTGTGGTAGAGTACATGTAGGCTATGTTATGAAAAAATCCGTCGCTGCTGTAATTTTAAGGAAAATAAAAATATATATATATTTCCTATCTATCCCTTGCTGCCACTGGGGGGAGAAAAAAATCTCTACCGACCCATCACCTCAACTGACAACCAACAGGAACCAAACTTTTTTTTTTTTTAGGCCTGATGCAAGGCTGGACATGTTTGCTCAGAAGCAGAGGCCATATGAAGCCATCCTCAAGCTGATCAAGCTGCTTTACTCCAGCATGTAAAGCGTGCTGCCTACGCCAGGCTGGATGCATATGGGCTCAATCATTACTTTGTCAACCAGAAGCACAAAGTCCCTCCGAGTAGGCTGTGGATCAAGAACCATGATATGTGGCAGATCTCCCCCTATTGCAGAGTTGCCAACAACTGACCAATTGTGGATGCAGATTTGAATGCCGTGGAAGGTGCAAAATGCTACAGCTTTGGTCTTGCACAGACAGCACTGTGTAGCTGCAGATGCAGATGTGAAGATTAGGCTCCGTTTCAACCCAGAGCATAAGGTTAGTTGATTATGCATGCATGCACATTTTTCTCTATAATTGTCCATAAGGTTACAGATGTCTTCAATGCATCATCATCATCATTATCATGATCATCATTTGTACCAAAAATAAAAAATAAATTAACTATATTGAATTGAATTTTTATTTTTGATGAGAGCGAAATGTTATATGGTCTCTGATTCTAAATATAGCTGAATCGCTTGGTTTGACCAAGTAAAACCATTTTTACAAGCATTTTACCTAATGTAGATGGGAAAATGAGTGGTGGATGAAATCCCTTGGTTCGTATGCTGCATAATTATGCCTGAAGAGGGAGTGACTTTGGCTCCACTCCGTTCTCTTCTAAAAGAGAACGTTGTTTCATATGTGGGCAGTCAAGCAGAAGGCAGACTAGATGCCATTTGTGTAACGAGTGAACAGTGGCTGGCTGATGGCCGGCGGTCTTTAACCAGCGGACTTTCCGAGGAGAGGCGGTCGCCTCAACGAATCACGATGCATTTAATCGATCACGTGTCTTGAAAACGCCATCTAACCCCTTCTACTCTGCCTCTGATTGGCCCTGATATCCCTCAATTATCACTTCGCTGTCCCGTGTGTTTGAGAGAGAGAGAGAGAGAGACAGACAGACAGACAGACAGACAGACAGCGGGCCAATGTAGAGTTTTGCGAGGGGAAGAAAATCTCCGTCAACATCTGTTGTAGAGGTCAAAATCCTGTTGTGGTGGTGTGCCATAAATGTATTAATGAATGGGAAACACTGACCTTATAGAAAATGGTTAAGGTTACAGATGTCTTCAAAGCATTGTACATGTATGTAATTTCGAATAAAACCTTTGCTAACAATGTTGTGTATGCATGTTCACATTACTTTAAACAAAGATATGCAGAATAAATGGCAGAAGGAGATATAACAAAGGATTTCTGATATATAGTTTTGAATCTTGCATAGTTAAAAACCTGTCATTTGACACGAGGATCATCAAAATCGCCCTGGACAGTGAAATTCTGAATGGCAGCCATCTTTTAAAATGGCAGCAATTTTGAAATGTATGTGGAATAAATCTGGCTTCTCTGTGGTCAGAGAGCCCTATGATTTGATAGCAAGATCATTCATTTTGGACAATTCTACACAAAGTTACCCCCAAAATAGTATTTCTGGGGTGGAATTGGTGGCCATATTGGACAAATCTTGCTTTTTGCGTGGTTAATAACTTTGATCAAAAGAACATTTTGGTGCTTCTTTCCAGATGTGAACGATTTCACATTAAAAGTGATTTAATCTGCTCCACTATTAGTATCATCCTCATAGCAGCCTGTCAGGGGACAATGCTTTTAATGAGAGGAGAGGAGTCAGTAGGACGTAGGCAATCTAATGCACTGCACACACACACACACACACACGCACACGCACACACACGCATGCACGCACGCACACACACACACACACACACACACACACACACACCCACACACACACACACACACACACACACACACACACACACACACACACACACACACACACACACACACACACAGAGGGGTGCAGCTCCAGAGACAAGCATTAATCCCCACAGATTTAGTGTGGCAGAACAATTGCTTTTGTCACCCTGGATAATCGGCACAGAACACAGCTTATGAATTATAGTATGCCAGAGAGAGAGAGAGAGAGAGAGAGAGAGACAGAGAGAGAGAGAGAGAGACAGAGAGAGAGAGAGAGAGAGAGAGCATCTGTGTCAGCAGCACGAGAGAGTGAGAGAGCACAAATAAGTGGAGCAATGACGTCTACCTGTTCAACGGCCTTCGCTGTGAATCTGGGCAGATTAATCAGAGTCATTCAGCCAGCGTTTATCACATTTTCTACAAGGAAACGAGAGGCGATTTATTCCTACAACTTGGCCTCTATATGGAGAACAATCGCTCACATTCACTTCAGACCCCATTATCTCCTCAATAATGAGCGTGTCTGTGTCTGCCCAGTGGAGACAATACTGTCTAATCTATCCTTGTTTACATTCAAGGCAGTGTTGTAAGTGTTTGCTCAAAGCCAACTATATCAAGGGCCACTCCAATAAAACGACTAGAAAAATGCCACTAAGTGATGCTGCAATCTTCTTCTGAAATTGCCCCTGACGTAAAACGTGCGGTGAAATCTAACCGAAGAGGAGTTAGCATTGTGCATAGACAGAGGCACAAAACAGACAGACACAGACACAGACACAGACACAGACACACAGACACACACACACACACACACACACACACTCACATACTTCGACATAGTCTGCCCGGTGCAATAGGTGAAGAGGTGGAGGTGGATCTAGGCCTTGATGGCCTCAGCGCGTCTCCCTGGACCCATTCAGCAGGCACCAGGATGCAGCTAAACACCCTGGAAACTGATAATCACAGCCGCAATTTCAGGCTCTTCTCTGAGAGCCTGCTGGTAATTGAATTGGGGGCCTGGGCACAAGCATAGTGGGCACAGAGGGACCATGGCTGAAGGCAATCAGCTGTGACAGAGAGAGAGAGAGAGAGAGAGACACACACAGAGAGAGAGAGAGAGACACAGAGAGAGAGAGAGAGAGAGAGAGAGAGAGAGAGAGAGAGACACACACAGAGAGAGAGAGAGAGAGAGATGCTATAATGAAATCCTCACACATCTGACAGAGTGTTCCTGTGCTTCAGTACCTTGAGTGTCACTTCAATCCCTTTAGCTTTAGTTAGTTTAGCTGAAGTTAGTCAGGACACAGTGTCCTATGACAGGAGGACAGCATTTGCATGCATGGCACGTCAATGAAGAAAGGGGGCGGCAAAACAACAAGGCTTGAAATACCCTTAGTGAAAGACAGACCCTCCTTGTCAATGACCCTTCACAGTCACATTGAACACAACACACTCCCCACACACTCCTTGGCTGACTGCTGGTCAGGTAAATAAATGCATCTCACACAAGCTTGAAAGCCTTGGCGCTTGATGCCACTTTCCCCCCCCAAAATGGGCAACCAGCCGGATCTGAAAAAGAGGGTAAACTAAGTAGCAACAAGAAAACAGATGTGCCTGAGCACGGATCAAGGATCTGTGTGATGTGAAGGGCAGTTTATAGTAGAGCGATGTATGGTGGTTGCGACCGACAATGATCGTATTCCATCATTGGTGGCAATGCAAAGATATAATGTTTATACTTCCAGCGACAGGCGATATGGCATCTTTGCGATGATGGTTGCGCCCATAGCCAAGACTTCATTTAGATTCAACTTTGACCCCTGATCGCTGGCTCAAGAAAGCACTGCTAGCGCTTGTTTTTCTACCTGCATGTCTTGAGAGAAAATGAAAATGAAGCAAATGAAATGAAACTGCGCCTCTGCGATGCGTTCTCCGATAGACGTGCATGAAATAGGCCACGCCCATCAAGGGCATCAAGGGGGAAAAGCTCTGTTCATTTCCACACACCAGCTGCGTCATTTTCCTTGAATTAAACATAGCTAAAAGCTGTTGTGTGGTGGTGGGCTGCGCAGACAACAAATGTAAAAAATCGCCGTAAAAAAATCGTTAAAGTTTTTTTGTACTCCTGAGCAAAACAAGGAAGCCATTGAGAATTGGCGAGAAGAAAAATGTGGATGTTGCTGTCAAGAAGTTGTTGTCATCTTCCGTATATACGATCTTTTTGTGCAACACGCAACCATGCACGTGACATAGGAGAACGCCAGGATTGGAGGGGGGGTTTCTGTTTTCCCCTGTCTTGGGCATGGCTTCTGAATGATGACGCGTTTTGCAGTGTCTCTATCACCTAATAGTTGTGCTTTTTATGAGCGACAGCGTCCAAAATTAGTGTCCAGCGATAATGGAAAGTAACGTGACGTTCAGCGATGCTCGTCGGGCGATCATAAATTGCTGTAGCCTACACTAAACTGCCCTTAAGCTGAAAAAGAGTTTACAGGTTTTAGAAGAGAGACTAGGGTGCAGTATTGACTTGTGCGACCCAAAACTTTTCTTGTCATTATAACCATGTTACCGTGATTACTGTGTTAACGTGATTACAGCTCTTTGAAAAACACGGTAACCAAATCCTCAACCAAAGTAAGCAACATTCTCCCAGATGCAGACGCGCAGCCAATAGTCAGATCTCGCACCTATAATCGGAGAGGGGGTTGGCGCGGTGCCGTGGCACGGCGCACAATTGCTCAACTGCGCCTGCGGGCGAGGCTGCGTCTGCGAGCGCACGAAGCGGGCGAGACACTGAGGGAAAACCAACGAGGTACGGCAGAAATGAGCGATGAGGAGGACGAGGGGAACGACGAGGAGGACGAGGCACGGTCGGTAGGCTAGAAAGGAGCACGTACTGATAAAACCATGATAATTTCGGTCACTATAATCGTGACATGAAATTATGATACCGTTTAACTTCCAACCGAAACTGAAAACGTTGCTGATTAGGCAGCAAGAAAATGACTCCAGTGTTTTTCCTCTGTGTATATAACACAACCCCAATATAGTCATTCATAAGTCTGGAGCCACCGACCTGAAACTAAATGTGGAAGCACATAATTACCTTAGTGAGGGACGCTGAGTTAAAGAACAGAACATACTAGAGAGCGGAGAACCAGACACATAGTAAACATCACTTAAACACACACACGCACACACACAGTGTCACACACACACACACACACACACACACACACACACACACACAGCCTCAGGGCGACATCATTATAGAGAAAAAGAAAGTGGAGAAAGGAGGAGAGGGGAGGGGACGTGTGAAAGCGGGGAAATGGGCATGGCAGAGAGACAGAGCGGGATGGAGAGAGAGGGAGAGAGAGAGAGAGAGAGAGAGAGAGAGAGAGAGAGAGAGAGAGAGAGAGAAAATAAGGTAAGAGAGGTGAGAAAATGGACTGGCATGTCTATTTTTGCGACCTCCTTTCTGTTGCTTTTTATCTGGTACTAGCGGTGGAGGGGGCACGGGGGTCAGCGTGTCGTCTGTGAGGCAGCAGCTGAGCAGTTGAACACATCCTCTCTCTCTTATGTCTCGACACAGACAAGCAGTCCTCTGGAGGGCATGGAGAGGGCGAGGAGGGGGCCGAGGGACACTCGAAGTGGGAGATTCAATTTTTTCCAGATACATACGTTTGTGTGTTAGCATGTGCTTTTGTGTGTGTGTGTGTGTGTGTGTGTGTGTGTGTGTGTGTGTGTGTGTGTGTGTGTGTGTGCGTGTGCGTGTGTGTGTGCGTGTGCGTGTGTGTGTGTGCGTGTGCGTGCGTGTGTAAAAAGGGTTTGGAGACGTCCTCATTCCTCCAGGAGGAACAATGAATAATTTGGGTAGCAGTGAGTTCATATGGAGGTGAGTGAGCGCGCGCTGTATGCAAAGCGACTCATCTTAAGGCCAGAGGTGACTGTAGATGTATGTTGTGAGTGAAAATTGATTGATTGATTGCTTATTGATTGGTTGGCAATCAATCAATCAATTTTCACTCACAATGTAACTGCAGTTTTTAAATACACTCCGACAACCACAGGCGTGCTTCCACAGTCAGTGAGAAAGAGGGTAAATTGACGACACACAATCATCTATTCTACTGTATATCTTTCTCTATTGGAATATACAAATAATTTGTGGATTTTCTGTGATGTCCAAGATTTATTCTGTAATTGTATCTGTCCCCCAAAGTTACGATCAATAGGCGTAGGAATCACAAGTATCATCACGATATTGATTCTTTGGACAATGATATTACACTTTGCTGATATTACAAAGTTTGCCAGAATAGTACGATTTTGATTCGATTAAATTCAATTCATTTCTTAACCTTTATTTATACAGGGGGAGTCTCACTGAGAGCAGTGCTCTCTTTTTCAGGAGCGCCCTGTTCACATTCACACACACATTCACATTCTCATCTGGAAGCTGACTAGTACAACCACAGTCTGATCTGCTGGCCACTGAGCAGCTCCACTGGAGCGTTTGGGGTTATGAGCCTTGCTCAAGGGCACCTCAGTGTGGTAATGAGGGAGGGGCAAGCACTGCTTTTAGCTTTCCCCACCCAGATCTAACCTTTAGGCCACCACTGCCCAGTGCCCACCAACCAATTCGGTGGCCTGCCATCGATATGAGATGACATCATCTGCCCATTTAACACAATCAGTCACATTCATAGCAACTCACAAAAAGCAACTAAAATAAGATTTGACAATGTTATTTCTCAGCTCTTCCAGACATCTAAATGAAAAACAATCTATTATTTTTAATTTAAAAAAATCACACCCAGGTGTTGAAGCGGTAGTACAGTTTTGTGCATGTCCTTCCCCTGCGTGCGTCCGTGCATGGATTGGATTGGATTGATTTAAATGGGTGTCTCGCTTGATGTCATTTCAAATCAAACAGTTTCAAATCAATCCTTTAATTGTTTTTGTTAAGTAAATCAATGTGTTAAGTAGATAAAAAGCATTTACAGACTATTTTTGCATGGATATGAATACAGGTGTGCCTTGAGATTGTGGCTTGCCCTTTGGTGTGCCTTGGCCACAAAGTCTGAAAACCACTGGATTACAGTATTGCCAGTACTATTGTTTTGAGTATTAAGTCCCAACAGTGAAGCTTTTTACCTGGGCACTTCAAACAGACTAGTAAAGTAATACACTGCACTCACCCCCTGCAATAAATGTGCAGAGCGAATGAGTGCTCCAGTGTAGTCTGTTTGAAGTGCCCTGCAGGTACAAATCCTTTCTATCATCACTTGTTGCTGACACACTTACCATGGATGCATCCACTGGGTCATTGCACAGTAGTCTGTTACTTCGGCATTTCACTTTTTTTCTAGGTTTGTAGTCGATGTTATATTCGTGTCTTGTATTGTTGTTGCTATGCTACAAGAACAATTTGGAAGAAATAACCTTAAATTCATCCCATAATAATGTCATGTCAACATTGTTGATTGTGTGCTCCAACGGCTATCCGAATCAGACCTATCCACCTTATTTTTGAATGCCCCACCGTAAAACATAATTGTGGGTACAATGTCCGGTTTAACGTGACTTATTGTCATTCAGTGGCGTTTTACTGCCATGTAAAGTAACTATTATGCTAGCCGCTAGCATTAGCCACAGTAGCCGACTACCCACAACGCATTACGTTATCCCAGCACCTGAACGACACGGCTGTAGAGCAGAATGGCTCTGCTGTAGACGTTTTTTTTTGTCAGTCTATTACACCGGAAGCGGAAGAAGCACCCATCAGGCATCATGGCAGCTAGAAATAAGGTGGATAAAGTTAGTATCCGAATCAGACCTATAAAGTGAGTGAGTGAGTGAGTGAGTGAGCGAGCTAACAATGGCTGTGCAGCCCAAAACACTGCATGGGTAATTCTGCTAGCACAACCACCAGGCCTAGCTGAACGCTTCAACCATTAGGCTGCCATTGTTGTTGTTGTTGTTGTTGTTGTTCCTGCCTCTCATCCCACGTTTCGCACCTGTTGCACATAGCCATGACGCAGTCATAAATCACCGGCAGGCCCCTGCAGTGTCTGGCATGTATAATTAATCACCCAGTCATTAAAAATAGTCTAAATATAAAAGCTGACTGTATTGACTGATGTAAGAGCAGGTAAGCCCGTCGCCAATCTTCTCGTCTTTAACTATGAAGGATAATAAGAACAGACCTGCGGCAAAATCACCCAGGGGGCTAAAGGGCTTCTCTAAGCACTCTCATAAATCCAAGATGAAGGATCGGTGACATCACATTTAGCCCGTTAGCTTCCCGTCAACCTCTCATCGCCCATTCTAATTAGTAGCGCTAACTAAGGTCCCCGCATTGTTCTATACTCGCCCCTATCAATACCCCCACTCATCTGCATTGACCACGGCTTTTCACAGCGCGTTGGCTTGGAGATAAATGCACTATAGATCTGAGCAAGGTGACAAGAAAAGGCGGCGAAAGCGCACATATTATTCACAAGACACACACATACAGTATATACGCATCACACAAGCAGGCAAATACACACACACACACACACACACACACACACACACACACACACAGAGTCCATGTGCGCTAAACCGTAGCCAACAACAGAGTGTGATTGGCCTCTCTGTTGGCTGTGTGGGAGACAGAGGAGGGCATTGATTTTGAAGGAGCAGTGATCAGAACAAGCTGCTCTCTGATTAGGATATTAATCATAGCCTGACCTGGCTATGCTAATGACCGCAACACAACGCAACGCTCCAGCTCTCATCAATACAATTGGAAGAACCTTAATGAGTCCAGGCACACAACTGATGACAACAAGATGCACAGAGAATGCTGGAGGTGTTCTGCATTGTGTGTAGTAGCACACACAGTGTAAGGGACTACTACAACAATGGGATTGCAATATGATGTGTCAGAAAAGCCAGGGATCTGACTGTGCAAAATGGATTCCCAGTCCTAACAAATCAAGCTCAGTGACCTAAATACTGTATGTCTATAAAAAGAGTTAGAGAAGATCCCTCATCCCTGCTTATCGAACCTCAGTGTTGCCAACTGACTATCAAATAGGCACGAAGAGGAAAGCAATGCAGACTCTGTACAGTCCTGTGAAACATTTGTACCGATGACATATGTTTTTTTCCTCTCATTTTCCCTGAATCCTATAATAATCCTACAATAAGAATGCAAAGTGGTCTCTGTGTGAGTGCGTGAGCAAATTGTGTTCTGACACAGCTATGCCATTTTACATGCGATCGCGCCGAATCTTTCAGGAAGTGTAAATGCTGCATTCGTTTATGGTCGGAGGTGGGAAGTGGCAAGTGGGAAACGCGTCATCTCCAATCTACAGTGCGTGCATTCGAGCTTCAAGTCGCAAAACCATGGAGGCTAATAGCATCAACTATTAGACAGGTAACAGCTAATAATAGCAACATTAACATTTAATTGTATGGGTTTAACCAATACTGTATTGGTATGCTGATTGGACTGAAAGCATGCTATCGTTGAAAATAAAATATAAATTTAAAATATAAAATTCATACAATCTTGTTTTGGAGCCATGTTGAAATGACGTCAACTGACGAGCTGGAAGCAACTAGCTGTTGAGAAATCATACCTGAGTTTGTGAGTAGGAACTCGGAGGTATTCTGCTAGTACATGAAAAGGATTGTTGGAAAATTCACAGTTAAGGAGTATTCTCATATTCGATTTTTAAATGGATAAAACTTTCACTTCCTTTTATTACATAATTAATTAGATACTCTCGGTAAAGAGAAAAGGGTAAAAGAGGATGAAATGACTTTCTAAAGTGCTGTAATATTTGACAATGGTTTGACAAGTATCTCACTCCAGAATGTGTCTTTTGGTGACCAAAAGCATAGTCCATTGTATTGATTTCTTCTACTCATTAAGTCAATACATGCATCTGCAATACAAACTAGATATTTTAAAATATGTATACATGCTCTTGAATATTTTTAATGTGTCTTCCTGTGTAAGTTCAATACATTTTAGTGTGCTGAACATTTCCTACTCAGAAGCAACCCATGCTCCATTGTCCCCAGGATTTAAATTTGGCACAACAAAGTTCAGCTGTGATAATACATTAGACTTAGACGATTAAAATGTAAGCCAAAGCTCTTGGTTACCATTAACCAGTGTGAAGAAAGAGATTATGAATAATACTTATTAGATGTGTAAGCCAAACATCTTGTTAAAGACCAAAGTTTACTGCTACTAAAAGTAATTACAAACTGGGATCAAACTATAGGGCTATTAAGGCATATTTATTTCATTATTTTACAGTGACTAAATGCAATTAAACTTCCTGAGTCTGGATAGACCGCTAACTCATTTGTCAGGTTAGAGGTCAGGTCCCTACCCCCCCCACCCCCCCACCCCCCCACCCCCCCCCACCCCCCCACCCCCTCTCTCTCTCTCTCTCAAACCCACACACGACACTTCATCATTCTCACCTCAATCTCTTCTCTTCCCACTGTTCCACCCTCTCTCCCCTCTCTTCCTACCCAAACAGCAAAGACTTTATTAGATGGGTTGAACTTTCAAAGGTCAACATCATTTTGGTAACGTAGGAGTAAAATCCCTCCCAAGTCCTCTTCCCTAAATGTCTCTGCTGTAACTAAAGCCTCCCATAGACAGTGTGCCTGCCCCCCTTAATGTAGGATTAAGCTTTCAACCAGCTGCGACAGCGTCTGGCTGGTAATAGTTTTCACCTTGTGTGTGTGTGTGTGTGTGTGTGTGTGTGTGTGTGTGTGTGTGCGTGTGTGTGTGTGTGTGTGTGTCATTGTCATCATGGTTAAATGTGGTCCTGGACACACCTACAGTATTGCAGCGCAAACTACAGTACCAGAAGCTGTTTTGAGTACTTTGCTAGGTGTCTGTCTGTCTGTCTGTTGTGGACGTCGCGGCTGGTGTGATAGCAAGATGGTAAATGGCCTGCATTTATATAGTGCTTTTATCCAAAGCGCTTTACAATCAGTAGGTACATTCACCCATTCATACACAGATGGCGGCAGGCTACCACGCAGGGTGCTGGCACACCATCAGGAGCAATTTGGGGTTCAGTATCTTGCCCAAGGACACTTCGACATGCAGACTGGAGGAGGCGGCAATCGAACCACCGACCTCTTTTATCCAAAGCTATTAGTGGACGACCCGCTCTACCTCCTGAGCTACAGCCGCCCCTGATGGTCTCTGGTCTCTTCTGAAACCAGAGACCATCTGGTTTTGGTAGGAAGGAATAAAAGGGCAGATGCAGTAAATTGATCCAAAACTGCCTATGTACACGTGTCTCTCTCTTTTCTCCATCCTTCATTCTCTTTCTTTTCCTCTCTCTCTCTCATCCCACCCTCTGTCTCTCTTTTCCTCTCTCTCTCTCATCCCACCCTCTGTCTCTCTTTTCCTCTCTCTCTCATCCCACCCTCTGTCGCTCCTCTTCTGCCATGCTGTCATCATGGATCCATGCTCCATTTCCAGGACAAGAGGCGAGCTGTACTCCAAGCAGCTATTCCACCTGCTGTTTCATTAGCTAAACCCTAACCCTAACTCCATGCAGTGTTCACCTGGTGTTTCATTGAGCTGTCCACTCCAAGCACATCGTAAGGTATTAATTATAATTAACCTATAATCACCTGCTGTTTCATTGCCTATTGTTGAGGGGGGATTATGCATTCTGATGATTCAGTCTGGAAACAATGTGCTGATAAAAGCCTCAGCAGGCAAAGCAGCATGCACGTGGCACAGGTAGGGCACGCTTGTTGGCAGTCTGCGTGTCAGAGTCATAACAAACAGGGATTTGTGCATGCAAACACACACACACACACACACACACACACACACACACACACACAATATGTCTCTAAGCGCAGCACAAACACGAGGGGGAAAAGCACACAACTTAGCAGTAAATGAAACATGAGAGTGGAGATGATACGAGTGTAGAACAAAGCCAAACACACTCAGTCTCAACAGCATCAAGTTGAGCCCCGAGGCAAGTCGCCATGAAGAGGAGAAGTCAAGGCAGAACATCATCTGTGACGGTGGCAACAACATGTGTGCTGCTTTTCCTCTTATTGAGTCAAACGAGGCTGCAAATGTGGCTGCACAGACAGACAGCAGACAGGCCGAATACTTTCCCAAAGATTCATTCTAGTATGACTTGGGGTGGGGAAGAGAAGAGAGAAAAAGTTTTGAACAGAACGGGTACTCCTGAATTTTGAATTACACAAACTTGACTCACTGGACGGTTTGGATGACCGTGTGAAACAGAGTGCCCATGCATATCGGCAGGGAAACCCAAACACAAGGCCTGAGAGCAGACACACGAGACAAGACGAGACGAGACGAGACAAGACAAGACAAGATGAGACGACCAGACCAGACACCGCGGTCTCTGTGTTTGTGTGTTTACATTACATGTGCACAAATGTGCACCTGTCAGTGTGCTGTCAGTGTGTGCATGTCCATGTGGATGGGGGCGGGTGCATACAGTGATTGTGTGTACGTGCATGTGTGTGCATGCGTGCGTGTGTGCGTGCATGCGTGTCTGTGTGTGTGTGTGTGCGTGCATGCGTGTCTGTGTGTGTGTGTGTGTGTGCGTGCGTGCGCGTGCGTGTGTGTTTATGACGTAAACAGGGAACAGAGAGCAGAATGTCAGGCAGGTTTATATTAGTCAGCAGATGTAGTGTGGGCCACATCATTAGTCACTCTGACACCCACTTCTGGCCCCTTGCTTTATTGATGAGCCCCCCAAACCCCCCCCCCCCTCTTCTTAACACACACACACACACACACACATACACATAGACTCTCTCACACACACACACACACACACACACAATCGCACGAAAATCATAAAAGCAACAGGAGAGCGGTTTAGCGACTCAGGTCTCACTCCGCTGGGGGAGAGATGAGTATGCATGAGAGAGTGTACAGCTGTGCGCAGAATTAACAGACAATAGAACCGACAATGCCCTGATATAATATTCCACCAAGCAAACAGTGGCTATTCACCTCGCAAGAGAGTGAACAAACCCGTCCAGAATCAGACAGCTGCTCCACAGCAGCTCTTGTGGGCAGGTTGTGAATGACAGGCTGAGAGGCAGGGCATGATGATGACAGCCAGGGTGCCGAGCAGTGTCACAGCCATGGGCTCAGAGCCAGCCATGGCCTCCATGACTCTGACAGTTAGCATGTAGCGCGATGCTGCAATTTATCACTCTGAGTCACACATCCATCCACAGCATCCACATCACACATCAAACACAATAACATCAGGTCTAATATCCACATCGCAGAGGCTGTGTGTGTGTGTGTGTGTGTGTGTGTGTGTGTGTGTGTGTGTGTGTGTGTGTGTGTGTGTGTGTGTGTGTGTGTGTGTGTGTGTGTGTGTGTGTGTGTGTGTGTGTGTGTGTGTGTGCATAAGTGCGCCTGTGCACGTAGTATGCGTTCCACCCACTGAATAAATCATGTGTACAGTATGTTATGTGCGGTTCCTCTCGTTGTCCTAACTGAAAACGACAGGAGGACAAATCTATGGTGCCATAAAAATGAAGACGAACAGGAGCTCACAAATGATGGCATCTTGTCCATCTTGTAAGATCAAATCAAAGGCCATTTATAGGTTTGTGAAAAGAAAAACTTCGAGCAGCCCTGCATGGGCGGCAGGTGAATTAGGCCTCAAGTCTCAAATGGAAATATGAGTGCCTTTAAAAGATTGTGTTGTAATATAACAATAATCAAGTATGCCCAAATGCGACGAATTGAAGCACTCCTTTGCCTCTTAAAACGGAGAGTATTTTGCTATCCCCCTCAGAACCTTTATAGCGCGTGAAGCACTCCATTTCCAAGGCCTCGCAGCACGGAGTGAGAATCAACGAGGGGACTCTCAAGATGTCAAGTCACTGCCTCAGTTCATTCTCAAGTAGGATCTCTCCTAACCTCAGGGAGGAGGAAGTGACTGTGTGATCTCTGTCGCTCTCTCTCTTGTCTGGTTCACTAAGATGCTTTCACCTGTCTTCCCTTCTCCACTTCATAATGTCCTGCTTGTTGTCTCTCTGTCTCTGTCTCTCTGTCTGTCTCTTTCCCTCTCTCTCTCTCTGTCTCTGTCTGTCTGTCTCTTTCTCTCTCTGCCTCTCTGTCTCTCTGTCTGTCTGTCTGTCTCTTTCCCTCTCTCTCTCTCTCTCTCTCTCTCTCTCTCTCTCTCTCTCTCTCTCTCTCTCTCTCTCTCTCTCTGTCTCTCTCTCTCTCTGTGTGTGTCTCTCCCATAGGTGATGTATAAAGGGTACAGCCATTACCGAGAGAGAACACAACATCTTGATGGCTGCTCTGCCCCCAGACGAATACTGTGGGTGGGTTGTAAAAAACAGAACACAGTCTATTGAAAAATGCCTTTTCTCTGTCGGCGTCTGTCAGTAAAGTTTGAAAAAGTATATGCTTTTGTCACCGACTTCCTTTGCGATTCCTGCATGCGCCGCAGAATCAGACACGTTTTAAGTCAAATCAAGGAGCACATAATAAAGCAAACACACATACACAAAATACACAACTGCCGCACACATACAGTATGCACCCACACTCACGTATGCACATACACACACAGCACTCACCCAGCAAACAATAGAGGTGTCTGTGCTTTGCTCTTACCCGAGCGTCGTCATAGTAACGATGGTGTACCAGAAGGAGGCTGGGATGCTGGTGAATTTGCTGGAGGAGGAGCCCTTCTCTGCGTAGAACATGACGGTGGCAAAGATGATGATGGCCATGGTGAGGGAGAAGAGCAGGAAGCCCAGCTCTGACGCGCAGCTCTTGAGCGTGTAGCCCAGGATGCGCAGGCCCTGCGAGTGACGGGAGAACTTAAAGATACGGAACACGCGGAAAACGCGGAGCGTCACAAACGCCCCGCTCACGTCCTCGTTGTCGGTCATCACCAGGCCGATGTAGTAGGGCAAGATGGCCACCACATCGATGATGCTCATGACGGACCTCATGAAGCGGTAGCGGCTGGGCGCGGCAAACAGGCGCATCATGTACTCCACTGTGAAGATCATGACGCAGGCCGTGTCCATGCAGAAGAAAGCCACGGTGTAGCGCTCGCCGCACGGCACCTCCTTCTGGTTGGGCACGGTGCCGCAGGGCACCGTCTCCACCACGTTGGTGATGACCGAGATGGCGATGAAGAAGCCGGTGACGTAGTAGAAGACGAGGGCCATGGTGGAGGTGTGGGGGTTCTCGAAAGCCCGCCACATGGTCTCCCTGCAGGTCATGTGCGGCAGCTTGGTGTCCTTGTTTTCCTCCTGGTCCTCCAGCAGACGTTCTGCGTTCTCCCTCTTCCTGTCCTTGTACTCTTCGTAGCAGCAGTCCCCGATAATCTCAGGGATGATTCCGAAGAAAGACAGCTCCTCGTCGTAGGAGGTGATGCACTCTCCTCGCGGGTAGTGGAGCTTGCCTGTGCGGTAGAAGTTGATGACGGCGCGGAACATTTCGGGGTCTCGGTCGAAGAAGTACTCTTTGGTCTCCTCGTTGTAGAAGAACTCCTTCTCGGAGCTGCCCAGCAGGGTGTCTGGATAGCGGTCCAGCGTGTTCTTCCAGGTCTGGAAGCGCCGCCCGCTGACATTGAGGATGATCAGCTCATCTTTCCGCTTGTTCTTCTCTGCGGGCGCCACGGGCATGGGCAAGTTGGCCACCGGCATCCAGCCGATGGCAGCTGCCCGGGCAAAGGGAAGCCATGCCGCTACCCCCGCCGCCATCCTGAGTCCGGCTTTGGGCTTCGGGGGGAACAAGTCCGGCACCTTCACAACCAGCTTGACTTTCGCTCAGTCACCATCTAGAGGCAGAGAGGGGAGGTTTGTAAGGGTAGAAAGAAGAGCAGGAGCAAAGGGTTGGATGATGACAGCCAGGCGAGGAGAGTGAGAGCAAACAAAGGGGAGACAGTGGGAGAAGATTTGATTTGAAGGAGTATATGAGATATGAGGATGTGAATGTTAAAGATGGAGGGAGAGTGAGAAGTGAAGTGAGAGAAACCAGATCCAGCGGTGAAGGTGAGCCAGAGAGAAGAGGGAATGGAATGGATGCAACAATAAAGCAAAGATAACTCATAGACTAACAAGGCAATCTCGCCGGAGACAACATAAAAGTAATTAATGGGAATAATATCAAAAGCACACTTAGGTTGAGAAATGGTGCACCAACTGCTTAGGTTACAATATTGTGCTATTTGATATAGTAAGTAATATGATTGCAGGGACATATTGCAATTTCATATGAGCATCACCTTTCTCAATAGGCAATATTTAGCTATCAGAACCCCTCTACTGAGTTACTGTTTCATTGCAGCCTTCTGAGCACTCAGTTGATAGTGCAGTTATAATAAAGCCAAGCCAAATAGCCTACATCATTATATACATATAGGCTATCTCTCGTTTTATAGGCTAGTCTTCTCTGGAAAACTCTAAACTGACAAGACTATAGCCTACTTTGAGAGAGCTGCGATACAATCAAGCAATTCGGAACCTGTTGAATTGCAACTCGGATGGATACAGAGAAAGCATCTTTAGCCTACAGATATATAGCCTAGCCTACCATGTCAGAGCCTAGCCTAGCTCATTCAAGATTCACGAGTTATAAAATAATAACAATGACAGGACAGTCTATGTATGTACGTGGCTTTCGTATTTTCACAGAAAAACGCAGCGTTTAATTGTCCCTCGCCTAGAGATAAAATGACTAACTTTAGGCGAATAACGAAAACAGTAGAATTGACAGGCTAATTGTCTGCTTTAATTTTGCCGACAGATTTTTCTAAGCGTAGTCTTCAATTTTAAACTCACCAATGCAGAATTCTACATCCAAAATATGCAGCCAGCTTCTCCTCCCAGAGCGGTTCGGTTATTTCTGAAAGCGTTTCTAAAAACATAGCAATAAATAAGTTATCTAAACAGACAGGAAAACATATCAAAAGGTTTCTACTCGGGTAGAAAGTCAGAAAAATATCGGCCAGTAACGTACCACAGCTGTCTTAATTCGGTTGCCATTATGCGAAGGGAGAAATAATGAGAGGACTCCGCGCGCGGAGAAGACAGTCTTTCCATCCGCCTTGGGGAAGTGGGAACTGACGGAGGAGCAGCGCTCGTGCGCTCGCTCGCGCTCCCTCTCCCTCTCTCTCCCTCTCTCTCTCTCTCTCTCTCTCTCCCTCTCACAAACACACACACACACACGCACGCGCACACACTTTCTCAGAATGACATGCAGACTGAGGTTCTCTCCTCCCCCCCCTCCCCTCTCTCTCTCTCTCTCTCTCTCAGAATGAGAGATCGGAGTGAGTGAGCTTCTCTCCCTCTCTCTCTCTCAGAATGACAGATAGGACTGGTTCTCTCTCTCTCCCCCCTTTCTCTCTCTCTCAAAATGACATAGGACTGAGTCTCTCTCTCTCTCTCTCTCTCAGCGGTGCGCATGGCGCACTGTGGACTCAACTGTGGGAAACCTATCCAACCGGGAGTCAAAACGAGGTGCAGAAACCGGGTTATCATTGATGAGGAAAAAAGAGGAAATAAAAGAATAGCCTATTCGACAGACAGAAAAAAAATGTTCTCCTCTATATGAGTGAAATTGGATGATAATCATTCATAACTGCTGTGTGTTCTACATTAACCAACTGGCCTACCCGGTGGCGGCATAGCGTGTCCAGGCCATTTTGACTGGGGTGGCCCAGGGGCGCCACGTTTATATGCCGACAACCCGCAATGCTGACAACCCGCAATGCCAATAGCCCACAAGCAGAACCAGCTGAGCGAGGCGGTG
>NC_139629.1:45996374-46023874 GCF_964638095.1 Poromitra crassiceps | reverse complement strand
CCTGGAAATCACCTCTGCCTCTCTATTCCCGCGTGTCTCCTTCATCATTGTGCTCCTCGGGGCAGGGCAACGGGAGGTGTAAAGAGGTCTTTGACCTTCCAGACCTACACCCGACTCCCATGGAAAATCGAGCATCAACACACACACACACACACACACACACACACACGCACACACCCTACCAGCGGCATGTTGTAAAGCGTTGAAGGATTGAGGTAAGTGTGTATCTGCACCTCAGACAGCTTTATATTGATTTAATGACATATCTTGCCTTAGCATCTCTCAAAGGCACTTTGAGGCCTGTCTAAAAAGCTGTGGCACACATATACCTACTAACTACACCATCTGCGGCCCCCGCATAGTGTTGTCGTGCATTTTAATTTGTCTATTTGTGCTTGTGGTTTTTAATTTACTTCATCTTTGCCAAATCTGTTGTCTGATGGATCGGGTCTGTTGGGAAGAACAGTTTAAGCCAAAAAATGAACTTGCTTATGAATCCCCCATACACATTAATTATGGCACAATCCCTTGTTGAAAGGGATTGAAGCAAAGGAATGGATGGTAGTTTCATTTTCGTCCACTGTCAGTGCCAGAATGCTTTTATTAGTGTCTTTTATCTTTTATGCATTTTACTCTCAATTCTGTGAGACAGTGAAGCCAATTAGAGTGTGATGAGTTCAATGTAATTGCATCATGATTTAATAATAACTTGTGGATTATGGAATTATGGTGTCATGATACAGTACACATTTTCTTATGGATGTTAAAAAGAGTTACAAAATCAAGAAAATGCAAATCTCCACATGGTGGAAGGCAGCTTTTTTTAAGTCTTTTATTCCAGTTTGTTTGATAAAGTCCTCACCATTTCCATTCATGAGCACTTTAGTGGTTTCTTCCTGCCACTTGACACAACAGGAAAAGACTTGCCGGTATGTTAGACATTTTTAGGGCACCAGAAGTACAGCAGGGGGGGGGGTCCGAAATGAAAGAATTAAAAAGAATGAAAGAATCTATATGTTTGTACAGTCGAGAGAAAAATCAGGGCAGTGACAGAATTCCTTCAGAAATTTCGAGATCATGGATTCATCTCTGCCAAAACAGATAGCAAGGAGATAGCAGAGGTTTGAGGTGGAGATGATTTCTCTACTACATTGACATCACTACTAGATACTTCCCCAATGATCCTTCCCCCACACATATCTCATCACCATCTGAGATACTTGATCTAGTGGTCTCAGACCACTCACTCTCCCTGCGACTGTTAGCTTCAGGTGAGAGAACTTTCTCAACACTGAAGCTAATTAAAACATCCCTCAGGACAGGTCAACTATGTCACGGGACAGGCCGTCTGCACTATCTGTTCTCTCCATCGATGCAGCAACAGCCCAAGATTCCCTTCAAAGCAAGACAAACTCAACCTATGCAACTGTAAATAAAGAAAATATATTCAAGCGAGAGGAAGAGAAAGACAGGGACAAAGACAAAGAGAAAAGGTCAACATTTTTAACAGTAGATTACAGTATGTTTATTATTTTTGTGTCTCCTCCTTATTGTCTTGTGTGTTATCTTCTCAGTTCAGCAACACGAGATAGAAGACAGAAGACCATAAACAACTTATATCAGAGAACCTGCTGGAAAACCAAGGGAAATGATGACAACCAATGGCAATGACAGATATTCCATGTTGGACAATAAAGTACAATCACACAGAGATGATATTGTTTGTGAAAATGCGATTTTACAGTGGGTGTTTGTTAAAAAAATAAAAAATAACAGGTGCAATTCCAGATATCTGGACATCATAGCTGTGGGAACACTGGTAAAGAGAAGACGTTACCAATAGAACTTCATTCGATAAATATGGATTGAAAAATTGGGAGAACAAAGGATGTGGAGGGGCCCCATGCCTGCGTTCGCCTTTGGCCCCGAAATGACTCAATCCGCCCCTGCACAGCACCTCCCACAGGATACTGTACCTCAGGTTCATGTTCGTTAGTCTTTTCCAAATCCATAAAACGCATGACAGGAATTGCAAATTCTTATGACATCTCCCTGTGAGAGGGTAAAAAGCTGGCCCACTGTTCCATGACAAAATCCACATCGTTCCTCCTGGATTTGAGAAATTCCATTACATTTTCATATTTGATTTGATTTAATGAATAGTTCCTGGCGCAACCGTGTGTGTCATTAAAGTCGTACAACCACGTAATGAAAAGTGCCTCATGTCACTTTCTGACGTGATCATAATGCTCTTGTGAAATGCCTTCAACACACGTCCGATGTCTTTGCAATGTATCTTGTATGAGTGAGAGCCAACACTATTGCTTACTCTGAAGGTGGACATCCTTCACATCAGAACTGAGCCTTCCACAGCAAATTGGACTCATGGGATGAAGCAGCAGTCTACCTGTCATAACCCTACCTACCTACTGTACCACCACATTTACATCAGACACACCTTTCCATATCTCGCACGCACAGTCAGTGTGGAACATTCAGCCCCGAAGGCACACAGTCAATGTAACCTTTTCAGGGCAGCCAATTACAAATACTTCACTTACAAATAGTGGCGTTTCTACCTTCAGTAGAAACACCACTTACAGATGATGCACAGAGATGCTTTGATCGGTGGGACCAATATGGTAAAGTATAGCGCACTGTTTAAAGGGACAGCTCACCCTAAAATTCAAAAATATATATTCCCTCTCACCTGCAGTGCTATTTATCCATCTATATCGTTTTGTGTTAGTTGCCTGAGTTTTGGAGATATCGGCCGCAGAGTTTCTGCCTTCTCTCCAATACAATGGAACTGGATGGCACTCGGCTTGTGGTGCTCAAAGAAATACATTTGATAAACTCAACAGCATTGTCTCTTTGCAGAAATCATGACCCGGTTACTCAAGATAATCCACAGACCTTGTTATGAGCAGTTTCATGGAGGAACTATTTTCTTTTGACCGAACTACACCCGCTAGCCGCTAGCTAGTTCCTACATGAGACTGCAAAAGAAAATAGTTCCTACAGTACATGAAACTACTCACAACAAAGTCTGTGCATTATTTTGAGTAACGGGGTCATGATTTCTGGAAAGAGACAATGCTGTTTCAAGCTTTTCAAAGGTATTTCTTGGGTGCTTCGAGCGCTACAAGCCGAGTGCCATCCAGTTCCATTGTATTCAAGAGGAGGCAGACATCTCTGTGGCCGATATCTCCAAAACTCAGGCAACTATCCCAAAACCATATAGATAGGAAAGATATGTATTTTGAATTTTAGGGTGAGCTGTCCCTTTAAGGTGAACACCTTCAACACAAAGACACAATCACATGCACGCAGATGTATTCTGCTCTGTGACACAAAGGTTCCAGTGGGAGTCAAGGTTAAAAGAGCATCACTTCTCTCCTCTCATCTCCTTTCCTTTCCTTTTCTTTTTCTGCGACTCATCTCTAAGTGAGACTAATAGAGCGTTCCAAGCTCATTCCAGTGGCTCCTGTGCATCCAATTAAACAACACGTGCAATCAGACGTGGTAAATATCCGGATCACAGAGAGTCACTTAGTAGATGTTTGGCTGAGGAAGTCGGGACATGCAGGATACACACATCTCTTTGATCCTATCTTTGACCTTCCTTCCTGAGATAGTCAGTGTTGGGCAAGTTACTTTCAAAATGTAATATACTACATATTACTAGTTACTTTCATTTGAAAGTAATAAGTTACTTTACAATATTACTTTCTGTGTGGAGTAACTCATTACTTATTACACTACTTTTGCATTACTTTCAGCAAAATAACAGCAGCAGCAGAATGACATGAATGTCGGAACCATCCCGAAAAATAATTTCAACCACCTTGAAATCAGTGTAAACCTCTAAATGTTATTTTCCTTTCTTATTGTCATCTATAGTGGTTATTTGCATAAAAACACACAGTTTGATTAGGAAATGATTGTATCTTTTTGACATATGTGCTTTGATTTAATCAAATGTAACTCAATTTGTAACTTGAGTTACTTGACAAAGTAACTGGTATAATATTACTGAAATCCTATAAGTAATAAGTTATATTACTGAGTTACTGCTAAAAGTAATATATTACATGTAATATGTTACTTTTGTAATGAGTTACCCCCAACACTGGAGATAGTCATAGCGCAAGACTTGTGGATGACAAATTAGCCATTGACTCTTTACCTCCGCCAAACAGGTTATGTATTCGGTGCCGTTTGTTTGTTAGTTTGTTTGTCTGTCTGCCTGTCTGTCTGTCTGTCTGTTATGGAAAAACTACTGGCCTGATTTCCATGAAACTTCATGGAAGGGCGTATCATGGACCAAGGAAGAACCTATTACATTTTGGAGACAATCCTGATCCGACTCACGAACAAGCCTCACGAGCAAGAAATTGGCCTCGTCAGAGGTCTGCGCTCTCCGAGTGCCCTTCTAGTTTTGCCAAGTTAAATCAATCACTTAACCGTTTCTTTTCCATGTGGAGATAGAGGGATCTGTCTGGATGATGACTGAAGTACCTGGAACTCCCTTGCATCCTAATGGCGATGCTGAGAAGTGATCATGTAGTTAATAAGACTGGCAATCAGGGCAGGTCGGCCTGGTAGAGCAGTTGCCTCCTGTTGGCCTTTTGTTAGCAAAGTCATCAAGGAAATAAGAAGAAAACTCCAGTCATTGTGAGGCATTTGTGTGGCAAAGAAGAACTGATATAACAGTTTTAATACATATTTTGGATTAATGGAATAAAATATTCAACGATATTCCTTAACTGTAATCATTTTGGTCTACTCGGTAACTTATTATCTAACCGCAAACTTTCAGACTTTGAATTTCTCGTGTTCCCTACACAGGGGAAAGACAAGTGGAATATGGTGGGCAAAAAAGTTATCTTCCCTCACTTTCTCTAGATATATTTCACAAGGTTTTTATATATGTATTTTGTACCATTTTCATTGATCCCTCGCTAAGACTGGAGGGTTTACACGCACTGTTACCAAATGTATGAGTTGGGAGTTTCCTTCCTCCCTCGTCAGCTTCTCATCCATCCTCACTCTCTTTTCTTCCATTCCCTCTCTCCCTCCCATCTCCATCCCACCGTGCATTACCCAGAGTGCCTCTGTGCATTACCCAGAGTGCCTCAGTGCATTACCCAGAGTGCCTCAGTGCATTACCCAGAGTGCCTCTGTGCATTACCCAGAGTGCCTCAGTGCATTACCCAGAGTGCCTCTGTGCATTACCCAGAGTGCCTCTGTGCATTACCCAGAGTGCCTCAGTGCATTACCCAGAGTGCCTCAGTGCATTACCCAGAGTGCCTCAGTGCATTACCCAGAGTGCCTCAGTGCATTACCCAGAGTGCATCTGTGCATTACCCAGAGTGCCTCTGTGCATTACCCAGAGTGCCTCTGTGCATTACCCAGAGTGCCTGTAAGACACGACAAGAACATGAAAGAAATTCCAAAAACAGTTGCCGCCACAAACTCTGTCACACCTACAAGGGCAAGAACACATCCAGATGGTTCACTGCACTAGGCACACACACACACACACACACCGACTGACCGACTGGTTAGAGCCCGCATGTTGCCCCCAGCTTGGTCGGGCATCCATACAGGCCGTATTAAGGGTATGTGCCCTGGTTGCTGCACTATAGCGCCTCTCCTGGTCAGTTGAGGCACCTGTTCAGGGGTGCGCGCTACACTATGTCCCGCAACAAGTGAAACTGCTCGCTGTCAGGTGAAAAGAGCAGCTGCCAACTGCACATGTATCGGAGGAAGCAGGTGCTAGTCTACAACTCTCCCCAGATGGACAGAAGGGGTGGAACAACGACCGCGACAGCTAGGCAGGGGGAATTGGCCAAGTATAAAAATGGAGAAAGGGAAGAAAAGAGCCTGGTCTAAGAGAGCCTATATTGCCACGGTGGGTTAAATCCATTCTCCAGTTTGGCAATGTGAGGAGTGACTTTGACAAGATCAAATCTAACGTGGAGGAGAGCTGGCTGTCCTCTTCTGGTCAGGAAGGACACTGATGACCGTTGAGGATAGCAGCAGACAGAGTAATGGTCTGGGGGTGATGGTGAGAAGCTTGGCGCTGATCGCGCTGTCACTTTTAGGTAGGGAGATGGGGAAGAGGCCAATGCTTATGCAGTAGCCATGGCAACGCTGGCTTAAAGGATAGTGGCTCTTTGGATGTTTGAATCCCTATTTTTTCCTCTCTGTGTGTGTTTGTATATGTAATTATGTATGAATGGTTTGTATGATGTGGGCATAAATAAATGATTCAAACGTGTTTACTGTACGTCGGGGTGTGTGTGTGTGTGTGTGTGTGTGTGTGTGTGTGTGTGTGTGTGTGTGTGTGTGTGTGTGCGTGTGCGCACATGAACACATGCATGTGTGCGTGAATGTTTAATATAGAGCGGACATAAATAACTTATTCAAATTTGTGTTTGTGTGTGTGTATTATTGTGTGCATGATACAGTTTCACCTTTTTTATTCCGTCCGTTGAGATTGCTCGTCTATGCATATGCATGACTCATTATTTATGTAACTAATATGACGGAACACAAGCCTGCCATGCGTGATCCGTAGACTAATGAATACATTACGGTTAATACTGTGAATTCACCCGGGAATATGAACCAGGATATGTGATTCTATTTTAGTACACAGCAAGCATTCTGAGTATTTTATTTATTTATTTGACACGATAAAGGAGAGGACAGTGTCAATGTCAACATCCATCAATCAATTTTGACTGTGGCCTTTGGGCGAGAACATCTCCAAAGGTGTGAACCCACTGTACCTCACTGTCTCCTCCACATTTATCCTGGCAACCTTGCTCACTCTCTACCCTCAATCTTCCTGTCTGTTTCTCGTGCTTGAACTGCTGTCTCTCGCTCCTGCTCTGTGTGTGTGTGTGTGTGTGTGTGTGTGTGTGTGTGTGTGTGTGTGTGTGTGTGTGTGTGTGTGTGTGTGTGTGTGTGCGTGCGTGCGTGCGTGCGCGCGCGCGCGTGCATGTGTGTGTGTGCGTGCGTGCGTGTGTGTGTGTGTGTGAAGTTGGATAGGAGCAGCATGTCATCTGTAACAAGTTTTTCCCATAACTAAAATTACCCACTCAGGTAGAATGCTTTACCCTTGACATCACATTGAATTAAGATGCAGTAGAATAGATAGATTGATAGATAGATAGATAGATAGATAGATAGATAGATAGATAGATAGATAGATAGATAGATAGATAGATAGATAGAGACAGACAGACAGACAGACAGACAGACAGACAGACAGACAGACATATACAGGATTTGGGGAAAGGACTGTTGCATGTTAGAATGACCCAGTTTTCCATGTGAGTACATGGAGTCTACTGTGTGACATTTTCCCCGCCTGCTGATTGGCTTAGGGCTGTCTCAGGTGTGTCCAGGTCAGTGTGGTTCAGCGGGGAACAGTTCTATTTGAGAGAGACGAGAGAGAGGCACGGAGCTACACCACCCGAGGAGACAAGAGAGAGGCACGGAGCTACACCACCCGAGTAGACGAGAGAGAGGCACGGAGACACCACCCATGGAGACGAGAGAGAGGCACGGAGACACCACCCATGGAGACAAGAGAGAGGCACGGAGCTACACCACCCGAGGAGACGAGAGAGAGGCACGGAGCTACACCACCCGAGGAGACGAGAGAGAGGCACAGAGCTACACCACCCGAGGAGACGAGAGAGAGGCACAGAGCTACACCACCCAAGGAGACGAGAGAGAGGCACGGAGCTACACCACCCAAGGGAGCAGTGATATTGGCTCCATTCTAATAACAACACGGAAAAGGTCAATCACGCCCCGGGCTTGTCCTCCAGGACGAGTTGGGAAATATGGTAGTGGGGACAATAGTACCACCGGGGTGGGGGGGGGGGGGTTGGGAGATTAGGTTTAGGCATTGGGGAGGTGGTCTTTAGGTTCAGGCTGGGTGGGTGTGGTTTGGTTAGGGGTAGGGTTAGGGCTAGGGCTAGGTAGGCAGCTGGCAGAGGGTCTCCGGGGAGACCGGGGTCTTCGACCCACCAAAGGAGGGGTCTCTGACCCCTGGAGCCCCTACCCCAAAACCAGGATGGTACTACCGCAACCCGGATAGGCTTCCCAATGCGGTAAGGACGCCGCTAAAGGCGCTCGACAGTGTGGCTCCTGGACGGGTTCGGAGTGAGAACGGGCTGGGTTATTGGAGGATGTCCATGCTAACTTCCCCTATGTACTGGTGTCCGGGGGAATGCTCCGTCCATGGATTTTATTTGGCAAAACTATTCATTTTAATCAATTTTTCTAACTTCACCAAAAAATATCATCTTTGCAAAGACAGTATACGCATACAATTCATACGAGTTTGGTTATTTGCAGGGATAGTCGACGAGCGATAACAGATGGGTGAGCAAGGTGTCCATTAATAGCCGTGGTGATTGCTGCTTCCTTCCTGCCCCTGGTGGATGGTATGTGCAGGGTCTCCCACAGTTACCAGTTCATTATCCACTGCCTCTTAATAAGGAGCCCTTCACAGCTGCAGGGAGGACTTCATTTGGAGTGACACTTTGCAATGAGCTGGTGGTGGTGGTGGGGAGGCAGTCAATTCGGAGAGGGCCTATACCCCATGGGAAAGATCTGTTGCCTTAACATCACCTTTCCTTTGTCTCTGGAGAGATATAGCATAGCTCAATATTGTGTTAATTTGCATATTTGAATTCGTTCTCCTAAAATCCCCCCTTAGGAACATTTCAGTCAGAGACCATTTATTGCAACAAATGGAAATGGAGTTATGCTTGGCGCTGATGGCTCCGCTCTTTAGATGCTCCCTGGGTTAGCCAAGCAGCATGCTAAACTAAACCGCGAGTGCACTGCACAAACCCCCCACGGGTTAGTCTCGGCTCCCAGACAACTGTGGAGCTCCGCCTACCAATCGTCTGCTCCTTGTCAAATATAGTTTCATGAACGGCAGCCAGAACGGCCGCTAACAAATCTACGCCTCTTTTGTCAAGTTACCAGAAATGTAGTCTCTCCCCAGACTCACATATTACGTTGAATCGCTGCGCTCCGCATACTACATAAATGAGTCTGTACCGCTTCACAGCCACTGCTGGGGTTTTGGTGGGCGCGTCTAGGGGGGTGAAATTGAATGAGTGACAGGTCGTAGCACCAATGAGAGAGTGGTTCGAAAAATGGGCTGCGCCTCCCGTGTCGTCTGATCGCAAAGTCGTTACTGATTGGGCAGGACTGTATCCATCCCTGGCATATGACTGGCCAAGTGAACGGTTCCCTCCCATAACCAGCCGGCTGGGGGGGAAGCGTCCCAGACCCAGAGAGAGCTCTGCAGCATGCAGTAACGTAGTGTATCAGACCCAGAGAGAGCTCTGCAGCATGCAGTAACGTAGTGTATCAGACCCAGAGAGAGCTCTGCAGCGTGCAGTAACGTAGTGTATCAGCGTAAGAACTCTCATGGGTCTGGCGTCGAGACTACCAGAAATGAAACTCTCCCCTCATTACCCTTCGTAGTTTAACACACTGGAGATACAATCAAATCACTTTGTAACACAGAGAGCTTTTTTAAAACATTGAAAATGGATGTTACATTATTACCGTTTGATCCGTTTACAAGCACACGACTTCTGCACGTCACTGCTGCACGTATAAGGGCCGCCCCTAAACACTCTGGATTGGTTCTGTGACACAGGTTTTGTTTCAACTCTCAGATCACTTTCACCCAGTTTTAACAATGAAAGGTGGGATATAGTTCTCAGCCTCTAGTTGAGCAACGTCGATAGAGACTGAGAACTGAGTCTATACCCCGTGGGGTATATTAAGAGTGAGCCCAAAGCAAGACATTGAATACAAGTTTAACCTTTGAGCCATGATAAGACTCTGAACTAGAAAGGTGGAGGCTGGGGTGGTGGAGGCAAAGCTTTGGAGCAGCAGCAGCAGCAGCAGCAGCAGCAGCAGCAGCAGCAGCAGCAGCGATGTGTGTGGCAGCATTGGTGTAGAAAGGAGCCATATTAATGGAACCGCCTTGGCTTGATGTGAGAATGGATGTGATCGGTGACTGATTAAAAACACTGATCCAATCAGTGGCCTGTTAGCAGAATACAGCTGGGGCGTAGCCTATGACTTGTGTGTTGTTCTGCATGGACTAACGCAACGCTTCATTAAAGTGATGCACATGAGAATATACATCTACATTCATTAAAAAGTGATCAAGACAAGTAATGTTTCTCCTTAGTGACCCACTCGATTGCTTACAATAAAATGATTGCACATTAAAGTTATAATCCATAAGATTTCAGTTTCGTTCTCGTGGGTTCTCGTGGGCGACACCTATGGCGATGAGTGGTAATTGCAGGTGAGATCCAAACAGTGTTGCACTATGTGACATTAGTCAGTTTGTTCGGGTATAGTAACCACCTGTAATGCTAGCGGAGGCCGGAAAAAAGTAGCTTGTTATCCTACTTCACACAAGAGTTGTCGGGAACCTACAGTAACCTGCAGAGTGAGTCTATTGTGTTAGCTCCGCCCACCCTGTGAACCTACAGTAACCTGCAGAGTGAGTCTATTGTGTTAGCTCCGCCCACCCTGTGTCACCACAGTAACCTGCAGAGTGAGTCTATTGTGTTAGCTCCGCCCACCCTGTGAACCTACAGTAACCTACAGAGTGAGTCTATTGTGTTAGCTCCGCCCACCCTGTGAACCTACAGTAACCTACAGAGTGAGTCTATTGTGTTAGCTCCGCCCACCCTGTGAACCTACAGTAACCTACAGAGTGAGTCTGTTGTGTTAGCTCCGCCCACCTTGTGTCACCACAGTAACCTACAGAGTGAGTCTATTGTGTTAGCTCCACAACACCAAGTTCATAAATGCTGCAATACTGAAAAAGTAGGCTTCCATCAATGGGCCATTAGGCTCAGTCACCATTGTGTTAACTCATTACAGATAGATAGTGACTTAACAGATATTTATAGGGGAGCGTACCTATGTTCCCCGGGTCCTATATTCCCCGGGTCCTATGTTCCCCGTTTTTGTGGGACCGAACCTAACCTCCCCCAGACCCTAACCCAAAACCTAACCTCTCCCACCCCCCACGCCTAAACCTAACCTCCCCCAGACCCTAACCCAAAACCTAACCTTTCCCAGGGAACATAGCGGGGTTCTATGTTCCCCGGTCCCACAAAAACGGGGAACATAGGACCCGGGGAACATAGGACCCGGGGAACATAGGGATGACCCCATTTATAGATGAAAATCTTTGAGATTATAACTTTAAGACATGTGAGAAACAAAATGAAACAAGTGATAAGCATGATATAGCCTATTGGAGTGCGACTATGCAAGGCTTTGTATACGAGGGATCAGCCAAGCAGCCAACAAACCGCATCACTCGGTTGGCAACGGCAATGGAACCCTATGGAGCCCAAGCGGCGCGAGGCTTGTGTGTCCGACTCTAGCCGGCTAACTCTGTTTACATTAAAAAAACTGCGACAGTTCACACAACTTTAACATGACATGCATATATATTATACATCAAACTCTTGAGCTAATTCTGCTCTCACTCAGAATGTCAAAATATAAGCGATGTGATGTATACAGTAGTTTTAACATTTGTTTGGCACAACAACTCATACTATTAACTGCCGCGGGGTTCCGCATTTCTGGGTGGCAAGTGACGTCACGCTGATTCGTCCTATAATTTCAGAATGATAAAATGGTCAAAATCTCAGCCTGATTTTAAATTAAACTCATGTATCTCGAAAAGCACATGACAGGATAGAGGAGATCATTTTAAATTTTAGGCTACTCTCTGGGATGCGGGATGTGTCCTCATTCAGCCATTGAACACACAACATTCCATCATGTCAAATTCACCGCCTTTCCTGCAGGTTCCGCCCCATTGACAGGTGACAGCCCTGAAACACCAAACTTTGATCTTGCCTATACTTTAAATGATAGGTTCCAATAATCTGGTGCTCTGGAGCTCCGTTTAAAAATTCAGCATTTCGAAGGCGATAGGAAAGTTTCGCCGAATCTCAATGGAGCCACCTGGTTCAATACCCTATTGATGCCGAATCACTTAACATACCATTAACACCTCTCCGTTCTCGAACCTGTTGATACGCGTAAACATTTTCCTCCCGATCCCGCCGCCTCTCCCCTCCTCACATGTCTAAGGCGTGCATCTAATCCCCCTTATCCTACAGCAAACGCATTTACCTTATCTCATCAACGCCTGCGAGGCAATTAGATAAGAGTGGTGTCAAACTTTGCCCATGGAAGCGCGGGGGGATTTAGGGAGGCCTAATTAAGGGAACAGAGTAAACTATCCCGGGCTGCAGCCAACCCCCTCCTCCCGCTCTGATCTTGCTCATATTTTCCCATTATCGGCTATAAGGAGGCGCTGTGTGAACGGAATCCTGATGTAGATTACTACAGGCAAAGCATTATGGAAAGTGGTTGTCTTGTGTTTTCAATGCAAGAGGCGGCGTGAAACTTTCCCCAACCGACCGCACGATGTGTCGGAATCGGTTACAGGGGGAAGCGATGAAGTGGATAATTGGCACGACCGGTGGTAATGGTCAACATTTCATTAGATTAACTATTAGGAATGGATGTTATTTCCCAAAGTGAACAAGTCTCTATCGACTTGTTGTGAATTATAGTTCATTGGCCCTGGCTTTTTCCGCCCTATAAGAGTCCTCTTCTTGTCTCCCCCTGGCCCCCATCCTTTTCCTCTCTCCTCCTCGCTTCGTTCTATTTTTATCTCATCTTCTTCTTCCAACTTGTTTTCCTCTTCCTCCTCTTCCTCCTCCGACCCCTCCTCCCATGTGATGCTCCTCCTCTCGTCTTAATTAGCGAGTTCTTCTTCTCGTGCCTGCTGCCTCCGCGTGTTTTGCCGCCAACAAAAAGGCATGGCCACAGTCTGACACACTGAGCAAAACCTCGTTTGGGGATTTTTTAGTGAGATTGCTCTGCCTCCAGCACTCAGAAGATGGGACCAAGCCAAGATCTGCCCCATGAATATCTGCATGCAGATTCACACCGAGGTCAATGAAAGTGGCATTACTGAACTATTTTAGGCAGGTACACTAGAGGGCTGTTTAGGATTAGGGTAATTCTCGTCTCCAGGAAGGGCATGTAAGTGTTCTAAATATCCCCAAAGTGACTTAAGTAAGACTCTGTGTGTACGTGTGTGTGTGCGCGTGTGTGTGTGTGTGTGTGTGTGTGTGTGTGTGTGTGTGTGTGTGTGTGTGTGCGCGTGCGTGCGTGTGTGCATGCGTGCGTATGTCCTGGGTCAATACTGTAGCAAGGCAAACATCTTAATCAGTCCATTTGGGGTTTGTGTGTGTGTGTGTGTGTGTGTGTGCGTGTGTGTGTGTGTGTGTGTGTGTGTGTGTAGGTGTAGGTGTAGGTGTGTGTGTAGGTGTGTGTGTGTGTGTGTGTGTGTGTGTGTGTGTGTGTGTGTGTGTGTGTGTGTGTGTGTGTGTGTGTGTGTGTGTGTGTGCGTGCGTGCGTGCGTGCGTGTGGATTAAGCCTTGTGTATTTTGCACCATCTCTTCCAGATGATATTTCTATCATGCTGTGATATCTGTTCATCTCTGCTGCTTCATGCAAAATGGCCCTCTTTATTATTTATCAGCGCATGAGCAATTAGCCGTGACCTTATTACTCAATTCATTCATTTGTTCTTTCAGATGTTCTGACTGATAGGCTCCGCCTCTGCTAATCTAACATCTGTTCTATCATTTATCACATCCATTGTATAATTCACAACTTTCTATAAACTTATTTAATATCCAATTTGAACGCTGAAATGAATCGTACAGCTCCGGCTACATTCTTATTCTCCGGCCTTCTATGAAATGAAAGAGAAATAACCTACAGTTTAAAGGAACAGCTCACCCTAAAATCCAAAATACATATTTTTCCTCTCACCTGCAGTGCTATTTATCCCTTTATATCGTTTTGTTAGTTGCCTGAGTTTTGGAGATATCAGCCGCAGAGTTTCTGCCTTCTCTCCAATACAATGGATGGCACTCGGGTTGTGGTGCTCAAAGTGCCAAACCTTATGAGCAGTTTCATGGAGGGACTATTGTCTTTTGATCGAACTATAGCCGCTAGCTGCTAGCTAGTTCCTACATGAGACTGCAAAAGAAAATAGTTCCTACATGAAACTGCTCACAAAGTCTGTGCATTATTTTGAGTAACTGGGTCATGATTTCTGGAAACAGACAATGCTGTTGAGTTTTGCAAATTTATTTTTTGGGTGCTTCGAGCGCTACAAGCCGAGTGCCATCCAGTTCCATTGTATTGGAGAGAATGCAGATATCTCTGCAGCCGATATCTCCAAAACTCAGGCAACTATCCCAAAACGATATAGATGGATCAATAGCACTACAGGTGAGAGGAAAAATATGTATTTTGGATTTTAGGGTGAGCTGTCCCTTTAAAGAAGGATAACTTGTACAGTACATGCATGATGCAACACATTCATACATTATTTATTTCACACACAAACAAACAAAACATGTACAAAATAGAAAATGGACACAAAAGGCGCCATTCTTACCTTTGTGTATCAGGATAAAAAAAAAATCCCCTTAAAAGTCCATCTGTGGTACTGTCCACACTGCCGCCCCCAGTATGATGGTAATGGAAAAGTCCCGAGGCAGGGAGAGCTTGGACTGTATTCAAAGCAGAATCCATTTATAATGAGATGTAATCTAATTCACTCTGTGGCATATGGTTTGGTTTGCCAGGCTGCCATTGTGTTCTTGCTGAAAAGGCAGTTCTGGTCCAAACCCAGAAGAAAGAGAGAGAGAGAGAGAGGTGTAGTGCATTTGGGAGGCTTGTCTGAAGCCTTATTAGCATAAATCAGACAGGCATCAAGACTGATCCAGCATTGCTACCAAGCATCCTTGGGTATCTGCTAGTTGCTGATTCAGTGCTTGGCCAGATTACTGTTGTGATGGAAGATGGGAGATAATGCTGCCAAAGCGTAGCCCCATAGCAATATACTGTTCTGAAATGCAACAACATAGACTCAAGGCTTCATAAAACATGAACTTTTTGGATGAGAGGTAAAATGTAAAAACAAAAATAATAATAATAATAATACAAAAATCCGAAGCTCTGTCTTTTACATTAAATACCATTGTCTTGGTCTGTAGATTATTACTCTCCATCTGCACCTGAACACAACTGTCAAAAGACTGCACATAATGTTTAGACATTTAGCTGCCACCCATAACCAAGCAATCTTGCTCACACCGATGGCTCTTTTGACAGCTTTTCTCAACACGCACGCACACACACACACACGCACACACACACACAGCCGAACTCAATACGAGGCCCGTTACGACGTTTGTTTTCCCTCCAAAGAGCCAGTATGGCGGTTGTTGATGAGGAGATGGGCTCACCCTGTCTAGTAGTGGATGATGGCAGGCCTAATAATGCTATCTGCATCAGACGCTGTGGGCAGGCCAGGCGGAGCCGCCTAACGAGACGCCGGCGTGATACGGAGTAATTGATCACCTCTGTCAGACGAAGGCTGGGACTCACAGGGCCCCTCCTCCATTCATTATCCCCATGATTAAGATGTGTCACCCAGCCTTTAGATCCTCACCGCGTGGAGAGGAGCCACCGGGCCAGGGAAACTGATGATCATAATGACAGGCACTCTGAATGCTGATATGCTCTGTGTCTTTATCTAGAAAAATAGAAAAAGATATTCCACACCAAAAAAAAAATCAATACTATAAAGACAGAGATATATTTGGAGTGTATGTATTTTAGGAACCAAAATATGGGCTGCAGGCCATGAAACAGCTATGCCTTGACCTGTGTTAGAGACTACCGTACATTTGTGTGTGTGCGTGTGCATGTGTGTGTGTGTGTGTGTGTGTGTGTGTGTGTGTGTGTGTGTGTGTGTGTGTGTGTGTGTGTGCGTGCGTGCGTGCGTGTGTGTGTGCCTGATGTGTCTATATGTGTTTGTTAGGGTATCACCGCGTCACACACTAATTGCTGAGTGCACCTGATCCGCTTGCCATTCTAAGAGAAAACACAGTCTAAGAAGACAGTCTAATAACAGAGTGGCTTCCACGCCGGTTTTGGATGCAATGTGGATGCGGGAAATATGGCTCGGTTGGCTCGGTGTGTCATCGGGGTCGCATTTGCACCTTTCCATTTGACAGTTTTACAGCCGAGATTGTCAAATAGAAAAGTTTTTGGCTGTGGACCAATGGCAAATCTTTGCCTGTAGCACTCAAAATTATTGACCACTGGCTCGCTGAAACACGTCATTTGATGTACTGACCCAGTGGTAAATTATTAAAAGAGAGAGAAAAAGATTTTGAGTGCTAGAAACTAACAAAGATTTGCACTTGCACTTGCACTTGGGCATAAGATATGACCCAATGACAATTAGTTGTAATATTTCTGCGCGCTTATTTGCACTGGTATTAACATTTCTGGTGGGCTGATAATCACGTCTGGCTGTTTGTTGCCGGCCGGTGTGAGCTGCGATTGGTCTACTTTTGTGGGGGGACAGACTATACAGACACACATACAGACAAACCCTGTTCTAGACAGCTGGGCCACAGTCTGTGGCCACACCGTACTAACAAAAAATCACAACCTTTCTCTGCCTATGGTTGGTTTAGAGGCGAGAATGAAGGAAACATTGGGTCTGGTTTCCATCAGCTTCAGTTAAATCTGTGTGCTTCAGTGAGCATCTAAGGTAGCCTGACTGTGGTGAGAGAGGATCAAAGTCAGTGTGGAGAGTGTGTGATTAGAGTCCCAATCCCGCGCGATTAGAGCATTCTGCTTTGATTAATAATCCGCTGATTTGCCCTTTATCGTAGGACAGACATGCCCCCCCTTCTCTTCAACATCAAAGACACGGCATTCTTAAACAATACAGCGGTGTTCTTTCACCACATCGCCACACGTTTATTCCACATAATATGTGTCAAACACACACACGCACGCGCGCGCACACACACACACACACACACACACACACACACACACTCACACACACACACACACACACACACACACACACACACACGCATACATAAGCACAAAGGCACTGCCCTCCTTTGAAGTAAGGGGCATATTCACAACGAATGCATTCTACCGAACCTGGAGACCTTTAGTTAGGAACGCCTGCCTACTGTATATACAACTCTCATCATGTATTATGAGACCACCTCCAGCATGCCACCGTGCCTGCTGTCTTGTTAGGCTACTATGCATCATTTACATGTGGTGTCATCCCATTTCCCTCCGCATCTTTGCTGGTGGCAATACTGACTTATGGTGAGAAATCCACAGAGAGACGTGTCAACAGACAGCAGTTATGATCAGCCAAGGCAGGGCTGGACTTCTGGGACACTCGTCAAGAAAACTCCTTGGAAAATAGGGAATTAATTAGGCGCTCCGATAGTATCTGCTGTGAATTCCCCGTTTCACTGGAAATCAATAGGATGCATGGCTGTCTGAGCTGAAACCGCTGTTTACTCAGAGGCTGGCTCAGAGGCTCCCATTTCACTGGAGCTGTCATAGTGTGTTGATTTAGCCTCACTATGTGTGTCAAAACATGAGGTAGGGAGAGAGAGAGAGAGGGAGGGGAGAGAGAGAGAGGGGGGGGGAGGGAGAGAGAGAGAGGGGGGGGGGGAGAGAGAGAGAGAGAGGAGGAAGAGGATGTTTGAGCTAGAGCTGAGCACTGGCTTGCCAAGCACGGGAGTCCACAGCTGGTGGCTGCTGACAGCTTGCTATTCTGTTTTAAATAAACCCATCAATTAACAGTAAACTGACAGACGCATTCGAATATTTTAGGAGTTTTATTACAAAATGAGATCTGTATTTTGGGGAAAAAACCGAGGGCTATACACTCACAAAATGATTGTTGGTGTGAAAATAACACTATATTATGGATTTCTATTAAAGTTATCTTCAGACTTTTGCATCAATATGCTTTGCAATAAGGTTTAGAGGGCAGCATTATGTGCTTTTGAAATATTGGGCTGCTGAATTTCAGTTAGCAAATGTAATATAAAATGGATTTTTTTAAATGAAATCGCCTTTTTATCCTTGTGATGAATTCCAATCACACATCACTTCCTGATGATATAATCAGTCAGGGGGGGTGTGGGGGGGTCAAATGCTCAAATGAGCTGATCGGCCAGATGAGTTGAGCTGAGCCGTTCTATGTGCTATCTAATCAGCTGATAAATGTGACCTATCCGTCCCTCTCTCTGATATGGGAAGCGATTAATGTTGACCTCTGCGTGAACTGCGTTGGTCTAATTAAAACGGCCGTTTCATTCCATCCTCGCAATCACGGTAACGATTACAGATGTGCATTTTTCATGCAGGTCCAAACATAATCATCGTGTCAACATCACACATCTTCATCATTATATCATCAGCGCAGCCATTCATCCTGGACTCAAGTGTTTAGCCATCATGTGTGCTATGATGAATCTCATTGGTTGATACCTCTCGCTCTCTTCAAGCCCTTCGTGGGGTCATGTCGCACGGTGGGCGCCAGCTGTGTGTGTGTGTGTGCGTGCGTGCGTGTGTGTGCGTGCGCACACGTGCATGCGTGTGTGTGTGATTGTATGTATTGATGATTGCATTCAGGAATATCAGTCCAAACTGACAGAGTATAGATAATTCCCTCCTTAGGCACCTCCCAACACTCCGTCACACCCTCCCTTGCTGTCATTTCTCTCCCTGGTTCACTCCTCCTCACCTTCTCGTGCCATGCCTCGCCGGTTGCTCTTTATCGCACTTCTCTTCCTCTCATTTCTATTCATGATTCCCTCTCCTCTTCCTCGCTGCCATCCTCATCATCTGCATTGCCAATGCCCTCGCACCTTGACCCATGTGCCAAACCCCTCCATAAACCTCCTCCCTTCCCGCCCTTCTCCATCAGCCTCTCCTCCTCCCTCTCCGTCTTCCCTCCATCACTCCTGTCCCTCTGCCTTTTTTATTCACCTGAAGCTGTGTTTAACGATAGATGAGAGGGATCTCCCAGGGGTTCAGCCCTGGGTAGCTCAGTGCATGGGCTATCCCCCCCCCCCGTGGACCTTCTGACCGGGGCCTACTTCTTTATTCATGGACTGTGAGCAGCACCAAATCCTCCCAGTCCTCTGTGCTCCTCACCCTGGAGACCCATCGCTCTCGGTGCACGCCGTTTATACACTTTACACGTCTCTTTTCCCCACTCACAGCACGCTTTCGTCCCAATTTCTCCAATTGTATTCTCAAAGCAGCTTATAGCTTCCAATTCCTTCCTTATTACCATCACATCACCTTACAGCAGGGGTTCCCAAACTTCTTCATCTTGGGACTCAAACGATAAATTGTGTCTCTCCCTGGGACCCAAACAAAAAACATACGCTAATGACGTATGTTTGACGTATGACGACCAGTTGGCGACCCACCTCGCCACGCGTCCGCGACCCAAATTGGGATCCCGACCCATAGTTTGGGAAACACTGCCTTACACTATGTTCCCTACTCAACTATTTTCCTTGAACTTATCTGCACACAGCTGTTCTCCCCCAGCCTGTTTCCTTCTAAAAACATGTATTCCGCCTCTCCTACCTTCTCGCTCTTGTGGTGAAGCATATTCCCATTGAACTCGGTAGAAGTGTGTATCTGGAGACATTAGCATTTCTACAATACAGTAAAACAAGTAGAGAGAAACACCTAAGTGCCTGTATACAGAGGCGTAACTACATTAGGCCCATGTTCAGTTGTAATGGTATTCCACATTCATACATCGACCGCTTTGCATTTTTACACATAGCTCACAGTCGCGCGTATTTAAGACGTTTCCAACTAAAGCCACAAACTGTCCAATCGTTTCCCTATCTGACGGATTAAGGCATTTTAGGTCAGTTTCCTTTATATCTTTCTGCTTTTGTGCATTTGAGAGCACGGGTATATTATTCTGGCTACCCTTACAGCCAGCTATAGCGCCATCCCCTCTCCGGCACCATTCCCTGGGAAATTACAATACAATCACACAGCAATCACTTCCAGCAGCTCTATTCAGCCGGCGGAGTGAGAGGTAATCCATGCAGAGTAGGTGCGAGTGTCAACGGAAAACAGGAGGTTTCACCGCAAACTGAAATCCTGCCTGCAAGTGGCTGTTATCAGGGAGACACTGGCCTCCTTAAGACAAGCCAGCCAACAAGTCTAATCTGTAGCGTGAGTGTCACAAAGAGAGAGAGACAGAGAGACACTAGCTGTGTTTCCATTACAGTTTTTCGCAAAAGAATTGCGATATTTCTACAACTTCGACAATGTACAATTGCGACTTGTAGGCGTTTCCATTGAAGTTGCGTTTGAGTGATTCCCCGTTGCAGCAGCTGCCACAGTGATTACGCACGGGGATCTGCCCCATATCCCGTCCCCTGCATGCTCAAATCCAACCAATGGTCAATGCAAATCCCAACATGAAGTTACAATGCATATAAACGAGCCTGATTATCAATTCAAAAGAAAATGAGTCGCAAAATGTTGCTGGCTGCGTGAATGCAGTCAGCGCGACAGGCAGAGGAAAAAAGGTAGCCTAATAGCCTACAACTGGTCCGATTTAGAGATGGAGGGGGGAAAAGGCTGATTTGGTTCTATAATTGCACCTGAAACGTGTGCAATGTATTAGCCTACTCACAGTCACTGTATTCACTTCAGACAGCACCACCGCACCAGTGTGTGCTTTTCATCCTCTCATCTCGCCGCTGTGCCAAATGCGCGCACACAGGCAGCCTGCTGTCACCATGGACCGATTTCTGCCATTAAACATTATCTAATTTGCCCGGCTACCTTTTGCATAACACTCGTCTTTCTGCTAGGTAGCGTTGCTTCAAAGTTTTCCACTTGCTGCGGAGGTTTTGACACGGCTATCGAACCTTACTTACCAAACTTATTTTCCGCTCCTTTTCCAAGGGATAATATGGGTCACATGACGTGCAAATGCGAAAAATGTGTTTCCATTACACTTTTGCGATAAACTTCTATATCGACACGTCTGAAAAACCACCTCATGAGAGCGAAAAAACTTTTTGCGATATTTGGGAGGTTTTTCGAAATTCACGTGTTTCCATTACCCAATTTCTATTGCGATATTTAGATTTTGCGCATTTCTGAGTGTAATGGAAACACAACTACTGAGAGAGAGAGAGAGAGAGAGACAGAGACAGACAGAAAGCGAGAGTACCTGCTTGTGTGTGTATGTGTTGTTAAACCTACCCAAAATTATGCTTAAGGAGTGGTTAGAGTAAACTCCTCCTGTTAATTAGTATTCAAGCTCCACCTCTTGTCTGTTCCCATTCAAATACGTGGTACGTCCATGGAACGGAGAGTTGGTCTGTTGAGAGGAATGAATAACAGAGCTTCCATGTGCGCACATGTTGTAATAAATCATATTCTTTTAAGCAAATAGTGTTGGATTATTCAGTAGGAAAGTTAATTCTTACGACATATGCTTCATGCATTTTATGGAATGTGTGTTTACTTGTTCAGGCATGCATAGCGCTAAGTCTTATTGTGTCTGTCTATGTACACGCATGTTCATAATTCATACAGTCGTCCCCTCCGTTAGGTTGTAAAACGTTTGAATGTAGCAGCAGCATGTAGGTCACACATATCCCAGGCCGTTCTGTAGCGGGTTTCTGGTGTGACAGAGTAAACAGCAGTTTGCTAAGCCCACATACTGAAGCCTTATCAGCACTCGTCCACACACGCAGTCGCCTCGCGATGCATACTAAAACACAGCATTAAAATAGATAGCATGGTGCCGCCATGCTCCGTGTATGAGAGAGAGAGAGAGAGAATGGTGATGCACTCAGTGTTTTAGTCTCTCTATATTAAAGAGGTGATAAAGGCGACTTGGTGCGGGGCTGCTGCTCGCGGCGTGCGTTCTCCCTCTCGGGCCTTGAGACACATCGATCGTTCCCTTCTCATTCTCACAACATGGATATTGAGCATTAGTCACGGCTCATGGAGAACGAGGCCCGAACGTTTTGGAAACACAAGAGACTTCTGGATGTGACGAAAGTACAAAGCAGCGACTAACTGCTATTAAGATCGCTGTCAGCATTATGATTTTCATCATTTAGTCATGTTTATAAGCCCATTATTTCCGATTCATAGGTGAATAATATTATCCGAGTACATCATTTGTATGTCATTATGGGTTAGCCTTAGGCTTTAGGAACCTATAATGTATCAGTTTTACGAATCAAGGCTATAAAGATTTGTTTGATTAACGAGTAGACTTTAATTAGTACCAATATCTGTTTAACTGTTCCTTATGTACATTATTAGCCAGTTGTAAGCGTTAGTGTTTTCTCAGTGGCCTATTTCTAATCCATTATTTGTGCTGCAAATGCATTCATTTTTTTGTTGTTGCTATTCATCAAACTAATTTAGCCCCTAATCTAAAGTTGGAACACATACGTCTATAAATAATATAAAGGTGAGTAAGCCAGAATGTTGCTTTATTCATAATATGCTGGTCATATGCAAATTACTTCATTCCCAAGTTGGGAAAGCCTATACAGGGAAGGCAGTGTAGCTGTAGCAGATGGAGACGAAGCACAAACTCACTGACACATACAGTATTCACACATACACTAACGGTGATGTACATTAGGAGTCCATCCACGCGTCACAACACCATTGAGACACTGAGAAGAACACTTCTCCTGCATAGCAATGCAACACACATCGTAGACACACAACGTGCTTCATGTCTGTTATATTATTCATTGCTGCTTTTCTGATGCCCCCAGGTGTAAACCTGTGCATGGATGAAAACCAACAGGACTTGGCCTGGACCAATCAGCATGGAGGCAGCTATACGGGCAGGATTTAGGTGTGATTACAGTGAGAAGCCAGCCTGTGCTGATAGACAGATCCAATCACCTGCCAGGTATTTTTTTTGAAAACCACCTGCTGGCCTTTTCCAAACAGTTTCCAAAGACGAGTTCCAAGATGAACACTGTAACAAGCCATCTGACCGCGTCAGGTTTAACTCAAGCCCCAAGCCTATGGGATCTGACCGCGTCAGGTTAACTCAAGCCCCCAGGTACAGCATCATGGGCTGTGGAGCAATTTTGGTGCTGTGGCCAAGCTCGGTATTGCAAGTCACGTCACTCCATGGGGCCCAGAAAGCCTTTTTCAGACAGACACAGAGAAATAAGCAGCTGTAATACCAAAAAAAAAAATCTGGGTGTCACTCAAAGCCAAAAGCGACTCTTAGAATTATCAAGTTTTAATTTATTGGGTCAATTTGGGTGAAAGGCCATTTTCTGTAGCTTGTTGCAGTTTATTTAGGTCAATGAATCAGTACCTTGATCAGCCACATGGCTACACAGCTACGTCAGAGTGACTCACTGGACTTTTTCTACTTAATTCAGCTCACCTGCGAGCTCGTCAGAGACACTCAGACAGACAGAGCAAGCTGATATCTGTGCCTCAATTGTTCCAACTCCCGTCTCCCCTTGATTTTAGAATGGTAATTTTAATAGGAAATAGATTTCCCTGATAATTGCAAGAACAATAAGTCCGAGTGTGGTATTTGCACAACAGAGCTTCCTCTCTCTCTCTACATGCCAACATGTGTCCACTCAAACAAACTGAAGCAGTCAGTGTTGCCAGATAAACTGTTGAAAAAACGAAACAAGCAACTCTCATAACCTGCCCTGCCCAAGCCCAATTCCCCCCCCCACACAATATACAATCCAAAACAGCCCAATTTTGGGTGGTTTTAAAACACACAGTGTGAACAGTGAGTCCACACTCATTCACACACACACACACACACACACACACACACACACACACACACACACACCCAAAACCGAACACATGATCACCTGCAGGCATTCGCCTGCCCTGCGTAGATACTGTAATGAATTGGGGAAGTGGTTGATTATCATTTTTAAACTATAAGTAAGTATTGCTTCCAGCGGAGCTCAGGGTCACTCACGTTCAAGGTAACTCAGCTGCCCTCGGCTTCCCAGTTATTCAAAGTTAGCGTCCAAGCTACAAACATTTATAAGAATAATAAATGTCCTAATTCAACATTGACTCATAAAGGGACATAACCTTTCCAATTCCTAAAGTCATCGTCATCCTCAAGTCTTTGTCATCTGTCTGTCTGTCTGTCTCTTCCTTTCAAACCACATCTCCATCTTTGCATTGGCTATATGTACCTCTCCCAAGACGTCTATTCAAGGCTGCCATATTCAAAGCTGAACGAATGCATAATGAATGATGCTTATCGCAAACAATCACAGTGGAGGTTAGGTTCCCCTACAGAGAACCATGTTTCTTCTGCATCGCAGGCAGCTAAAGCTCTCTGCCAGTCTGAGGACCCAGGCAGCGAACTGTCTTTCTCTTAGCAATATTTACATCTTATGACAGCCACTACGCCCACATTTACTGCTTGCTTGACCCCTGGATCATTCTTATATGTTTTATTCATATTTTCTGTCGCATGCATCTTTTATAGGGGAGTCTAGATGTTATGCCCCCCCCCCCCCCCCTCCCAAACCATACTCGACTACTCTGGCTTCTCCTCACTGTAAACAAGAATGCGTGTTGATCACACACTGTTTCAGAACAATTTAGTGGGTGTATGCTTAGATTACCAGCTCATTGCCTTTAACTATCAAATTAATTGCAGAATCACTTCCCCCGGGGGACACAGAAATCTAATTAGCTGTACATTCTAAATGACTAACATCAATGAAACATTCATGACTTCACGTTGTAGAAAGGCCTTTGGTGTCCCTTGGCAAAGCTCTGTCTCACATCAAGTGAACACTTATTGATAAAGAAAATATCACACGTTTACACTTGCTGTGCTGCCGGCAGTTACTTTCCAGGTGTCTAAGAGAGTGGAGTCAAAGCGCTGTCTTGGATCATTGATCTTTTGATAGGCTAGATCAGGCCTATTCAACTGGCGGCCCGCGGGCCGGATACAGCCCGTTTGAATTTTGATCCGGCCCACCAGAGATCTATGACTGGCCCGGGAGAAGCTTTTTTATTTTATTTTTCCTTGTTTGTTACATTACAGTGTTTGATTTTCATCATAATCTGGTTTTCCATAATAATAATAATAATAATAAGTTCAGTGTTTATGCCTGTGTTGCTGTCTGTTGTAGTGTAAAACGACTAAAGGGAGAGCAGGTGGTTACATGAAAGTGAGTGAGAAAAGGAGAAGATACTGAACAATGACATCACAACAGTATAATCCTAATGTTAATTTAAAATTAAATATTCTTCTAAATATGGATAAAAGTCCAAAAAACATTACATTTTCTTTGACTCCATTCCTTACCATTCCATTCCTTACCCCCTATGTAATAATAGTTCCAGCACGGCTGCGAAAATGTGGTGGCGGGTTGTGTCAAGTGTACATACATTATAATGGCTCGGGGAACGGTCCGGCCCCCGGCCCCTTAGGTTTCTGACAATGTGGCCCCCTGAACAATTTAGTTGAATAGCCCTGGGCTAGATGAAATAAAACACATATTATAAGGGTAATAATAGACCCTTTTAACGGGGGCCATATTTGTGTCGAAAAAGGCAGGGTAAACACAGGTGCAAGCAAGCAACACACTAATGAGGGTTTCCAAATTCCAATCATGGAAGTTGGAAACCCCCATTAGTGTTTATGGGTTTTAGTGTTAGTGTGATGCTACCACACCACCGATGTGTAGCACCCACTTGGGTGATGCACGGCAGCCAGTGTAAGGCGGTGTGTCCATCTAGCGTCTTTTTCCGACCGTTAAACGCTGGAAGTACGCTGGGAAGCGCTGATCTCAGTGCACAATATACAAGGAAGCTAACATTAGCTAACAACACACATACAGTGAGTTAGCTCAACACTCACCCGAAATATTAAGTGTCTAGCCCATCTGCTCCCACAATTGAGCCTTTCTGTCTCTGTTGCGATAGTTTCTCCATATGATTAAGTTGCCTGAAAGGGAGCAGCCGACACCAGCGTCTTTCTGAAAAGTGAAAATATTTTCAGCCGGAAGCGCTGGGAGTCGGGCGCACAAAAACACCGGAGCGCTCTGAAAATAGATATAATATAGCGCACTTTCTCTAGACGTCCGTGTGCGCTCGCATACGCTCTCCCCCCATTGGAAACAACTGAAAATAGACGCCGGGAGCTGATGAAAAGACGCTAGGTGGACACAGGCCCTAATGCGCCAGAATGCTCACCACACCACAGCTACAGTATGTCAGTGGGGAATAGGGGATTGAATATGCCAATTAAGTAACAAAGGGATGATTAGGTGGCCATGATGGCCTGTGTGGGAATTGAGCCAGGGGCACCGGGGTGACACACCCCTGCTCTCAGGAAGAGTGCTGATGGGCTCTTTATGGACCACAGAGTGTCAGGAGGACCTCGGCTTAACCTCTCATCTGAAGGACGGTGCTCACTCACAGCCAGGACACACTCTCTGTCCTCTCCTCCTTTTTAAGGTGCTCTTATACTCGAGCAAAGCTCCGTGGGGGTGGGGCCCCGCGAGTCTCCGTGCAGACCTCGCGCTGGGGCAGATGCCATTATACTCAGAAAGTGATCAGCATGTATTGTACAATGGTGAGAACAGCCCGTGAAAAGTCACAATGAAACGCTATTATGTGCAGTACTGAGTGCGCTTTCACTCTCAAACGACCGCACATCAGCACATGAAGGAATCAAATCACCAAACTTGTTTTTACTGAAAGCCGTTTTACTTCTCAGCCCTGATAGCCTACTCTGTGCTGCTTTTAATCTCTCTCAATAATGCTCTCAACACAACACATTTACTTGGTGAAATTACTAAAAACGAACAGTTGCAAATCAAAGTTTATAGCCTACCACATGGGTCAAGAAATGTGGCGAAAACACAGCTCAGTGTTCAGGGTTCAGTGGCTTGAAAGCGGACATGTTTGGAGAGAAGCCGTGCGCTGCTCGCGCTGTTAGAAAAAAAATCATGCACAAGGCGAGCGCCAGACGGAGCTAGCGAATAACCACGTCCAACAAATTTACGTCATTTGACGTGCCCGGCCCTCGCTCCACCCCCGCGCCCTTCACGGCAGGGTGAGCATAATTCAGCCTTTACACTGCGCGCGCGCTCATTCACAGATCATTAACCTCACTTTACTCGGGACTACATTTGAAATGAGCTATTTTTACTTTGATCTTTCATACCAGTCATTCTAATCCTATATATCACAAGTAAAAGTTTAGAAAGTTTAGGTGTAGACCCGAGAGAAATACTGTTACTTTGATACACTCTCCACACCTGATGTGTCATCATCACACGTTATATATATATTCCCAAAATGTACAGTATGGTTTCGTAAAATGCTGATCGAGTGCCTGTTTTACAGGCACACGCTGTGCTTCTTCTGCATTGACAAATGCAGCAGCGCGATGGGGACGCACTGCAGCAGCA
>NC_139629.1:45963874-45991374 GCF_964638095.1 Poromitra crassiceps | reverse complement strand
AATTAATTTTGAAAAACCAGCATGGTCAAATTTCAAAGGGGAACCCTGACCGCTCTCACCTCAAGATATCTCAATGAGAATGGATTCTATGAGTAGGCTACAAATTAGTCTCCCCTTTACAGACGTCACTGGCCAACCACTCAATCAGGAAGGTTGCGGGAGGCTTACGGGCGGGTTAAAAGCATATAAAAGCATCACATGTAGCCTGTTGATCCAGACATCCCACAAGCGCACATGCTGCTTCCTGCTGGTCCAGGAAACCTTGAACAATGAAAAAATAACTCAGGACTACACTGAAAATACTTTTTGAGATCTGAGGCTTTTCATAAAACATTCGGCACTGTAGGTTCGGAAGGCCAGGCCTCATGCTGCTGGAGAACACTTTGACATTTTGTAAAGGGGCACAGTGAATGAAGTGTGTGTGTGTTGGGGGGGGGGGAGGGGGGGGGGGGGGGGGGGCACCAGGGGCCTCTTCGTGAAGCCGACACTGTTTATTCATTTATTAATAAATGAAACGGGAATCATCCCCCTTTTCTATTTCATGGGTAATAACATTAATCATAATATTTTAATGATATATTGATTGCCGGACTGTCCCCGATTTTCATTTGAGAAATCTGGTCACCTTAGATTTGTACTGAATCGTGCACTGGTCCTTTAAAGGGGTTAAACAGATCGCAGGCAAAGCATTGAAAAGCGACGCACTCCCGACTCCACTAACAGGGAAGTGCCCCATCAAACGCTGGCGGTCTGCACTGAATATAAATGTGAATTAAACAAGTCACAACTGAGCCTCCCTGAACTCATTTGGTAAGCCTCTCCAGTTTCAACGTTCTTCCAGTTTCAATTTTCCGTATTCTTTATGTTGAATGACAGATAATTGTTTGTCGCTAATTTCCTGACACCCCCCCCCCCACACACACACACACACACACACACACACACACACACAGTGAAAGTCTCTGGTGCATTGACAAATGGGTTTCTTATCAGGGAATTGTGTTAATGTAGAGCAGTGTCCTTCTCTCGTCTCCCTCTCTCCTGTTTGACTGCTCGCACCTTTCAGCCCCGATAAGACGGAAAGAGTTGAAGGATTGTTATCGCTGGATTAAAAATGTCCAGAATATTAGTCTAAGCTTAATGCTCCAGGCAAAGCTCACGAAAAAAAGTCAATGTCAATGGATTTTGTGGGCCCAGATGTCAGAGAAATTACATCGGAATCAATAGGTTTAATATCAAATGAAGAAAAATCACATTGAAAACGAGCCTAGAACTGACTCTTTTTGTGTGCGATCCCCAACATTATCACTCTTATCTGGGATCTGCCAGTGCCTTTAAAGAGAGAGACAGCTTTTCAAGGTGAGAAATAATCCCTGAGCGTCTAAAAAAATAACACCCAGGTGTTAAAGTAAGCGGTTTAGGAGCAGTCATCTGAGAAGATGTAATAGAAGCTTTTGTGGAAAAGCTAACACATTATTTCTGATATGTGTTCCCTGTACAAAAACGGTGACCTCTACAAACTTCCAATCCCTAGCTACGGCCCCTACACCCTAGCACCACACCCCTTCCTTGCCCCCCTCCTATCACCCACATCCTCCTAGCCACTCCCCCTACACACATCTCCAATCACGACTCTCTACCATCTTCCTAAGCCTAGCTATGGCCCCTTGTCTCTAGCCCCACCCAGTTTCCTTCCCCCCCCCCCTCCACCACCCACACCCCCCTAGCCACTCCCCCTACCCACCCCTCCAATCCCAACTCTCTACGACTTTCCTATCCCTAGCGACGGCCCCTCTTCCCTAGCCCCGCCCCCTCATGCTAAAAACGGACATCTCCCGCTACAGACGGACACACGTACAGTATGTCGCGTATAGAAGCGGCTGCACCGCTTAAAAAATGCAAGATCACACCATCGAAAAAACTTCAAACTGAACTTCTAAGTTAGATATTCTTGTTTGCGCAGTGTTTTGTATGGACAGTATGAATTGTCGCAGATAATCTTATGGAGAGTGTCTCTCATTAGTCAACTATGCTGAGAATCGGTAGAGCAACCATAAGCCTTTGATTAGTTCAGTTGGGATCACAATAGCATGAGTCACTCTGAAGAGGATATATTTGATTCTACAGCAGTGTCCCTAATGTAGTCAGTGTGCTGCTTTCAATGTGATTCTTCAGCTCACAAAAGGAATATTAAGCGAGACAAGGCCTGAGTCAGTGTGTGACGGGGGTTCAGATGAGCCAGTGCACATTTGATTGAGCACTCTTTTGAATTATGTTCTTTATACACGGCGCGTCCACAACCTCCTCTGAGAGAAATGTTCAAGTGAGGAGCTACTTGAAGAACAAATCGGCCAATTTAAACGACGTGGCTGTGAATGAAAATATTCATAAAACAAACTCTCTTCAAGTAGCCCGACTTAAACCAAATGCCAGGATTTGTGAATATTGTCAACATTTGTTTTTTGGAGATTTTTTATTTCTTGTCTCTTCACTACTGTGCCTTAACGGATGCGTAGCAGAGCACTCCTGGAGGAAGTGCAAACATCATTAAACTTGTAACAGCCCTGCCCCGCAATTAACAGCCATCTTTGCTACTATTTCAAAATGTGGAACAGTATTACATAATTTATGCCCTGTGTAGCTGAAGCTTTCAGTGTGGGCACTGAGGCTTGAGTGAGAATGCTGTGCCCCCACCCAGACACCAATCGATCTGTTTTCAGTTTTCACATTTTCCCTTCTGATGTAAACACTAGGTGCCAGGTTGAAGGGCATAGTTGAAGGGCATACAGCCCAGGGCTGTATCCAGAGCGCCGATGCCTATGTGTGGGTGTGAGGTTTGGTGAGGTGCATTCTGTTCAGGGCCACCAGGGGGACAAGATGCAGGTTTTCCATTACACCCAACTAAGGTTGTCAAAAGTTTTGATAGTATCGATAAGTACGAACACTAAAAAATGTGAATGGAGCTGCGCAAGGATCCCAAGATGACGACAGACAACACTTTGCTGCAAAACATGAGTCCAAAAAATAGTGGGTGGATTTTTTCATATCATTTAGGTCAGTGATATCAATAAAATAAAATAAATTAACGGTTCACAATACTCATTAACAGGTATCGATAGTATCGATAAGCATCAATACCAAAAATGTGAAACTGATACAATACTCATTTGCAACAGTATGGATACCAGCAGTGCTTATGAAAAATGTAACATACTATTGACTTCCACTTCCCTATCATTAGTGGGCATCTGTTGCTTCAACAAGATCAAAGGGTTGTGATAGGCTGATGACTAGACCAGGGTAGTGTCCTCTAGAGAGAGAGTGGCGTCAGCGGAGGACCAAAATGCAAGAATCATTAGCCAATGAACAGCCAGGAATGGGTCTCGCGCTACTTTTGCATGCTAAAATAAAGCAGATAATGTACAATTTGATTCATTTCAAGGGATGAAAAACCCTTTCAAAGTACAACACTGTCTATTTTGATGCAACTTGACAGTGCTGCTTTTTTTACTGAAGAGTTCCACTTTCTACTTCCTGGAAAAAAACTGGTCCATTGGAGTGAATGGAGATGTCGGAACTCTTCTATTATATGGCTCTGGACCAGGGGTAATCTGCTGTGGCCTGATAGGCTGATGACTAGAACAGGGGTAATCTGCTGTGGCCTGATAGGCTGATGACTAGAACAGGGGTAATCGGCTGTGGCCTGATAGGCTGATGACTAGAACAGGGGTAATCTGCTGTGTAAAGTCAAAGTTTATAATGAGTTTTATCGGGCCTAGATTATGGAGAAGCATGCGTCTGTCTGTCCATCGGTCTTCCTTTATTTTTATCAATCAGTTGATCAATTAGTTGATTGATTGATTGATTGATTTTTATGCCACTTAATGTGTTGTCCCCTCCCGCCCCCCTCGTCCCGGGATCGAAAATGGTATCGATAGTTTCCTGGGTATCGTATCGAAGCAGAAATCCTAGTATGGTGACATCCCTATACACAGCTAGCCCAAGCTGATGTTGCCTGTGGGTCCAAGGGAAGTGGGAGTCCTATCTGTCATGAAGCAGACGTGTCCCAGGTCTCACAGCACTCAGCTGGCCCAGTACTGTCTGTCATGAAGAGGGAAGAATAAGCCCCAAAAGAGAGTGATAGTGGGCAGGAGGGCGGAGGCGGTAGGATACAGCGTGGAGAAGATGGCCCATAAATTTGTCGTGGAAGAAAGTGAGTTGGTCTAGGCTACTGCAGGAAGGCCGCGGGGGCTGAAAGATTGAGAGAGAGTGAAAGAATATTATAAGTAAACGAAGGGCAACTCCCCCCTCCCCAATAAAGGCTTATTGTCAGTAGCTTAGTCAGATGCAGACAGCCTTGGTATGCTTTTTCCAGAGCTGTCTTCTTCATCCAGACTAGAATGATGTGTGTGTCCCTGGTGTTTATGTAACCGCATCTGCCCACTCACAAGCTCTTTGCCAACTTCAACACATGCTGTACTTTCCAGTGTGTCTCGGCAGCACAGCACAGCCACGGTGGTTATGATATTCCACACGGTGAGGAGGCAATAAGGTCGAAAATGAAATGATGGCAGTTGTGCGCGCTCACAGGGTGAGCCGCCGCACTTCAAAAGGTTAACGGTTTCAGGGACAGACCCGCTCGCTCGTCCCGGGCCTCCAGGTGCTATATAGGGCTAAAATAATGCGTATAGAGTAAGGTGACCAGACGTCCCTGATATCCGGGGACAGTCCCCCTGTTTTTGGTCACCTGTCCCCGGCTGGAGCTGTCCCTGAAAATGTCTTCAATGTTTTCTACTCCTCCTCCGCGGCCGATATTACTGCCTTTCAGAGGCTCTATGGGCTCCGTTCTTAAGCTAAAGTGAATATCATATGAAACTAAGAGCTAAGGCATCCATTGGTCCCACCCGTGTCATGCTACAGATGCTAATCGTTTAGCGCAATCTCCAAATGTCAAAAGTTTTTGATATCAAATCACAGCATGACTTTTTCTATGGTGTTCCTCAAGGTCTTGGTGTCTTAGGCCATGTGCACATTACAGGCAACAGGCAAATCCGATTTGCTGCTAAAGTAATGACTGTGATCTTGATTGGTTTCCCAAATCTGATTTGGGAGTGTGTCCGCACTGCCACAAATCTGATTTGGGCAAGTGTTCAAGTCGGATCTGTGTGTCCAGATACAATGAGCCAACATACAATGTTTCTGGCAGTGTTTACATGTCTGCTCTCTGCTCTTCAAGTCTCCGCCCCCTGCAAAAGACACTCTCAAATCTGATTTGGGTGATCAGCACGTCCACACTGAAGTCACATCAGTCGAAAGCAGATTGGAAACTACCTCCATATGTGGTTTGGGACAAGTGACACAAATCAGACTTGGAGCATCCAGACTCATAAAGCCAATCTGGATAGAATCATTAAGAGGTCATTAAAGTTCACAAATCAGATTTGGCCTCCTAGTCTGAACATGGCCTTAATGTGGTATTTTGGAGGGATATCAGTCGGCCTGCACCAGTTTATTACAGTATGGTCAAAATACATGAAAGCGGAATTATCCCGACTTTTTAATTTCATAGATAAATACACATTGCATATTTTAATGATATATCGACCGCAGAACTGGAAATGTCCCCGACTTTCATTTCAGAAATCTGGCCACCGTACGATAGTGGCAAAAGAGCATGTCGTAAGGCCATTCATCACCTAAAAGTCGTCCCGAGCTATCCTCCGTGTTAAATTTATTGAGAGTTTTACGTCCAGTGCATAAAAAAAGTCATTCATCAATCCATTTCTCACTGTCGTAGCAGCTAGTGGCCACTTACAGCAGCAGCTCTGCTCGGCTGCCTGCATGCCGGAGCGGAGAGAGGGAGAAGTGTCACTGGGCCCAGTGTGAGCGTGCGTGTGTGACGTGAAGCCATGGCTGACAGAGTCAACACATGTGTGACGTGAAGCCATGGCTGACAGAGTCAACACAGTCCACTGATCCAGGCCGACTATACTCTTTTTACATCTCAGTAATCCTATCATCCCTGTGTCGCTCCACCCCGTTAGCACTTCCCCTCGTCCTCCACCCCCAGTGAAGCGAATCAGATAGGAGAGAGAGAGGTACTCACACAAATAATCAAATGGCTTACGAACAATTTGCTCTGTAATTAGCCGGATCTGTTAGATCTGTCACAATAGCCACACGGTGACATTGGTTTGACTTTCTAAAGACAAAGACACACACACACACACACACACACACACACACACACACACAGGCGCACACACACACAGAGACACTCACATGTATGCACAAACGCACGCACGCATGCACGCACGCACGTGCGCCCGCACACACACAGACACACAGGCACACACACACACGCATGCACAGACACTCACACGCATGCACACACGCACCTGCACACACACACACACACACACACACGCACGCACGCACACACACACAAACACACACACACACACACACACACACACACACACACACACATAGTAAGGTGTTACCGTTGTCACACAGAATTAGATATTCATGACAGCACAACCGATGATGGTAACATGAGGCTGTGATGATGATCGTGCCATATGGGATATGGAACATCATTATATTTCACATTAGAAGCACTGGCCATGTATTCACAACCAACCTGTCTGCTCTTTTCTCTGCAGCCCTGATAATTAGTCCTGTGTTCTGGGCTCTTGCCTCTGTGTCACTGACACGCAGGCTAGGGAAGGCAGGCTAACATTTCACACAGTGCATGCAAATGCCAGGCAGTTTAGCAGTAAAACAGGATTAAAATTTAAATAGAGATTCGGTGTGTGTGTGTGTGCGTGCGTGCGTGTGTGTGTGCACGTGCGCGCACTGTGCACTTATGCGCCTGTGTGTCTGTGAAAGAGGAAGTTGGCTGTGTTCCCGCTGCTGGTCACTCTCGCTAGTTGTACCAAACAGAACACAGTCCCCACAGTCGAGGGAGGTGAGACTGCTGCAGCTGCGGGAGTCATTCTGCTCCGTGTGAGTTGTGATGCAGCCCGGGCCCGAGCTACAAAACTCCACTAATGGTTCTGCAGAACAGGGCCCGGTAATGAAGCACACAGTGTGCCACAGCGGGAAGGAGTGGGAGAGAAAGTCGGATAAAATGTGATGCACTTCCCAGGGTGCACTCGTAAGAAGTCACCAAACAGATTAAACTGACATCTATGCTGTGTGTGTGTGCGTGCGTGCGCGTGTGTGTGCGTGCGTGTGTGTGTGTGTGTGCGCACGTGTGTGTTGTGTGATGGTGCAGATCATTATTTAGAGTGAAGCCGGTTTGGGGGGGGGGGGGCAGAGTGCAGCAGTCATAGCAGTCACAGAGCAGACTAACAGACCGTATAGTTGAAGTGGTAATGGGTTATTAGTCTCTACGTTCCTTCTCTCCCCACGTCCTCCAGTCTTAAGTCACCCCACACTGCTCTCCGCTATACGTCACGCTCCTCTTCCAAACAACACTTTCAACAACGCCTGGTCCTCTCCATATGCTATACCTTTGATTACTGCAACAGCCCATTAAACACACACGCATGCACACGTGCGCGCAAACACACACGCCATGCGCCCGCGCGCACACACACACACGCACACACACACATGCGTCATGCGCACACACACACGTGCACACACACACACAGTCTGGCAAGTGCTGCGGCCCACAGCTGTTTACGGTGGATGTGAACAATGGCCAAGCCAATGATTTCCCCAGTGACACCGAGCCATTTTTATCCACTCTATTCCTGGACTGTCACTCAAGACAAATACATTGATTAGCTCTCACTTTCATAAAGCAATACAACAATACACGCAGTCAAGTATTAACTGCTATGTCACAATAAGCCAGCTCTCTCTCTCTCTAGTGATGTGTTCAGCTGTGCCAAGATCATCCTCATAATCCTCGTCATTATCGCCAGCATACCGTCCCTATGAACGTCACTGTTGTTATCGTCGCCTTGATCGTCGTCGTCGTCGTCATCGTCAGCATCACCCCCACCACGATATTTTCCTATCCACCTTTCTATATGGAGTCCCTCCTCCCAGACGAGTGTACCAGTTAAGGTGCATTCACACCGACCTATTAAAGTTTGTCGCTGGCGTCGAGTTTACATACAAAGTCAATGCAAACGAGCGATTGAGCGTATATTCGCCTGGGAGAATAATCGCTGGGCGTCCGAGCGGCAGAGACAGAGCGATAGGGAGAAAATACGCTCGTCGCTCAAGATGAAATATCCCAACTCGAGCGAAAATACGCTGGCATCAGTCGCTCGCTGTTCAACACTGATTGGCTGCCGTGTGAGAGCGAGTCAAGGATCACTCTGGCTTGGAACAAACCGCTGGTTTATTGTGTGGCAACAAACCGCATTGACAGGCTGACAGCTGACATGAAGTGAAGTCTGTACTACCGGTATGCAGCTCGCATTAGGAGCACGCTGATAGGCTTAGCTTGTAAACAATGACGGTGGCTCGTAGTGGACAAACAGCATGACATTGCGTAACGTTATATCCCCCACATGTCCGTCATTTCGTGTGCCTGTTGATGAGCGATTTAAACAGAGCGACAGAGCGATTCCAAAGGGTTGAATCAAGCGACAGAGCGAAAAATAAATATCTCGGTGTGAACACAGCTTTAGACTCTGGAATGGTGTCTGAGCAGCACCAGGCAGGGAATCAATGATTATGACACACAGGCGCACAACAGAGTGACCACAGGTCCATGTAACACTAAAGGCTCCAACTGTTCACCATATGGACCCCATCTAAATGAATGGAACCAGTCCCGGCCTATAGCTGCTGTACCAACTGCTCGTGTGCATGTAGTTTAGAGGCGGTGCACGACAGAAGGTGGTGTGTGTGTCTGTTGTGTAATTGTTGTTGTTACTTGCCACTTGTGCCGCTGCTTAGGGGGTAATGGCAGGAAATGTGTAACACACGGTCGTTAAACGGCAACCAAGGAAATGGATCTTACTTTTTGGTCAATGATGACATACCGTCAGACTGACCCGAGCAGACTGTGCCAGCTGGCAATGCCAAGACCTTACCCACCGCTAGCCGGGCGCTTCTCGCTCATACTGAGCATTAGCGCCCGGCGAACGTCAACGCATTTCCCATCAAACGATATCAAACAATCGTGCCGCTCTCACGTCTAGGTATAAAAAGCAACCCTTACCTGAGCCAAACACGTGAAGTGAAGACGCTATCCGATGGGCCAACATCCTCTTCTTTTAAATACATATAGGTGCCTCTTCCAAATTGTTGCATAAAATCCACTTTTCTGTCTTTGAAAAACGGAAAATCATTCATCTGGAGCAACCCGGAACAACGACTCACTGTATACTCACTAATGCCCCCCACACTTCCGGAATGGTATTGCACCTACATTTTCGCTTTTTCAAAGACAGAAAAGTGGATTTTATGCAACAATTTGGAAGAGGCACCTATATGTACATGTATTTAAAAGAAGAGGATGTTGCGCATCAGATAGCGTCTTCACTTCACGTGTTTGGCTCAGGTAAGGGTTGGCTTTTATACCTAGACGCGAGAGCGGCACGATTGTTTGATGGGAAATGCGTTGACGTTCGCTGGGCGCTAATGCTCAGTATGAGCGAGAAGCGCCCGGCTAGCGGGGTAAGCCAAGACCATAATCCAACTTGCTCAAACAGAGAAACCAGCCAATGATTCGAGAAAAAAGCTACACGGTTTGTTTGAAATTCCCTTTGTATCTCATGTCTCTCAGTGCTGTCACACCGCCCCATTTGTGCTCCCCAAAGATGATGGCTGTAAGTAAGATAATAATGTTTTCTTCTTAGTCAACTTCTCTGATAAGAACAAACAAACAAACAAACAAATGTGGGTTAGTACTTCATCATGCCATAGATTAGTTAAATAGTATATAAATGATAAGTCCCCATCCATCACTGTCTTGGCTAAAGTATATACAATGAGAGCGATATGTCACATATGATTGCGGCCAAATGTGGAGTTTACATTCTGCATTCAATTCTTAGTGCAGCTATGATTAAGTCACAGTACTAATGTTTCTCCCGGCATCTATCATCTCCCGGTTGAATAATTTAGTTTGGTCAAATTAGAATGTATGTATCGGCGGTGAATTAAACATGAGCAGTAATTTGAGCAGGAAATGGAACCTGATTTGTAGCGACATCCAAATGTACGACGACGACTAAATGACTCACCAAAGCAGATTTGAGAAATAGCTGTAAGAACACATCAAATATGCATGTTAGAAGGAAATAATTAGATCCCGCATGTTCTATTCAGTCTATACACAAAGGTAACCCGCGCGGTAACCGCCGCTCGTACAGTACCCGAGCAGCTCAGTGAGTGTCAGTTGTTATACGCGCACTCCAGTAGAGAAGCTGCTGGAGAAATATGAGCGTCGATGGGATGCGAAGTGCGGAGTGTTGCAGAAAATGATTCATCTTATTCGTCTTAGATGTTTGATCCAACAGCGCCATGACAGATTTATTCAGTTATAAATTCACCGTCGTCGGAACGGAAGCCATACTCAATGGTTGAAAATTGCATGTGGCTGTGATGAAGGCGAGCGGAGAGCCACTTTAAACTGCAGTCTGGAAGGTTTTTTATCACACTGAGGAACTGGAGGAGCTCTCCTCGAGATGAGGCATCGCTCTCATTTGTGGAGCTCCGGGGCCCAGAGGAAGTGATGCAACAAGCCGATTCTCCCCCATGATGTGATGTGTCGTCTCTTTGACAATCTGCTCTACATCTCAACTCCTCTCCAATCTGCTCCTGCCCTATTCTTCTACCCTGTCCAGAGGTAGGAAAAGTACACACATTCTTTACTTAAGTAGAAGTACAGTTACTTGTGTAAGGCTCTGAAATGTAATCAAGTATAAAAGTAAAAAAGTATTTCCAACGGGTGGTCTATGCTGATGGTATTTAATCTCTCTCCTGGATTTGTTGGAAACACAGTCACTGAAAATCCTCTCCACCCCACTCTCCTCTCTCCTCTCCTCTCCTCTCCTCTCCACTCTCCTCTCCTCTCCACTCTCCTCTCATCTCTACTCCTCTCCTCTCCACTCTCCTCCACTCCTCTCCTCTCCACTCTCTTCTCCACTCTCTTCTCCACTCTCCTCCTCTCCTCTCCTCTCCTCTCCTCTCCACTCTCCTCTCCTCTCCACTCTCCTCCTCTCCTCTCCTCTCCTCTCCACTCTCCTCTCCTCTCCCCCTTACTTATCTTGTTCAGGCCCATTAGAAGTGAAATAAATAAATCCGAGGGTGGACTATTGATCGTGCTGTGTGTTGTTGTGTAAGCTAAATGAGCAATCTTTAGCTCAGCAAATGGATACAGCTGAATTGTGTCAGACACTATTGGATTCCTCATTTATATGTATTTGTTTCCAGGCCTTTGGAAAATACTGTACAAGTCAATTTGTTGATATTTCATTATGCTGGAGACAAAATACAGCTTTTGAATGTTTGTAATCCACACATGGACTGGCTGATTTCAGGCCTCTGAGGATCAGGTATTGACGGCGAAGAGATCGAGCTACACCTAAAGGGACACACCCTGATGTTAACGGAATACATTTTCCATTGACCTTTTAATATGCATAAGCAGCAAAAACTGTAAATAAGCCTAACAACAAGGCCTGATGCTGCACTCGAATATGAGAAAACAATGCTGCATAGATTATATTAGCAAAAAGACAAACACAGATTCAAACGATCAGGTTTAATGATCGGGCATCTGCTGAGAGAAGATCCCGCTGTGGTTAAGGTTAGGGCTCATTTATCTGCGGTGCTGCTATATAGTGAGCCAGAAAGAGTCAGTCAGGCCAGTGACAGAGTGTGTAAGCCCCTGTGTGCCAGAGGGATCGCCTGCAAAATAACGGGGCTCAGTAAAGTGTAGCAGAGCCTTTTTACTGTAAGAGAAACAAGGAGAGCCTCCTGTAGTGTGAAGCTGACGCCACATTAGACAGAACCTGCTTCACCAACTCTCGTCTCCCAGTGGAGATCTCGTACCAATCGAGTTACCTCCTCACATTACATTTGATACTTTTTTCAACAGAGCTACAATACATTACTGCCACTGCAAGCTGTCAGGGATATTTTATTAGATGCCATCTTTAGGGATGAAACGTCTTTTATTAAAGGTTTCCCAGCCAGTCTAGCCTGAACGACCATAAACGCCCCTACACGAGGAGATTCAATTTGAACGTGTGTTCTGCACTTGATAATGGAAAGGGGAGGGGGGGGGGGGGGAGGAGAAAGGGGCTGAAGTGTCGTTAAGAAGCTGTAAAAAGGGAAGCGTTTGAGTGTTTAGAAAAGCGCTATATAAGTCCGATCTATTATTATTATTATTATTATTATTATTAAGGAAGATGCTAACATTGGACACAGAAGATACTGTACAGGCGTACGTGGCGACGAGGCTATGCTAGGAGAAACTGCTTCCTTAGCCTCCATTTGTAACACCATAAAATAACCTATTGCCAACAAGCTGAGCTAGAAAAAAATATTTCCACATAGTTATCAGATGTCTAGTGTCACTTTCAAGAGGATATTAAAAAAACAACTTAATGATATCATTAGAGACATTGATGGAGGAGACTGCGGGGGAAATAGAAGCGTCGTCACAAAGACTGGAAGAGGCTGATCAGTACATCGGAGACGTGGAAATGTTTGACGTGGAAGTGAAAGAGGTTTTAACCCATTCAAATCAAAGATCACCGAACTTGAAGGACACTCAGGTCGCAACAACATCCGACTCTATGGTATTAGAGAAGGAGCTGAAGGAATCTCAATGATGAGCTTTGTGCAAAATCTGTGTGGTTCTGACTGGAACCACACACAGCGCGGACACAACCCCCCCATGCTCCCCCGATATCCACGCTGATAAGATTTTTGAAATTCTCAGTGAAAGAGAAGATTCTCAGTGTGGCGTGGAAAACAAGGGCAACAACGGCCCAGGACCACGTGCGTCATGTAGCAACCAGCAGGCGACCTCATGCAACCGGAGCCCATTCGAGGAAACGACATCTTTCAACAGCCCAAGTTTGGCAGATGTTTTCGATATCTTCAATCTCTGGCAGATGTTCAGCTGTGTAACACTGCGGATGACATCATCACTGATGACATCATCACTGAACCTATAGACTTAGCCACAGCCAGGAAGGATGACATCACTGATGACATCATATCCATTATCCATTCCTGACTGACTGACTGACTGAATGAATGAATGAATGAATGAATGCATGACTCACCCCAAAAAGCCTTCTCTCGACCACGTGGTAAAAACCATCACCGTGGATGGGAAAGGGTGTTTTTAGACCACGATTACGCAACAGGTGTGATGGAAAGAAAAGGAGGGAATATCTGTCAATCAAGGGAATCCGGTTCCATATATACACGGCTCACGAAAATGTGCGTTTTCCTGGACTCAGGACCAGTATTCAGTGTGAGAGCGAAAGGCCTCCCAATGCCACTGGGACCCTCTGATTAATTGTATTTTCTTTTTGATGTGCACATCCGTTACTTCAGTGCTCAGTGTAATTTGCATAAAATCTTGAAAAAATTGTTACAAAAAAATAGAACATTTTGGCTTGACTTTGAATAAACATTGTTAGCTTTCCCAATCAAAGCCTTTTTTCTGCCTTTTTTCTGCTGTTGTTCACAGCCTTAAATAGCAGACAAATCCCAAAGGCACTCATGCACCCAACTTTTAAATTAGAATCTTCTTTTCCCTCAGCGTGAAAAAAGAAACGGCACAATGTTTAAAAAGGTGCTCTTTGCAAACTTGTAAAACTCTACTCTGTATGGTAGAAAATAATTTCGATTAAAATTCATGTTTACTGTAATCCAAATGAATGTTACAGTAATAGGTTAGGTGACAGCAATATGCCTAAAACCAAATGATATGCTTAATTGGGTTGGATGGTTTCATTACAGGTAGGCTAATGGTGTTAAAATAGAAAGCCTGACTGTGCACTTATTTTACAGATATAATTTTGTCATGACTTGACATGCTAGGAAGTAAAAAATATAAATAGTGTGGATACATACTCACGTCACTGCAGCTCAGATGAAATATCCCCGGCTTAGAGCCTTGTGTCTCAGACAGCCATGACAAATGAATAACTCTAATCATGTGTCTCCCAACTCTGAGAGTCATGAATCATTCCGCATGAACAGATTAATAGCTCATAAATCTTATGGGGAACATTATTATATCTGCAATTAGAGCAGTCGAGCTACAGCACACGCCTCATGCTATATTCAAAATGTTTGGCGAGGATGAAAGTGAAAAGAGCAGTCAGGGATATAGATCTGACTGCAGGGAAAGAGCCAGTATCTCATTATAGATAATTGACAATGAGTGCAGCTTTGGTTATGAGTACGACAGAGGGAAAACCAGAGGGAAAAACGATAGCGCCCTAAAGTGATTTCTGCCACAGTTATCAAAACACTGAAAATGTCCATTAGTCCATTATGCTGGATCCTGTTTAAGGATGTGGCGCGTCCGGGTAGTGCAGCGGTAGATTGCCTGCGCGTGCCAACAAGAGGGTCGCAGGTTCAAGCCCCCGTGTTACCGCCGGCTCGCTCAGGCGTCCATACGTGGCACAGTTGGCCGTGCGTGTCTGCAGGTGGGAAGCCAGATTTAAGTTCTGGTCGCTGCATTAGTGCCTCCTGTGGTCGGTCGGGGGGCACCTGTTCGGAGGGGAGGGGAACTGAGGGGAGTAGCATGATTCTCATGTGGTACATCCTGCCAGTGAAACTCCCACACATTTATTGGAGGAAACATGTGCTGGTCCACAACTCTCTACAAACGCTTCTTGTAGATATATTGATATAAAAAAATTACTCTTTTCTTCACCTTTTGGCTGTTAATTTCCATTCTGCATCAGATATGGACTCAAGGGATGGATGGCATTGATGAAAACGAACGCTCCTTAGTCTTCAGCATGTGGGCAGAGTTGTTACATCAAACATGAAATCACGTGATATGGTACTGAAGATATAAATTAAAATTAAATGGCAAATACACAGACAGACAGACAGACAGACAGACAGACAGACAGACAGACAGACAGACACACACACACACACACACACACACACACACACACAAGCTGGCATACGAACTCTTCTTTACTTTCACACATTTTACCACCATGCACTTTTGCAAGCAATTTAGATGATGAAGTGCATTACAGCAGCATGTGCCTCCTCAGTGATAAAGCAGGAGCTATTCCTCAGAGTATAGGAAGAAGTGGTCCAGTACTCAGACAACAAGCCATTGTTGCCAACTCAATTCGTCCTATACGCTACATGCCATGCAGCTGATTAATATTCCATGGGCGACTGCCTTTGTGGACAGACGGAATGTTTGCATTAAGTATTTGCAATCAAATGAGCTTAACTGAACTCTCTGTATTCATAAGCAGAAAATGTACTGTAAGCCCCAGAAAATCATCCCTAGTGTGCAGTACTATTCCCAGAACTCATAGAGGCCATTTGCGCCTGGCATTAACATGCGTTTTCTGTCATCAGATTGCAATCAGATTGTGCTTGACCACTTGAAAGAAAGTACAGGGGTAAAAGCTCCCAAGACACATTGAAGACGGATTGCAATCTGATCGGCCAAACCACACAAGTCTAAATGCAATGTGTCCTCTCAATCTGGATACAGCAACTGTATGCGGATTGAGAGGACACCTATTGATCACCCAAAATGCATGTTAACGTCAGGTGTAAATGAATCAGACTATTGTGGTCACTGGTCAAGCACTATCTGATTGCAATCTGATGACAGAAAACGCATGTTAACTCATTGAGTGCCAATGACGACGCCTGTCGTCAAAGTAATTAGTAACGTAGAGTGCCAAAGACGATAGCTGTCGTCAATTGCCTTTTTTGACGGTGGGACGTGGATCAAAGCCTTATGTATGTCCTGTACAAATATTGTAGCTATTGAAGCTGTATAACCTATTTTACGGACTCATCAGGTGGCGACAGTGCTCTCCAGATTAGAGAAATGTCCGGAATACAGCCTGAAAAAGCCCCGTGATCAAAGAGAAACCGCTCATGCTGCAGCCCAGAGCCATGTAGATTGCTCTGGCTGCAGCTGACGGTGCCTGCCAACAGCAGTCAATCCGCGCACACAACTGAGCTCCTCTGCCTCTGTCTGTCTGTCTGCATAGTTTCTTCACACGATTAGCCGCCAGAAAGGCAGCACCCGACGCCGAAGTGCCAAACCTTTCCCTGCAGTCCGGGTTGGCATTTCCTTGTCGCGCTGCCTGGGAGGCGGCGCACAAAAAGCACTCCGAAAATAGACGCTGGGTGCGTGAGGCTGTGTGTTACTAGTGTGGGGAGGAGTTTGCAGCTGAGGGGGGGAGAGGGGGGTGGGGCACGCAGGGCAGCACACAACTACACCACGTCACTACATCAGAAAATATTAGCTAGAGTCAGTGAATGTGCTTGAAATGCTTCATTTCACAAAAGGCTGAATATCTCAGCTTCTAGATGGAAATGCCTGTTTTTGCTGTTTTTGACCTATCTTCTCCGGCTGATAACTAAAGAACGGAAAATGGTATCAATAAACTTTTTTTTGCTGATGATACAATAGAGTCTCCTTGTTCTTTTTGCGTGTTCGGTGTTTACATAGTAATATCACACAATATTCTGTGGGCCTCGAGAAATCACTGAAAACGCTCTGAAACTCTGGCACTCTGGCACGTTCTCCAAAAGTGGCTGGCACTCAATGAGTTAATGCCAGGTGTAAATAGACACTCTCCGGTGTAAGTCTGTTCAGTTTCAGTTATGCATCTGTGTGTGTGTGTGTGTGTGTGTGTGTGTGTGTGTGTGCGCGCGTGTGTGTGTGTGCGTGCGTGCGTGCGTGCGTGCGTGCGTGCTCCTTACAGACGTATTTCTTGCATGTCACACAGATGTTGCTGGTCGCGGAGTCATTTCTGTTGAGACAGACCTGGCACCTGCCACGTCTCCTGCCTGCAGTTCGAACCACTGGAGGAGCTGTGGTGTAAGAAATAAAATAGAACACACGTCCTTTGCCCTGAATCCGGATCATGCAAAGTCATAAATCCACTCGACAGCTATAATCCTTATCGAATGAAGAAGTCATAGCTGCCATCAGTGCATTTATGACTGTGCTAGATAAATGGCTTCCAAAGGCTTGCAAGTGGGTCACATCCAAGTGTTTCCAACTGTCCCCATGCATACACACGCCTCCCCTCTGAGTTTGCCATCCCAAGTATCCTTTTCGTTTTCGATCGGTGGTGTTAGGAAGAGCTCAAATGCTGATCTTCGACATGGCTGACAAAGATGATAATAGACCCTTTTCACGGCGGCCTTTCTGTGTCGAAAAGGCAGAATAAACACAGGTTGAAGCAAAACACTAATGACTTCCAACTTCCATGATTGGAATTTGGAAATGCTCATTAGTGTTTTGCTTGCACCTGTGTTTACCCTGTCTTTTCGACACAAAATGGCCCCCGTGAGAAGGGTCTATTGGAATCGGGACAGTCCTAAATATGGGGAAGCCTCCACGTGAACAGAGGGGGAGTGAATAGGGCTAAATGCTGCTTTGGGATTGGGCAGAATGTAATCAAAACACTTCCTCTGTAAACCGCTCCTCTTCCTGAAATGAAGCAAAACCTGACAACCAATGGAGGCGATCGAGCCAACACCCCCCGCACGCACATACAGTACATCCCCCACACACTTGGACTATGGCCCTGCCTCATAACACACCATGGACTATGCAACCACCCCCACACACAGGGATGTATGTGTGTGCAATCACATGGTATCAGGTTAACTTGTGTGTTAATGATTGTTGGAGCATGTGATTCAAGACAGATTTCCATTTGAACGAACGGACGGACAGTAAAGTTTTTTTATTATCTTATCTGAACTCCTCCCACCTGTTCCTGGTCTCAGGTACAGCCAGCTCCATTCTGTCCAGATATTTCATTGTTCCCTCCCTTTTCACATCAGATCTGTCAGTTTATAGATGGGTCTAAACAACATGCTGTGAAGTGCAAGAGCTGTTAAGCCCTTTCACTGTAGATCAGCAAATGAACATGAAGGCAAGGAACAGAGGTTTGGTTTGGATCAGGGCCCAACTTTTACAGTATCTGTTAAGGTGCAGTGAAACTATCTGACATTCACAGTCAGAAGTGAAATGGCGCAGCGAGGACCTCAGCTGGACGAGGCAAAATTCTGCTGTTCGATCTGTCTGGATCTACTGAAGGATCCGGTGACTATTCCCTGTGGGCACACCTACTGCATGAGCTGTATTAAAGACCACTGGGATAGAGAGGATCAAAAGACAATCTACAGCTGCCCCCAGTGTAGAGAGACCTTCATACCAAGGCCTGTCCTGGTGAAAAACACCATGTTTGCAGATATAGTGGAGGAACTGAAGAGGACTGGATTCCAAGATGCTCCTCCTGATCACTGCTATGCTGGACCTGGAGATGTAGCCTGTGATGTCTGCACTGGGAGAAAGCTGAAAGCCATCACGTCCTGTCTGGTGTGTCTGGCCTCTTACTGTGAGCAGCACCTCCAGCCTCACTATGAATCCTCTACCTTTAAAAAACACAGGCTGGTCGACCCCTCCGACAAGCTTCAGGAGAACATCTGCTCTCGTCATGATGAGGTGATGAAGATTTTCTGCCGTACTGATCAGCAGTGTATCTGTTATCTCTGCTCCATGGATCAACATAAAGGCCACGACACAGTCTCAGCTGCAGCAGAAAGGACTGAGAGGCAGAAAGAGCTCGGGGTGAGTCGCCAAGAGATCCAAAAGAGAATCCAGGACAGAGAGAAAGACGTGAAGGTGCTTCAACAGAGAGTGAAGTCTACAAATCTCTCTGCTGATAAAGCAGTGGAGGACAGTGAGAAGATCTTCACTGAGCTGGTCTATCTCATTCTGAGAAGAAGCGCTGAGGTGACGCAGCAGATCAGATCAAAGCAGAAAGCAGAAGCGAGTCAGGCTGAAGAACTTCAGGAGAAACTGAAGCAGGAAATCACTGAGCTGAGAAGGAAAGACGCTGAGCTGGAGAAGCTCTCACACACAGAGGATCACAGACGTTTTCTACACAGTTACCCCTCGCTGTCACGTCTCAGTCAATCTACAGACTCATACAGGATCGATACCCGCACTCTGCGCTACTTTGAGGATGTGACTGCAGCTGTGTCAGAGGCCAGAGATAAACTACAGGCCATTCTGACAGAGGAATGGCCTAAGACCTCACTGACAGGGACTGAAGTGGATGTTTTACTGCCACAACCAAGACCAGTGCCCAAGACCAGAGCTAACTCCTTACAATATTCAGGTCGAATCGCATTTACAAGAGAAGTAGGTCTATATCAGGGGTCCCCAATTACTTCTCACCAAGGGCCACATTTTGCTGAGGGCCGAGGGGCCCAGGGGAAGAGGGGCCCCCAGCCCCTCCGGAAATCCCTGCAGCTCTCGTGGGCAGGTCTGGTCAAAGCAGGGCCAAATTTTGAGCATTTGGGGCCATGTGGGGCCATGGGCCGGGGGCACCGGGTGTGCAGGGGGCCCTGGGGCTGCGAGTACTGCTGCCCCAAATCTGGGGCATTTGAAGAAGAGGAATGGTAAATGGTAAATGGACTGCATTTATATAGCGCTTTTATCCAAAGCGCTTTACAATGTGCCTACACTCACCCATTCAGACACCGAAGGCAGCCAGCTGCCACGCAGGGTGCTAGCACAGCCATCAGGAGCAATTTGGGGTTCAGTGTCTTGCCCAAGGACACTTCAACATGCGGACTGGAGGAGCCAGGTATCGAACCACCGACCTTCTGGTTAGTGGACGACGCGCTCTACCTCCTGAGCCACAGCCGCCCACTCATTTTAAATTAACAGTTGTGATGTCATTATTCAGTCTTAACCACAAATATTTGATCCTTTTCTCACTGGGTGGGTTAATTTAAGTATCAGTAAGTGGTCCGGGATTCTCAAAGCCTGTGTTGAGGGTCACACAAGAACAAAAATGCACTCTTGAAGCTAAATAAATCCAAAACCAAGTTAGAGTTAATTATTTACATTTTTACTTCAAACTTCCTCAATGTAGAACAGTCATTTCTTACACATGAGATTACTTTTAGCCTTTTAGTCATAAAGATTATTGAAAGATATTGCATATTCCAGACTGAAATGTTATAACAGAAGTGGAGTATTGGCCTGAATGATATGAACATTTGGACACTTATTCAGCGGGTATCTTGCACAGGGGGCGGGCCGCTATTTGGGAAACTCTGGTCTACATTCATATCGTCACCCACAGATTCATGGACACGCTCCAGGTCCTGAGTAGAGAGGGTCTGACTGGACATTGTTACTGGGAGGTGAACTGGAGCGGTTTGTTTGAAGCTTCAATAGCAGTCGCCTATAAGGATATTAGCAGAACAGGGAATTAATGTATATTTGGCTATAATGACAAGTCTTGGGCATTACATTATACACTCGGTAATTGTAAATTAATACATAACAGAATCCAAACTACCATCCCAGGCTCTTGGGCCTCTAGAATAGGGGTGTACCTGGATCACAGTGCAGGTATTCTGTCCTTCTACAGCGTCTCTGAAACCATGACTCTCATCCAAAGAGTCCAGACCAGATTCACTCAGCCTCTCCACCCTGGATTAGGATTTGGGGTATTTGGTTTTACTGGAGACACTGTGGAGTTGTGTAGCCTCAAATAGACAGGAGCTTCCAGACATTGGGATGTTTAGAACAGCAAATAGAAAAGCTGTAATGAACTGGAGATAGGTTGAATCACTATATCAAGTTGTGATACTTGTAGAGAGTACTCACATGGACATTTATTCGTAAACTGTTGTGTGTCTATATGTTTTTTTGTTGCAATTGCGCTAATATTTTCTCCTATTTCTGTTCCACTGCATGAGCTTTAATGGAGCCAGCACTAGATAGCTTCCCTTTATCAAAGCTATCCCTTAGCAAAAAGAAGTTTATACAAGTGTACAATTAGTATACTTTAGTATACTTCTTTTAAACTTAAAATGAGAGAGTATACTTTCAGTTTACTTTTTATATACTTATCAAATATATACTTATAAAAATGTTACTTAAGTATACTTACACTTTAGTATACTTATACTTAAGTGTACTTACACATTATCAAGTATACTTACATTTAAGTATACTTATACTTAAGTATACTTACACAGTACACAGTATACTTACACCCAAGTATACTTACACCCAAGTATACTTACACCCAAGTATACTTATACTTAAGTATACTTACACCTAAGTATACTTATACTTAAGTATACTTACACAGTACACAGTATACTTACACCCAAGTATACTTACACCCAAGTATACTTATACTTAAGTATACTTACACCTAAGTATACTTATACTTAAGTGCACTTACACAGCACACAGTATACTTACACTTAAGTATACTTATACTTAAGTGTACTTACACAGTATACAGAAAAGTCTAAGTATACTTGGCTTGTACTTGTACTTAAACTTGTGATTGAGATACACACAAGAAAAGTATAAATAAGTATTCTTGCCTTATACAGAAATTATAAGTATACTTGGCTTGTAGTTGATTTGTTTTATTTGAAGTAGGCTACAGCAGTTCTGCATATAAAATGGAAAAATCAGGATATCACAATAAATCCCAGAGGCTTATTTCCATGTGGTCCCTTATAGTCGATAGATTATAGCCGATTAAATACTTTTTCAGACATATCGGTTTCTTTGAGGTAGTATACACCATACACATTTGGCTGGTTTTATTGACAATTCTCCCATATATGAGAGTAGCAGACTTGATGTATACTGGCTGCTAAGGCTACCAGAATATATGGAGTGCTTGAGTGATGTCACTCAGCACACAATTGCTCAACATCACATGTGACATCATCAGTGATGATGTCATAGACATTAATTCATGAATGAAATCATCAGAGGGACAATTGAAACAGAGAAACAAACAGACAAACAGAGCCCATGCTCCCTTTTATAGGCACAATTAAAGCAATACAACTGTGACTTTTGCTTCGCTGGAAATTATGGTGGTGTCCAGACATGGTTTCCAGAAGTACACAACCTGCCTATGACCATCCCCTGATCACAACCCACCGCCATGCAAATATTCAGTACAATGCCACCTGGGATGTGGGTGTCAGGTGTTTTCCAAGACTTTCCAAGTGGTTCCAGGACTTGATGAAGTGCCCATGACCTTCTCCGGATCATAACCCCCTGCCATGCAAGATTTCAGCCCAATCTGACCTGGGGTGTGGATGTGAAGTATTTTCCAGGTGGTTTCCAGGATTTTCCAGGACTTTCCAGGTGGTTCAAGGACTTGGTGATGGACCCATGACCTTCCCCAGATCCTAACACCCCGCCATGCAAAATTTCAGCCCAATCCGTCCTGGGGTGTGGGCGTAAGGTGTTTTCCAGGTGTTTTCCAGGATTTTCCAGGTCTTTCCAGGTGGTCCCAGGACTTGATGACATGCCCATGACCTTCCCCAGATCACTACCCCCCTCCATGCAAAATTTCAGCCCAATCCGAACTGGGCTGTGGGCATGAGGTGTTTTCCAGGTCGTTTCCAGGATTTCCCAGGACTTTCCAGGTGATTCCAGGACTTTCCAATCTGCTCATGACCTTCCCCAGATCATAACCCACCTCCATGCAAATTTTCAGCCCAATCCGACCTATAGTGTTAGAATAGAGACAGATACACATATAGTGGTATGGTCAACATTCACTACTTTACTCAGCTGAACGGATAGCCGAGTGGATAAGACACAGGACAATGTGCTGAAAGGAAGGGGCCCTGAGTTCGAATCTCACATGGTCATACTTTTTCCTTAAACTTAAAGTATACTAGTAGTATACTTACTTAGTATACTACTAGTATACTGAATTAGGCCGATTTAGTGCCAATTTAGTGTCAAGAAGTATTAGGCAAGTACACTTGGAGTATACTACTAGTATATTTATATTAGTATACTTGGTGCATAAAGTATACTGAATTGGGCCAATTTAGTGCCAATTAAGTTCTAGAAGTATTAGGCAAGTACACTTGGAGTATACTACTAGTATATTGATATTAGTATACTTGGTGCATAAAGTATACTTGGGTATATAAGTATACTTGCATAAAAGTACACTTGGTCTTTACTTAAGTTTACTTAATAAAATAAACTTGAAGTATACTTCTTTTTGCTAAGGGATAACTAGCTGTTAAAAAGTTTATTTTGTTCGTTGCACCATGTGATTTTATTTAAAAAACAAAGGTGCACTATTAAAAATGTAATAATTATTCTTATAATCAATAGTGAGTTTTACCCTCCACATACTTAACAAATTGATTGTGTAGATGAATATTGAATATGGAAAGATTGGGCAAGAGTCCTACCAGGCTATAGGCTTTAGTGATTGGATGTGTGAATAAAAGTAATGATTAAAAAAATGTAATAACGTTTTTTCTCTCTCGAAGAATGTATGAAGTATTTTTTCTGTATTCACTCCAGGATCAAAGCTGCTAGAGAAAAGAATATTATTAAAAAAGATTAGAAGCTAATATTACACCAGACTGAATGTTGCAGATCAATAATCATACCACCAATACCAAAACATCCCAATGCATTTTTCCCACAAATTTATTATTTTATTCATTATTAATTTATCATCCTAAAATTCTGTTTCTGCTCACCTGTAGCCGACTTGAGTAGCTCATCAGGTGAGGCCTCTACATCTCTCAGACAGCTCCGTCTGTTTGGGTTTTGAGTTTGGACATTAAGGACATAACAGAAAGGATCCCTAACAAACAGATAGGCTGCGATAACCTATGGGAGCCTAATATGGACATACTGTAGGCGTCCCCTCACTAAGAGCTAACCTCCACTCCTTTGATAGACAGACATAAATATGAATCATATAATATCATATAATCATTACGAGCCGAGAGGGGCTGACTGTAACATAAGTTTAACCTGAGTTTGTGCTAAGGAATGAAGGAAGGAAGAAACTGACAGTGTGCATACTGTATATTGACACCATGTATACCTAAAAACCAGTGTGTATATTCTGACCCCACTTATGCCTAAATACCTGACAGTGTGTATAATTCAGACCCCCCTAAATACTTTTTTTTTTGCATGTTTTTAGTGGGGGGTTCTTATCTGGAGGAAACCGGAGCACAGGGAGAACATGCAAACTCCACACAGAAAGGCCCTTTTGACGAGCTAGCCCACCTGTTGGGGACACACCCTGAGTGCCCACAGCTCCCCAGGCGGGAATCAAACGCAGGACCTTTTTGCTGTGAGGCGACAGCGCTACCCCTGCGCCACCTGTGCCTAAATACCTGATAAGTTCCCCAGGAGTTAGGCTCTAGTCGCGTGAGGGAACTAACGTCATCTGATCATTTGAAGTGACATCTTTGGTTATTATGTCCACTCCAGGATACTGCCTGATTAGTTTCAGTTCCATACAACCTTGAGAAAGGGTGGACCCCAGGCCCAGAATGGATGTGTGGATGTGTGTGTGCGCGTGCGTGTGTGTGTGTGTGTGTGTATGTGTGAGTGTGCACGTGTGTGTATGTCCTTGTGTGGTGTTTAGGATGCCACACATGCACACATACAAACACAAAAGGAAATCTAATAAGATAGGGTGACTTTCTTATCACAGCCCCTTTGTTACGTGTGTTCTCATTTCAGCGTAAGCATGTGAGGTGAAATTGAATTTGCCCCCTTCCCCATCCTGTCTATTACATTAGAGCCCGAGCCCGAGCAGACAGAACAGCCACACTGAACGAGCAAATAAATGAAACACATCTCACAGAGGTGTTTGTAAAAGAGTACAATGGAAAAATATGTCACGGTAACCCTGTCTATGATCCTGCAGCATTTCATGCTGTCACTTGTTTTTAATCCCACAGCGGTTACCAACCTGAGCCACTGCAGAGTTAGACTACTGCACTACGGCGAATGCATGCACGCGTGCACATACAGTACACATACACAAACACACACACACACACACACACACACACACACACATGCACACACACTTTATATCATGCACACACTTTATATCATGCGCTCTGAACCTGACTGTTAAAGGTCCCATTTTATATTATTTTTAGTTGTTTAAATCATGTCTCGTGGGTCTTTTAAAATTGGCTGTGAATTCTGTTGCAAAACAACCCCTCAAATCCAGCCTCTGTGTCTCTCCCCTCGTTAACTATGCACTGTTTTGAGGGGGTGGAGCCTCTTCTAAGATGATCTGTTAAGGTCCTTACACATCAAGAGCGATGCGAATATACGGCACAAAATTGCGATGCGAGTATTGACCCACCTGTCAATCACAGCCACAGATGTGTACACGTCGGAAGCGAATTTCTGAAAAATCGACCGTGGTTCGAAAAAATAAACACCGCAATAACGCTCAGCGAAACTTCACCGTTGGTATGCACGGTTGCATTGACTGATATAGGTTCGGAAAATATTGACGTGCGAATTAATCGCACGGAAAAAACGCTCCCGATGTGTAAGGACCTTTAGGATAGATTTATCTTTGGTGCAGCTGATTCTTTATTGGACATTTTTCCATGCTACGCAGCTATGTTACAGACAACAAGGTTTGCTCTTCCTCATTCAGTTGGCCGGGGGGGCGGGGCTGTAAGTGGGCAAATGTAATGAGTGTTACATTGTGATGTCACAAAGTTACAGAAGTCAAAACGACTCGTTTGGAGGCATTTTTTCTTACATGGCTGGTGTTATCTGAGGATCTTGAGACCTCCATGATGTTTATATAGTAGTGCCCAAATGTCCTTTATATATTAAATACAATAAATTTAATAAATGTAATATATATTATATTTAAAAACGGCGCCGTTGGTATGACAATCTCATGCCTCCTTAGAGAATACATGATACCTACCTTCAAAGATATCATGAGTCTGAGTGATTTAAAGACAGAGTGGCGCCAACGGAGGTCCAAAATGCTTGATAGTCACATGACTCATAGCTATTAGTGTGTGCCGGGGGAGCCAGGAAGTATGTTTGAATGCATAGAATAAAGCTGATACTATTCGATTTGATTCTAAACGTGTTAGCCTTTCAAAGTACATCACAAACATTCCATTCTGATGCAACTGTAACAGTGCTGCTTAATTCAGAACCTTACTTCCGGGAAATATTGAGAGGTAAAAAACAACAACAAAAAAACAACAACAACATTGGAGTGAATGGAGATGAATCTAGCTGGTTCTGTCATGAATGAATGTGCTTTCCTCAGTCTGCTTTATATAATCGTTAAAAACATTTGGACTTCAGCAAAATCCACAGCCAACAAAGCTATACAGTCTCTTCCGTTGAATACCCTGTATGCCAGTATTCACCTTATTCACCACGCCCACTTTTTCTCTCTTCCACGTTCGACGCAACGTATTTGTTCTTCCGGTTCAGCGCTAGTTGGCGGCCATTTTCAAAATAAAACGTCAGTATGAATAAAGTTTGGCAACATTCAGAATTAAGCTACACTGCGGCCAACTTCAGTTACATGTTCATAACGTTACTGCTGCGAGGAGCCGATGGCTGTTACCCGGTCGGCATTTAACGTTAGTTACAAAAGAACGTCGACAGTGTTTTCTCACTGACAAATATTACAACTTTAAAACAGTTTTTTTTTTTTTTACTTGAAAACAGCTTTTTGGCAAGTCTAAATGACTGCGGGAGGCGTACTCTACTTCCGTGTTTAAAACCGGAAAGACGATTACGAAATGCCGTCATGCAGAAGCGCCCTTGTATGGGCAAAGAATAAGGTGAATAGGGTTTGCCTGTGATAGCACTGGGGGATGAAGAGGGAGTGAGACACTGTCACTCACTGCCAAGAACACTGGCTGCAGATTGAGTGAGGCCCGACTGGCCTTTTAGGACCGTAGCATGCTGCTGAATATTCAGAGGCGGGTTGGAACCGGGCCCAGCGTTGGGAGCAGAACAGAGTGCAGCACTGTGACTGATACCAATCTGGCTGTTGGGCTCCAGCAACAGGAACCAAGAGCAGTTTAGAGCCGTATAAAGTCTGCTAATGAAATCCATTTCATTGGGAGCACGAACAACTCCGGCGCCGTTGTGCCATCAAAGCATTCTCCAAGGAGGACTCTGATTTAGACCGCGGGGGAAATTAAATAATGATCCCCATCATAATAAACAGAGGTATTGCCTTCGGGAATCGATCAGCTTTTTTATTTTATTGTCATTATGTGGTATTTAAATGAACAATATCTTTTGAGTGTCCGATCACAGGCAAGCGATCAAGCCAATCTGGCGACAGATATAAACAGTGGCATGGAGACCCTCTGTCAGATATAAACAGTGGCATAGAGACCCTCTGTCAGATATAAACAGTGGCATAGAGACCCTCTGTCAGATATAAACAGTGGCATAGAGA
>NC_139629.1:45948874-45958874 GCF_964638095.1 Poromitra crassiceps | reverse complement strand
AGCAAAAATATAGGAGAAATATGTACTCTGACCTTTTATGCGCTCCCATACCAAGGTGGCCACAATGAGTCTCAGTAAAGGTCATTCCTGGCTACAAACGATCTGATTCCAGTCATAATCTTGCTGAGGTGGAAAAAAGGTTGCCTGATGCATGGTGATTATGAGTGATGGGGCAGGTGAAAGTGTCTTGGACATTGCAGTGAAACAACTCTACGGAGATACATGATATAAACACAAATCTGAGCCGATCCTCCGATGAACCATGAGGATGGGTTTGTGTTAATGGTGATTTACAGGAAAATAATGATCAGATTCCCTCAAATGAAAACATGCTTGGAAGCATCATATATTCATATCCTCGCTCGTGTTGGAAGTCGCCCATCTTTTATGACGAATGAGGAAGAACCGGCATCAGTATGCAAGCCTGCATTCAGAGTTCTTCTGTTGCAATGATCGCTGTGCTTCTCTCCAGTCCAACTCTGAGTTAAAGCAATTACCTGGGTTACCGTTGAAGCAAAGCACCGTCATTTAGTCAAGCACTTGTGTGTGGAAAGGCAGAATTATATAGCCCAGGGCCATACGCTGCATATGATATGCTGCATGCATACATTCAACGGCAAAATGTAAAAAGAAAAAGAAAAAAAGTCCAGAATCAAAGTGACGTTAAATCTCAGCAAATTGATATGTAAAGGAAATCCTATTTCAGATATGCTGTAGTGCCTTTGTGCAAACCGGTAATTTGAGGGGCGGCTCCAAAACTCTATCCGTGAACAAGATATAATTTGAAAGAAAATGTGAAATCAAATCTGATTGGGTTTAGAGAGAGAGAGAGAGAGAGAGAGAGAGTGAGAGAGAGAGAGAGAGAGAGAGTCCTGTTCTGTTTACTACAATGTTTGGTTTGGCAACAGATATCGCTGTATTTAATGCCAATAAAGACACTTTGAACTGAAAATTGAGACACAGAGAGACACACAGGGAGACAGAGACAGAGAGAGAGACACACACACAGACATGCAGAGAGAGAGAGAGAGAGAGAGAGAGAGAGACACACACACACAGGCAGACAGACAGGCAGAGAGAGAAAGAGAGAGAGAGAGAGAGAGAGAGAGAGTCCTGTTCTGTTTACTACAATGTTTGGTTTGGCAACAGATATCGCTGTATTTAATGCCAATAAAGACACTTTGAACTGAAAATTGAGACACAGAGAGACACACAGGGAGACAGAGACAGAGAGAGAGACACACAGACAGGCAGAGAGAGAGAGAGAGAGAGAGAGAGAGAGAGAGAGACACACACACACACACACACACACACACACACACACACACACACACACACACAGACAGGCAGAGAGAGAGAGAGAGAGAGAGAGAGAGAGAGACACACACACAGGCAGACAGACAGGCAGAGAGAGAAAGAGAGAGAGAGAGACCACAGAACAGGAAACAAAAGATGCAAACCCTGTGCACAACATGCAAATATGTATTGTTCCAATTAGTGCATGTTAAGAAGTGCTTCTCTCCTTCACTCTCAGGTGACTCCCAGCAGCCTGATGATGGTGGACATGATGTCCTTGACTTGGATCAACCATAAAAGAACAGGACATGACAAAGAACACCAGACACAGGACACGACAGCTGCAGCATGGATATATGATAACGTCTTCTGATGTCAGTTACAGGTCACACTCAACAGGTTATTGTCTGGTGGCCTGACCTCCATGTCTATGCTCAATCACAGGCTATACCGTCACTGGGGCGGCTGTAGCTCAGGAAGGAGAGCGGTGGAAGGTCGGTGGTTCGATCCCCGGTTCACCGGCATGTCGAAGTGTCCTTGGGCCAAGATACCAAACCCCACATTTCTCTAGGTGGTTGTGCGGGCACCGTGCATGCTAGCTTCCTGCCATGGGTTTATGAATGGCTGTGTGAATGGGTGAATGCAGGCATTATTGTAAACAGCTCTGAGTGGTCGGTTGGCTAGAAAAGCACTAGCATAATAGGCTATATAAATGCAGTCCATTACTGGCTCTACCGCTGTATTCAGGGAACACACTAATTACTGGACTGAGAGCAAAGCCATCCTAACGCCAGAATGCACACGCCATATGGCCGCTCAGGGCTGGAAGAGCGACTGTACGGTGCTGTCTGCCTCAGGAAAAAGTGAAATATATCCACCGACTTGGAACAAAAATTATATTGTAAACAGGTGCAATTATGCACATGGTACTGCTCTGTTTTTGTGGTCTCCTAATATTGAAAGTATCATCAGCACAACTAATGGTTCATCTTCCCATCTTCGTATATTGTGATATTTTACAATATGGCTTATGTGTGGGGTTGAACAGTGGCTAAAAGACAGTAATGCAGCTACATCTTAGCTGATCCATATCACTTCAGCTCTGGTGCTCTGGTTTTGATATATCAAAACTATTGGGTTGGGCTAAACCCTCTTTATTGGCATCTTGTGTTGCCACCTATTGGTGTTTCTCCCGTCTGTCTCAAAGGCAGTACTAGCCGCACATTAAGGCTAAGTGGATTGATCATTATTCTAATACTGTTGTGATAGGTAGGGCCATCTTCCCGATCATTATCTCTCAAATGAATTAGTTTTCCGTTCCCCTCCGATATCTCAACCTTTCCACTCATCACTGAGAGCGGTGGAGTGAAAGTCCCGTGTCCATCAGCGACGAGATCCAAATCCTGAGTGGAGAAATAGCCTCTCGTCTGCTGGCATTTATCATTTATTGATGACGGTAATTGTCGCTGGCACCACTGAAACAGAGCAGCCCAGACAGACACTGTGGATATTAAATCACTTTATCACCCTGAAGCAATGGTGCACAGATGCCTGGTGACACTATATATTTTCCAACACTTTTCATTGTCATTTAGGAAGTGAGTTTGTCTTCTAGGAAGTCTGTTTTTCCAAATGTCGTGTTCGGGTTGGTGTTTCTCTAATTGGATGTGTGCCTCCCTCCCTGTGGCAGCTGACGTTGAGATGGGACTCTACATCTGCTATAGCCTACTGAGATGAACCGGATATGTTAAACGCAGTGTTGCCAACTTGGCGACTTTGTCGCTATATTTAGCTGCTTTTCAGACCCCCCTGGCGACTTTATTTCTCAAAAGCAACTAGCGACAAATCTGGCGACTTTTTCTGACCATGCGGGAAGCAATGTTAATGTGTTGAATCCAGTGCATTTGCCAATAAATTGATGTGGCTGCTGCCAGGGTTTCTCTGTCTTTCTCTCTCCCTGTCAGTGCTTCACACAGATATACACACAGCACATACTAGGTTTGGCTTGTCATGCAGGCTATAACGGCGTATGACGAATCTGGCGCGGGTGGGCGGGGTCAGCACCGCAGCGTGCATAATTGATATGCAAATTAGCATCGTCTAGCGACTTTCTGAGCAGTCAATAGCTATTTTCCTTAACACTGATTAAACGTGTCATTTCCTGGGAAGCGCTCGTTGAACCTGCTATTTCTTAGATAGATATTTTACTAAATGTGCTGGTAACAAAATAGTACAGTGACAGCACCTTTAATTGCTATAATTAGTTAAATTAAAGATTCCTAGGTGGCCTGCAGCTCGGCTGCTGCATGGCCTCACCTGCTCGATTGGCATGCGCAGCACACAAATTGCTCAACTTCGCATAGCATCGAGTGCTCGAGTGACATCACTGATGATGTCATAGACATTGTGACATCATCAGTGACGTCACAATTACAGTGACATCACTGATGATGTCATAAGCATTGTGACATCATATGCCATCATCAGTGGGACAAGAATTGAAACAAACGGAGACACTTACTCCATAATGATATTCAACAATATCGAATTAACTGTTCCCTAAGGTCCCTATGGACACAACCTCAATCACCATATATATAAAGACCCAGAGATGGCACTTATAGGCTGGTCATGGGGTGTTTTACTGTAAGCCAGCTCGCTGATGCATTGATTATCAGTCTTCGGGAGAAGCTTCATGTCCAGTTAGGTGCAGCTAATCCTCTCTTTGTTGGCTATGGGAGATATCATCACAGGCGGTGTCATTGACAACCGACAATCTGACGACAGCAGAGGTGCCGTTCAGTACTTGTACAGGTCACAAAGAAGCCGTAACTGAAGATGACTATTGGAGAACAGAACACACAAATACACAGACAACAAGACACACATGCTGCACACACACACACACACACACACACACACACTCACTCACTCACTCACTCACTCACTCACTCACAGATAACAGTTTGTTATTCTATCAAGAGCTGAATACAAAAATCAAAATCAGAAAACAATCACTAACGCTGAAGTGGAAGATTGTATTTCCAAATGTGGCTGCGCGTTTTCCATGTAAGAATAGGGTTTGATTGCAGAATTGTCATTTTGATTGGTGTCTGTCGAGGTCCTTGGTATTTTTCCAGCTTCTGTCCTTTTCCACTGATTGCCCTGGCCTGCACCTCAGCCTTCCTCTGTCTTTGCTCTCCCTCCCCTCCACTCTGCATCTGTTCACCTCCCACGTTCTGCCCGGAGGGGCGTCTAAATGGACAAGTAATGACTGAGTTCAGTTCACAATAACTCCTCCGACCACTTACTCCGCAGGGGGGCCTCAATTAGTGCCTTTTTCTTTTGGAAGACCGAGGTGCCCACTCCAATTTAGACTATTTCGACTTCTTTCATGAACCCCAATATAATATATATCCACCAAAGAGGTCAAATTAAAGCAGCTACGAGCAAGAATTTCGATTGTTATTAAATAGTCTAAATGTAATATTGATGCCTCACATCTTACCTCTAATAGTAGATGAGACCAACGCCGAGTGAATCGGCGAGTGTTATCTTGATGATTATAGTCTGTGTGCAGGCCGGGCAGATCAGGAAGTGAAACCAAACAGTTTACGGCAGCCACTTCGGCCATAACCACAAAATTACAAAATTACTTTCAAACAAACTGTTAGAATATAACGAGAGATGTTCGCGAGAGTAGAAAGCCCTTTGATGTAGCGAGGAAAGCCGTCCTTCTTGTTTTGGGTCTGTTGCTAGGCAGAGTGAAACGGTTTACGGCAGCTGTAAACAGTTGCTAGGCAGAGCGAAACGGTTTACGGCCGTAGCAACAGGCCCAAAACAGCTGTCCTACTTTCTGCTCTCGCGAACATCTCTCGTTATATTCTTATATATATATATATATATATATATATATATATATATATATATATATATATATATATTTCTAACAGTTTGTTTGAAAGTAATTTTGTGGTTATGGCCGAAGTGGCTGCCGCAAACCGTTTCATTTCACTTCCTGATCTGCCCCGGCCCGCACACAGACTATAATCATCAAGACAACACTCGCCGATTCACTCGGCGTTCAAGCGAGACTACTCGGCGTTGATCTCGTCTACTATTAGAGGTAAGATGTGAGGCATCGATATTACATTTAGACTGTTTAATAACAATCGAAAATCTTGCTCGTAGCTGCTTTAAGTGTTTACTGAATTTTAAGAATTATAAAGAATTTTCACAAAAGTATACTTTTACATTGGTAGCTTTATTTTTACTAGGCAAACAAAGGGGTTTTTGGGTGACGGGGGAAACGTGTGACCAAGAAACACAGTGATGATGACGAGCAGGAGTGGGTAACTGAGTGAATGAATGAATGATGGAGAGACTGACTTGAAGGGCAGCAGGCAGAGAGAATGGTCAGAATAGAGAAAAGGTATAGAGCAAGCAAGACAAGGAGGATAGCGCACGATAGCCATCATTCACTCTCATTCTGCCTGACGTTCTTTGCAGCGAGTCAACTCTGAAATCATTGTGATGGGTGCAACTATTCAAGGGGGCTTCTTATCTGAACGGGCAAGCGGAGGAGGAGGAGGGCCTCTGAGGCTGCCAAAGCCGCATGGCAATGAGATGATTTGAATATTAACTATGGTGGCCAGAAAAGCGTGTCGTGGACCAGTAGCTCGGAGCAAGAATGAGATAAGGCGACCGATTGAGCTGGGAGACGGGGGAGGGAGGGAGGGAGGGAGGGAGGGAGGGAGGGGAGAAGCAAGTTCAAATGCCACTGCAGCCTGATAATAACCTGATAAAGAATCAATTAGAGGTGGCATATAGCCCGCTTTCCTTATCTCAACCATCTGTAGATCTACATCCACTCGGATGGCCTCAGAGGGCATCAGTATTCCGGGGGTGTGGACAGGACCCGCTGCCAATCAGCTTGGTGGCTGGTCTGGTTTTGATCCCATCAGTTTGCGCAGATATTTTGGGATGGTTTTATCCATGAAAGGGAAACAGATCAGAAATGATAAAAAAGGCGTCGGTCTCATGTTGCTGCACGAGTGTGAAATGGAATAAAATAGGACACACAATCTCATCAGTACCTGCCAGGCATAATGTTTACAGTCGTGAGTGAGTGAGTGAGTGAGTGAGTGAGTGAGTGAGTGAGTGAGTGAGTGAGTGAGTGAGTGAGCGAGCGGTCTGATTCAATGGAAGTAGGCTGCGGGTATAAACTCTGCCACTGGTGCCGTTCGTTTAGACGGAGCTCGAGGGGAATCCGTTTCCGTTGACTCAAATATGAGTCGGACTCGGTTTGTGAGTCACAGGAAGTGTAAACACAACCAGAATGATCCGATTGTGTTTACGCGTGATTTCTAACCCCACATAGGATAAGCAATAACCACGCCCTGTGGCGCCGGGATTGGCCAGGAGCAACACTGGAGGGCACGCAGCCCAGCGATTTCATGAACCAACTGAATAGCTCTTGAGAACGGACAGCGATTTCGAGAGCGGACATTGAAATTAATTATGGTCACCTCCTTCCTTAGCATAGTAATAATAATAAGCATAATAATTCTACACAATGTACACAATCTACAAAAACATGCAATAATATAAACGGTGTTGTGTTCACGTTCATAGCTCATATAATATAATGTATCATATCGTTAATTTCAAGCTCAATTCTTACCCAGAGAAAAGGTACAGCACTGAAAATGTAACAAGCAATAGTTTTTTAAACATCTTTATTTTAAAAGATGAAAAACCCCAGGTGCTTTAGTGCCAAGCTTCAATGCTCCTGGTCAATCCCAGCGCCACAGGGCGTGGTTATTGCTTATCCTATGTGGGGTTAGAAATCACGCTGTGTTTACACTTCCTGTAAAGTCTCTCAGTCAAGCCATACGGTCTCTTCCACATAAGGTGAATAGGTTGAGCCAGACTCTCTCCAGCACTGGTACAGCGCTAAAAAAAAATGTGTGGAGATATAGTCTGGTGTCGTAGTAGTATATAGTGGATAGTATATACTGTATGGATATATAGTGATTTCAAGGGAAAGGTTGTACATGACAAAAAGCCAAGCCGAAAGCTTGAAATATTCAACAGGCGCCACACACTTCAAGCATGGTTTTAATTGTCTCATAGCAACAGCAGTAATTATGGGCTGCGCTTCACATGATATGCAGATCTGTTTAGCGTTGCTGTTTTAATAAGAGTGGACACTGGGGCTTTGTGAACGGACGGGGGAATGAGGAGAGCTTCATGGTGATGTGTGATATCTGTTGACATATAAATCATGGTAATATTGGAAGCGAAGGGTTGCCTCTGTGCGGCTACCTGATTTGTGTATCATATAATGACTATTAATCACGAATACCCATAACTGGATTGAAATTAGTGGCTCCGTACTCTATCGCCATACCCTGTCAGCACTGTAATTTATGTGTGTGTGAGCCCCCCCCCCCCCCCGCCCCCCATGGATTGCTTATCCACAGAGCTCAACAACCCATTAACTACATGAAAATGCAATTAATTAGATTAATTCCGTGAGGGATGCAGAAGCCATGGAAAAAGTCCGCTGGATATTAGACTGTATATGAGAGACAGTGTTGCGTGAAATATAAGTTGTGAAACATTTATGCGGGTTATTATTGCTCGCGTCGTAGTGAACAGTGATCGTTTGTCGGCTGAGCTGCAGTCGGAGATAAACAACATATTGCGTTTGATCAAGCGTTTGAAACAGTTTGAGTGAGTCGTGCCTTTTGTCTTTGCCAGCAGCCCCTCTTGGCTGTTTTGCTGCTGTGAAAAAGAGGCAGATGATAGTTGGTTCTTCTGGCCCACTTGGTGGTATAAGATCTAAGCGCTGGCATTGGGAAAAAAGGCTATATGCTTCCAGGCTATATGCTTCCAGCACAGAGTCCACCTCTCCTTTTTGGTCCTGGAGACAAAACATGACGTTCTGAGCAATCCCATCTCTGCCGTGACAGACAAGAGCTGGCCTGATTCCTGATCAACGGCTGTTCCTGCAGAGCAACTGAGACGGATCGTCCGATTCCCAAAAGGCAACGCTCTGGCACGTGGCTTTCGACGGATCCATTACACCCGTCTTGCCCATATGCCACCTTCCACAGGTGGCACATGGGCAGGAAAGAGAGAGCCATGTGGCTGAATAGGCCTCCGGGTTGTCGGAAACATTGGCGGATGAATGGGTCCAAGCCGTTTGCCTGATGGGCATTGAAAAGAGTGGTGAATGGCTTAAAGTGTGTGCCGTTTGCCTGGGCGTTGGGTTACACACATAGGCGAGTCTTTGGAGAGCAGGACAGCGGTTGAATGGGGAGCCGGGATATCACTGGTTCTATCTTCTGAGCTATTGTATCTGCGTCAGTTTGATGAATGAGGGGGACAGGGGAAGGCATGGATGGAAACATCTGAGGCATTATCACGGAAGTGGACAGCTGATACTACCCTGGGAGGGCCCGACACATTAAATACTGAGTGGATCCGAGTGGTGATGGAGGGGTGTGTGTGTGTGTGTGTGTGTGCGTGTGTGTGTGAGCGCGTGTGTGTGTGTGTGTGTGTGTGTGTGTGTGTGTGTGAGCGCGTGTGTGTGTGTGAGACGCCTATGCTTTTGTGACTGCACACGTATGGTAACGCTGGTCTACATGCGATGACGGGCACGATCCCTTCACCTATCAATCTTCTCTCCTCCTTGCCCCGTCAGTTTTTAGGTGCGACGTTAAATATTTGATCAGCGTGTTGGCGATTCTCCTGGGCCGTTGTGGTATTGGTTGTCACCTGCAGGTAGCCTTAGATGACTTTAGAACACGGCTCTCTTGAATACTCGATTCTGATTGGTCGATCAACAAGATTCACCGGTCATTATTTCTCGACAACCGACCGCTGCTCTGCCACACCTGGATTAATCAGTTGATAAGAGCATTTTGTCTGCAGACACTACTAATTAGGCCAACCAGTTGCAGCTGTGGTGTCTTGTGTGCCAATTACGAATGAAACCGCTTTGTCGTTGAAAACGCTATTAAAAAATCTATTTGAATAATTATTTTTGTCAGATTACTGAAATCATTTAGTTGTAGGCCGTGTTCTAAGCGGGATAATGTATAGTGAGCCGGTGATTACTGGAAATAATGACCTTCAGGTGAATGATTAAGCCCTCCGCTGCGCGTCGGGCTCAATCATTCACCTGTCGGTCATTATTTCGCCAGTAATCACCGGCTCACAATACATTATCCCTTACATGTATACTCACCGTGTCATCATGCCGCCACACTAAACCACATCACGGGCAAGAGGATCGCAGAACAAGTGCCCGCCGCTAAAATGAAGACATTCACACAAACGGCAGCACTGCAAGAAGATTTCTGTCATCGATATTTCAAATAAAATGGTAACAAACAGTGCTGTTAGTCAAGACCTAGAGAATTAGATGGATAGAAATTAGATAGTCAGAGGAAAACGGAGGCTATCAGAGCAACAAAAGGCCAGCAAACAGAGTTTATTACCTCCGCCAACAGAGAGGTTATGTTTTCGCCCCCGTTTGATTTGATTTTTGATTTGATTTTATGAATTCATGCTTGCAGTGAAGGCCGGGCCCCACTGAAAAACTGCAGAACAACACACAACAACAATTACTAATTACTAAAAAGATAGGCTACATACAAAACAATTACAGGGTTAAAATATTTCAGGGCAGCAA
>NC_139629.1:45936374-45946374 GCF_964638095.1 Poromitra crassiceps | reverse complement strand
CACAAGACAAAGAGACAGAGCCACGCGCTGAGGCCACTTCATATCCAGAAGACAGCGACGAGTTGTACACAACGCGGAATCACTTGTAACACAGATATACGATTTGCGAATGCCAAAGGCTGCGATGTATATCTGCATAATGTGTCACATGAGTTGCACGCGTCCACACATGCCCATATACGGGCACACGTACCTGCTACCACCTGTGGCGTGCTTGCAAGGCCATGCCCCTAACGAGGGGCATTACCGATAAAGCCACAAGGTCGAGTGTGCTTGTTGCACACGCCCCCTGTCTGTCCCTCAGCCCGTGAGATCAGAGAGGAGGTGGACTACATTATCTTAAAAGGCCAGCGCTATCCTCCCACACTTGATTAAGAAGCCAGCTGTAAAATAACTACTAAGCCCACGTTCATCATCACAGTGTTTTTACGAGGCAATAAAATCCAATGGTAATTTATGTATTTATTTATTTATGTTACTATAGAAGGACTGATGCCGACGTTTCTATTTTAGATCAGTTGTACATCGTTGTGGATGCCAGTTGGCCCACGACGTTCATTTCACTCACTGTGAATCTGCTCATCCCGAGCTTCTTTTATTAGCCTTCAGCACTCACTAACAGTTGTGGAGAGATTGCACCGAGTGCTGGGCGACGCACACAGCTGGATCCAGCGCCTCTTTTGACGGTGAAATGTGGCGAGGAGGAGAACTGTTCCCGTTGTCCCACTGTGCTCAACACCTGTGGCTTTTGTTTTGCTCTCACTGAGAAATTTAGGCTACTTACAGTTCAATCATGAGAGGCCAGTTGGTAGGATTTAACAAACTTTATTTAGCAATCGGCATGCATGGCAAATACTTTGGCGCATGACTCCATTGGACGGTGGCGCTCCTCTTGAGGCGAGAGGAGGGCATCTGCATAGGCTAGGATAGGGGATCTCCCCGCGTGGGGGATCCTACAGGAGTCAAGAGTCGTTGGTGGCGGACTGGGGAGGTGGGTGGGGCAAAACGACACATCAGAGGACGGCTTCAGGGGAGATGGACTACCGTGAAGCTAGCTGCTGCTATGATCGGCCAGAGAGAGAGGTGACGTAGAACCCTTGCTATATATATGAGAATGAACTGACGTCATTGCAGACGTCATACTTGGACTTTGACTGACCACAACATAGCTGACTCATCGATCATACTAGAACTTGACTGACGTCACGGGGTGATCAGGTTATGCATGTGTGGCCTTCTGCTTGAAATTTGGTCTGGATACCTCTATGTGTGTCATGATATATACAGTATATATACGTTAGAATCGCAGCACTGCTCGTCAAACCCCATTCAAGTTCAATTCTTGGATAATCATCACTCTTTAGAGAAGTAGCCTGTCTCCTTTTCAGAATATAACTCTGACAGCTGGCATTGAGTTCCCAGACAAGAAGCATTTGAAAAATGGAAAAAAAGGGAAAACACACAATGCATTTTTTTTTTTGCATTCAAATCAGATCTGTTTTACATAATTGCTTATGAAATGAAATCCAGAGGAATTTGTGAGCTCCTCGTCACTTTTCTTTTACATTGCTGCTGGCCTATGACAAGTGAGGTGCCTTAACAAATACTGTGATAAAATAGGGATTAATAAGGAAGGAAGCAAGTAAGACACTTTATTACCACAGCACAAGTACAATGGAAATATGTTTTAGAGCAAAACCATAAATGCTAGTGACAAAGCCCCCGAAGATACACACCCCAGATACGTGACAACGCACAAAAACAGGCAAAAGCAGAACCACACTGCACACACAAATAAGCAGCCCAGTTTATTTGCACAGACCATAATCCATATTGCACAGTTCATTCCGTATTGCGCACTCGATATTGCACAGTTCCAGGGGAATCAGATTTGCACAATTCAGTGCAAACGCCTCCATCCTCGAATGGTGGAGGGGGTCGCTGTGTGTTCAGCAGTAGGATAAAAGCTGTTCCTCAGCCTGGTCGTGCGGGGCGAGCACGCGGGGCTCTGTAGCGCTTGCCAGACGGCAGAAGGGTGAAGACGCTGTAGCCGTGCGTCTTTGCGCATGCAGCCAGTGCTGTCCAGTGTTGGGAGTGGGATGGAGTGGAAAATAGTATAAAACATCTGTATCATTCAATATTATAGATATTTGATTTGTATCTCCTTCTAAATTATAACATAACATACACTGCAAGACACCCTGAAACTATCAACTCACAACAAGTCAGAGTAACTGTGATGATCCACGATTTTTAGGGTTGAAAAACGTGCGGCGTGAATTTTCGATTTGAATTTCTATAACTGCTAAGGTTTCATTCACAAGGATGTATGTGTCACCTGTGCAGGTGACACACTGTATAATGATGACTTGATTGATGCTGATGTGATTATCCTATAGGATGCTTTGTATTGTCTTGAGAAGGTTTAAATGTATGGATAGTCGTTATTCTCGTTTGGACCCCGATGAAGACTCTAAGGTCTTAACGTTGGGCTTTCGGTCAACACGACGTTGTTGACTTAAAGAAGAGATTGAGAAAGAAAAAAGTCTGTGTGCGCTCCTCCTCCTCCTTCAAGTGTAAGTGTTCCAAGGCTACCGGCAACCAGCACCAATCCAATGGGGATGAGGTGTTTCTCTTTTTGTTTTGCATCTAACGATGTAACTTTGATGAGGAGACAAAAGCCATTTAATTTCCCGTTTCTGGGTGGGTGCTTTGTTCTTTTTTACTGAGGTGAAAGCACGTCCCATGTGCTCCCTCCAACCACCATACACTCACTCAGTGAGAGGGCACGTCATCTCCTCCTAAACCCCCCAGTCACACTGTGCCTGCCATCCCCAGCAGTGAAGGATGCTGCTGCTGCTGCACAAAGGCTCAAAGGGTGGCAGGAAAAGATCAACCTTTCGCAGATTGGCACAGGTCCCGCACTCACAAACGACTGATTTCCAGGTAAACAACATTACCATTTTAAATCTGCCCTAAGGGTTTCTAGCAGTTCCCCTGATTGGATGACTAATTGATTGAGGATGTGATACCAATTTGAATTTCCTCTTCTCATTAAGATCAATGATAGGATTTGAGCCGGGATAATGTGTTAATGGTATGCGCTCAGAGCAACAGGCTCTGATAGATTCCAATTATAATATCAGCCATATAAAAGTCACATCCACAAACAAAACATTCCAACCAGTAGTTTCAGATCAAGGGGATGTGCCTGCTGTTGACACATGAGCGCACGCACGCACACACACACACACGCGCGCGCGCACGCAGGCACGCACGCACACACACACACGCACGCACGCACACACACACACGCACGCACGCACACACACACACGCGCGCGCGCACGCAGGCACGCACGCACACACACACACGCACGCACGCACACACACACACGCACACACACACACACACACACACGCACACACACACACGCACACACACACACGCACGCACACACACACGCGCACGCAGGCACGCACAGACACACACACACATACACACACACACGCGCGCGCGCGCATGCAGGCACAGACACACACACACACACACACACACACACACACACACACACAAACACTGTAAGAGGCGTAATGTTGCGTTAACACCAAGGCAAAATTCACAAATTTCACAAACGCGAGGAGACGCAGTTTCGCCCGCCGTTTGAGGCGCATGAGGCACACCTCAGCCATTCGCCGGAGTTGAATTTGTTCAACTTTGGTGAATAATTTGCACGGTGAGTGAAGCTTTCTGTCTGCCTCAGTGTAAAACGCACGGTAAGAGGAGCATAACGGGCCTGGATGTGCGGCAGATGGGGGAGATCAGGTTATGGCATGCAGAGGCAGGCATGTAACAGCGCTCGGCTCGCCCAGCTTCAAATCACTGTCACCCTCCCACATAAAAAGCGCTTCATAAGATATTCATGCGTGCCAGTAACATAGATTTTTAAATGTTTTATTTGGCCCCTTGTCTCCTGTTGCTGCAGCTGCTTTGTCTGGGCTAAGCTGTGTGTGCGTGTGCATGTGTGCATGTGTGTGCACGTGCGCACGAGCACGTGCGTGCGTGCGCGCACACGTGTGTGTGAATGGGAGTCATTGTGCGTATCTTTATTTCTGAGTGCCCTGTAATGATGCCAGCCATAGAAAGTAGGTCTGAGCAAAGATTATACTGCATAGAACTAGGGCATTGCCGGAACTGCTGCCTGTCATAACGGGCCTGTGTGTGTGCGTGTGTGTGTGTGTGTGTGTGCGCGTGTGTGTGTGTGTGTGTGGTGAGCCTGGCACTGGATATGGCCATGCCGATCTACGCCACGACAGACTCCCCAGAGTGTTGGCTTTCAAGTGATCTTGACACTGACGAGGATCAAAATGCCGACGCAACCAAAGAAATAACTCGGCTGCTCGCAGGCTCTCAGTTACTGGCAGAATGACCGCGGCCAGAAGCGTTACGCTGCCCCCGAACCCCGAACCCCAGTGCTGCAGTGTCATCCGAATCCCCGATTCCTGCGTACTAGGAAAGTACCGAGGCCAGCGGGTGATCGGGTGTGCCATGCATATATAGCTCACTGTGTCGAGGAAATCACTATTTAACCAGTCTGTCAGGTCCATTACACACACACACAGACACATGCACGCATGCACGCACGCACGCACGCACACACACACACACACACACACACACACACACACACACACACACACACACACACACACACACACACACACAAATACACTAAAAAAATTTTTTAATTCTCTTATTTAGAAAAGTCAGAGATCACATATTTACTTCAGTTGGAACATTTTTTGCAGAGTAAAGTAGCAACATTTGAGCTGAGTAGTACGGATGCTATACTGTTTAGAATGTTAATGGCTGCCAGTAAGAAGGCACTAACCAAAAAGTGGCTGCGTCCTCACCAACAATGAATGACTGGGTGGATAATATAATATATAATATATTTGTAATGGAAAGACTTGTGTTTTCGCAGAGACTCAAGAAGGACAGATTTGGGAGGATTTGGGAAAAGTGGATTGAGTTTATAACACCTAAAAGACGAGACTTTGTATAAAACCTTGTACCTCTTATGTTTCCTTGTCAAACTAGTAGAGCATCCCCTCTGTTCTTTGTTCTGTTTTGTTTCTTTGTTTGTTTTATGACTAGTAAAATAATACAAAACAGGGAAAGTTTTGAGAGAAGTAGGAAATGTAACAAATACAATTTTTTTTAATAATAATTCAATCAGAGACTTTAGTATAAATGTTTAAAATAACATTTATTGATACAACAAACAAGATTAAAGTTTGGCGTATGGCTCCATGATGACACTCCTCCTGCGATGCTGAGAGGGGACTCCGCCTCCATGGGAATCCCTCTGGGTGGCAGGGGAGGAGGCGGGGCCAAACAACTGGTACACGGGAATGGCACCAGGTGCAGAGTGACAACATATCACTGAGTAGCCGACCACATACTAGTAAGAAAGGTGAACTTGAAATACTCTCAACCGCTTCTGATGATTGATTCAAAGCGAGGGATATAGGTACTTTATTGTCCCCGTGGGGAAATTAGTTTTCGGCGAGAATCATCACCGTTGGCAGTGTACAGGGAAACGGGCACAACACACGGGACAGCACAGAACATCAAAGCAAAACACAGTGCTCTATCAAAGCACTATAGCATGCAGCTGATCACAACAGTATTTGAATAAGAAATAAATAAAATAGTGTACTGGCTAGACCTGCTAGGCCGAGATAAACGAACTAAATATTAAGGTTTGACCTTACCGTTCAGGGTTTTAATCACCTGTGGTATGAAAGATTGTTTGGACCTGTTTTTTGACAAGGCTGGCTGCCTGAATCTACGCCCAGAAGACAGCAGGTCGAAGGCTGAGCACAGAGGGTGCATGGGGAAGGAGATGGCTCGCACCGATTGGCTATTGATGGCATGGGAAAGCGTGGATAACTGCGATTGGATAGAGAGAAGTATGAATGAAAATGGTCCTGAGCCAAGTAGTCTTCCTATTGAAATTACGTTAAGACTTCACTTAAATTGATTGCATTTATATAGCGCCTTTCTAGATACACAAAGCGCTTCACATAGATGGGGGGGGGGGGGGGGGGGGGGGGGGGCGGCAGAACGCTCACCACACATCATCTACCACGGTGGAGATGATTGAATGTGCTAATTAGTAGGGGTGGGAATCACCAGATGGCCACGATACGATACTAAAACGATACTTGAGTCACGATACGATAGTATTGCGATATCGCCGATATCGCGATATATTGAATATTGCGATATATTGAATATTGAGATATTTCGATATATTGCGATTTCTTACTTTTCAACTGCAAATGATGTCCCCAAAGGAAAACTTTGTCAACATCTGGTTTATATAAGAACAATTTTCCAGTCTGTACATCTGACTTCAACCATTTTATTGCAGCAACATTGTGTTTGTTACAGTCTACTTACAGTCCACCTTAACTGGATGTGCGTGTGGACTACTGTACTTAGGTAGTTTTTGAACAATGCAATTTCACTTCACTTGCACAAAACATCTTGTGCAGCCCGGCATTCAGTAACTGGGGAATTTGTAAATTACTGTTATGACAAAACTGTTACTGTTAAAACAAAATTCAAATATGCTACCGTTTGTTTACTGCTGGCCTTGGAACTAAGGTTTATAGCAGCCCGGTGGCCTGGCCTGGCATGGCATGGCATGCAAAAAAAAAGAAAAGAAAAATTGCAATATCGATACTTGGCGTCCAAATATCGATACAATATAGTCAGGCAAAATATCGCGATACTATGGTGTTACACCTCCCAGGGGCACCGGGGTTATACCTCCCAGGGGCACCGGGGTTACACCGCTACTCTCGCCAAGAGTGCCGATGGGATCTTGATTTAATGACCACAGAGACTGAGGAGTCAGGACCTCGGTTTAATGTCTCATCTGAAGCACTCCCTGCCTCTGACCTGGGGCATTGGGGGAGATTATTCATGAGACCAGAGGGAAGAAAGAGCACCTCCTACTGGTCCTCCAACACCACTGCCAGCACCAGTCTCTGATCCAAGGAGTATCCACAGACAGACCTGCTTAGCTTCTCCAGGAAAGCCAGTAATAATAATGCAGGGAGCCACTGGTGCTGCTGACAACATTATATTTGCACAAGTCAAGAGAAAGCTCACAGCGTGTAGAGAGAATAGATGTATATGTTTTATATTTGATAGGAAGGAGGAAGAACAGTTGGTTCTGTTCGTCCCACATGCTATCTATTTTAAATAGCAGATAGGAGTTTTTAAGTCTCTCTCTCTCTCTCTCTCTCTCTCTCTCTCTCTCTCTCTCTCTCTCTCTCTCTCTCTCTCTCTCTCTCTCTCTCTCTCTCTCTCTCTCTCTCTCTCTCTCTCTCTCTCTCTCTCTCTCGTCATCAGCACCCTCCCAGCACAAGTCACTGCTTGTTTACTCCTGCAGCAGAGGGTGAGACAGCGACTCAAATTACATTCTCCAGATCAGAGAAGAAACATTGTAGGGAATTAATCAACAAAATAGCTGCACGAGTTTGTGATCATATTTAAAGCCGGAACACGCCGCAGCGCAATCACTGCCTTCATGGCTTCCTGCGCTTTACCGTCACATTCTTGAATGCTCCGGGGAGTAAGAGGAAGATAACCTTGCACACGTTTCAAACATTGGTGGTTGTTATTCATTTTAACTGTGCAGACGAGCTCGTTTGATGTTGAGAAATGGAACCCGTGGATTCTCGTATTCAATTTCAAGCTTCAAGATATTATTATTATTATTATTGTCGCACCGGTTTGCGCACGTACACTCGTGTGAAATTCTTTGGCCGGGAGGCTCCGCAGGACATGCATACTGTATATAGCAGAAAGCAACACTTGATGATACTGTAAGTATGAAACATAGCAGATAGCAAAACCACATAGAGCCAATAGTATAGATTTGAAAAGAGAAAAACAACAATGAGAACACTAACAAAAGCAGTGCAAGGTGTGATGAAGTGAAACGTGCGAGATGTCCTATTTCTATGCATCAGGTATTGCACTTATTATTTTAATGATATTAATATCAGTCAGTCATATTGCACTCCCAACTTGTACGGGGTAATGTGGGGTGTGTGTGTTTGTGTGTGTGTGTGTGTGTGTGTGTGTGTGTGTGTGTGTAGCAGTTTAGTAATTCTGAAATCTATGTAGAAATACTTTACTACTAATTGGATCAGTGGCAGGGGTGTAGATACACACAGTGTAGGCAGTGCGGTTGCACTGGGGCCCCTGGAGTAGAGGGGCCCCTGGAGAGAGCAGGCTCTCCATCAACATACTGGCCAGAGAACGGGCAAATGACTCAAATTGCCACCGCAGAAATGTGCCTGTGTTCAAATAAGAACACACATTAGATTTAAAGCAATATATGCCGTCGAAAGACAAAACCTATTGTAAAATAGTTAGTAGCAAACTATACCAAAATGATATGCTTATTCAACATTCATCAACATTAAACATGTTAAAGTCAGCAGTCATTTCAGAACCACATTGAAAGAGACAGCTGCTCTGCTCTCAGGTGCTGCTTACTTTGACCGCCTGTTACCGGGTGTCCGAGCGCTGTCCATGGTTCTGATATCTTGCTCTATGACCTCTCCATTTCCCCCATACAATTATTGATTTTTAAATTGCAAACTTGGAACATCATTTTACAAGGATGAAATGGTTACATCATATATAACAACAAGTGGGTTAACTTAATAAGATATATATATAATCAGACTCTCTGTAAACACCATCAAACAAACATAAACAGCTGACTGTGGTGACAAAATAGCACATTTCTGCATCTTGATAACACACATTGACCAGGAGTCAATTACTCTCTTTCAACCTTTAGCCTTTACTTGAAATGCATCCAAATGAGGAATATAGTGTCTCAGATAATACGGTGGATGTTTCAGCGGGGACGAAAAGCTAAGAAAAGCATTTGTAACACGTAGTAACAGTGACTGAAGACTGCTCGCTCCTCTCCCGTCAGAAAGTGGACAGAAAGTGGAGCAAAGAAACTTTTTGAGTGTCTCTCTGTGACAATCAATGGGAATGTAGTGTGGCACCTCAGTGATAAGCACAGGCTGCAGGATGACTCTGCCATTACTACTGAAACTGTCAGGCTGAGGCGTGCTGTGTGTGCCACGCTGCAGTGTGTGTGTGTGTGCGTGTGTGTGTGTGTGTGTGAGTGAGAGAGAGAGAGAGAAACAAAAGAGAACTGGGTGAGTGTGTGAGAGTGAGGTAGAGGATAGACGCTGCATGTGTAAATCATCTCTGACAAGCCTGTCTGGCCGGCATGCCAACACTGATAGGCAGATGGAGCAGCCACTACCCATGATGTACGAAGGCCGTCTTCTGAGCGCTAGTATTAGCATATGATGGCGCTGACAATTCAAGACAATTCGAGAGATGCCGTGCATGGCAAACCAATATATTAATCTCTCCCCCGGGGGAATATAAAACGCGGGTGTTTGTAGCTAAGCTCGCGAGGCAGCTGGATTCGTGAGATCACGTTCACGCGAGAAATACGCCGACAGATACAGTATGTTATAAATAAATGAGATATAATGAGTTATAATAAATGAGAGACTAGTAGAAAGTTTGATAAGCTTTAATGATACAACAAACAATTAATTTTGGCGTATGACTCCATGATATTATGACGCTCCTCCTGAGATGATGAGAATGATCAAAGAATCCTCCTAAAACCAGAATACTGGAATAACCCACATGTCTTAATCAGAAAATGCTAAATTCAGAAAAAGGCCCAATTTCGGAAACGGCAACAGGAATATGCTGTTTACATGACCCTTATCAAATTCAGAATATTGTCATTTTCCGAATTATAGTGGAATATTGTGTCCAACGTAGTCAATGACATCAAGATAAGAGTTCAGCCATTGGGTGCGTGTGAGTGTGTGAGGAGGTTGCCAGCGAAGAGCCAGCATCTTCTCGG
>NC_139629.1:45916374-45931374 GCF_964638095.1 Poromitra crassiceps | reverse complement strand
CCTTTTATGTTTATTGGGTGTTTGTAGGATGTACTCGATATGCACTGGTGGAAAGAGCACTAGAATGACCTACTCAAGTAAAAGTACTGTTACTTTGCTGATATTTTGGAAAAATCTAATGATGTACAGCAATAGTAAAAAGGAGCTAATTTAAAATGTACTGGGGAAGTGTCCAAACAAAATAAAGCCAGTTTTCTCCTATAGCTGACTTTGTCAGTTTATGATGGTCCAGGCTCTGTTGCTTATGGAGGGGCTACAAAATGTGTAGTGTGTAATGGATGTGGTTTAAAATGTAGTGAAGTACATTACTTTAGAAAAAAATCAGTAAAAGTGAAATGACTGCATTGGAAGAAATACTCAAAAAGCACAAATGCTCCAAAAATCGACTCCATTACATTAATGTTATACTTCCAGCCTTGTGCATATTATGGACAATGGAAGTGGCAGAAACGAAGCGAGCGAACTGAAAACGCATTCATATTGATTGCAATGGCCTGGCGCCTGGCGGGCAAATTGTAGTGGTACACACATACAGTACAGTACACACACACCTGGACGTTTCTATTCCAGCCTTGCTGGCCACTGACCAGCTGATCACAAAGCCAATTTATTGGGTCGCAAATGTTTGATCTTTCATACAGGTCACACATGCAGTAACACCCACAGCGCCTGGCTCACTTTATAAGCCTCAGTGTCATTACAGAATAAACCAGACCTGCCCCAACAACAACCTGAGGACCCGGCTTTCACGGAAGTGGAAACACAATGAGCATCTCTGCTAGCCAGTATAGCCACACACGTGCACCAACACTCACACACATGCACAAACGCACACACACACACACACACACACACCTCCAACAGGCTGGCATTGTCTTGTGACCCGTGTGTTATAGTGCAGACAGAGCGCTAACCTCTTAAATCAGTGGTGTGTGTGTGTGTGTGTGTGTGTGTATGTGTATGTGTGTGTGTATGTGTGTGTGTGTGTGTGTGTGTGTGTGTGTGTGCATGCTGAAATAGCCAATTTCACATGGGATGAGAGGCTAATCTGACTGTAATGACCATCCTGAAGAAATATGGGCATAACATCAGTCACACAGCACACTCATCATAAACCAGGGCTTCACCCATATTGTGTTGCTGTGAGCATGTGTGATTGTATCTCAAGTGCTTTTGGATGTGTGTGTGTGTGTGTGTGTGTGTGTGTGTGTGTGTGTGTGTGTGTGGGTGTGTGTGTGTGTGTGTGTGTGTGTGTGTGTGTGTGTGTGTGTGTGTGTGTGTGTGTGTGTGTGTACTTGTGTGTTTACCTGATTATCATGTCCGCTCACAGAAGCCTACGAGATAAAGTCAGAGGCCTTTGATAACTCACACGGCCCCAGAGACCATCAGGAATCGTCTCTTCTGTCCAGCAGGACCCAGACACCCAGTTTAATCACTAACAGCGTTGTGTTAGGCCTGGGCATCCGAGGCTACAGCTCTGAATGGTTTATGAACAGCCCCGTATCTTAAAAAAAAAAGTATACAAAAATAAGAGTAATAATAAAAAATAGGAATGATATCGTTACATCTGTCCTCTGTGTGTTATTCAAGCAGCAGATCTACTTCACACTACTTTTGTGTGAGCGAGAGAGAGAGGTTGAAAGAGCAGCAAGAGCACAAGGGAAGAGGCTGTGAAGATAGATGTTATCAGATGGAGAGAGCACAGAATCCACTGATTAGCCCACACTGCAGTTAGTAATAAATAGCAAAATAAGGACTGATTATTTTTTTATGCTGATTGATTTTTTTTTTTTTTTTAATCTGTTGCTGCATTGGATATTTTGCCTGAAGCTGGCATCCAATAGTGTTGCTGTGCGACTGTCCAACCTGCTCTGACTCCCAACCCGTCAAAAACTAATGTTCGGTCAGGTCAGGAACCCTTAGTGTCATTTCCTAAAGAGAAAGGTATAGCCCGCCTCCCGTCAGAAATCAACGGTGTGGGCGAGGCAAGGGCCACTAGCGAGGGCTAGTCACGAATCACATGACCGCTAGTCAGGTGACCTTGTCCCCTCAGACATTGAGGTTGTAGCTGAGGTGACCGCTAGAGGTCGCCGGTCTCGAATGTACAGTAACGACAGTCTGTGGTTGAAGTAGGTCAGATAAAGGGGAGGGAGTGGCGAACCCATAGCGGTCCCGACTTGCAACTTTCAAATCCCGACTCAAATCATAAACCTAAAGCCAAACAAGTTGCCTTTTGTTGCCTTAACCCAACCAAGTTGTTTTTCTTGCCTAAACTTGACTGGCGAGTCGAGCTGTGGCTCCCAGAGCCGTGTAGATAGAAGAGTCCCGACAGTCTCCATTCACTCCAATGGACCATTTTTTTACTTCTCAAGAGTTCCAGGAAGTAAGGTCCTGGATTAAGCAGCACTGTCGAGTTGCAGCAAAATAGACAGTTTGTGTTGTACTCTGAAAGGGTTTTTCCCCCCTTGAATCAAATTGTACATTATCAGCTTTATTTTAGCATGCAAAAGTAGCGTGAGAGCCATTCCTGGCTGTTCATTGGCTAATGAGTCTCGCATTTTGGTCCTCCGCTGACGCCGCTCTCTCTCTAGAGGACACTAGTGGCTACCACGAGACGTCGCGGCTCCGCAACTCGCTACCTGGCCAAGTCGGAGGTCACGCCCCCCCCACAGACAGGCGGAACCCATCCGTTATGAAGTGACGGAAAGGGTTCCTGACCAAACGTCAGTTTTTGACGGGTTGAGAGTGAGAATGTGTTGCACTGTGTCAGCCCATATGGAATAATGAACACTGACCACTTAGCCCCTGATATAGACAACTTAAATCACATTCACCTTTTAGACAATCAGTAGTTTAATATACATTTTCATTTCAGTTACCCATAGTTGCTAAGTACCATTTCTATATCAGCCCTTATTGTATGCAATGGTTTGCTTATTGGTTGGTGATATGTTCAAATAATTGGTTACGTCTATCTATAGAATTGATGAATAACGTGTTTATGATCTAGGCCTACTAGGGCAGTGATAGCGTACTCAACTTGCGGCCCGCCAACCATTTTCGGTTGTCAAATATCGCTGCAGGCTCGCCGCCGAGGCACTCGTACCTGTGTGTGTACACAAAGTCAACCGAATGACTGGTCCCGGGAGTCACTCACACACCCTCAGAGATGTTTTTGGAGAGATCCTCTTTTGATTGGTTTGGGAAGAGGATTTACTCGCGGGGGGATCAACTGAACTGATAACATTGCCAGAGATCCTTTTTTGATTTGTTTGATGAGAGAGGGTTTTAGTCAGAACAGATTCGACAACAGAACTGAAGTGAACAAACTGAATTTCTAACTTTTGTTGTGAAAAGTAGTGTTTTTTTTTTGTTGAACTCTGAACTCTTCATTTTTGGTGAATACCACCGATCTGGTTTGGTTGATTATTTGAACCTGCCTGTAAAAGGACATTTCTCTTTTGTCACTGGTTTTCACTGTACCTCCAAAACACTGGATTTATATTGAACTTCCCTGTATTTGCATTGTCGCTCTGATTATTGCGTTGATCATTAGTTTGCATTGTACTTGGTGGTGATCAAGGGGCACAGTAGGGCAGTGGTAGCGTTGTTGCCTCACAGCAAGAAGGTCCTGGTTTCGTTTCCCACCTGGGTTACAGTGGCAACTGTGTCCCCCCCCCCAGGCCTTCGGTGCCTAGTGCCCAGGTTATCTTTCTGTGTGGAGGTTGGATGTTCTCCCCGTGCTCACCTGGGGTTTCCTCCATACGAACCCGGGACCCCCAATAAAAACATGGAGGAAGATTGTTGCCTGAATGGCTGAAGAGAAGAAGTAGGTCCCCGGGGCACTGTGATGCTTAGGGATGGGCAATATAATCGATACGGCAATATATCGCGATATTTTATTTCCCAATACTTGGACACCAAGTATTGCGATATAAAAAAAAAAAAAAAAAATTGCAGGCCATGCCATGCCAGGCCTCTGCATCTGGTGATTCCCACCCCTAATCGATACTGTATCGATATTTTCCGTATCGATGCGTTCAGTAACACTCAACACTCAGTAGTTTTGACTAAATTTGTCCACTAACTTATCAGTATAAAGTGATGTACATATTACACTACCTGGGTGGTACACAATGTGTTGTATCTTTAGCTCTATTATTTAATTTTGAGTAAATTCTGTAGAATATCGCAATATATCGCAATATGTATCGCATCGCAATATATCGTTATGCAATCGTATCGTGACCCAATTATCGTGATACGTATCGTATCGTGAGATCCTTGCCAATACCCAGCCCTAGTGATGCTGCCCACCGCACCTGGCCTGCCCCATGGAGGACGATGAGCCCAGAGGGGAAAATGCAGAAGTCACAGTGGCACTGTAATAGCGTTGTAATCGTGTGTGTCGGCGGCGCCTGCACGGATTGCAATGACTGCTTGTGACAGAATAAAGATGGCTTTGTCCATCTCGTGTTTTGAATCATCACATTGAAAAAACTGGGAGATTTGGTTCGATTTTGGTTGGCATAATGCGGATTGTATCCTTTTTATGAGCGAGACAGGAGAGGAGAGGAGAGGAGAGGAGAAGAGAGGGGAGAGGAGAGGAGGAGAGGAGGGGAGAGGATTGGAGAGAAGAGGAGAGGAGAAGGAGAGGAGAGGAGAGGGGAGGAGGGGAGAGGAGAGGGAGAGGAGAGGACAGGAGAGGAGAGGAGAGAGGAGAGGGTTGGAGAGAAGAGGAGAGGAGAAGGAGAGGAGAGGAGAGGGGAGGAGGGGAGAGGAGAGGAGAGGGAGAGGAGAGGACAGGAGAGGAGAGGAGAGAGGAGAGGGGAGAGGAGAGAGGGGAGAGGAGAGGGAGAGGAGAGGAGAGGAGAGGAGAGGAGAGGAGAGGAGAGGAGAGGAGAGGAGAGGAGAGGAGAGGAGAGGAGAGGAGAGGAGAGGAGGAGTGTGACAGACACATGTGACAGCAAAAGAGCTACTACAGGAGGGGAGAGGTGAGGAAGAGGAGAGCATCAGATAGACGAGACAGCGTTAAGACAGTTTGTCACCATTCAAAAGGAGCGCATGTCACACAATAGAAGCAGAGGCTATGAGACCAGGGTTGGCTAAGCCTACTGTTTCAATATACGAAAAAATGCCTATCATCATTCCTCTCTCTCTCTCTCTCTCTCTCCATTTCTCTCTTTCTCCCCTGCTTATCTCTGTGTTACCTGATGAATGGAGAACAATATTGATGAGAGCTGACGTTCAGAACAGAAGTGCCGGGGCATCTATTCAAATTTACCCACTTTAACCACCACAGCTGCCATCCAGGTGGTGTAACTGTTGTCCCCGTGTGGTGGCAGCGCTCGTCCGTTTGGAGCTCACACGACCAGCAGCATGTGTCCCAAACACTCATGATAATTCAGGGCAGGCTATAGTGAGAGAGCATCAAATGCATCTAGCTAATGATAACATTAAGCTAATGGTTAGATCTGCTCCTGGAAGCTATTACAACTGTAAGGCAGCCTCCTGAGAGAGAGAGAGAGGGAGTGTGTGTGTGTGTGTGTGTGTGTGTGTGTGTGTGTGTGTGTGTGTGTGTGCGTGTGTGTGTGTGTGTTTATGATGAAATTATTTCTGCAAAACTCCTGACTTTCAGCTGTCTGAAAATGAATTCCAGCGACACTAATGTCCCCGTGTGCAGCTCCACCTGTCCTCTGTGTCAGACTCACCTGTCCTCTGTGTCAGACTCAAACAGCATCACGTCCTCAACATAGGCTATGACCTTCTCGCAGAAATGGGAATTTTTAATGGGAATCAAATTGGAGTGTGGAGTGTCTGCGACGTGCTAATGCTCTGTATTATTCATGAATGTAGCAATAATGTTTCTCGCAAACTACGCTATGTCTTACTCTCCGTGGCAGCGTTCAGACTGCTGCAGCGCTCCAGGACACGTACCTCAACACGGACTATAGATTTTCTCATCTTTAATAAAAAATATGCTTTTTTGGGGGGGGGGGGGTTTGTTTTTGTTTCCCCGCTTAAAGGGAAATGGTGCTCGATTGAAGATTTCACATTTGTTATTCTTAGGATCTTTGACAGTCAAATCAATATTTTGGAGGATAAACAGATCTCTTTTGAAGCTAGAAAAGATCCCAACTCTAATCTGAAAGAGAGAGAGAGAGAGAGAGAGAGAGAGAGAGAGAAAGAGAGAGAGAGAGAGAGACCAGCCCACTCATTGTCTTTCTCATCGGTCATTGTCACTCACAACTCTCACACTGATGATCAATGGTTTGAGTGGTTTGTCTAGGAATCCAATACACACACACACACACACACACACACACACACACACACACACACACACACACACACACACACACACACACACACACACACAGACACACACACATACACACACGCACACATGCCTTCAGCTCCACATCAAAGGTTCGCTCTCTCATTAGTATGCAAAGTCAATCTCCACTTAAGCATTGGGTTGGTAATTGATGACTTTATCAGTTCCAGAAAGGATGGTGAGGAACGTCACTGTCTGTAGTGTAGTAGAGGCACCCCTTCATTTGAAACATGGCCAGTCAGTTATTATATTCCTATCCGTTTGCAGAAGCTATTTTCGGTGAGCGCACAGCCACACCATCCTAACCGATCTTAAAGGAACACACCTATCTGGAACTCACCATGCCATCCAGGGTTCTTAGACTCACCCAAAAAATCCTGCGAAAAGCCTCCGCAAACCTCAGGATTATTCAAAACGGCGAGAGATTTCTCTTTTAGCTTTTGAAGACACCCCACGCCCCCCGATCAGCGCCCCCCAACTCCCCCCCCCCAAAGCACAATCTATGCTTACCAACAAGGTTGCCTAGCACCAGTTGCTTAGTAACCACCAGCCCATTGCGTTGTACTACAGAACGTCTCGCTAATTCTATGTCGGAGCTAAATATAGAAACGCCTTTGATTTATCCCCCTCGCTGGATTGACACAAGTTGGCTGCACAGGAGGAGTCTCTCTCTCTCTCTCTCTCTCCACCAGCAGGAGGAGCAGGCTTGATTTTCACCCTGGACGCTTTTCTTCTTCCTTGTTATCGACTTCCCATTAGGATGAAGCAGTCTCACCCCGACCATTGCTGTGATACACAAATCGTGCATTTCCTGTCATGTGTCAATTAGTGCTATCGATCACAGCCAATCAATTTATGATCGCAGCCGATAGGCAGATGAAGCGATTAAGCTGACATTAAAGGAATAGTTCACACAAAAATGACAATTCTGCCATCGTCTTCTGGAAATGTGTTAGTATATAACGCACAGGGAGGTTGCCAGGGCAACTTTGTAGCAGCCTTCCTCTCCAAAACAACTAGTGAAGTCAATGGGGACCGTTCTTTAGAATTCCAAAACAAAAACAAACAATCACACAATTCACACTGTGAATAGTGTTACATGCCGATTGAAAGTGTTTACTAATTAGCATTAATTGCATTTGGCATCGTCATTGTCTAGGCTTTTTTTTTTCTTTTTTTATCCCATTTTTATCCCCCATTAGTGCTAATTTTAATTTATTTATCCTGGTTGCTGCTCCACCCTCTGCCGATCTGGGGAGAGCCGAAACTGGCTCCATGCTTCCTCCGAGACATGGGCAGTTAGTCAGCCGCTTCTTTTCACCTGACAGGGGAAGCTTCACCGGTAGGACATAGCACGTGGGAGGATCACGCTATATTCCAACGAGTTCCCCTCCCTCCGAACAGGCGCCCCGAACGACCAGAGCAGGCACCACATCAGCAACCAGGATATTGCATGTTTTGGTGAGGGGGGTTCCTATATGAAGGAAATCCCCAGGGCCCACCCGGGCGGTGGGCACTCGAGGACATGCGGACGGGCACGCATTCCTTCAGCGCTCACAGCGTCCCAGGTGGGAATCGAACCCAGGACCTTCTAGCTGTGAGGCGACAGCGCTTACCACTGCACCACCGTGCCTCTAGGCTTTTAACACAACACATCTCACGCCAACCGTCATCTCAAACATGGGCGTCAATTTGAGACCGTGGATTAGCATTCAGTGACAGTTAACGAAGACTTTCTGTATCTGGAAGTCCCTCGTCTGTCCCCTACTTTGTGGGCTATCTTCTCCCGGCCAGCACTCTGTCTAGATGAGCTGCCTCGGCGGTCCAAATAGGATTTGGCCGATGGACGATGTCATCGACGACAGGCATCAACCACTGAGCCCTCTACATCGCACCATCGAGATAGCACCTCAACATGCAAATCTGTATTCAAATGCTCGTCGTTGTTTGTTTTTTCTTTTGCTATAGAGACAGTTGGCATGTCTGGGAACGCCCACAAAATGTTAAACGGCTAGCGCGCGAGTGGGGTAAAACCGCCGATATATCTCATGGGCTGACTCACCAAAAGACGGTGCTGCGGCTCTAAACTACATGTTTGTTCTAGAGCAGGGGTTCTAGAGCAGAACACAAGACGTCTGGTCAGATGTGCGTTTACTGCGGTGGTTAAATCGATCGTGTCTGCCTGGGCTGGGCTATCAGCTAAATTCTAACTTTGCTGAATTGATAGAACGGGGTATTTACCCCACCCTGCCCACGGCCCCAGCCAGGCTGAGCCAGCTAACCCAGCGTCTATTGTGGGCGTTCCTAGAGCCTGTATGGGCGTTCCCAGACATGCCGATTGTCTCTATACGTCTCTCTCACGACGCAGCCGAGGGCAGGTCATCATGTATGGGTCATGCACAGTGTCACTTCGTGAGATACAGTAGCCTCTCATTTCCTGGCTGACCGATGCTTGGACCTTCGCGTCAATCACATGCTTAAACGCATCACTTTTACTGTCAACTGTTGTCACGGCTTCTACACTTTGCACCATTGTCTTCTCTCACATCCCCTCCCTGATGTCACAACTTTGTGACTTGGCTCTCACAGAAAACTGTGACTTTTCCACTTTTGAATACCCACCTGTTGTTATTTTTGAATCCAATGGAATGGGACCCCTAATTACATGATGTCACAGATAATTACATTGATCATGGCATTTTTTATTTTAAATCATGCGTTAACACGTTAATTGCCAAGAACGAGTTGAGTCGTCAAACACAATCCAGCTGTTCACTGCCAACGACGAGTTGAGTCGTCAAAAAAATGATTTTTTTTTTTTTGACCGTGGGATGTGCATCTAACCCTTTTACATCTCTTATATAATTATTGGAGCCACCGAACGTTTACAACCCATTCCACCGACCCACTAAGTGGCAACAGTGCTCTCCTGACTAGAGGAAGGCAAGCATTTTTTTAACTTGTCACGCCATTCTCACCCCAGCCATTCTCATGAAAATGGATGGGGGAAAACGCTTTCGTTTTCGCGCTGATTGCTGGCGATGCGGGATTGCAAATTTACATAATAGATTACAGGTGGAACACACTTTGAAACACGCAGCATAAATATGACCAGAATCGCAAAAGCTTCTCTCAACCAAAACTCCAAGAAGCGAGCGAGTCCATCCCGACTTCCTCAAACAGCGGCCGTGCAGACAGGCACAGGACAGCAGCAAAGCACTGACTGGTGACAAGCTTGTGACGGCCGCTGCAGCCAAGAAGAACGCCCACGGAGGGAGGAGTTGAAGCAACTCTCCCTCTCGCTCTCTCCCTCTCTCTCTCTCTCTCTCGCTCTCTCCCTCTCCCTCCCTCCCTCTCTCTCTCTCTCTCTCTCCCTCTCCCCCTCTCACTAGGATTAAACCTAGTGCGTCTCCCTCCCGAGAGGGAGGGAGAGAGAGAGAGAGGGAGGGAGAGCGAGAGGGAGGGAGAGAGAGAGAGAGAGAGAGAGAGAGAGAGGGAGGGAGAGCGAGAGGGAGGGAGAGAGAGAGAGAGAGAGAGCGAGAGGGGGAGGGAGAGAGAGAGAGAGAGAGCCAAAAATGAATGGTTAAAGTGACTGTTCTATCGAATTTCACAAAAAGCCGTTTATCTCTGAATATTTTTTCTGACGCTAAAACCATGCTGTATTCAACTGCTAATGCTTACATAACTACTAACTCTACAAACTAACTCTTTTAGACAGAGAAAGCACACATTCTATTAGTTCTTTTGAGATATTGTGTGTTCACAAAATCTTAGCAGAAAAGAATCCTCGGGTCTTGAAAGATGAGCCAGAATCCTCAAAAAACCCCTCTGGCAGAAGCTAACTACAGTAAAAAAAAAACGTCTGGCAGTGAATGTGTTAATAAGAACGATGTTGAGCCACCATGTGTTGCTACTACCATCACATTGACATGTTGAAAATAACATAATAATGTCTCTCACTAAAATAGGCCTATGTTTGGAAAACATCACGTTCTTTCTAAAGGTCCTTACACACCGAGCACGTTTTTTTCGTGCGATTAATTCGCACGTCAATAATATTTTCCGAACCTATATCAGTCAATGCAACCGTGCATACCGACGGCGAAGTTTCGCTGAGCGTTATTGCGGTGTTTATTTTTTCGAACCACGGTCGATTTTTCAGAAATTCGCTTCCGACGTGTACACATCTGTGGCTGTGATTGACAGGTGGGTCAAAACTCGCATCGCAATTTCGTGCCGTATATTCGCATCGCTCTTGATGTGTAAGGACCTTTAGAGTGTATATATATAGGCACTATACCAGATAAGATGTGTCTTTATAAGCCAGATTATTCATTTTTAATGCTATATGTTTATATTCTGACTCCTAGGAGTCATCAACAATGTGAATAAAACATATCAAACAAATAAGGTGGCTGGATAAAGAACTGGCCTGTCTCCCATCCACCTACACACACAAAGCAATCTTCCTGATGTCTCCAGTTGAGACCAGCTATTCGCCCATTGTCTTCTCAGTCTCTCTCGCCAACACAGTAGACAGGTTAGACCTGCCGACACATCCAACCTACACAGTCTCCTCAATTCAGACAGACGGAGAGAGGAGGTGAAGACAGACAGACTGAAACAGAGGAAGAAGAGCGAGGAGAGACAGGGAGAGACAGAGAGAGGAGGTGAAGACAGACAGACTGAGACAGAGGAAGAAGAGCGAGGAGAGACAGAGAGAGGAGGTGAAGAGAGACAGAGGAAGAAGAGCGAGGAGAGACAGAGAGAGACAGAGAGAGGAGGTGAAGACAGACAGACTGAGACAGACGAAGAAGAGCGAGGAGAGACAGGGAGAGACAGAGAGAGGAGGTGAAGAGAGACAGACTGAGACAGAGGAAGAAGAGCGAGGAGAGACAGAGAGAGGAGGTGAAGAGAGACAGACTGAGACAGAGGAAGAAGAGCGAGGAGAGACAGAGAGAGACAGAGAGAGGAGGTGAAGACAGACAGACTGAGACAGAGGAAGAAGAGTGAGGAGAGACAGGGAGAGACAGAGAGAGGAGGTGAAGAGAGAGAGACTGAGACAGAGGAAGAAGAGCGAGGAGAGACAGAGAGAGACAGAGAGAGGAGGTGAAGACAGACAGACTGAGACAGAGGAAGAAGAGCGAGGAGAGACAGAGAGAGGAGGTGAAGAGAGAGAGACTGACAGAAGAAGAGGGGGGGGGGGGTGCTGTGGGGTGCCAAGTGATGAACATGCAGATGAAATTGAGCAGAACTGAAGATGCAGAGGCGATGGATCATCATCACATCGTTGTTTGTGAGCTCTCCTCATCTTCATGGAGTTTGAGTGAAAGGTGAATGCCGCTTTGTTTGTTTGCATAGTGTATCTCTGTTCCATGTGTGTGTGTGTGTGTGTGTGTGTGTGTGTGTGTGTGTGTGTGTGCGTGTGTGTGTGTGTGCGTGTGCGTGTGTGCGTGTGTGTGTGTGTGTGTGTGTGTGTGTGTCTGTGTGTGTCTGTGTGTGTCTGTGTGTGTGTGTGCATGTTGTCTTATTGAGATGTAGCAGCCTTCACCTTCTCGCTCCCTGGACATCCATCAGTATATGAATCAGGAGATGAGAGGCTTAGAGATACAGTCCGACAAGCTGCATTAAAACTGCAGCAATCACACTCCAAACACAGATATACACTGTACATACATGATCTCTGTTTGACCAATCACACTCCAAACACAGATATACTGTACATACATGATCTGTGTTTGACCAATCACACTCCAAACACAGATATACTGTACATACATGATCTGTGTTTGACCAATCACACTCTCTCTCTGTCTGTCTCTCATTCACACACACACACACACACACACACACACAATGTAAACAAAATGTACTAAATTGTGCGTATGGCTTTTGGTGAATACACAATCCAACGATGCATGATAGAAGTGTATTTACAACCGCAACCTGGAGATTGCAAATGTCATTCCATCAAGGAGGTGCTGCAGGCCGACTCGACGTTAAGGTAAACAATAACAGGCGTCTCTCTGACAGCTTGTGAATCATCAGAAGCACAGCGCTGCTGTCTGCCTAATTATAGGGGCGGCCTGGCCTGAGCTGAAGCACAATGCTTTAACAACTAGAAAGGGATGTCACATTGACATGCTAATTCTCTCTCTCTCTCTCTCTCTCTCTCTCTCTGTACTCCTTCCTTTCTTCTTCTCTCCCTTCCTCTCTCTCTTTCATCTTCCTCTCCCTCCCTGTCAGTGGAGGAACTAACTGCACATTACAGTCTCTGTGGGAACATGATGGCCCAACGCTTCCAGAAATGTCACTTTTTCTTTCTCCCATTTGCCTTTCTCCCCCCGCCTCCCCCGCCCCCCCCGGCCTGCCACTCACTCCCCTCAGCTGAACAATCTCAATTTGCTTCTCAATTTCTCCTCCACCCCCCCCCCCCCCCCCCTCCTCACCTGTGTCCCCCATATGGACCGTGTGATTTTCTTCAGTTGTCCTCTTATAGATCCTATATATGCAGTGCCATCATCACTTGCCAATGACTTTCAACATTTCAAAGAGATGTTTTTTTAAATGCTACCTAAATGCCCGGCACATCATTTTCGATATTTGAATTTAAACTCAATGTTCAGCTTGCTTTCATATTTTTTCCTCGAAATATGATTTGCTCTACAAATGGCTGAGCTCTAAGAACCGCTTTCATAGAGCTATGGATGCTATACGCGAGGATAGAGACAGTCGGTCTGTGTGGGAACGCCCACAAAATGTTACTACGGCTGGCGCGCGAGTGGGGTAAAACGCCCCATATATCTCAATGCGATGACTCACCAAAGGACGGTGCTGCGGCTCTACACTACAGGATTGGGGATTCTAGAGCAGGTACATAGGCATCTGTTCGGATGTGCGTTTACTGCAGGGGTTAAATCCCTGATCGTGTCTGCCTGGGCTGGGCTAGCAGCTAAATGCTAACATTGCTGAATGGAAAGAACGGGGGATTTTTTTCCCCCACCCTGACCACGCCCACAGCCAGCTACCCCAGTGTTTATGACGAGACACAGACTGTCTCTATGGATGCTCTTATCGGGCTCTTCATAATGCATTACAGAGGCCAAATCCCTGCTATGATAGACTCATATCAACCAAGCTTATAGATGCAGGCTATTCACCTTATGTAGCCCCACCCACTTGACCCAGTTGTTTACTTCCTGTTGTAACCACAATAGGAAGTAATTGGCTGACCCAACCATGGAACATTAAGGTGAATAAGCCTCTGAATTTGAGGCGAGGAATCACCGAGGTTCACATCATTATTTTCAAGACAACCCTTTCAGCTGTCAAAATCAACTTTTCCCTATCAGATGAGCAGAGAGTGGAGACCTTTGGCTAAATGTTAGAACAGCCACACATACATAGCTACTGCATGATCATGTTACCGCTTTGATTATGGAAACCGTTTTCTTCAGAGACTGAGCGAGGGGTTCTCCAGATTGACAAACAAGCCAAAATTGAAGTAAATTGACAGTCACAAGCGCCTACAGTTAACAGATATTATATACGCAGGCATGTTGGATTAAAAGAGACAGGTCATCAGAATCCCAATCAGGGCTGTCGCAAACGTGTTGCTGCGCCGCTGAGGAAGCAGCTAACAGGTTCCAGCTGTTGGCGCTCCTCAGGTGTTGTGACAGTTTCATCTGCTGTTGTCCTTTTCTGTCAGGGGAAATGAACGGCCTGATGAGGACCGTAATATGCCGTGGTCCCCAATATGTCCTCCGTGATGAAATTAGTGGAGGAACTTGGGATCACCCCAGGTTTAATTGTCTTAACATCAGACACACAAATACCTCAGATGCCCCATACTTTTGGATTGATATATATGATTTCATTGGTGTATTCCACCATCATTTAAAAACATTGCACATCTTACTGTATATGTGGCCTAGAGGGGGCATACCACCATGTTTACCATTTAAACATTGTTTTGTCTGTAAGAGATCTTTATACAGCGATAATATGACAAACCTTTTCAGATGCCAAGTTATTGTGTATTTCCATGCCGTATACGTTCAACAACATAATTTTCTACTAGTCTACTTACTGAACCCACTACAGCTCATTTGTGGGGGACAACATGTTTACTACTTACTTGTGTAGCCCAGTCTAAAAAGTTTTTCATTTTAGGCTAATAAATATGTAAAAAAAAAAAAAAAAAAAACATACATCACATACAAAACAAAATACAAAGTATGCTTTGTACAACTTAAATGTATCCCATATTTCTTTTTAACCTTTCCCAAAATGTCCTCTATCCCAAAATAAAATAAAACCCCATTGCAGGCCTGAGTCTACGCTTGTGTGCAGTGAGACCTACAACAAATGGCCACTTCACTTGCCAAGCAAGCTGAAAATAAAATGTAGCACGTGCACTGTTAGTTGTTACTCACAAGTCCTTTGGTGAAACAGGGCAAAAGATGGGGTAACCTGGCGATGCAAGGTGAGGGGGAACGATGAATGAGACCGACGCCGACCACCGACGGGACCCAGTCCTGATGTAGGATAGCCGAGCCTGGAGACGTCTTCTCTCTTCCCAAAAGAGTCAAAGGAGAGCTTCCTGGTCCTCAGTCTAACATGTACATGACAGTTTTTCTTAGTCACTTTACTCATATTAAAAC
>NC_139629.1:45908874-45911374 GCF_964638095.1 Poromitra crassiceps | reverse complement strand
GTCCCTATGACTCGAGTCCAATTGTCTGGGTACCAGTATGGGTTGAGAGCACCTCACAAAGCCATGAGCGCCACATGACACTTTATTGCATGACCTTCGTTCACAGCGAAGGTTTGTTTGTCGTCATGCGTGTCTTTTGTGCTGTCCATCCTCCAGTGCAGGCTACAAGCAGGCCCCTTTGAACAAGTGAGGTTTCAACCAAATTTCAAGCAGGAAGGCCGTAGCCTGGGTAAACCCAGCCTCCACGTGACCTCTATGTGCCATCAGTCAGGAAGACTTACGCTACAGGCATAGCCTGTGACGTCATGTTGAAGGCTGGGTTTACCCAGGCTACGAAGGCCGCCATATTCACGTTACCTGATCAGCCCGTGACGGCAGTCGCTAAGCCCAAGCGTGATGTCAGTTGATCCCGTCCAGTATGACGTCAGTCATCGCCAGTCCATCCTAGTACATATAGCAAGAGTTCTACGTCACCCCCCGACCTCTGGCGGATCATAGCAGGCTAGCAGCAGTTGGCATCACGGCTGCCCGTTTCCCCCAGAGCATACTCAAAAACTGTTGTTTCACCCCACCCGCCTCCCCAGTCCACCACCACCGAGTCTTGACTAAGGTGACCAGACGTCCCCGATTTTCAGGGACAGTCCCCGTTTTTGGTGACCTGTCCTCGGCTGGAGCTGTCCCCGAAAATGTCCCCGATTTTCTACTGCCGTCTGCGGTCAATATGACTCTAGCTCTCTAGCAGGCTCATTCTTAAATCTAGAGTGAAGATACTTAGAGGCTATGAAACTGTAAGATCTACAGCATATTGGGAGCAACAATGCCATGCTACCTTGTCGGGAAGGAAGGGGGCGAAATAATTAATTTTGAAAAACCAGCATGGTCAAATTTCAAAGGGGACCCCTGACCGCTCTCACCTCAAGATATCTCAATGAGAATGGATTCTAAGAGCATGAGGCCAGGCCTCATGCTGCTGGAGAACACTTTGACATTTTGTAAAGGGTCACAGTGAATGAAGTGAGTGTGTGTGTGTGTGTGTGTGTGTGTGTGTGTGTGTGTGTGTGTGTGTGTGTGTGTGTGTGTGTGTGTGTGTGTGTGTGTGTGTGTGTGTGAGTTTCTCGCTATTTCTTTCATGCTGTTGAAAATTGTGAAGAAAAAACAGCAGATAGAAAATGATTACAGAGAGCTCTTTCCATTGCCTCAATAGGCATCTAGCATTCGCAGATGGATTTTGATCTCTTCAAAATTTAATAATTCGATTCTTAATCATTCTATTTCAACCATGCCTGTTCACCTTGTTTTCCCCTCTGTCTCTCACATCTTCAGTGGAAGGACAAGCAGTCTGGTTTTCACTCTCACAAAATATTGGTGGAGAAATCTATTGACCTCCTTGGAGAAATCGATTGTTCTACTCACTGAAATAAATTTGGCTGAAAACAACATGGGATTTCTTCTCTCAGCTTCACCGGTAACACTTCACAATAAGGCTAGGCTACATTAATCGCTTAACAGCCTTGACCGTAAGCTTGCTCTAACCTATAGCCTCTGTGCCTTCATGCTTCAACCCAACCACAACATGAACACTATTAGCAAATGATTACTAGACACATTAGTTAATTAAGCATTAACTAACAATTCATGTACTCTTATTGTAAAATGTTACCGCTTCACTTTCAAATGACCAGTTTTACATAATAGTCGGAAAAGAAAGAAAAACGCTTCACATGCACTCCCCCTCTCTGCATGAGTTGGGACGGATTGCATGTTAAAATCTGGTGACTTCATTCGTTAATTGCAATAACATTGCTCTGGGTCATTCACTGAACGTATCTGCATATCGTTAATTCTGGTCACGGAGGCATAGAGGCAAAAAGGAGCTTTCATCCTTTGATCTCCTTCGCTGACAACCACAATGGATGGGATCACAAACTACAGCCTGTCTGTTGGAATATGGTGATATTAAACTTTTAGCAACACCTCCACCCGACAGCTAGGAGCCACACATTTCAGCATGCACACTGATGTCTCTGTGTGTGTGTGTGTGTGTGTTTGTGTGTGTGTGTGTGTGTGTGTGTGTGTGTGTGTGTGTGTGTGCGTGCGTGCGTGCGTGCGTGCGTGCGTGTGTGTGTGTGTGTGTGTGTGTGTGTGTGGGTGTGTGTGTGAGTAATATGGAGGCTGAGCAGGAGGCAGAGTAATTAGTAATCATTGCACCGTATGGTAGTACATGCAGGGCTGTATGTGCCTGCAGTGACTAGAGTGATGCAATGGAAAAGCACAGCACGAAAACAGTCAAGGAACAGAATTTCAAACAACCTCCACTGGTTTGGAAAAATGTGACTTGAAGAAACAAATTGAAAATTATACTTGTGATTGTGATCTGTAAAACCATGCAGATCTTAATTAAAACCCGACGGGAAAAAACCCTGTCTTTATTTGTCACAAACACCATCATGGCATGCACACGTGCACGCACGGCCAGTACACACACATGCTTTGGAGGCGC
>NC_139629.1:45905239-45908674 GCF_964638095.1 Poromitra crassiceps | reverse complement strand
TGCTATACCATCTCCAGGGTCGGCCAACCTACGAAGTCTTGATGCACTTGGAGTACCTGGACATGGCGATGAATGAGTCCCAGAGGCTGTGGCCTATTGCTAATCGTTTAGAGAGAATGACAAAGACATCTGTGGAGGTGAACGGTGTGACCATCCCTAAAGGAACCACCATCATGGTCCCAGTTTACACTCTCCACCGTGAGCCCACCCTTTGGCCCGAGCCTGAAGCCTTCAAACCTGAAAGGTGCTACACTGAACTAATGGCAGGCTAAAGTCAGATATCACCCAAAAGCAGTAGCTTGGCTAAACCACCAACCAATGCTATCTGTGTGTTCTAATTCTATTTTCAGATTCAGCAAAGAGAACAAAGACAAGATGGATCCTTATGCCTACCTACCCTTTGGAGCCGGGCCAAGGAACTGCATCGGCATGCGATTTGCTCTGTTGATGATGAAGTTGGCTGTAGTGGAGGTCCTGCAGAACTTCAGCTTTGTCACCTGCCAGGAGACAGAAGTAAGGACATGTAAGATTTGGTTAGAGTGAATTTGAGCACATATTTTGGTGGTGCTTTAATTATTTTCAAAATCCCCCCCCCCCCACCAGGTTCCTCTGGAGCTGGGAACTGATGGCTTCACCGCCCCTAAGAATCCCATCAAACTGAAGCTGGTGCCCAGAGCATAGATCTGCTGCAGAAGGTCCTGCTAGCTGACTGTATTCATCTGGAACCAGAGCTCTTTTGCCTGGGTCCAGTTAGAAGATGGAAATGGAGTGTAACAAGTGGACACTTCAGTCTGATATCAGGCTAATACAGTAGCACTTCTCCCTGCTTCAGCATTGAATCAGCTCACCAATTAAACTATATCCTATCGAAAAGGTATATATTTTTGATATGGGGCTAACCAAAAATGTGTAATTAGTTTTAATGTGTAGCCTATAGCCTAATAAATATCTCATTGCCTTGTACTGCTTGCACGGTGGGTTGCTTTGGAATGTGCTTTCCCACACATGCTGCGTTCACGTGCGCCTCGGAAGCTCCTACTTACCCGTTGTAGAGTCGTAATTACGACAGGACACCATTCAATTGCTCTTGGTCGGAAACAGCAACAAACATGGACGCTTGTTTTCGCATGGCTGGTGTTTTCTTATAGTGGGTCATTATGGTACTGTAGCTACATAGGCCATAATGTGCAACTACTAAAAATAAATGATAGTTACTATGAACACAATAAGAAGATATATAACCTTTTTACAGTCAATTGGTGCCACGGACTCCATACGTTCGGAAACTCGTGTATCATCGAAATTTCCGAAATTCCCACTCGTAAATGCGACATTGAAGGGCCGTTCATGTGGTCACAACCCGTAAATACGGTAAATACGATACAGTATATCCGAGGAGCACAGGAACGCACGAATACTTCTCCTTTCATCTCATTCCTGTGACCAGCACTGTCTGGGCAAGTTCCACACACAACTCACGTGTTGCCTTTCACAGAGTTGGTGCAGAGTTGACCTGAGTTGTTCAGATGCCACATTTACTTTGAAAGCCTATATTTGACCTCAGTCAGATGCCACATTTACTTTGAAAGTAAATGGTAAAACAATAGGGCTGTCAGTCAATATTGCAGAGATTTCTGACATAATAACCTCCTTCTCATTATGTTCACTGGACATGGGGATTAGACTTTCCCAAATTCAAACAAAACGTCAACTCGTAAAACCTACCAGGCTTTAATATTTCAATATGAAGCTAATTAAAAATGAAGGGACACAATTTCAATATGATAAATCATACATTACATTGTATATGCATTATAAAAGATGGATAGAGGGGCTTGTTGCAAACTGGCTCAGATTCCTGCACATCAGAAATGATGTTCGATCCAAGATTCGCACCTTTGAAGCGCTCCGAAATGAACATGCTTTTTAAAATGTTTTGCGGAGCCCTCCTCACTCCAAGCATCTCATCTACGTTTGTATTTCTGTTTGACAATTGCACCATGGCCTATACTGAGAGGATTAGAGAAGAGTGGCAGGGGGAACTTGGTATTGATTTATCTGACATTATATGGGAAAGGAGTCTGTCTGTGGTACAACTCTGCTCAGTTAATAGTAGACACCAGCTGATCCAATTTGAAGTCGCTCACCGTCTTCACTACTCCATGCATAAATGAAACAAGATCTTCCCTTCTGTCTCGCCACTGTGTGACAGGTGTCAAGTTTCAGAGGGCACACTATCTCATGCCTTCTGGTTCTGCCCCTTACTAACGGCATTCTGGGCCAAAATATTTGATTGGTACTCTAAGGCCTACAAAATAACCCTTCAGCCGGAGGCAGAACTCGCCATCTTCAGCTGCTCCGAGTCTTCTCTGAACTTCCCTACAGCTGTGCAACAGTCTCTGACGCAGGGGACAACTGTTGCTAAAAAAAAAACTCATTCTGCAGGAATGGAAATCCCCCTCTTCACCTTCTTTTCAATTGTGGTTGATGGACATGACCTCTGCTCTGTCATACGGATGGAGAAACTTAGGTTCCCGAGGACCAACTGACTTAAAAAATTCTCAACTTGCTTGCCCAATACCCTTGGACATTTTTAGATGATCAACTGATTAATGATGATGATGATGATTTGTTTTATTTAACCTTTATTTATAGGGGGGTGGGGGGGGGGAATGTGACGTCTAGTGTCTTGTCACAAAGCACTTTATCATGGTTTTACTTTGATCTTACTGTATTTTAATGTGCTCTATTGTAATGATGCTTGTCTGATGTCTTGTGATTTTGTATGTTTTGTTTTTATCTTCTGGACAGCTGAACTTCCCGTCTGCATAACTATTTTACCCTCGGGTACTAATAAAGAAACCTTGAACCTTGAACCTTGAATGTGGTTGAGTGCAAGCTCTCTTTTGCCCTGATTACAATTACAAAATTACATCAGGCATATAAAAACTAGGCCTATAAAACAATTCTTATTATCAGTCATCCAACATGTGGGCATGACTTCACCGTACTCAGAGATTTGTAGCCTATAGCCCAGTTAGTAGTTAGCAGTGGGGCCTGCCTGGGGTTATCACAGAAAAGCTTGACCATATTTGACCTCTGATGGTCCATTAGTTACGTAACGAGCTGTTTTCCAGCTATAAAGGACCGCCTAGGCGCCTACTGTAGTTCACAGTGAGCTGACACAGGAGACGCAGAACAGCACCGACAATCCACAGTAGAGTTTGGCAGAGGAAGAGACCGCTATGGATTATTTCCCTGATTTCTCTATTGAGACCTGGACTTTGATAGTCATTGTCATCAGCCTCATCGCAGTGTAAGTAACGTCTCTGTCCGGATAGGACTTTAGGGAAGTAAAGTTAATTTCACTTAAAGCCTTAGCATAGACTACTGAAAATATGTTTCAAAATATAGCTGTACGAAATATGGGCCAAA
>NC_139629.1:45897739-45900239 GCF_964638095.1 Poromitra crassiceps | reverse complement strand
GAACGGTGTGACCATCCCTAAAGGAACCACCATCATGGTCCCAGTTTACGCTCTCCACCGTGAGCCCACCCTTTGGCCCGAGCCTGAAGCCTTCAAACCTGAAAGGTGCTACACTGAACTAATGGCAGGCTAAAGTCAGATATCACCCAAAAGCAGTAGCTTGGCTAAACCACCAACCAATGCTATCTGTGTGTTCTAATTCTATTTTCAGGTTCAGCAAAGAGAACAAAGACAAGATGGATCCTTATGCCTACCTACCCTTTGGAGCCGGGCCAAGGAACTGCATCGGCATGCGATTTGCTCTGTTGATGATGAAGTTGGCTGTAGTGGAGGTCCTGCAGAACTTCAGCTTTGTCACCTGCCAGGAGACAGAAGTAAGAAGACATGTTCTCACTGCCTGTGGTCATAGTGGCATGTTCATCATACATGTACGATTTTGGTGAGAGTGAATCTGAGCACATATTTTGGTGGTGCTTTAATTATTTTCAAAATCTCCCCCACCCCCCAAGGTTCCTCTGGAGCTGGGAAATGATGGCTTCACCACCCCTAAGAATCCCATCAAACTGAAGCTGGTGCCCAGAGCATAGATCTGCTGCAGAAGGTCCTGCTAGCTGACTGTATTCATCTGGAACCAGAGCTCTTTTGCCTGGGTCCAGTTAGAAGATGGAAATGGAGTGTAACAAGTGGACACTTCAGTCTGATATCAGGCTAATACAGTAGCACTTCTCCCTGCTTTAGCATTGAATCAGCCCACCAATTACACTCCCTCCTATAGAAAAGGTATATATTTTTGATATGGGGCTAACCAAATGTGTAATTAGTTTTAATGTGTAGCCTATAGCCTAATAAATATCTCATTGCCTTGTACTGCTTGCACGGTGGGTTGCTTGGGATGTGCTTTCCCACACATGCTGCGTTCACGTTCACCTCGGAAGCTCCTACTTACCCGTTGTAGAGTCGTAATTACGACAGGACACCATTCAAGTGCTCTTGGTCGGAAACAGCAACAAACATGGACGCTTGTTTTTCGCATGGCTGGTGTTTTCTTATAGTGGGTCATTATGGTACTGTAGCTACATAGGCCATAATGTGCAACTACTAAAAATAAATGATAGTTACTATGAACAGAATAAGAAGATATATAACTTTTTTACAGTCAATTGGTGCCACGGACTCCATACTTTCGGAAACTCGTGTATCATCGAAATTTCTGAAATTCCCACTTGTAAATACGACATTGAAGGGCCGTTCATGTGCTCACAACTCGTAAATACGGTAAATACGATACAGTATATCCGAGGAGCACATGAACGCACGAATACTTCTCCTTTCATCTCATTCCTGTGACCAGCACTGTCTGGGCAAGTTCCACACACAACTCACGTGTTGCCTTTCACAGAGTTGGTGCAGAGTTGACCTCAGTTGGTCAGATGCCACATTTACTTTGAAAGCCTATATTTGACCTGAGTCAGATGCCACATTTACTTTGAAAGTAAATGGTAAAACAATAGGGCTGTCAGTCAATATTGCAGAGATTTCTGACCTAATAACCTCCTTCTCATTATGTTCACTGGACATGGGGATTAGACTTTCCCAAATTCAAACAAAATGACAACTCATAAAACCTACCAGGCTTTAATATTTCAATATGAAGCTAATTAAAAATGAAGGGACACAATTTCAATATGATAAATCATACATTACATTGTATATGCATTATAAAAGATGGATAGAGGGGCTTGTTGCAAACTGGCTCAGATTCCTGCACATCAGAAATGATGTTCGATCCAAGATTTGCACCTTTGAAGCGCTCCGAAATGAACATGCTTTTTAAAATGTTTTGCTGAGCCCTCCTCACTCCAAGCATCTCATCTACGTTTGTATTTCTGTTTGACAATTGCACCATGGCCTATACTGAGAGGATTAGAGAAGAGTGGCAGGGGGAACTTGGTATTGATTTATCTGACATTATATGGGAAAGGAGTCTGTCTGTGATACAACTCTGCTCAGTTAATAGTAGACACCAGCTGATCCAATTTGAAGTCGCTCACCGTCTTCACTACTCCATGCATAAATGAAACAAGATCTTCCCTTCTGTCTCGCCACTGTGTGACAGGTGTCAAGTTTCAGAGGGCACACTATCTCATGCCTTCTGGTTCTGCCCCTTACTAACGGCATTCTGGGCCAAAATATTTGATTGGTACTCTAAGGCCTACAAAATAACCCTTCAGCCGGAGGCAGAACTCGCCATCTTCGGCTGCTCCGAGTCTTCTCTGAACTTCCCTACAGCTGTGCAACAGTCTCTGACGCAGGGGACAACTGTTGCTAAAAAAAAACTCATTCTGCAGGAATGGAAATCCCCCTCTTCACCTTCTTTTCAATTGTGGTTGATGGACATGACCTCTGCTCTGTCATATGGATGGAGAAATTAGGTTCCCGAGGACCAACTGACTTAAAAAATTCTCAACTTGCTTGCCCAATACCCTTGGACATTTTTAGA
>NC_139629.1:45887739-45892739 GCF_964638095.1 Poromitra crassiceps | reverse complement strand
GTTCATTGTTCATAAGGAAAATACCAGTGTTGTTGTTGTTGTTGTTACATTACCAGCTGCAACAGCGTGTGTGTGTGTGTGTGTGTGTGTGTGTGTGTGTGTGTGTGTGTGTGTGTGTGTGTGTGTGTGTGTGTGTGTGTGTGTGTGTTGGACTCCATCGCACACATTATGAACCGTAGTCCTGCTTTTAAAGGACTACGGTATACACTGCACGCCACGACCACATCGTGGACTTGATGGAACAGCTGACCAAACTTCACACACACACACACACACACAAAACTGTTCAGATGGACTGATTTTCTTCATTAATAATAATAATAATAATAATAATAATAATAGCAAGTAAATGTTAAAAAAATATACTTAAATACGACATGCAATGCAAAATGATGGGGGGAATGTAAATTAGACATATACTGTAGTAAATGGGCTATAACTCCAAATCACACTAGAATTCTCCTTTTAAGATTGCTCCTGCAGTGTTCTGGTTCACTAAGTTCAGTTCCTTGTTTGTAATCTAATTAATCTTAGGTAGTGTAGCAGTAGATTCCCTGCCTACCAACACGAGAGTTGCAGGTTCGGGTGCCTGTTCAGGGCGGAAGGGAACAGCCTGTACCACGAATGGAGATAAACAGATCCGTGGTGGGAATAGCGTGATCCTCCCACGTGCTACATCCTGCCGGTGAAGCTCCCCGCCATCAGTTGAAAAGAAGCAGCTGGAAACTGCACATGTGTCGGAGGCAGCATGGTGCTAGTCTACGGCTCTCCCCAGATCGGCAGATGGGGTAGCAACCGGGGCAGCAGGGTTAATTGGCGAAGTACAACTGGGCATAAAATAGGGGAGAAATCAGAAGAAGAAAAAAAAAATCTTGAATCTTGAACATGCTGTGGTTACATTTCAGGGCTGTCTGATCATGAGATCCTATCACAGGCCATGATATTCATCTTTGCTGGCTATGAGACCAGCAGCAGCTCATTGTGCTTTTTAGCCTACCAACTGGCAACCAACCCTGACGTCCAAAAGGCCCTGCAAGAGGAGATCGATGAGGCATTCCCAGACAAGGTGACTTAATGTCTTTTACTGTCTCTGCCGTCTCTCCCTACTCGTATCTTTACCTTTTGATCAGAAACTGGCTTTCTCCAAGCCACTAATCAAGAGTACTATACCATCTCCAGGGTCGGCCAACCTACGAAGTCTTGATGCACATGGAGTACCTGGACATGGCGATGAATGAGTCCCAGAGGCTGTGGCCTATTGCTAATCGTTTAGAGAGAATGACAAAGACATCTGTGGAGGTGAACGGTGTGACCATCCCTAAAGGAACCACCATCATGGTCCCAGTTTACGCTCTCCACCGTGAGCCCACCCTTTGGCCCGAGCCTGAAGCCTTCAAACCTGAAAGGTGCTACACTGAACTAATGGCAGGCTAAAGTCAGATATCACCCAAAAGCAGTAGCTTGGCTAAACCACCAACCAATGCTATCTGTGTGTTCTAATTCTATTTTCAGGTTCAGTAAAGAGAACAAAGACAAGATGGATCCTTATGCCTACCTACCCTTTGGAGCCGGGCCAAGGAACTGCATCGGCATGCGATTTGCTCTGTTGATGATGAAGTTGGCTGTAGTGGAGGTCCTGCAGAACTTCAGCTTTGTCACCTGCCAGGAGACAGAAGTAAGAAGACATGTTCTCACTGCTTGTGGTCATAGTGGCATGTTCATCATACATGTACGATTTTGGTGAGAGTGAATCTGAGCACATATTTTGGTGGTGCTTTAATTATTTTCAAAATCTCCCCCACCCCCCAAGGTTCCTCTGGAGCTGGGAAATGATGGCTTCACCACCCCTAAGAATCCCATCAAACTGAAGCTGGTGCCCAGAGCATAGATCTGCTGCAGAAGGTCCTGCTAGCTGACTGTATTCATCTGTAACCAGAGCTCTTTTGCCTGCATGGCTCCAGACCTTCCAATCCGCCCCCTCCACCGAGTGGAGTTAGAAGATGGAAATGGAGTGTAACAAGTGGACACTTCAGTCTGATATCAGGCTTCTCACTGCATGCTGCTTCAGCATTGAATCAGCTCACCAATTAAACTATATCCTAGGTATATAAGGTATATATTTTTGATATGGGGGGTTAGCTAAATGTGTAATTAGTTTTAATGTGTAGCCCATAGCCTAAGGGGACATTCACACCCAAAGCGCTTTTGGAGCTGCCAGCATCTTTCTGCAATACATTCTCTATGTAAGGACACACTAAACGTGCTCCTCTTTTAATGAATGCACCTGGTGTTTAGCGCTCGTGGCGTCTGTTGTTTTTCGAGGAGCGCTATGGGCGTTTCAAGATTCAAGATTCAAGATTCAAGATTTTTATTGTCACTCCATGGTACAAGTATCACGTGTGAAATTCTTGTGCTGTGGACTCCGTTTACAACATAGTACAAATATAACAGGGCATATGAGTGCAAAAACAACAAGAGACACAACAAGCAATAAGGCAGTATAGTGATAAGACAAGTCAGAGACAGTGGCATATTCACTGCACATAGTTTTTAAGCTGAAAAAAGTTGAACATTAGAGGAAAAATGCGTTGCTCGTCTTTTCCACTCCTCCTACATTTTCTCCTCCCGGGGGATCCTCGACCTCCGCTGCTGCCAGAATTGGCAATAATCTGGCTTTCATGTTGACAGTGAACAACATCAAACAGACAAAACCAGCTGGCTACCGTCCGTGTGGTCGTTGTGCTGCTATCTGTACTGCACGCGACTGACTGCAGGGGGGGGGAACAAAACGGAGTACAAAAAAAACACTCCGTGCGCTTTGTTTTGTGCACAATGGAAGCGCTCTCAACATGATTTTCATAGCGTTCTAACTGAAAAAAACAAAACGCTTTTGGTGTGAATGTCCCCTAATACTAAATATATCATTGTCTTGTACTGCTTGCACAGTGGGTTGCTTGGAATGTGCTTTACCTCTCCGTTCATCTCATTCCTGTGACCAGCACAGTTTGTCTGGGCAAGTTCCACACACGACTCATTTGTTGCCTTTCACAGAGTTGGCGCACAGCCTAGATTTGACTTCAGTTGGTCAGATGCCACATTTACTTTGAAAGTAAACGGTAGAACAGTAGTGCTGTCACTACTGCCCCACCCTCTGCCGATCTGGGGAGAGCCGTATAGACACACGCATGCTTCACCTGAACGACAGCAGGGAGCTGCGCCGGCAGCCGGCAGGATGTAGCACGTGGGAGGATCACGCTATTCCCACCAGTTCCCTTCCACCCCGAACAGGCGCCCCCCCGACCGACCAGAGCAGGTGCTCGTGCAGCGAGCAGGACACATCAATACTCTCATTCCGGCTTCCCACCCGCAGACACAGCCAATCGTGCCTGTACACTGTATGGACGCCCGACCAAGCCGGAGGTAACACGGGGGGCGCAAACCTGCTACCCTCATGTTGGTAGGCAGGGAATCTACCGCTACACTACCCGGACGCCCCATCATGCATTGCAGTTTATATGCATTATACACAAGATGGATAGAGGGGCTTGTTGCAAAGCTTAACATCCACTTGCGAACCCAATTGGCGATGTTTTTATCACCTTGATTTATTGAGATTTTCTGAGTTTATTTTCTCTATATGCATTTTAACTGACTATATAATTCAGTATAACCTTTTTGATGTCTTGAATAATAAAGTAATAATAACACTGGTGTCAATGGAGTTGTACAATTATGTCGAAAATACGATGGCTCTTTGTACAATCGCTGCTCTGCTTAAAAATCAAATTGCATTATGAAATCAATATACACGTGTGTGTGTGTGTGTGTGTGTGTGTGTGTGTGTGTGTCCACTGTAGTTGTTTTTACGTTTCACTCAACATCTTCTGAGGTTCCCATTTAAAACCGAAAACCAGAAAAAAGATGCCATAGTATGTAGACATGTTTTTCATTCAATCAGTCTTATTGTAAAGACTTTTAGTGTTTGTCTTTTTAAATGCTTATGGTAATACTCCCCTTGGCTGTAGGATATGTATTCTGTACATTCGTGGCTACAAGGTGTGGAATGGAATATTGGCAGTATAGGCTAAAGAGCACGTTGTGTCATCATCAGGTTACATATTAACTGTACAGGAAAAACTGTCAGCTAATGAAATACAGAGGCAAGCCATCCTAGATTAACACGAGGATATCAGATACAGAAGCAACCTTTGCCTTCCTTAATGGCCCAATAAATTGTAGGAATTGTAGGAATTTATCAGGAACATAATGTGTAAAAAGATGAGACTGAACTAGCGGTAGAGTTTGTCCGTATCGGAGCTCTCAAGTCCATCCTGGAATCAGAGAGTGTAATAGTTGAGAACAGCTTGTGGTGTGGGGACTCGTGGAGAGGTGCTGTGTGGAACATTTTGGTCTTTAACAACAATGGCTGTTGGACAAATGACAGAGCAGATGCTGCTGGCCCAGTTGAACAAAAACACCCTGTCCATCAGGTTTCTGCTCTTACATTACAAGGCTAGTTCAGGAGCTGGCCGTGGCCAAGCAAAGACAAAAGAGAGAGAGAGAGAGAGAGAGAGAGAGAGAGAGAGAGAGAGAGAGCATGTGAGATTGTGAGAACAAAGATTAGGGGAGAATTCAAACCCTGCCCTCTTTTCTATTTGACTGAATAACTGGCCTACTTTTAAATGTAAGACATTGTTTCAAGGGGGAGTCCCACCCATTCCATCCCCCGTTCCCACCCTCTCTGCATAAAGAGTTTCTTCTACAATGCTTTATGAAAAGACAAGATAATCCATGGCTAAACCCTATAATCTTTAGTGGAAGTAGTCCTAAACTGGCTGACAAATGGACAGTGGTCATAAATCAATGGGTTATGTAATTGTTATGAATGTAATAAAATCATATTTTATTTTTTACTGTTGCTGTTCTTCACTGAATATGACAGCAATTTCTCCAATTGACTGGTAATCATTTACAGAGCTAATAAGATGAATGAGTTGATG
>NC_139629.1:45880239-45882739 GCF_964638095.1 Poromitra crassiceps | reverse complement strand
AACAAGAATGTCAGCTAACAGAAATGTGTCAACAGGAAAGCGAGGAAGCCGCTCGTAAAGACAATGGCCCAGCCGTTCTGGTTTCCCCTGGTCTGTCGTCGCTGGTCAGACCGCTCTTTGGCCGCGGCTGCAGTCTGGCTTCTCACATTTACCCTCTTTACCGTTCAGAAGTCACTGTGTTAGATGATGTCATAACTACAGCGATGATGTCAACATTTGGGGAGTCCACCGTGACGATGCCACAGTGATGATGTCGACAGTGATGATGTCTTATGATAACGTCATCTTTGATGATGCCACTGATGATGTCACCCATTGACGGTTCCACTGATGAGGTCATATATCGACGCCGATGATGTCATAATGCAAAGTGATGTTCAGGAGCTATAAGAGCGATGTTCTGCCAATCTTCCGTGTTCGATCGTGAATTCAGTTTCCGGTCAACTTTTGCAACAGCCATGGTTTCAGTCTCCAAGTTTGCCTGTTGCCGGTTCCAGTTTCCCAAGCGTCCAGTGTTCAAGCTGTCAAGTGTCGAATGAATGAATGCGAATGAATTTGCTCGACCCCCGTGTAACAGTCACTCACCCACAGTAACACGTAACAGTCACTCACCCACAGTAACACGTAGCAGTCACTCACCCACAGTAACACGTAGCAGTCACTCACCCACAGTAACACGTAGCAGTCACTCACCCACAGTAACACGTAGCAGTCACTCACCCACAGTAACACGTAACAGTCACTCACCCACAGTAACACGTAACAGTCACTCACCCACAGTAACACGTAGCAGTCACTCACCCACAGTAACACGTAACAGTCACTCACCCACAGTAACACATAACAGTCACTGACCCACAGTAACACGTAACAGTCACTCACCCACAGTAACACGTAGCAGTCACTCACCCACAGTAACACGTAGCAGTCACTCACCCACAGTAACACGTAACAGTCACTCACCCACAGTAACACGTAACAGTCACTCACCCACAGTAACACGTAGCAGTCACTCACCCACAGTAACACGTAACAGTCACTCACCCACAGTAACACGTAACAGTCACTCACCCACAGTAACACGTAACAGTCACTCACCCACAGTAACACGTAGCAGTCGCTCACCCACAGTAACACGTAACAGTCGCTCACTCACAGTAACACGTAACAGTCGCTCACCCACAGTAACACGTAACAGTCGCTCACTCACAGTAACACGTAACAGTCACTCACCCACAGTAACACGTAACAGTCACTCACCCACAGTAACACGTAACAGTCGCTCACTCACAGTAACACGTAACAGTCACTCACCCACAGTAACACGTAACAGTCACTCACCCACAGTAACACGTAACAGTCACTCACCCACAGTAACACGTAACAGTCACTCACCCACAGTAACACGTAACAGTCGCTCACCCACAGTAACACGTAACACAGCTCTATCATCACATATGGCTCAACATCTGCTCTGTGTTGAAGACGAGGCAGCGACTTGTTCGATGACTCCTCGTCTCCTCCAGCTCCTTATAATGGATGAGGAACACATGGGCGAGGATGGCCTCCCTACAGCTGCAGTGTGTGTGTGTGTGTGTGTGTGTGTGTGTGTGTGTGTGTGTGTGTGTGTGTGTGTGTGTGTGTGTGTGTGTGTGTGTGTGTGTGCGTGTGTGTGTGAGCGCTAGTTTGAGTGGCCATTTCAAGACTCCCTCTGTGCCTCTGGCCTCTTCTCACACTTGTGCTCACTCAGTACAGCTGCTCCTTGCTTGGCTGCAGCTCCCCAGGCCCTGGGTGTTGGAGTCACAAATCATGTAAGAGGGGGAACGATAGGCCTTTTTCACAACAGCCATTTTGTGTGTAAAATGCAGGAAGTAACACAGGTGCACCTAAACATTAATCTGTGAATCTTCACTGGCCTCACGATTCGATTCGATTACGATTCAGAGGGCTACGATTCGATTCGATTACGATTATCGATGCATCTCGATGCATCTCGATGCATCTTAATTCGATGCATCACTTTTTTCCGCAATACATGATTTATTTTTTCTCACTTTCTTTTTTCTCACTGTGTGGCTACTTTTAAAATAAAAGTGCATTTGGAATTGCATTGTATTATGATCCATAATTAAAATAAACAACTGCATGTACTTCCATTATATTTTATTTGATTATTTAATTTATTTTTTATTTTTATTTATTTTTATAATCGATTTTTGACATTTGTGAATCGATGCAGGATCGTGCACGTCCGCATCGCGATGCATCTTATAATCGATTATTTTTGACACCCCTAGTTTCCAACTTCCAATCCATTCGGGTGTTCCAGTGTGTTCAGCAGGATAATCTTCACAAACGAGGACCACTTTTTTTTTTTTTTTACTTTTGAAGCGTACCGGTAAATGTGTGTTTTTTTTTAGCAAAATTGTCAGTAAACGAACACAAATTTCCACTCCCATACACGTCTGTTAACCACAGACCTTATTTCATGCAATTAGCC
>NC_139629.1:45870239-45877739 GCF_964638095.1 Poromitra crassiceps | reverse complement strand
GAAATGCTCTGTCTATTTTTACAGGCTGACATGTTTTCCTGACTCCATAAACAATAGATCCTGACGGGAGTGTACTGTTCCGATAAGATTATTCTTTCCTACAGGCATTATTGCCCCGTTTGGGCATGTCGTCGAGATCAGCGAAAGTAAACACAAAGGGATATTCTGCAGAATTACACAGAAAGTAGTCCCCATATAAGTAGCTTAATACCTCATATAGCACAGCAATGCAGCCTGGCGTATGACGTCTTTGAAGCACAACTCCCACATCAACAGCCCGGGGGCCCTCGCCTGAGAGAGTCAAACCGCCTGACCTGGAATCGTTCAAATGACCTCAAAGTACCTGATGCTACCTTATTGCTTTCATTCAGTGCACAGTGCACAGTACACGCACACACACACACACACACACACACACACACACACACACACACACACACACACACACACACACACACACACACAGACAGACAGACACAAACACAAACACACACATACACACGCACACACACACACACACGCACACACACACGCACGCACACACACACACACACACACACACCTAACAGCCGTGAACAATGTATTCATCATGTGTGGTGGGGCGGGTTTTCTGTAAAATGCTTATTTATGGCGGCTTCTTGTCTGCCTGTTTTGCTATATAGACTCCGCTAGAAAAGGAAGGCTCACATCCGTAACGGTGGTGAACACCACCCTACACTGCTCTGCTGTTTGCTCGGAACAGGAGGGTATTTGCCCCCGACAGATAAAACAGTGATTGAGGAAGCCATGCTAAACCAACACAAAATCACTGCTTTGTCAAAGAAACAACCACTGAGGCCTGGCATGGCCTCCATGAGGCCCGCATGGCAATCAATGATCAATCATGTATCAATATGTATCAGTGGATAATATCAATAAATGCATTGGCCGGTCAGTTTCACTGTCGCCTCGGCAGCTGCTGCAAATAACCGCAGCCGAACTTCCTTGACTCACTAGACTAAAGTGTGTTTCATCACTGAGCACTGGTGATAAGAAACATGGGCGGCGGTTAAACATTACTTGGAAGTTGTTTGATTGGACGTCCCCCTAAAGTCAAGTGAGGCTTTGTTTGGCGTCTTCCCTTTTATCTCAGTGGGATCTGTGGTTAGCTTGTGGGTGGGAGGCGTGGAGGCTTAAACACACACCTCGCAGTCTGCACTTCAGCTCCCGCCCCCCACCCCTCTCTCTCTCTCTCTCTCTCTCTCTCTCTCTCTCTCTCTCTCTCTCACACACACACACACACACACACTCACACACACGCCGCTGCTGTTGTTTTTGGCTCTCTAAGTAGGACTAACTGCTGTTTTGTTTATGGCTGCCAGTGCCATGGCTTGCATTATAATGTAACCCACATTTGCTCTTTCAAGGAAGTTGCTGGATGAACGCTATTGTAAATATACATACACACATTTGACTTTCTTTATATCCACTTCAAAACAAATCATATATGGGAGGATATAAATGACACGTAGCAGCTTGCAGGGACCACCTGTCACACGCAGACACACAGGTGTGTGCTGTTTGGAAATCAATGCGTTCAATGTTGTGTTGTTGGTTACTGTCAGGTTACACTACAGGTAGGCTATGCAACAACATCACAACAACAGAGCAGTCATGCACCTGGTTAGCCACAGAGGACAATTCTATGTCCGGTGAGCATCTGTCACTCTTCGCGTTGTGTCCCGCATTGTTGTTGGCAGCGTTTTCTGAAGATTGGACATGTTGATCGGGACATGTTGATTGGGACATGTTGATTGGACATGTTGATTGGACATGTTGATTGGACATGTTGATTGGACATGTTGATTGGGACATGTTGATTGGGACATGTTGATTGGGACATGTTGATTGGACATGTTGATTGGGACATGTTGATTGGACATGTTGATTGGGACATGTTGATTGGGACATGTTGATTGGGACATGTTGATTGGACATGTTGATTGGGACATGTTGATTGGGACATGTTGATTGGACATGTTGATTGGGACATGTTGATTGGACATGTTGATTGGACATGTTGATTGGGACATGTTGATTGGACATGTTGATTGGACATGTTGATTGGACATGTTGATTGGACATGTTGATTGGGACATGTTGATTGGGACATGTTGATTGGACATGTTGATTGGGACATGTTGATTGGACATGTTGATTGGGACATGTTGATTGGTACATGTTGATTGGGACATGTTGATTGGGACATGTTGATTGGGACATGTTGATTGGGACATGCTGATTGGACATGTTGATTGGGACATGTTGATTGGGACATGTTGATTGGACATGTTGAATCAGCGTCAGGCAGTTGGTGAGAGAAATGGTGAGAAGCTGCTTAAGAGAAGCGGTTCAGAGAAGAGAGGGCACACGCAAAACGTTCTTCTCATTCTTCAACTTTACCTCATCTGATAATTCCAATACAGTCGATTGGAATTATTTGTGCATTGAATTCACAAATATTTTCACATCAGCGTGACCTTCAGGAAACCCCCGTGAGCCTGTCGCTGTATGACATCACCAATAGTGCGCTTTCTCTGTGTTGTGTTCAAGTGCAACTTGTTGGCCCCGACACAGGAGACGTGAGGAGACACAACAGTGGGCCTTCGTTGCTGCTAAATCTTCCTGGTTCCTCCGGTGTGTCTGAGGCTTGAATCTGGTTCCTCCGGTGTGTCTGTTGGGGCTTGAATCAGGGCAGAGTGACCGCTGGGGAGGGCAGTGTCATCTCATCCTGGGAACAGAGCTTCACGGGAACAAATTGTTACTGATCTCATGTCAGGATCTAAAAGGAAATACAGTCGCACCCCATTTGGGATTGTAGGTTGGCACAGAACTGAATAAAACAAGACTGTAAGTTACCGTTACGTAACGATTCTCAGTGATCTCTCCAAGACATACAATGCCACTGCAGACTCTCACACCCTGTGTCTTAGTGGTGTGTGCAGCTAATGATTATGTTCTCCTCGGCTGGCCAGCTTTAGCCAGTCATTACCGTCCCCAGCACCTCAGGGGAGCTAGCCAATCATTACACTCCTCAGCCCCTCAGGGGAGCTAGCCAGTCACAGTCCCCAGCACCTCAGGGGAGCTAGCCAGTCAGTACAGTCCCCAGCACCTCAGGGGAGCTAGACTGCACTGTCAACTGTTCCCAGTCCTCAGCCAAGCTCAGGCATACAGACTAACTGCTGGGCTGCTACGTCCTCGTTGGAGAGACAGAGAGGGAGAGAAAGAGAGATTGATTGGCTGATTGATTGATTGATTGGTTGATTGGTTGATTGGTTGATTGATTGATTGAGAGATAGAAGACTTGATTGAGAGATAGAAGACTTGATTGACAGGAAATGCCCTATATTCGTTGGGACGTGTGTGTTTGGGGGCGGGGGGGGGGGGGGGTGGATGTAATCAAAGGGACAGCACTAGCTCTTGGAAAGACAGGTTTGAGGTGTGTGATGCTCTCCTGTTTAAACATCTCCCCATCTCTCACACCAGTTTCAATGTGTCCCTACCTCAAGACATTTGTTGACTCAAGTCCATTTTGCATTCAGCTCTAATAAGCAGCATGTACAGTAAGAGCCATTCTAGGAGAAAATATATTTTTATGTTTGTAATCTGTTTATTTGAAATGTTAATGGCTAATAATACTAAAAATACTATATGACTATAATAATATTTGGTGATTAATATGGAACTTTGGATTTGTTATAATTTATGTAGAACGAACCAATTAATAAGTGGTGCAATGCTCCTTTAAGTGACGTCACGTCATTAGAATAGGCTTTAGATTCAGTTGGATTCAGAAAGTCCACGGAGCAACACAGTTTTTGACCGCACACAAATGATAGATGGATCTCAGCCTGTAACTGTTTTGTGCTTTTTTCACTAAACGTTCTAAATGGAGTTATGATGGTCTCTGGAGATTCATTTGTGTCAGACTCATTGCTTAATAAGACGTGGATTTTACCAGGGTTTTGCACATATTGAACACCTGAAGGAGTGCAGCCACACAGCACTTACAGTACAGTACAGTACAGTAGGTACTGTACTGTACTGTAAGTGCTGTGTGGGTTTATAGCACAGCAGCCTGTGACGCTCACCTGTCGAAGGAGCCTGTTGCTGTACTCAGGAGAGAAGTGGGGCACTGGCTATCTGCTGGGCTCATACTGTCACTGGCTATCTGCTGGGCTCATACTGTCACTGGCTATCTGCTGGGCTCATACTGCATTACTCAAGGGAGAGGAATCTGAAATGAATCCAAGACTCGTAGTGCGTCCGATGCTGACTTTTTCTGTCCCGCCCCTTCCTTTACTCCTTGTCCTGTGACGATCAGTCGAGGTCCGTTCATCCATTCTCTGTAAAACACTCGTTTAATCTCACTCTTTTTCGTGGTGTACTAAAAGTTCAAAAATGAATTCTGGAGCGATGAATGTCTCCTTTAACTCTATATTGGATTACGGCCATTGTAAAGGCAAACCCCTAATGCTTTAGGTTTATTTTGACATGTAGGCCTAATTCCCACTGCTCCTAAGATAATGGAGCGTCCAGACGCGTCCTCCTTTGTCCTCGTGATGTGAAGACGCTGCAGTGTTTTGTGGGACGTTAGAGGCTTAAGTTTTGAGTTCCATGAAAGAGGTTGTGGTATCTGAGCCGCCCCGGCCCTGTGGTCCTTTTGTCTCTCTGTGTCTCAGAGTTTTCTCCTGAGCAGTGGACTCACCGGGGGGACACATACTTTTCCCACAAACGCCCCCCTGCAAAACGCTCCTGGACTTGAGATGTTACCCGGGGGACAGCGGGTTATGCTAAGAACCTTAAGCATGCATGCACTCAAATTATGCCAGCTCACACACACCCACACACACACACACACACACACACACACACACACACACACACACACACACACACACACACACACAACAGCAACATCAGCATACAGCAAATCTGCCATTTTGCCCTGAAGGAGACTACCTCTGATTGGCTGATTGTCATGGTTGTGTGCTGTTGTCCCATTGGCACAAGGAGGCGCCAAAATGGTGGCGTCGCTGTTGTCGGAAAAGCCCGAGAGCTTCTTCTCTTGCCTTCAACAGTCTTTGGCATAACTCTTTTCTCCTTTCACATGCCTGTAACAGGAGATGTGCACTCAGTACACTGTACGGAGCAGTAAATGTCCTCCATGCCAGCTGCTGACTGTATTGTGTGACCGCTGAGGAACCTGAACTGCCTGCCTGTGTTCAGCTCACACAAGGCCATGCTTGTGCCTGGAGGCTGCAGGTAACTGATTTACAGAGGGGGTTTCTCTCCGCTGAACTCAGCAGCCTCGCTACGGCTGCTGAGTGGGAACCCTCCATTAGAGGGCGCTGGCTCTCCAGCGAGGGGGGCAGTCTCGCTCGGTCGGTCGCACTGAGGAGCAATGCGGAAACACAAAAAAAAAACTGCAGTTCCTCGAATGGCCACTTGAGGATGGCTGCAAAGGGGAGTCAGGCCCCATTCACCCCGATGGTTAAAATGCCTGACTTTACGGCAGGAATAAACATGTTTGCAGCCTGGTTCACAAAACTGGTTTTGGTCTGTATAGCTAACTTCACGTTTCATTACAACTATATGCGAGTGAATTATATAACTGACGCGTTTAGAGTAAAATAGATGATAAAAAATATTTTTTGAGGGCGTGATTGACAGGTCGCCTGTCCAGTGATCGCGGACCAATAGCAGGCCGGGCGCTGAGGCTCTGTGGGAAACCTGTGGTCTCGCGCGAGGTGCTCAAGAACCAAGATGGCAGCGGCCCAAACGCCAAACTAGAGGCATCAGAACGGGAGTCCACAAACCCGAGTGACGTCACACTCGCACTGTTCATCTCTTTTTACCGTCTCTGCTCTCGAGGGAAAGGAAGGATCCCATCTCCAGCGCACTGTAAAACTTGGCATGACATTGGAAAGGAATAGTGGCTGCGTCTATGGTGGAAAAAGTCCGCTACTTCTTGTCAACCATTGGCCAATAAAGTAAAGACATTTGTGTGTACAAGACTATTCCTCCCTTGACATCGCTGAGTCCCTCAGTAATTAGTCACCAGTAGTGGGAGAGCCTCGGAGCAGAGAGGATGGACTTGTTGTATACCCTCTCATAGAGGAGACACACTCTGTCATTATGATCAGAACCAACCAGAGGAGACCATGAGAGACCACGCTCTAGGCTAGGACTGCTACACACACACAGTCACACGCACACACACACACACACACACACACACACACACACACACACACACACACACACACACACACACAATACACACACAGCAAGCAGCCATCTCCAAACCGGCCCATCCATTTATGGGCCTGTTTAAACATTTATTAAATTCAGGAAGCTGCAGCACTAGTCTCAGCACTAACTCCCAGCACTAAAAACACATGCACACACACACCCACAGTTACATGTACACACATTGGCCTATATACACACACACACACACACACACACACACACACACACACACACACACACACACACACACACACACACACACACACACACACACACACACACACACACACACACACACACACACACACACACACACACACACACACACACACAAACTTACACATGCATCATATCCACACACAGAAGGTGTGAAGGACATGGACAGACAGAAGTCTCAGGCACTGAAGCCCACTGGGCCAGAGACATGGAGACAGTGAGACATGGAGACAGTGTGAGAGGCTGAAGGTATTGAGAGCAGGTCTTTGTGTGTGAGTCCTGTCATCTCTTCACCGAGGGTCACCTCCTTTGTTTGCTGAGAGAAAGAGCCTCAGATGCAGCCTCCTTACTGGTGCCCTCAGGGTGTGTGTGTGCGTGTGTGCGTGTGTGTGTGTGTGTGTGTGTGTGTGTGTGTGTGCGCGTGTGTGTGTGTGTGCGTGCGTGCGCACTGCACAGTGTGTGTGTCATTCCAAGAGTGTGAGAGAAAGTCTGACAGAGAGGCATTTTCTGAGAAACGATGATGCACTAGGAGAGGAATGTGGTGCCATGCGTGTTTGGGCAGAGGCCGGATGAGGTATAGAGAGAAACGGGGTACAGAGGACCGGGGTGTAGAGAAACGGGGTACAGAGGACCGGGGGGTGTTTGCCCCACCACAGAGTCTGATGAGGATTGGGGCGAAAACGGTGACGTGAAACGCGGAGACTGTGGCATGTGCGTACATCACTAGCCCTTCTGTCAGCATGCATCTCTCTCTCTCTCTCTCTCTCCCCCAATCCCGTTTCCCACCCTCAGGCACGGCCGATCGTGCCTGTATGGACCCCCGATCAAGCCGGAGGTAACACGCGGACACGAACCTGCGCCCCTCGTGTTGGTATAGGCAGGGAATCTAACCACTACACTACCTGGACGCCCCTCTTAGGGTGCTTTCTCACTGGGAACGATTGCTTTCGTTCCGTTCCGTGCACGCCAACGCATTCCCCAGACCACCTT
>NC_139629.1:45810239-45862739 GCF_964638095.1 Poromitra crassiceps | reverse complement strand
CAAACAAAGTGTTGAGAAGAGACGCTTTTATTTCTGTCGCCAAAGACGCCATATCTGTCGAGAGACGGTTTCAAAAGTGTCGAGCGACGAAGCATAAATTAAGACAGATATATGTGTGCGCTCATCAGATTTGCGTGTGCAGCTGTAAATGACGAGTTGTCTTGAACTGAGCTGTCTAGCGTCAGCTCCATTGTGTAACTCAGTAGGGTGGTGGGCTTGGCCTGCTCAAGTACACACACACACACGCACACACACACACACACGCAAGCACACACACACACACACACACACACGCACGCACGCACGCACGCACACACACACACACACACACACACACACACAGACACACACACACACACACACACACACACACACAGACACACACACACACACGCACGCACACACACACACGCACGCACGCACGCACGCACGCACGCACACACACACACACACACACACACACACACACACACACACACACACACACTCAGGGCTGTTCCATAGGAAGCAGAGGAGGAAGAGGCCATTGTTTAGTTGACCAGCAGCCATGGGGCTTTATGGGGACAGGAAAGCCTGAGATAATGACTGTCCATGACTAACCCAAGGTCAGCACACGTGCACGCACACACACACACACACACACACACACACACATACGCACGCGCACACACACGCACACACACACGCACGCACGCACACGCAAGTGCACACACACACACACACACACACACATTCACAAGGCACTCTACAAACTTCACACAGGGGCCTTATGTAAGAAAGGTTCTCTGAGTGTCTCCTGGCTTTCCTGCCTCTGTTGTGTTGAGTACAGTAACGTCTTTTACACTGGATTGTATTTCCTCGCCTCCCGTTTCCTCTCAGTAACTCATCAAAGCGTTTTAGTGCTAAACTCACCCTCCAGTGACCTTCTGCCAACATGCCTTCCAAGCCAATCATTCATTTTACAAGTCGAAACAGGACTAACAACTTATTCCTGTTCACTGAAACAGACACAGCAGATGATTCCCTATGACTCTCATTTTGTATCTACCGTACTTTATTGGAAAGTATAAACCGCATCACAATGTTGTTTAAAATAACGTGCGGGGAGACGACGCCTGCATCACGCACGTGCAGTTTAATGCAGCAGAGCAAACAGGACGGGGAAGAACTGAGATAAAGAGAAAAAGTCTAAAACACATGTTTGATGCTTTCATATCTCATTCATTAACAACACTTTCACTAACGTTAGTTTCTGAGACCTCATTTACCCGTCGGGCCACAGAATAAAAACTATTACAGCTTGAGTTCACCCAAAACTAGCAGCTCGTGCAAAAACACTGCAAAAATAATTTTGAAGGCCTTAAAATATGCACCCTTTACAACGTTTTGTACGCTTTCAAACACAAAACATGCTTGATATAGTACATGCAGACCACTTGTACAACCAAATTAAGCAGTGTTCTTTTGCCTCCTTGTGGTCAAAGTCTGAAGCTATTTGAATCACAAATGCTCTGATCGCTCTGATGCATGGATCTCTCTCTCTCTCTCTCTCTCTCTCCCTCTCTCTGTCTCTCTCTCTCTGTCTCTGTCTCTCTCTCTCTGTGTGTGTCTCTCCCTCTCTCTCTCTCTATCTGTCTCTCCCTCTCTCTCTCTCTCTCTCTCTCTGTGTGTCTCTCCCTCTCTCTCTCTCTATCTGTGTCTCTCCCTCTCTCTCTCCCTCTCTCTCTCTGTGTCTCTCCCTCTCTCTCTCTCTCTCTCTCTCTCTCTGTGTCTCTCCCTCCCTCTCTCTCTCTCTCTCTCTCTCTCTCTCGCTCTCGCTCTCTGTCTCTCTCTGTGTCTCTCTCTCTCTCTGTCTCTCTCTGTAGTTGGAGGCGGAGCGCGCAGCACTGCGGAGGCTAGAGAAAGAGCAGGAGCAGGTGGTGGGCCAGGCGGAGGCGTCTCTGAGCCAGCAGCAGCAGCTCTCCTCGGCTCTGACTCTGGAGCTCCAGAAGGCCAGCAGCCAGGCGGCGGAGGACGCCCAGGAGGTCTCCCACCTCCGCAGCAGGCTCCAGCAGGAGAGCGACGCACTGGAGAGCCTGCGGGGGGCGCTGGAGGGCGAGAGGGGCAGGGCGGCCCGGCTGGAGGCCACGGCCGAGAGGCAGCTGGCCGAGTTGGACACGGAGCGGGAGCAGATGAAAGCCCGGATCAGGAGAGAGCAGGAGAGGAGCGGGATGCTGGAGAGACAGCTGGAGGAGCTGAGGAAGAGGCTGGGGGGAGGTGGAGGGGGGAAAGAAGGAGTAAAGGAGGCGGTGAAAGCGTCTCCTCCCAAGATGGTGTCGGTGTCCACCTCTGTCCAGACTGAGCCCGACGGCAAGATTAGTGTCACCCCCAAAACCACCTCCATATCCAAGGTCAATGGCCACCACGCCCTCAAAGACACCGAATGTCAACAGGAAGGCAGAGGAGCAGAGAATGGAGGGGTGGTAGAGAACGGGGGAGGAGCGGCGTTGCATTCCCCTCTCCACCCTCATCCTCAGTCTCCCTCCAGCACGGCCTCCTCTTCCCTCTCCTCTTCCCCCATCTCCTCCCCCGTGCTGGCCAAGCGTCTGGTCAGCCCGGGCTTCCACCAGTCCTCCTACCAGGCCGGGGTCAACCAGCGCTTCCAGGCGGCCAGGCACAAGTTCCAGAGCCAGGCCGAGCTGGAGCAACAGGCGCCTCTGTCCCCCAGGGAGCTCTCGCCCACCACCACCCCCACGCCCCCCGCCGCCCGAGAACAGCACAGCCAAGCAGCTGGCGCGCAACACCGTCACTCAGGTGCTCTCCCGGTTCACCAACCAGCAGGCCGGCGTCAAACTAGCCCCGATTAGCAGCTCTCCGTTTGGGACGGACTACCGCAACCTGGCGGCTTCCCCTCCCGGGGGGAGGTCTCCTTCTTCTGGGCCGCTCTCCCCGGGCATCCGCTCCCCGCTCACGCCTCGCTCGGAGAGGAGCCATCCTCCGCCGATCCCTCCCAAGAAGCCGGGGATGAGTCCCACTCCGGGCTCCCCGGTGCCCTCCGGCCGGGCCAGCGTCTTCCCAGAGCTGACGGGGAACTGTGGGCACAGCAGCAACGGGCAGGACGGGGCCAAGGAGCCCGACATGCTATTATCGTCCAGCAGCTAACAGCCAGGCCCGTATATAGACTAACACGTAAATGGGGTCGGCCCAAAATCAACAGCTACTGTGATATACCCTCAGATACCTATAGCCCTAAAATCACTTTGATAGCACTAATAAATAATCAAACTAAACACTTCAAAGCTGGATTGGTTCAAACGGATGCATTTACAAAGTTTATGTTTTACCCCTACCTCCACTACCTGACATTGACAAACAATCGGAAAAACGAACACTGTCTATTTGAAGTAAAACATAGTATATTATGGATTATTTTATTGGATTTAATAATGCCTTCTATTAACTTCCTTTTGTTTCTTTTATAAACATTGTTTCTTGTTGTTGTTTTTAGCCATTTGAAAGTGAGAAGATGTATCTCCGTTAATATCGACAATATCTTCGACCCCATCATTGGAAACCATATCAAAAGAAGAGAGACCAAGCTAAAGGCCTGTGAGATTTGAAGGGAATGTAAATCAAGATTTTATAGTACAGCACTCCTTTCCGAATCCCTTGATGCTCAAACACTAGCCTATATCTGAGGAACTGCCAGTCCTCTCAGAAGCACTGTATATAGAGGAGGAAAAACACGGAAGTAGATTATAGCGGATGTAGGTGTGTAGCTAACACTATTTCACAGTAAAATAGTAGTTTTTACCTGTTGGCGGTTTTCCCAGTGAATCCTTATGCAGTTATGACCAATACATTTTACAGCATAGTTTGAATCAAATCATTTACAAATGAGGCTCATTTAGTGTGAGACTGCACAAGCTCACATGCATTGTACTGCCCCCCCCCCCCCCCCCCCATCCCACACACACACACACACACTTGTGTATTCACTGAACTTTGTATTGACAAGGGAGAGTACACCGTGCACTACATTACTGTAAGACGATCTGTCTCGAGGTCTAGGAAGAGAATGTATTCAGGGAAGTCAAATTTCTGCTTCATCCAAACCAAAAGGAACCAAAGTGTACTGTTTATGTGATAATTGGTTTGGGCCTGAGTCTGTTCACAGTAAACATTTGTATTCCTAGAAAAACAGGATGGGGACTAAAAGGTTTGAATCTTACTACTGTCATTTTTGTTTCTATCACGATATTTGCGTCCTGTTTAGCAGTGCTTTGTTCATTGTCAGATTTGCTGTTTTAGGCATAATGGGTTTCTCTGTTTAATTACCTGGCTTTAAGACTACGTAAGTAGCAATTGATATTTTAGCCAGTCAATCATATTGGCCACACACACGCACGCGCACGCGCACACACACACGCACACACACACACACTACAAGTCTATGAGCAAATTCCTTCAGCTGTCCCTACTATTAACTATGCATATCATGAATCTGCAACATGCTTTCTTCAATAAATGTCCCATCATGCCTTAATGACATTGTGTGAAGGTTTTTCTATCAGCTGTTCAGCTGAGAGCCGACAATCTTCTGAATCCTCCATGTAAATGTGTGACAGCCTGTGTGTGTTGGGATGAAAGGAAAAGTTATACTGTACACTACTGTGACGTTAAGCCCCAAACATGATGAAATTAAAACGTTTCTGATGATGGACTCAAATTTGCACTTTCTACACCTCGTTAAATTCGAACTACTCTAATTGATGTGACTGCATGGTTTCAGATGTTTTAGGAAATATACAAACACTGGCAAGGGAGGAGGAGGAGTAATTTATATTAAGAACTCACTTAGGTGTACAGAAATTGAGCTGGAATATGATATACCGATTGAATATCTTTGCTTGAATCTCTGTCTATCCCCACGTATGCAATTTCATATACTGGTTAGTGCTGGTTACATATAACCCCCCTTCGCGTGACAATGCATTTTATGAAAACTTTGAAAAACTGCTTAAGTTTATCTACTCTATGACATTTTATTAGGAGTTACTCAAGAACTGACCCTTACCTCATTAGTTCCCTCAATCTTTCTCAATTAACTACTCACAAACTGACTATTAACTAATAGTTCCTTTGTTCCTCGTTAGTTCCCTACTCTAAATTTTGTATACAGTATTGTAAAGTGTTACCCAAAAGGGTAGAATGAAAACAAAGAATACGTCATATAACATATTAAGCACCCAGTTTCAAATGGGTTGTATACTTTATTCAGCACAGCACATGCTTTATGCAAATTTAATATCCTGAGTCTAGTCTAGTGATATTCTCACTCTCAGGTTACTCTCAGGCTGGCTTGAATCGCCCTGTAACGCCCAGCAAGAAACAATACACAAATTATAGGCAAGGTTTTGGCGCCCTCTGGCGTTGTAAATGATTAATTAGCTGTCTTTATTCTTGTGCTGCAGGAACATGCAGCTAACAGCAAATGCATTGTATGGCAGTTTGTGCTGTTTCCGCGGTACAAACATGACAGCTGTTTTTAGAAGACGTATATAATATGTATTACAATATTCATTCAATTGCCAATGTCTGACCGCACTGTTTGTGTCAGTCAGTCAGCTTGGGGCTGGAGAGAGTAGGTGGGGTCACAAAGAGCCAAGATGGCTGACTTTGAGGAGCCGCTGTCAGATGAAGAGAAGGTTTAAAGATTATTTTATTCTTTACTGAACACATTTTGTCTGCTTTGTAGAGAGCTATAAAGTGTTATAAATCCACTACAATGTACGAACAAGTTTTGGAAGGATAGTGCCTGCTTTCGGTCACGTATCGAACTTGTGTGTATGTGTGTTTTTAGCTATCGTTAGCTAACTTAACCACCAGGCTAGCTAATGCTAGCTATGCGTTTAGCTAATCTTAAACCAGAGACGCTTGCAGCACTGAAAACTTGCTACTCGGTTGTATTGGAAGCAAATTACTTTGCCTTTTCGCAAACGAGCTTTGTAATGCACGTGGCAGCCTGGAATAACCGCACTATTTGCTGGGTTGTTCTCATATGCGTTAGCTCTTAGCAGCTAACTAGCTTTGGATTTCTAGGTCAAACAGATTCAGTTGCAGCTCAGATGTGTTCGCAAACGCCACACATGGCTTGAGTGCAGGGTATGGGGTCGGTGCCTAGAATGTAGATGAAGCCTGATAGTGACACCCTCCTCAATACGAAGAGTAACGTTAGAGAGAGGCAACGCTCAAATGATTACTACTGACAGCCTTTCTGCAGACTATTATAAAAAACCTTCTTAAAATCTTTTTTAAGTCCATCAACAAAATAAATATTCTAATAGAGAAATGAAGTGCTGCAGTGTGATACAGCACATGTAAGATGGCTCAGTTTACAAAGTTAATTTCATGTCCAGTAACACACAATATCGTAAATGTAACCCAGGTTATTTTCTGATGCTACAAATTACAGATGTCCTCTAAACGCCTCACAGAGCTATTTACCAGCCTGCACTGAGGGAAATACGAGTTTGGTTATGTGCTGCATCACATGTAGTTTTAAATGAGGAAAACCACAACTTCTTTTAAGGGCACCGTGACCAGTTCAAAACAGGGAGCCAAACTGGCCGTGTGGCTAGTTAAAGTCCCTGCAAATCAAACATAAATATGTGTTTTTGAGTTTGTCACACCTCATCTCCAGAGTCTCCACCCTAGGAGCAATCTGGGAACCCAGAGTCTATTTCGGCACGTAAATAGACACTCTGGGACAGCCGTACCTTTTTTTGAGGCTTCCTGTACAGTGCAAATCTTCCGCCCGGGAGTTCCGCCTCCGCGCAGTGCCGCTCTGTTGTTGTTGAGTATGCTGTATGTGAGGCTGCAACGCATTTCTATAACTGCACCCATCGTGCATCATCTGCAGAGTCTCCACCCTAGGAATAGAGCGCCATGCGAGGTTTATAGTGTGTGTGTGTGTGTGTGTATATATATATACTGGATGACCAACAACTAGTTTTGTATATTGAAGAATAAAATGTATACATATATATCAGTACAGGGTGAGGCATTCGTTTGTAGTCTCACTACTACTTCTACTAATATATAGTACAGCAAATCAGATTTTAAGGATTGCTAAAGTAATAGATCAAACTTAATGTGGTTTCTGCAGGTCCGTATAGCGGCTAACTTTGTGACTCATGCCCCCCCGGGAGAGTTCAATGAAGTCTTCAATGGTAAGAGGAAGAAGCAGCTGTTTCTGGCATTGTGCCAATGATAACGACTGCACCCAAACACTGAATGAATGTTTTCTTTTTGTCTTGCCAGATGTGCGGCTCCTCCTCAACAATGACAACCTCCTCAGGGAGGGAGCATCACAGTGAGTAACATTCACTTCCCATTAAAGTCCCAGATTCAAGTATTTGTAAGATTTGCACTGTCCAAGAACAATCAGAGAGCACAGGTAGATTCCTTGCCTACCAACACAAGGGTTGCAGGTTCGCACCCTCGTGTTACCCCCCGGCTTGGTCTGGCGTCCATACAGGCAGGCACGATTGGCTGGTGTCTGCGGGTGGGAAGCCGGATTGGGGATACTGTATGTGTCCTGGTCGCGGGACTAGTGCCTCCTCTGGTCAGTTGGAGCGCCTGTTCGGGGTGGAAGGGAACTGGTGGGAATAGCGTGATCCTCCCACATGCTACGTCCTGCCGGTGAAGCTCCCCGCTGTCAGGTGAAAAGAAGCGGCTGGCAACTGCGCATGTGTCAGAGGAAGCATGGTGCTAGTCTCGGCTCTCCCCAGATCAGCAGAGGGTGGAGCAGCGACCAGGGCAGCAGGGGGAAGAATTGGCCAAATACAATTGGGGAGAAAATGGCAGGAAAATCAGAGAGAGAGAGGAAAAAAAAGGAACACTCAAGAGCCCCCATATTGATTGGATGGTCACAGAAAATAGTCACTATTAGCAGAACTGTTAGATAACTGTAATTTTGTTGGTGGCAAAGTACTCCATATTAGGGAATTGATATTTATTGCTGTTGTGTTTATATTTTCAAAGTGCTCAGTAGAAATGGCCACTCTGTTGCCATTCTATGAATCTTTCTGCTCAACACATTTCCCCAGCTCCTTTGCCCAGTACAACATGGATCAGTTCACCCCTGCCAAACTAGAGGGCTACGATGAGCCGGTATGTTTCATCCTTTCTTTGTTCTTATTTCTTGCGTAAGAGCTAGTGTGAGACTTGACCTACCCTCTCCCTCCCTAGGTTCTGATCACGGAGCATGGTGACTTGGGTCAGGGACGTTTCCTGGACCCCCGCAACCGCGTGTCGTTCCGCTTCGACCACCTAAGGAAGGAGGTGAGCGACGTGCAGCCATGTGAAGGAGAGACGGCCCTGCCAACCTGGAGAGATGCCTGCGATACTGCCCTGACTGCCTATGTCAAGGAGCACTACCCTAGTGGAGTGTGCACGGTAACATACAGTACACACACACACATACACAAAACAAGGACAGTGTGGTAATGTGCTGAATATAGACTAGAGGTGTCCCTGACAAAAAAATTACATAGTCGAATCTGATTGGTCAAGTCTTTTTTTTTATTTTTTTTTATCCATATTCTCCTTTGGCTTCCATTTTTCCCACACCAGACAAAAGAGTTGAAACACCCAATTAAACAATTTGCCTTCTTGACTCAGCATAAGAATAATCGAGAGCGAGAGAAGCGACACCCACACCTCAAATCGCAGCTCCTGACTGACCGGCCATTTAAAACACAATTGACTCAAGGAATACGTAACTCGTAAATACGTGTGTAATTCAGTCTGAACAGACATGTCATTAAAATGTCTCTGTAATCCGTAATTCGGAACAGATTTCTGTCATTCAAATTTCACTGTAATCAGTAGCCCATTTACACAGCCTGTGAAAGCCGCGATTGTTGCGGCGTCATTACGCTGTTTAAAGGTCCTTACACACCGAGCACGTTTTTTTCGTGTGATTAATTCGCACATCAATAATATTTTCCGAACCTATATCAGTCAATGCAACCGTGCATACCAACGGCGAAGTTTCGCTGAGCGTTATTGCGGTGTTTATTTTTTTGAACCACGGTCGATTTTTCAGAAATTCGCTTCTGACGTGTACACATCTGTGGCTGTGATTGACAGGTGGGTCAAAACTCGCATCGCAATTTCGTGCCGTATATTCGCATCGCTCTTGATGTGTAAGGACCTTAAAAGTCACAAGGACGGAATGGCGTGTCATTTTGTTACGCCTTTCGTTGCGCCAGTAGAGGTAGTATCAGCTCCAAATCTACGGGAAAAAAATCTAAAATATATATATTTTTCCCCCACGTTTTTATTTTTTGTTTTTGCTCCAAGTGAAATGTTTTATGGTCACTCACGATTCAGTAGGTGGCTGGTTGGCTTGGTTCCAGGCATAAAACTTGCTATATAAGGATTTTTTTGAAATGTCTATGGAGAAAATGAATGGGGAATTCTCTTCCAAGACTGGGAGCTGAGAAAAAGTGGGTGGTTACTGTTGGGCTCTATATGGACCACACTTTAGCATTTCCTTCCTGTGTTGCAGGTGTATGGGAAAACCGTTGATGGCCAGCAAACTATCATTGCCTGCATTGAGGGACATCAGTTTCAACCGAAAAACTTCTGGTACAATATTGCCCTGCTGTTTAATCTGAATCTACAAATAACCTAATATATTCATGTACTTACTACTGTCTGTATATCTATCATAAATGTTCCAAGTAACCTCTCTACTTTCTAGTCTTGGTGAAATTGAAATAATTGGTCACCCAGGGCCATAAACACTGCTGTGCTGCTGTTAGGTTGTCTGCTTGTAACTTCATTTCTCAAACACAGGAATGGTCGCTGTAGGTCAGAGTGGAAGCTTACCATTGGTCAGTCCACTTCTCAGGTGGTGGGAGTGTTGAAAATTCAGGTGAATTATTTTCAGTGTGCTTAGATGTATTCATATCAATACTGGTACTAATCATATACTAATACAATACTAATGATGTCAGGGGGAAATTTTGATTGTTCAAAATGACCAATTTACCAAATAAATGCCTCTTTCTGTCTCAAGGTGCACTATTATGAAGATGGGAATGTGCAGCTTGTTAGCCACAAGGAGATAGAAGAATCAATACCAGTGACTGTGAGTGGGATCTTTTTTTCTTGTGACACGTAAGCGTGGGAAAACACTTGGTGGAATGCCTTCAAACATGGATTAAATGTCAGGTTTACATAGTATTGGACCGGTTGTGTCAGCTCCGGTCATGTTCATGCATCAGTGCATGAGAAAAAAAAGGTGATTTTTGTGTGCGTGTGTTTTGAAACAGAACGAAAGCCAGACAGTCAAGGAATTTGTTGACATCATTGAGAACGCTGAAAATGATTACCAGGTAAGCTATCTTCCTTTGACAGTGAAAAGGGGACATTGAGGACAAAGAGATGGGGTGATTTTATTGGGATAAAAAGACACATTTTGTAAGTTTGTAGCGGTTCAAATGACAAAAAAGAGAGAGTATCTAAATGTTTTTGAAATGTCAGTCTGACATAGGGGTGTGCCATATGGTATAGTAATCAATATATCATTACAATTCATATTCATATCGTAAAAGAATCTTATCGTGATAATGGCAATATTCCGACTTGTTGAAAGCGGCTCCACAGCGGAGGAGTTAATTCCAAAAAGCGGGGGTGACTTCAATGTGTAGAAGTGGTTTGTTTACACAACAATCCATGGTAATATTTGAAGGCAAACTGTTACGTTTATGCTGACATATAAACTGTCACACTTACCGGTATTTTATTGCAATTGTATGTTCTTGAAATTAATAATACAATATTTTTATTATCGTCAAGAATATTGTTATCGCAGAAATATCCTGAAATATTGTGATATTATTTTAGGGCCATATCACCCACCCCTTGTCTTGACAGGTTGTAAAAACAAAACAAAAAAAAGTCACTAGATATGCATAAAGACGAATATTTAATCACATCTGTGTATACTAACCAAACTTGGTGCCTTCCTCTTTTTGCCCTCAGACCGCAATCAGTGAGAACTACCAGACCATGTCTGACACCACCTTCAAGGCGCTGCGTCGCCAGCTGCCTGTCACGCGCACTAAGATCGACTGGAATAAGATCCTTAGCTATAAGATCGGCAAGGAGATGCAGAACGCCTAGAGGAAGCGCAGGGACTGGCCAGAGACATGCCAACTCCACTGGGCCAAGAACCCACCTATACATGCGCAAAGCAGGGACTAACCAAAGCAAAACAAAGATATCAGTATGGGGCAAGGAATTAAAAACAAAAACAAAATAAGCAAAGCTGAGTATTTGCAGACTGTTAGGCACAAGTATCCGTCTTGTTTTAAGGAAGCCGTGGTTTGGAGAAGGTGGTTCCTTCTCGATCTATGTTACTAGAGAGTTGCATTGGGTCAACGTGCAGGGCTTTGCTTAGGACTGCTACATTAGGGCGTGGTCCACATAGCATTTTTTTTTTCCCCCTTGCAGAAAAGCGCTGGCAGGGCGCTGGGAAGTGCTTCATCAAAAAAAGAGTTCCCAGCTGTTTTCATGCCATTAACTACACAGCTGAGCTAACAAAGCTAACAACGTGTAGCCTACATTGATAAAAGCACAACACTCAACCAGCAACATTCAGTGGCTGAATGAGCTTTTCTGTCTCTGTTGTGATCGTTTCTGAGACATACAACTCGGGTAACCCAGGGTAACGAGTCTCGCTCCTATGCTTGGTTGCCTGAAAAGAAGCGCCGGAGACGACGCCAGCGCCTTTCTGAAAGGTTCCCAGATTTTCAACTAAAAGCGCTCGTAGCGGCTGCACCAAAAGGTCAGAGCAAAAATACACTGGGTGCAGGCAGTGCTGTTTATGCTCTCTCATTAGGAATAATTGAAAAAAGACACTAGCTCCCAGAAAAGAAAGTTATGGACACGCCCTTAGAGCGACAGATCTTTCTTTAGCCATATGAGGGATCACTGATCTGCCCGGGTTTGATTGCCAAAGGTTACACTTAAAAACAAGGTATTTCTTATTTTGGCCAAACTGGTGCTGATCTGTGATCAGCTAAAGGTGGAGATAGCATTTCAGAAGCCAGGGACAGGAACCAGGACCTTACAGGGCAGATGATAACGGCAATTGTAAGCACACCATCACATATCAGGGTTTGTTTTTAGACCGGAATATGGATGTTGTTGACACATCTGAATATTGTCAACAAATTCAGTGCACAATTATAGTGGAACTGTACATCAGTCCAATCAGGACATTGACAGGGATATTTCCAGCAGTCATCTGTCTTTGTAATTGCTCCTAAAATGATAGCATTGCAGAATTGAGGTGCAACTCAGTCATACTTTTGCTAATGAATGATCCTTAGTATAGCTCTGTTCCTGCACTGTAGACCTACTGTAATTGTGTGTCAATGTCTTTCAGGGTCAAGGGAATGTTTGTTTTCTGTTGTGCTCCTCTCATGTACTGTATGTCTCCGCCCATGAAAGCTAGTGCTACGATGACTGAAACACGCTAAAGCTCCACTGCTCCTCAATCCATAATGCCTTCTACTCTTACTTAGGCAACACCACCTCCATTGCTGTATAGCTTTTCCTTTGTGAAAGGAAAACATACTCATGTTAACCAAGATTTATTTGCCAAAATCTCTTTCCTATGGTAAAGAACTCCATACTCCCTCCATGTATGCAAATCTCTATTTTAATAAGCTGTTTTTTTTTGTTGATGAGGATGTCACACTCTTAACTGTAGCAAACTGCTTCTTGTGTATCAGTGGATGCCAAGTGAACACAAAGCAGTTTTTGCCATGTAAGGTGGAAGCCGGATTATCTATGTTACACGATTGCTTGATAGGCTGACTCTGGATCAGTTACATGTTAGCTAGATGTGCTGTGTTCACCCCTTACAAACTATACTATAACTGTGTCGATCAGTTATAAACTTAAGACTGTACTGCCCCATTCTGTTGTATGAATAAATGGATTGATCATCTTGGCTATAGACAAATTCTCCTTTCATGCAAACACACACAGGCTAAACGACAGCTAATTAATCATGTACAACGCCAGAGGGCGCCAAAGGCTTGTCTAATACTTTGTCAATACGAGGGATCAGTTAAATTGCGTTTTGCTAAATTCACTTCATTTTAAAAACTGCGACAATTCACGCAACTTTAACACGACATGCATATATTGTACATCAGACCCTTGAGCTGCTTCTGCTCTCACTCAGAATCTCACGATATAAGCGATGTGATCTATAGTTATTGAGATTAACGTTTGTTTACTGCTGCTGTTCCGGGTGGCATATCCGGTGGTCCGACGGTGTCGTGATGTCACGCTGATTGGGCGTTGCAGGTCAAGAATTTGGATTGGGCGTGAGTCAAGCCAGCCAAAGAGAGCTAGAATATCACTACCAGTAGAGGGTAGGAAATTTGGTTAAAAATAAAAGCATAAAGCCGTATGTGCTGTGGTATAAAATATACAAAGTGTATCCATGTGAAACTGGGTGTTCAATATGTTTAGTATATTATTTATTCTTTGTTTTCATTATTTTTTATTAATGGAAGAGTCGAAACCTTGCAACATGTTTGCACATTAATTGTCAGAGCTTTTCTTTTTATATGTTTTGACAGGAAGTTATACTTTTCTATTCCGGTTAACTTTACACTCATTGCAGCAGTCTGTTTTGATTGCTTGTTGACAGTGGCAGACTAGCGACTAGCGACACAGTCCTAGTCATGGAGTCACAGGTAAGATTAAACTGACTATAATTTTTTGGGTTGTGAACAGGTGACTAATTCTACAGCTATATCATGAACAAATAAACTATCTAGCCGTGGGAAATGTAACATTATGGCGTTAATTACGTTCTCAGGAACCTCGCTACATACAGCTTTCAAGCTAGCTGACGTTAGCTGTTATCGGTCAGCTGCCACTGGAACTTCCTGCTCATATCCCCGCGGCGGCTAGTAAGTTAGCAAACTAGCTTGTTCACTTGGTTACTTTATATTTCGAGCAGCCCTTGATTATTTTATTTACTAAAAGCAATAGGGTAATAAGCCAAGTAGCCAACAGCTTGCTTTTTGTAGAATGAACAAGCTAACTTAGCCAGTAAACTAACTTGTACATGGCAGACTAACGTAGGTAGCCCCCAATGTGCAAAATGAATAGATCATTGTTCATTGTGAGACAGTTATTACTGAGACGCAGCGTGAGTTTGTCTGCTGCGTGTTGTCAGGTGATGACCAACCCAGAGGACATTTCCAAACTCTACAGAGAGCTCAGCCTCTTCCCGTCTCTGAGCAGAGCAGACGTGGGACCTGTCATCACATCCCAGTATGGAGGCAAATACAGCAACATCTACACGGGTATGTCTGTGCTGTGCTGATGTTCCCATCTATGTACTGCAGGGAAGTACATAGTACTAAGTAGAAGTATGAACTGTACACTCCAGATAAATATCTGGAGTGTACAGTTCATTGACCTATGGAGACATCCACAAATTATGAATTCAAAATGTCTAAAGTAGGCCTACCTACAGTACAAAAAGTTTCATAACTTGGTCAAGTTATCTGACTGACTATACATGTCATCTGATAACGGTTTGCTGTTAACTGATATTGATGTACTGAACCGTTAGGTGTGAGTTGTCGTCCATATTATCTGCAGAGGGGGGTTCACTTGCTGCGCCATCTGTATTACATACCACCATCAGCTGCTGCCGATGAGGCTTGTGACGTCATCAGCTCAGTCACAGCCAAACTACAAACAAAACACCCAAATGCATTTATAGTCACTAGTGGACCTGTGGGAGTTGTTCTTCTGTGCTGTTTTATGGCAGTTGGCATCCTACATTCTGTCCTTCTGGTCCTCTACCCGTGGGAGTTAGACCCCCCCTTGTCTGGAACACTGATGACATCATCACTGATGACATCATCACTGAACTATCCTCAGCCACGAAGGATGACATCATCACTGATGACATCACCGCTGATCACATAATATCCCATTGTGCAACTCGGCCAAGTTGAGCATTCGGTAATTTAATCTGCCCTAGTTACGTAATTCAAAAATCTGCCTCCGTTAGGTCACCCGCAGGGGTGCTCTTTACACTTCCTGAAAGTTTCACCCCGATCGCACGTAAAATGGCATGGGCAATTACCTAATTAAAAAATCTGTTTCCGTCAGGTCACCCGCACAGGTGCCGTTTACACTTCCTGAAAGTTTCAGCCCGATCGCACGTAAAACGGCACAGCTGTGGCCGAACAAAATTCTGCTCACTCACACACAGACACTTCACATTCTTATAGTAGACACTAGATAGGATCCACACACACACACCTACTGTAGCTGCACAATTCAATCTGCAGATCGCTTCAGGGATAAAAGAGCGATGGAATCTCTTACGCTACATTTGGGGAGCCTGAACCTGCCTGGACCCCGAGGGAAAGAGGCAAAACTCAGAGAAGAGAGGGTGCAGGGGCTCCTGAAGAATCTGCTGAGCTTTCTTTGTCACTCTCTTCTGGTAGATATGACTGAGAACATTTAGGTCAGTGCCAATGGCTTTAGAGCACACCTTCACACAACTCCACTCGGCATATTCCTTTCTCTGAGGATGAATGTGCCAATTAGGTAACGAGGGATGATTAGGTGGCCATGATTGAAGCGAGGCCTGTGTGGGAATTTATCCAGTTACACCCCTACTCTTGCAAAAGAGTGCAGATGCGATCTTTGATGACCACAGGGAGTCAGGACCTTGGTCTAACATGCTCACTCACAGCACAGGGGCAGGGGCATTGGGGAGAGATTGATTCATGAGACCAGAGGGAAGAGCACCTCCTACTGGTCTTCCAACACCATGCACTTCCAGCACTAGTATCCCATCCAATGAGTTATCCACAGCCAGACCTGCTTAGCCTCCCCAGGAAAGCCAGTGATGTAATGCAGCAGCCACTGATGCTGACAATTCATTAAAATCAGTCATCAATTAATGCCATTTTTGTTTGATTTCTTCTCCAGAATGGAGCCAGCGTGATCTGGAGAGGAATGAGAATGTCAAGTTTTGCCGGCAGTACATTGTATTCCACGATGACAAATCGGTGGTCTACTCTGGACCCTCTGGAAACTGCACTGAGATCAAGGGAGAGTATGTATACTGTACATTTTATTATTCTGTCTGCAGTGGAGTTGACTGCACTATTGATTTATTTTTTTATCCTGATTGGACTGCACTAATTAACGTAGGTCTGACCCTGTACTGTCGCACTGAGAGATGTCTTGTGTTTGTTCTGTCAGAGTTCTTAGCAAAGATTCCCCCTCAGGAGAAATGAAGGCTGTGGTCAGAGAGTGCAAGGTCAAGGGAGAGGACAAACAGTTTCTGGAGGTGAGTGGCTGGTGGTCAAGCTCAGGCCCCACAGCATTTCTCTCACGCTGCTAATATCTCTCCCTTTCTCTTTCTGTCGCCCCCTCTTTGTGCACCTCACTATCTCTGATACTTGCCATTTTCTATCTGTAGCCAATATCTTTTTAAAGTTGAGGTGAGTTTGAATTGTGAGCTTGAGAGACCTTTGACCTCTCTCCTCCCCTGCCCTCCCCTCTGTGGCCCTCCAGATTTGGAGTAAGAACATCAAGATGAAGAGCATCAACCTCACGGCCTTGAAGAAGCACGGCAAAGTCTACGAGGACGGTGAGAAACATCTGAGCTTATTCAAATCTGCATTTTCCCTTTTATAGCACATTTGTTCAACATTTGCCTTCACATGTGCCAGTGCAGATGTCAACCACCGCACTGTGTTTTCCGTCCTTAGAGCAGTTTGGCTGCCTTGTATGGTCCCATTCTGAGACCCACCTCCTGTATGTGGCAGAGCGGAAGAGGCCCAAGGCCGAGTCCTTCTTCCAGGTCTGTCGGCAGCGTTGGTTTAAATCACAACTCCAGGAAACTCCAGCAAATCAATGCCATGTTGCCATAGGTAGATACTGTAGGCCTAGTATAGTAACAGGCAATTTACCAGTGCTCAATGATTCTATCTCTCATTTTCTGTTGTAGACGGAATTGCCAGAGTCGTGTTCTATTGGGGACGACGAGGAGACTATGAAAGTGGAGAGGAAGGAGGCCACCAAAGTGAATATCTTGCAATTAATACTTCCAAAACACAAACTATTTTCATCATTATCATATGGGAATATGGCAATTTTCACATGGCGTGCTTGTTGCTCTATTCCTGCAGGGGGAGCAGTTTGTCTTCTATGAAGACTGGGGAGAGACACTGGTTAGTAAGAGCTGCCCTGTGCTCTGTGTGTTGGACATCGAGGGTGACAACGTGTCTGTGTTGGAGGGAGTGCCGGAAGATATCTCACCTGGGCAGGTTGGTACTACAGTATGCGTTTGTGCAATGATCCATGCATGTGTATAAATACCTGTCCTGCATATGCTACCAGTGAGCACTCCTATCTCGCTCTCTGCAGGCGTTTTGGGCTCCAGGTGACACAGGCGTGGTGTTTGTGGGCTGGTGGCACGAGCCTTTCCGACTCGGCCTCAAGTTCTGCCCCAACAGGAGGTGAGCAGCGCCGCACTGCCCCACTGAGCGCGAATGAAAACGGGCCTGTCAGAAACTGAGGCAATAAGTCCACCGTTTTTGACTCGTTCACAATAGAATGTGTAGGCTCATACAGAATGTCGTTCGTCTTTCTCTTCTCTCTGTTTTATGCTCTCAGGTCCTCCCTGTTCTATGCCGATCTTACGGGTGGAAAATGTGGTAAGTCTCTTCCGTTATCCGTACAATCCCAGATATATTGAGATGCACGTCCGTTCCATGCGCAGTACGAGACACACCGATCTTTGTACATGGCAGGACCCTTACATGGGCCGTCACTTTGATCGTCATCACAGCTGGCATGTTTACGTTCTGTGTTCAACATGGCGCTCCAGACACGGTGCTATGAGCAACCAGTTAAGCAGGTTTACCTGAGTCAGTCAACCCTTTCACACTGATGGTGGTTGACCCACGTTTCCCAATTCACTAGTCGTGTGTGTGTGTGTGTGTGTGTGTGTGTGTGTGTGTGTGTGTGTGTGTGTGTGTGTGTGTGTGTGTGTGTGTGTGTGTGTGTGTGTGTGTGTGTGTGTGTGTGTGTGCACTTTGTTTGTTTGTGTCCCTCAGAGCAGCTGTCGTCAGGCACCAGTGCCGTGTGCTCCCCCAGGCTCAGCCCAGACCAGTGCAGGATCGTCTACCTGGAGTGTGCCGTCTACGGACCGCACGTGCAGTGCAGTAGGCTCTGTATGGTAAGACAGAGAAAAGCCCCTTTTTAGCAAAAGACCTGTATACGGTCCCTCCTTTACATAGTATATGTGCTGTCTTTGTACTGACTTTCACTCATGGATATTAATATATTATAGAAAGTTCATTGAAAAGAGTAAAGTAGGGATGTATCTTTGTGCACACAATACACGTTCTTATGGCTTTCTATTCTGTAGATATAGATATGTGGATGAGAGGAAGCAAAATAAATACATAGATGAATAAATATATTTGCTTTAACCCATTGATACCTGATGCAGCATTTGCGTGTATATCCCTCATTTGTGTGTGTATCCCTTTAAGACCGCGAACCGCGTCACGCGGTTCGCGGTCTTAAAGGGATACACACACAAATGCTGCATCAGGTATCGATGGGTTAATGTGTTGCTTGCATGTTTTACTCCTAGTTTGACTGGTACACCAAGAAGACCTCAGTGGTGGTGGATGTGGTGAAGAGACCTGCGGAGGGTAAGAAGGAATACATGGCATTGGCAATAGTCACATGAATGCACATCCCCCCCCCCCCCCCTTGTGTTTCATATCACAAGCTGTGTGTGTGTGTGTGTGTGTGTGTGTGTGTGTGTGTCGTTACAGATGGCTTTGCTGGTATCTACAGCTCCCAGTTGTCCCCTCAGTGCTGGTCTGCTGACAGCCAGCGTGTTGTCCTTGCCTGTCCCCAGCGCAGCCGCAAGGTAAAGCCCATTACCGGGCAAACGGCCTGTTACTATGGAGAAAATGATGCTGGGATGTTTTGCTTTTTCTCCTGATCTGCCTTTTTTCCAGCCAGAAATATTTCAAGTAAGCAATCCCGTCATTGCAGTTGCTATGGTCTCTTGTACTGTAGGATCTGCTGGTGGTGGATGTAAGCACAGGGAAGATCACCTGTCCGACTACCAGTGAGTCACCTGGCACTTTATCAGCTTCTGCATTACACACACACTCTGGGCTAACAGTTCCCAACGCTCCTGTTTTGTGGATATTTGTTGTTGTTCATCTCCTAATAACTGATTTTAATGATTACCATAACAGTGTTCAGGGACAGCTTGTGAACATGTTTCTGTTTCAGTGTGGGTCCGTCTAATGACGTTCTTTATTTGCTTGTAGAGTCTGCTGATGTTGGTAACTGGTGTCTGCTGAACCTAGAGAGAGATCTGATGGTGGTCAGCTGCTCCTCTCCAAACTGCCCCCCAAGTCTGGTAGGATCAATGTTTTTTCTTTCCCTTTCTGTAGAATGTTGTGTAAATGTGTGTGTTTTTGCTGGCATGTGCCCCAAGTTATTTGTGGGCTGAGCAATGAGGCAAATTTAGGGATTTTCATTGTATATTGTTTTCTAGATGTGGAACAATTTTCTAGCAATTTTTTGGCCGCTAACGTTAAATGGATCTAAAGGAGAGACTGGGTGGGACACTTTTAGAATGGACTAAAAACATCTCTATTTAACGAGGGAGCCACTATGTCACCTGTTGCAATGGCGTCCCCTGTGTCCAGAGGTGTGGTTTTCTGCCGACCAATGGGGAGGAAGAGGAAGTGGTCTGGATTACCCTGGAGGAGTCTCAGAGCCAGCAGACAGACATCGATTGGCAGATCTTGACCTTTAGCCCGCCCCCAGAACAAGACAACAGTCAATACCGTAAGTGCATCAGTCCTCCATTACTTAGTATCTACACAGGGCTCATAGCAGGAGGAGGAGCCCAAATACATCCACTTCTTTCACTATTGCATAGGTTTGAGATGATGCAATTACAGTATTTTATCGCGATGAAGAGGAGAATCACTTGCATTTCCCATTCCAACGCAATTATAATTGTGCAGTGTTTTGCAGCCTGATCTCTAAACCAAATAAACAACCAAAGAGCAATGCAAATCAAGCTTGTGCACACACACCTATTGCTGCCCAGTATTCCATGACAATCACAATGAACCTTCAGGAAAGAACACATCTCATAAGACCTACGCGATCATCACTTGTCGTACTTTGCACGACAAGCAGATACATTGGTCACTTGGCACTGATACAGATTAGTGCTCATTATATTGCATGTACTGTCCGGTAGACTTGCTTGCCAGACTCTCCTCCGTTTCACGCTGCACCAGCGCAGGAGTGTCTGGCTCCTCTTACTCTGGTATAGCGGGGGGGGAGGGAAATGCTCCGTTATCTTTACAACCATCCACCGAATGTACCAAGCAGGCCTGCTTTGCACAATCCAAATCTTCATCAAAACTTGCCATTTTCAGCGTGTAGGGGGGCTAACTTGCTAGCTAGCGTTGTTGTTTCACAGCGGCGGAGGCATTTGAGAGCAACACGCAGGGAGCGGAAAGGGATTTCCCTTCGCTCCGACTGAAATGGTCGCCGCCATTAGCAGAGCTTATCCCCGCAGCCTGCTTCCAGTGTGTCAGACTATATTACATGTGCAAGTCATTTGTACTCGCTCATTAATTAGAATATAGATGATACAGTATCTTATACGTAATTCCCATAAATCAAATTCTAAACAAAAGGCAATGTCATCCAGGTTAGAAATTCTTTATTTTTTTACATTATGACATCCACAGCCAACCAAATTAATGAAGTATTGGTTCATGCTTTACACAAGCAAGTACTATATCTGTGACCTTCGTCTTAGAAGGGCTGGTTGTGGTTTAGTTGATGCTGTTTGGAGAAAGCTGCTGAGGTTGACAGGAAAGTTTTCGGAGCAGATGGTTGAAGAGCCTCGGTGGACACCAGGGTCAGTGGCAGTCCTTCCTGACCTTTTATTCACTCCGGTGTCATGCAGTTGGTCCTGGACAGGATCCACATTTTGCTTGGTATATATACGATGAAGTTGCGTATAGTTACATCATCATGATTTACTTACTTATACCTACTAGCCCTCTGGGGCATAGGCCGTCGACGAGGGCTCTCCAGCCGTCTGTGTGTCCTGGACTTTCCGATCCAGCTGACTCCAGGGTATAGCCCATCCTTTCCTTGGGTGTCTGCTTCAAGGTCCCAGTGCCAGCTGTGTTCATGGCTGTCCCCTCTTCCCCCCCCCACCCCCCCCCCCCCCCCCAGAGGGTTCCAGGTTAGGGCCTGTCTGTCTGGTGATGTTTGCTGCAGGCTTTGCAGAGTGTGTGTCCACGTCGTCGTGATCATGGCACTACTGGATGTTTCTATTTGTTTCCAGCGGGCCTGGATTTTGAAGCTTTGCTGCTCAAACCAAAGGAGGTGAAGGAGGGAGTGAAGCTGCCGCTCATCGTCTCCCCTCACGGTCGGTCACTCTCATCATAGCACATTTTTATGGAATATTGATCCGTTTTCTTGTGCATATCTGATATTTAAGCTAAAAAGTTAATAGTCACGTGTATCAATGTAGAAGGACGATGAAAACGTTCTCTTTACCATAATTAAGTAAAAAGCAGATAAAGTGATATAATCTACATTTATTTTTGCTTGTTGTTGTTAGTGTTGCATCTTACATAATTGGTTTTCTTTTACTTTAGGGGGTCCTCACTCAGTGATTGTAGCCGACTGGCTTCTCTCCTCCTCTGTGCTGTGCAGGATGGGGTTTGCTATATTACTGGGTGAGTTCAAGTTTTAAGCAATGATATTGCCTTCTGTATGTGTGGAACCTGGTCAGGGGAGTTTTATCCATTGATAGGATGTGTCTGTGTTTTTATTATTATTATTATAAAATTTCCCCCTGCTGCCCCGGTCGCTGCTCCACCCTCTGCCAATCTGGGGAGAGCCGTAGACCAGCACCATGCTTCCTCCGACACGTGCTCAGTTGCCAGCCGCTTCTTTTCACCTGACAGCGGGGAGCTTCACCGGCAGGACGTACTGTAGCACGTGGGAGGATCACGCTATTCCCACCAGTTCCCTTCCGTCCCGAACAAGCGCCGCCACCCGACCAGAAGAGACACTAGTGCAGCGACCAGGACAGGATTGTGTCTGTGTTTAAGTGGATGATGCCAGAATGTAATTAGCAAATGTATTTATTTATACCTTCTCCTATCCACTGGTGGGATACTTTTAAAATTGTTTTATTTATTTAGCTAATAACTCCTAGGTAACATTTAAAGAGCACACATGCCAGCCAGGGTATCCGCACTTGAGAAGCAAAAACAGCAAATGCTGTCTGTATTTGTTTAAATAATATTATGAGATGATATAACACCTAGAGGTAATCCTTACATGTTAACGTGTCTGTGTTTTTTCAGTGAACTATCGTGGCTCTATTGGCTATGGCCAGGACAGCATCCTCTCACTACCTGGCAATGTGGGCACCCAGGACGTCAAAGATGTTCAAGTGAGAAGAACACAACAAATGACACACACACATCTCCAAATGCTGTTTTACCAGAAGGATTCTGAACATTCGTTACTTCAATTTGTTTGCCCTAAAAATAACTAAAATAACAACTCGGCACTGCCCTTCCGGGGGGAGGCATGAAGTCAATGCAAGTTGTGAGTGGGGGGGGCTCACAACTTGCATTGACTTCATGACTGGCAGCTCGGGTGCAGCACGCTTGAAAAATAGAACGGAAGCTGAAACTATCGCTGCAGCGTAGCGTCAGCGTGGCAGTGCGGCTGGTGTGAACGGTCTCGCCTGTTAACAAGGACGCCGAAATGAAACTGCCATAGTGCTGCGTAGCTTCAGCGTGGCTTCGGCATATGGTGTGTGAACGAGCCGGTTGCTTTTCCCATCTGACAAAAAAAAAGGGGGGGAACCCCCAGCGTAGTTCTCCACCACAAATTGTTGTCTTACTTCTTCTTTTTATCACGTGTTTATTTCACTCCAGTTTGCCGTGGAGAGCGTTCTGAAAGGCCAGGAGTTTGACGAGCACAAAGTGGCAGTTGCCGGGGGCTCCCACGGTGGCTTCTTGGCCTGTCATCTGATTGGCCAGTACCCAGACTTCTACAAGGCCTGTGTCGCTCGCAACCCTGTCATCAACATGGCCTCCATGATCGGCGGTACAGACATCCCGGACTGGTACGTATTCTCATCCACGCAGCACACACACCTGTTTACTCGTTCAGTCATTCACAGCTACAGATCTTAGGTGTTGTATGACTGGCGGATGTGACATTCTCCCCTGACGGCTGTGTGGGTGGAGGAATAAAGGGCATGTGTCTGTAGGGCAGGAAATATTCAATAATGCACACAAACACTGTGGCAACAAAAGACTGGAAAGGCACCCAGTGATTATTCTCCCTGCGTACGGTTCACCGTGTTTTATGCAGGTGCATGGTCGAGGCTGGCTTCGACTACACTACAGACTGCCTGCCTGACCCCGCTGTTTGGGAGCAGATGTTGAACATGTCCCCCATCAAACACGTCAGACAGGTCTGTGTATTTCTCTCCAGTGCGTGTACCTGAGTCAGACAGGTCTGTGTATTTATCTTGAGTGTGTGTACATGAGTCAGACATGTCTGTGTATTTCTCTCGAGTGCGTGTACATGAGTCAGACAGGTCTGTGTATTTCTCTCGAGTGCGTGTACCCGAGTCAGACAGGTCTGTGTATTTCTCTTGAGTGCGTGTACCCGAGTCAGACAGGTCTGTGTATTTCTCTTGAGTGCGTGTACATGAGTCAGACAGGTCTGTGTATTTCTCTTGAGTGCGTGTACATGAGTCAGACAGGTCTGTGTATTTCTCTTGAGTGCGTGTACATGAGTCAGACAGGTCTGTGTATTTCTCTTGAGTGCGTGTACATGAGTCAGACAGGTCTGTGTATTTCTCTTGAGTGTGTGTACATGAGTCAGACAGGTCTGTGTATTTCTCTTGAGTGCGTGTACATGAGTCAGACAGGTCTGTGTATTTATCTTGAGTGTGTGTACATGAGTCAGACAGGTCTGTGTATTTCTCTTGAGTGTGTGTACATGAGTCAGACAGGTCTGTGTATTTCTCTTGAGTGTGTGTACATGAGTCAGACAGGTCTGTGTATTTATCTTGAGTGTGTGTACATGAGTCAGACAGGTCTGTGTATTTCTCTTGAGTGTGTGTACATGAGTCAGACAGGTCTGTGTATTTCTCTCGAGTGCGTGTACATGAGTCAGACAGGTCTGTGTATTTCTCTTGAGTGCGTGTACATGAGTCAGACAGGTCTGTGTATTTCTCTTGAGTGTGTGTACATGAGTCAGACAGGTCTGTGTATTTCTCTCTCGAGTGTGTGTACATGAGTCAGACAGGTCTGTGTATTTCTCTCGAGTGCGTGTACATGAGTCAGACAGGTCTGTGTATTTCTCTTGAGTGCGTGTCTGTGAGTCAGACAGGTCTGTGTATTTATCTTGAGTGTGTGTACATGAGTCAGACAGGTCTGTGTATTTCTCTTGAGTGTGTGTACATGAGTCAGACAGGTCTGTGTATTTCTCTTGAGTGTGTGCATGAGTCAGACAGGTCTGTGTATTTCTCTTGAGTGTGTACATGAGTCAGACAGGTCTGTGTATTTATCTCGAGTGCGTGTACATGAGTCAGACAGGTCTGTGTATTTCTCTTGAGTGTGTACATGAGTCAGACAGGTCTGTGTATTTCTCTTGAGTGCGTGTACATGAGTCAGACAGGTCTGTGTATTTCTCTTGAGTGTGTACATGAGTCAGACAGGTCTGTGTATTTCTCTTGAGTGTGTGTACATGAGTCAGACAGGTCTGTGTATTTCTCTTGAGTGTGTACATGAGTCAGACAGGTCTGTGTATTTATCTCGAGTGCGTGTACATGAGTCAGACAGGTCTGTGTATTTCTCTTGAGTGTGTACATGAGTCAGACAGGTCTGTGTATTTCTCTTGAGTGCGTGTACATGAGTCAGACAGGTCTGTGTATTTCTCTTGAGTGTGTACATGAGTCAGACAGGTCTGTGTATTTCTCTTGAGTGTGTGTACATGAGTCAGACAGGTCTGTGTATTTCTCTTGAGTGCGTGTACATGAGTCAGACAGGTCTGTGTATTTCTCTCGAGTGCGTGTACATGAGTCAGACATGTCTGTGTATTTCTCTTGAGTGTGTGTACGTGAGTCAGACAGGTCTGTGTATTTCTCTTGAGTGTGTGTACATGAGTCAGACAGGTCTGTGTATTTATCTTGAGTGTGTACATGAGTCAGACAGGTCTGTGTATTTCTCTTGAGTGCGTGTACATGAGTCAGACATGTCTGTGTATTTCTCTTGAGTGTGTGTACGTGAGTCAGACAGGTCTGTGTATTTCTCTTGAGTGTGTGTACATGAGTCAGACAGGTCTGTGTATTTATCTTGAGTGTGTGTACATGAGTCAGACAGGTCTGTGTATTTATCTTGAGTGCGTGTACATGAGTCAGACAGGTCTGTGTATTTCTCTTGAGTGTGTGTACATGAGTCAGACAGGTCTGTGTATTTATCTTGAGTGTGTGTACCAGAGTCAGACAGGTCTGTGTATTTATCTTGAGTGTGTGTACCTGAGTCAGACAGGTCTGTGTATTTCTCTTGAGTGCGTGTACATGAGTCAGACAGGTCTGTGTATTTCTCTCGAGTGAGTTTATTGGTGTCTCTAGATGACGTAGTAATCATGGGTGATCTCTCTCTCCCAGGTCAAGACTCCAGTATTGCTCACCTTGGGGGAAGATGACAAGCGTGTGCCTAGCAAACAAGGCATAGAGTACTACAGAGCTCTGAAAGCACTACATGTCCCCGTCCGGTAAGCAGCTCATTGGTAGCGAATATTCTGGCTTATGTGAGATATGCACTGCATAACAGGTCCTCCTAGGGGTAAAAAAAGTTATCCAGCACACACCACCAGGATAGAAAAGCTGGACACTTTATTTTGTTAGATTTAAAAAAACAAGAAACAAGGCGAACAAACAATGCGTTGTTATGTTATGCTTCATCAGGTTGGCTATATTTGTCACTGATGCACTTGTGTTTGTTGTTGTTCAGGTTGCTGTGGTACACAGGGAACAACCACTCCCTCTCCAAGGTGGATGCCGAATCCGATGGCTTTATGAACATCGCTCTGTGGATGACTCAGCACATGTGTGAGTGATGCTGCTCTGCACGGGCGACGTTAGGCCTGGGCATCGGGGGCTATAGCTCCAAATGTCTTATGAAAAGCCCCCCCCCTAAAGAGGGCTGGGCCAAGCCACCAGTGTCTTCAGACCCTACAAACACCCCTGCTGCTCAGATCAATGGTAGTGCCCAAAAGCTGCCATGGCTGCCAGAGTAAGAAAGCGGGACTCTACTGTACAGTGTGCGGTCCAAGCCAAAGCATTCGCTCTCTCAACAGAAACATGGTTGTGTCATAATTTCTGTAACTCGTCTTCCGTCTGTCTCTGACTTCCTCTGAAACATACAGTTAGGTCCATATGTATTTGGACATTGGACACAATCTTCATCATTTTGGCTCTGTACACCACCACAATGGACTTGAAATGAAACAGTCAAGGTGTGCTTTAACTGCAAACTTCCACCTTTTAATTTGAGGGTATTTGTGTGGTGGCCTGCAAAAACCCTTCACATGGTGGGAATTTGACATTTTTTCTGACATTTCCATAAATTAGAAACGCTCCCCTATTACAGTATATATCACCTTTTGAATGATTGAGATGGCTCTCTCAGATCCAAAGTTATGAGTATTTTAATCTGTTACTGTATGTGTCTAAAAGTAAAAAGTGAGGAAAATACACAACATTGTATTTTCTACAGTGGCATTCCACCAAAACCATAAGAATAAATACTTTCCCTTTTGTTTTATGAAAATAATTATTCACCATGATGTTACCTGATTCGGATGTAAATACCCTCAAATTAAAGCTGGAAGTCTGCAAGTGAAGCACATCTTGATTGTTTCATTTCAAGTCCATTTTGGTGTACAGAGCCAAAATGATGAAGCTTGTGTCCAATGTCCAAATATATATGGACCTGATAGTAATGATTTTAAATATATATGGACCTAATAGTAATCATTTCTGCTGTTTTATTTTTTGCTTGTTTTTCCAATGTTTCTAATATATGCCTTTATACACAGAAAATAAAGTTTTTGTGTCATATTGCAAAGAAATTAATGTAAGAATCAGTCTTTTCTCCAACCATTGTTATGATTTATGTTGAGCTTAATCAGAAGGCATCAATACACCTAATAATCATAAAATATGCCTGCCTGCCCGCCCGCCCACCTGCGAGAGAAATACACTGACGTCTGTGGTGGAGATATGAGTTAAACCAGAGGAAATAATTTTTTTGAAAGACCGATGGCATAAAGTTTGTCAAGGAGAAGGTAGTGATCAACCATTTCAAATGCTTCAGTAAGATCTAGAAATATTAAACCTGTAAAGCATCATGTTATCCAGTGAAGATGTTCATCATTGGTCATTGTAGAGAAGTTCGGTCTGAAACCGGATTGGAATGAGATAAGATGTGACAGATATTATAATTTTTCAAATATTCTTGCTATACTAGTAATAATGGAGATGGGTCTATAATTATTAACATCAAGCGGATCACCACCTTTATGCAAAGGGGTAACTGGCACATTTTCCACATTATAACTTCATAAGTAGATAAATATAAATAAGTCAAAGGATAAGACAGAACATGTGAGGCAAGTTTGACTACCACCACCACCACTACTTGAACTTACACCACAGATAACATGCTGAACATCACTTGGGTTGGGGTGGATTCATCTAAAGGAGAAGGAGGTACCACATTTGGAATTATTCAAAGAGACATTGGCCCGGCATGAGGAAAATCAAAAGAATGTTGAACTGTCAAACTATTCATCATTCATCTAGTTTGACAGTTATTGAGAGTTGATTTGAGTTCATGAGTTATTAATTTGAGTTAGTGTGGACCAGTGATGTCACTGGTCCACACTTTAACACTCAATAACTGTCAAATTAAATGACAGACTTCAAAACAGTTTACAGTTTTCTGATATACTACTGATGTTCTAATGATACAAAGCTGGTTGAAAATGGGCGGAGTGTTCCTTTAAGACAGGTTCTCAAATGTTTTTCAGCCAAGGACCCCTTACAAGATAGAAAATATACCGGGGACCCCCTCATTCTGATTTGTGATTTTGGGCTAAGCATTGTAACGTGCTTGACTTTTAAATTGATAGGTTTGTTAGATTATAATGTAATCCTAAAATGGTTCATGGATAATCCATGAACCATTTTAGATTTAAAGCATACAATATTTTCGTTGAACTATGAAGCTTTTGCACAAAAAAAGGTTTTTATTTTTATTTTCCTGAAAACCTTTCGCGGACCCCCTGGCAAAGTGCCACGGACCCCTGGGGGTCCCCGGACCCCCATTTGAGAACCACTGCTTTAAGAAACACACTTGTGTAACTATTTCTGTAACTCTTCTGTGGCAAGGTTGATGCCTACAATGAATACCAGTGAGTTTATGGGGAATTCCATTTGAACACAAGAGCGGAATGAAAACTGTTTTGTCTCCGACTTCCTCTGAAACATATTTCGTAATCATTTTTGATTTCTCTTTTTTGATTGTTTTCCCAAGGTTTCTATATTTGCCGTTATACACAGAAAATGTTTTGTGTGTGGCGTGGGTCCTATTGCAAAGAAATTAACGTAAGAATCAAGACTTTTCTTGAACCATTGTTAGGATTTACGTTGAGCTTAATCAGAAGGCATCAATACACTTTTGACAGGTAAGGTAAGGTGATGTCAGTATCGGGTGGTAGTCGTCATGATATTGACTTTCACTCTGATCACATGACCACCATCTGGATGTTGAATGCACCCTCAGCTTTCACTTCTGCATAAGTGAGTCCAGTTCATCACTGCACAGACGTTCATGTACCTTGTCTTTTAAATTCAGCCTCTCCGCAACTGGATTATAGTTTGTGTCAGCTGGCTCTACGTGGATGTTGAAGAGATATGCATTAATGCAATACTTAATATGGTAAGTTGGATCAAATTATATTTTACCATTTACACAGAAAACTGGGTCTATGCCATTCTTTTATCATAAGTAAATCAAAGATATACCCACTGTATCATCACATTGAGAACAAAATAGATTTATAAGCATGACATTTCAAGATGCTTGCATTTAGATCATCTGATTCAGATGGAGTTTGCACATTCTACCTGTGTTTACAGTGTGTGGGTTCTTTCTGCCAGGTGCTCCAGTTTCCTCCCACCATTAAAGACATGTTAAAGGAGCACTCCACCGAAAAACAATTCTGATTTATTTTGCACATGATCTCACACATATCTGAAAACGAAACAGTTTTGCATACATTCAATTAGTTTAACAGTTATTGAGAGTTGATTTGAGTTAATTTTGTGGACCAGTGATGTCGTTCATGCACAAAATAATGACATCACTGGTCCACAAATCAACTCTCAATAACTGTCAAAGTAAATTAATGCCTGCAAAACTGTTTACAGTTTTCTGATATACTACCGATTTTGTAATGATACAAAGCTGGTTGAGCTTTCCTTTAACCCATTGATACCTGATGCAGCATTTGTGTGTGTATCCCTTTAAGACCGCGAACCGCGTTAACGCAGTTCGCGGTCTTAAAGGGATATGCACACAAATGAGGGATATACACGCAAATGCTGCATCAGGTATCAATGGCTTAAGGCCAACGCTTTCGGTGCCCCTGACCAAGGGCTAAAAAAGAACAGAACAAACAAGAACAAATGCAGAGGATGATTCTGTTGTACTTGTACAATGGCAGTAAAGGAAATCTCAGATCAAGAGCGTAATATTTACTGGCAATTCTATGCAGATACAGTAGCAGTAGGAATGTTAATAGTATGCTGCCTATTGTGCTATTCGACTTATGTTCCAATGCGGGGGTCAGCTAATAACGTTTTCATTTCTGAAGAAGGTCCTTGTTGACCGAAACGTCAAAAATAAATCGACTGGGAGCAAGTCAAGCAGTGTGCGGACTCTATTTCTTTTTATCAGCTAATAACTTCCCATTGTGTTGACACTTCCTGTGACAGTACAGTACTTATATTGTGTTTATTGTGTTATCGGCCTCTAGAATCATCGGCCACTCAATGTGAAATTGCAGCCAAAGAGTCAGACTAGGTTTGACCAGGTGAAACAGATGGCGTTTTGAACAGGAAGTCATAACACAACTGGGTCAAGTGGGCGCAGGGGCTACATAAGGTGAATACTTTGAGCAGTCAATATTGAATTTAATTCATATGTGTTTTTTTGTGTTTTTTACAGGCTCTATTACAGAAAGTCTTTCTCATACTTTGTCAGCTTCTTCCATTAGTGAGAGCCAGAAATCCCATCTTCTTCCCATGTGACAATGACGTGAACGTCACCACAGTAAACTGCGACGGCAGGCCACTCGTCCACGTTCCCGTCATCAAGTCTACCACAGTGGTGTCGATCACTTTAAGTCGGACCAAGATACGGCAAGTGGGGCAGGATGCTTTCTCAGGTGTTCCAAACCTGAAGGAACTGAAGATAACATGGAATTGTCTCCCGGGTAGCCTGCGAGCTTTGAATGACCACTCGTGCAAAATGGACATCCACTATGATGCCTTCAGGAGCCTGATCAAACTTGAGTATCTCAACCTGTCGGGAAACAGCCTCACCTCTTTACCCTGGTTACCTGACAGCCTGAAGGCTCTCAATCTAGAGAATAACCGGATCTTCAACATAAGCCACCCTTTCAACACTCCACATCTAGAGCAGCTGCTCCTCTCGAAGAACTGCTTTTATGCAAACCCTTGCAACCAGTCATTTTACATCAATGAAGATGTTTTCAGAGGGCTTTCTAAACTCACAAAGCTCTCTTTAGGATATAATAATCTGACGACAGTCCCGACAGGGCTGCCAGCCTCGCTGGAGGATCTGGACTTGAGGGAGAATACAATCACAGAGATTTTAGATGGGGCATTTGCCAACCTGACCCATCTCAAATCTTTAGTTCTGGAGTGGAATTGCCAGCGTTGTGACCATGCAGCCCGGCCCTGCTTTCCTTGCCCCCAAAACCGCTCCCTCTACCTCCATCCAAACTCACTCTATGCTGAGAACAGCTCCATGAGCTTCCTGAGCTTGAGGGGGAACTCTCTGCGTACGTTTCCCGAGGGCCTTTTCCGACCTTTGAGGAATTTAAAGGGTTTGGACCTTTCGGACAACCTCCTGGCATATGCCATCCGTAACGGCACCTTCTTCACAGAACTGAAGGGCCTGACTTGGATCAGCCTCATCTATAACTATGAGCCAATGAAGACGTTTCCAGAGCTGATCCTTTCACCAAGTCTCGGCAGTGTCACCAGGTTACAAACTCTTCTCCTCAGCGGGAACTTTTTCCACACACTTTCAAGCCAAAGCTTTGAAGTTCTTTCCAAACTTCATGAGCTAAAGAAACTAGAGCTGCGAATGAACTTCATCAACACCTGCAACATGAGTGCTCTGGCACAGTTGCCTGCCCTTACCGACGTCGTCCTCTCCCAAAACATGCTTAACTTCCTTCCCTGCGCTTCTAGACACTCATCTGGGTATGTGTCAGAGCAAAGCTCTCAGAATCAGAACTCGAATGCATACGATTTCCCTGACCCACCCCTTATGCTCGGAGATCGAAGGTGTGACCCCTGGGAACCAAACAAACAAACAAACTTGTTGGAAATATTGGAACACAATGTGTCACACATTCCAACAATATGGGACTTTAAATGTTATTTCTGCCAAGATAACTTGACATTTGACCTCTCTCAAAATGACATCTTCTCTCTTAATAAAGATATATTTGTAGGTATGGAAAATGCTGTTTGTTTGGACCTTTCCTACAATTACATGAGCCAGACCATGAAAGGTGGGCTGTTTAATAACATGAGAAACTTAGTTTATCTTAATATGGCATACAATAGGATTGATCTGTATCATCGAGAGGCTTTTAGTGAGCTTCACACCAGCCTGAAGGTACTGGACCTTAGTAACAATGAATATCACTTCCTGATGAAGGGCATGGGCCATCGCTTTGAGTTCATCCATAGTCTGACTAACTTGGAAGTCCTAAGTCTGGCAAACAATGGCATCGGGATGCGAATAGATCACAGATTGAGCAGCAACTCTATGAAGTACCTCTACTTCTCTGGAAATCACCTGGATGACATGTGGGCCTCCGGTAACAACAACTACATCCATTTCTTCCAAGACCTTACAAACTTAATCTACCTGGATATCTCCCAGAATGACCTGAGGTCAGTCTCACCAGATGTGCTCTGTAACCTACCAAAGAGCACCGAGGCTCTCAGCATCAGCAACAATCAACTGAACTACTTCCCGTGGCAAAACATCACAGCACTCGGAAGTCTACGTCACCTCAACCTCAGCGGAAACTTCCTTGCCGATTTGCCTGATATAGCCGTAACATTTGGATCAAATTTTTCTCTCTTGGACCTCAGTCACAACTATATTAGCTCTATTCCTGAAGACTTCTTCAGTGAGGTGAAAGCCTTGCGTTATCTCTACCTCAACCACAACCATCTCAAACAGCTGCACCACCAGCTGCTCCCTGCCCTACTGAAAAATGTCGGTACCCTTCAGAAACTCACCCTGCATGCCAACCCCTTTAAATGTGACTGTGGTACGTCTTGGTTGGCGGACTTTTTGCGCGGCACACCTGTGGAAGTCCCTTATCTCACCACACATGTTCACTGTGAGTTCCCAGAGTCCCTGCAGGGTGAGAGTGTGCTGTCCATCGACCGACGTTCCTGTCAGGATGTCTACGGCAGCTTGGCCTTCCTCTTCAGTTCCTTCGTGGCTGTGGCATTCACTGTCCTGCCCCTGTTGAAGCACCTCTACGGCTGGGACCTGTGGTACTGCTTACAGGTGCTGTGGGCAGGACACAAAGGCTACTCCCAGCTGCCCGGCAGTGACTGCCACAAACACCACGATGCGTTTGTGGTGTTTGACACAGGGAACCCGGCCGTGAGGGATTGGGTCTACAACGAGTTAACTGTCCATCTGGAGAGCTCACACCACAGGAGGTTCTGTCTCTGTTTGGAAGAAAGGGACTGGATTCCCGGGCTTTCCTGTATCGAGAACCTCCACAACGCCGTCTACAGCAGCGTGAAGACAGTGTTTGTGCTGTCCAGTGGTGGTGCAGCGGTGAATGGTGTGATCCGGCAGGCTTTCTTCATGGTTCAGCAGAGGCTTCTGGATGAGAAGGTTTGTAAAACTGAACTTTTATTTATTTATTATTTAATTTTGATCAGGCAGTGTATTTTGAGTCATCTTTATGTGCATTTGATGGATGTCTGTCCTATTCCCATTGAGTTGTTGTTACATTTCCATGTAACAAAATCGTCCCTGCTTTTATCCAATTTCCAAACCAGGTGGACGTAGCAGTGCTGGTACTGTTGGATGAGATGTTTCCCAAGCTGAAGTACCTACAACTGAGGAAGCGCTTGTGCAGAAAGTCAGTGTTGTCCTGGCCAAGGAACCCAAGGGCCCAGCCTCTGTTCTGGAATAGAATGAGAATGGCATTGTCTTCAGATAACCTTCGTTCCTACGACAACAACATGAGTGAAAGTTTCATATGACTTTGTACTTCTCCCCTCTGACCGCTGATATGGAACACTAGGGGGGGGGGGGGGGGACTTACCCCCTGATTCCTGCCATAAATCAAATATCTTGATCTTGGGCCATCAAAATGCCCTTGAATGACATATTTTTATTTTCAATTTTATTCATTATTTCATGTAACTATTTTACTGTTCGTTTGTGTACCACTATGCTATCTGTCTTGTCTGTTGGTCTAAATATTGAATTAGATATTCAGTGGTTTACCAAATAGTTCCTGTTAGATATTTTCAAAACACCTGCTTCACTTTGCATGTAACCACAAATGTCCCAAGGAAGTGATGCATATAAAAGGTTCCCACCCGTCAGTATTTCACTTCTCGTCTGGGACATAATAGGACATGAAACTGATTACTCTTTTGGAAACATTTTCTATTAAGCCTGTGTCTATAGTACATTATAATCATACTTATAACACATTATAATCCATTATAAAAACCATAACCTTTTTCATATAACCTAAGTGGTAATGAAAAAGCTTGAGAACAGATTGTAAATAATGTATTAATAATGTTATCAAACATAACTATGCATGATTATAACGTATAATGCATTATTATTATTATGGCATTATAATGTGTTGTAAGTATGATTATAATGTAATGTGTTATAGACATTGGCTTCATAGAAAGTAGGCTACCTTATTTTCCTCAAATTGTGTTTAGGTTTCAGGTAGCAACAGTTTAGCCTACCTATTGTTATAGTAGCCCAAAGCAAAGTAAGGTGTAATTTCTCAAGAGGTTCTCTTGTGTACACCTGTTTGTGAGTGATGATGACATAAACAGAATACTTACTTTCACACAAGATTCTGCAGGCTGCAGCTCACCAGATCAGGAGTCAATTGAAAGATAGACCTGGACAGTGCGTGCATGTACACAACACTAGTGTAAACAAAGGTGTAGCTTGTCTTTAGTCCAGCTGTTCCAAACCTTTTTCATTAAGGACCTCCAGAGTGAGCCACTTTTATCCACAGAGTCAGAGACCATTCAATAAAAATATTTTTTGTATCAGGAAACTCTTATCTGAGAGTGGAACCTCTAAGTTAGAATACAATACATTCTATCTGATCCTCACATTCTCTCAGTGAGTTAACTTCAATGAAGTCAAAGCGAAGTAAACTATTTAAATTATTATTTTGCTCGGGACACCATGGTCATTTCTCCAAGAACTCCATAGGTAGCCTGCCTATCACAGGTTTAGTCTGTTATTTCTCAACTTTTTTTCTTCTTCTTCTGTTTTTAACTTTAGACTGTTTCTTTATCCAAATAAAGAAAGGATTGATTCAGAGTTTCAGACCATTGACTGTATATTTAAGGTAGCAGCAGCAAGTGTCAGTTGACGCCCATCCATCCAGTAGCCTGGGTTTGCCCCCTGCTGCTGCCGCCGCCAGATCGTGCACGCGAGAGCTTGCTTGTAGACGGGAGCGTGCATCGCTGGCTGGTGGTGACGAGAGCGCGCCGCCCTCCACGCGGCCCCGCTAGCAGGACTAGAGAGTCTGTAGAGAGAGAGAGAGGCTGGTTGCTGCTGCTGACGCGAGGTTAAGCAGGACAGGTCACGAGAGAGAGATGAGCTGCTGCTGATGAGATCATGGAGCCTGCGCCGAGCAGGGCGGGCTGCCTACTACTACCACGAGCAGGACTTGACGGTGATGATGGAGACGGCGGGCCTGTCCGGCGGTAAGGTAGGAGCAAAGTGTTTTGCGCACGCGGCACACACCTGCTCTCGTGCGTGGCGCCATTCGGCAACTATGTTTAAAACAAAATGAAACTGTATGCTCTCAGTTTGTGTGTGGCAGCTTACTTTAATGTTATGTAACGTCATGCCGTGTGCATAGAAATAAACTAATCCTCCCAGTCCCAGCCGTCACGAGCCGTGGTAGTAGTGGAGTTATTTGGCGTCTGTCCAGGCTGCGTAGCTATGCACAAACTGCATAACCACCGTGTCACACAAAATACTGTGGTGGTCTGCGCGAGGGTAGTTTGTTTGGCGGGCAGCAGGTTAATTGTGGAGAAAATGTATTAAAATCAGCGTGTTACGATGTTGCAGTCAGTCAGTCAGGGACAGACAGACAGGGTGGCGACTCGAGTTTTCACTCACTGGGCAACAGCTGGCTGCCAACTCAACTCAACCGTTGGGGTAGGTAGACTACTGGGTATGACACAACACCGGTATGAGGTGAGAGGTTCTCTCTCTTTCCACCACGTGTGACATTTATAATGTTTACATTCGCATCAGTCTATCCGTAAAAAACAAAACAGACTGAGGTTCTTTGTGAATGGTTTGACAGGTAAACCTGGCGCCTGGCGCGTGGAAACTGCCCACTGCTGATTCATACGCTACCTCCATCTTACACAAATGATGGACATGCCCAAAAGCCTTCAGCCTTCTTTGTATGATAATTATTTGAGATATAATCATCCTTGTGATTTTTTTTCTATCATTGCAATTTCACGTTCACATTTGGATGTAGCTTTTTTGCACCACTTTGATAGTCCTACTACACGCCGGGTGACTGTATTGTTGTTCCATTGCTGCTACATAGCTAAATTCACAGTGTCTCATACATGTAGTTACAATGATGGATAAGGGGTTGACAGCTACGGTATGATTGACAGGCAGACTTAACCAATCTCTCTATGTGGTGACTCCCAACACCCAATCCTCTTAGATTAGAGGAGGGATTATGATTTGGATTTGCATCGCTTTGACTGCCCCCAGCTCTGGTCTATCCTGGACTTGGCCTGTGCCCACGCTGGTTACCTGGAAATATGCCTATGCATATCAGTTTGTGTGTGTGTGTGTGTGTGTGTGTGTGTGTGTCTCTTCTTCTTCTTCTTCTGTTTAGATTTGGCGGTTGGTGACCCGTTTGCAGGTGCTGAGTGTGTGTTAGAGATGGAAATGTCAATTAAATTAATTGAATGAAAATAGAATGATTGAAATCTGGAAGGCAAATTTTTGCCCTTCGGTCATGGTTTTTAGGGGCATTTGAGGCATTCTGCCCTTGCCCCCCCCACCCCCCAAACTTGTGAGTGAGTGAGTGAGTGGGTGAGTGAGTGAGTGGGTGGGAGGGTGGGTTTGTGAGTGGGTGAGAGAGTGAGAGTTAGCCCAAATACAAAGTCTCTATTTTTAGTCGAAGCCTAAGATACAGTATGTGTACAGCGCTGATAGTCTGGAGATGAGTTTTGCTGGTGCCCCAGGGGGGCTGGTAGATAATGAAGACTGCCAATTCTCTCTGCATGCTACCATGGTCATAGCCAACTACACAATTGTGTCTCTGATTCTTTTAGACATATCTGGCACGTCAATATTCTGTTGCTTGTGCTGCAGGAAAAGTTAACTAAGCACTGTAGCAAGTGGATTTAGTGCTGTCCGTGGTGCTGAAATGGCCAAGCGTGACACTCACATACTCTCTCTCTCTCTCTATCTCTCTCACTGCCTGTCTCTCTCTCTCTGCCTCTGTCTTTCTCTATCTTTCACCTTCTACATAGTGAACAGGGTTAGGAACAAGGGGATAAGAGTAGCCACTGATCGCTAATAAAGGAGAGAGAGACAGAGAGGAATACAGAGTAGCCTACCGTGCTAATGTGAAAGTAAAGTGAAAAGAAGTTGAGGGTTTCTCACTAGGGATGGGGCCGATCCGATCCAATATCGGTATCGGGTGCCGATTTGGCACTAATTACGGATCGGATCGGAATTGGATTTTCTTTTGTTTTTTTGCAATTCCAGCGCTGGCCGTAATTGCCCATATATAATAGTATCCTTCTTTGCCTTGTATATTTTCTTAATTTTGTCTGCATTTTGCAAGGTATATTTAAAAAGAAAATCTTTAATTGGCCAAATCTTTGCCTATACTGTACATGTATATTCAAGAAATATTGGTATCGGCATAATATCGGTATCGGCAGATATCCAAATTCAGGTATCGGAAACGGATCGGAAGTGAAAAAAGTGGATCGGTGCATCTCTATTTCTCACTGTATGCTGTGCTCTAAATTCAACATGGCCAACAATGAAATGTCTTGTGAAATTTAAAACAGGTCTTGGTAAATGGTAAATGGCCTGCATTTATATAGCGCTTTTATCCAAAGCGCTTTACAATCAGTAGATAGTCTACATTCACCCATTCATACACCGATGGCCATCGGGAGCAAGGAGGGTTAAGTGTCTTGCCCAAGGACACAACGACAGCAGCTGGGAGGGAGCGGGGATCGAACCGCCAACCTTTGTGTCATTGGCCGACCCGCTCTACCTCCTGAGCTAAAGCCGCCCCGTCTTGTTTGATTTGAACCATGCATTATAGAGTACCGCAGGGATTATGTCTTTTTGTAGGCGGAAGGCGCAGACTTCCTGGATCTTACGGGGGAAAAGTCAATGGGGTTTTAGAATGGGGATTTAAATGCATAAAACAAGGTCTGTGCTTAACAAAAGCTTATGGGAGTGGTAATTTGGGTTCAGCAGGATAATCCTCACAGGCATGAATCACTTTTATGACTTTTGGAACGTAAATGTGTTTTTTTTAACGGGATCTTTAGAAAACGCTTCAAAAGGCATAAAAGTGATTCACGTTTTTGTGAAGATTATCCTGCTGAACCTTAATTACCACTCCCATAAACTGTTGTTAACCACAGACCTTATTTTAGGCATTTAAATCCCCATTCTAAAACCCCATTGCCTTTTCCCCCGTAAGATCCAGGAAGTCCGCGACGTCCGCCTTCCGACTACAAAAATACGTCATCCCTGCCATACTCTATTGACTTTAATTATTTGATTCTATTGTCTTTCTCCCAATGTTTGTCCTGCTCTGACCTGTCTAGAATCCACGATGTCCTGCACTATAGCTGAGACCACCAGACTACTGGCCTGTCTGTCTGGGAGCCCTGCAGCCCACCACCCTCACTGCCTATTCCCTTTTACTAGAACCACTCCAGCTCTAGCCTGAGACAATCCTCTCAGATGGCCGCTCATAAAGTCCTGCAGTCCAAACTGCAGGGGTGGACAGGTGGAAACTGAGGAGACAAGGTGGCCTTTACAGTTACATATTATTTCGGTCCCACAAAAGGGACATGAAAATATTTTTGACCCTTAAACAGTTTCCTATTCCGACACCTTCTTTCACACGTAGGCCATCATGCCTCTTAACATCAGGGCCAAGCCCTCGCAGAGCAAGCTGTCTGCTGCCTCCAAGAGTCGCGGCGTCGGCCACACGGACGCCGGCAGCAGCAACGCGTCTCATTCACGCCTCTCCAAGCCCCCCAAGCATGTGAAGGTCAAACAGGCTGTGAGCCCAGTGCCAGGCTTCCGCTCGGGCCTGGAGCCAGGCTCTGTGTCGGGGGGCGGGCCTGCGCCAGGCTCTAGATTGGCTGGAGGTCAAGGGTCATCTTCAAAGCTAGGGTCAAAGATGAAACCTGGTCACGTTACAACGACGACGGCAAACAAAGGAGGTTCGGCCACAGCTCCAGGGGGTAAAACTCTCTCTATGGAAAACATCCAGTCGCTGAGTGCTGCCTATGCCACTTCCGGCGTCATCTACCCCAGTGAGCGGGACGCCTTGGAGCCGTCGGGCGGATACCCCAAAGGCACCATGACGCTGGGTCGGAGCACCGGCCGCTCCTACTACTCTGGCCGCTCCACAGCCATGGGCAGCAGCCCAAACATCACATCCTCCTCGGTGCACCCGTCAGACCCGTACGGAGACCATCATACCCACCACCGCCCGCAGCCGGGAGGGACGTCCAGCCTGAGGCGCCACCAGCCCGTGAGACATCAGGGGCCAGCGCTGGATTTCCACGCTCAGCTCAGGGAACTTCAGAGAGAGAATGACCTGCTGAGGAGAGAGATGGACTCGGGGAGGGATGGAAGGATGGGCTCCAGCATGAACAGTGTCAACTTCTGGAGCCCGGACCTGAAGAGAGACAGAGACAGGGGGGTTAGGCGGGAGGAGGGAGTGAGGACCTCTATTCTGAAGGACCAATGCAGGACTGACCAGGAGGACTGTCAGGTGAGAATACTGGCAGAATTGAAGAGTTCTATCAAAATGCAATATTTCCATTTTAAAACCCACACACACACAATTGTGATTACGTCTGCTAAAATGTGACTGTACGGTACGTAAACATTTTTTGGGGGGAATATTTCATTTTGGTCTAGAAACTCTTAAATTAATGCTGGATTTTGTCCACTTGCATGTCACATTCACACGTTTGCCTTCGCCCGTCCATCTCATCTCCACCGTCTCACGTCACACCTTTTGTCCCCGTCTCCAAGGGCGTGTCCACGTCTCCAAGGGCGTGTCCACGTCTCCAAGGGCGTGTCCACGTCAAGGCTTCTGCTCTGTGCAGTTTGGTTAGAAAGAGTTGGGCCAGGCTCGGTGCTGTCGGTGTTTCCATGGGAACGTGCCCTCGTGGGCCGTGGCAGCCATTCAAAGTGAAATAGCCAGATTCTATAAAAGCTCACAGCCACCTCTCCCCGTAGTTTGGCTCATTCCATCTGAGGCACTGTCTGTCTGTCTGTCTGTATAGCTATATCTATATATACCTATATACTGTATATATCTATATATCTATCTATATATATATATATATATATATATATATATATATATATATATACCTATATATCTATATATGTATCTATCTATATATCTATATCTATCTCTCTCTCTCTATATATATATATATATATCTACAGTATATCTATCTATCTATATATATATATGTTGTCTGTTTTTGGCTGCGTCCTTCTGTTTTCTAATTTGTTGGCCCCACCTCAGTCTGTTTTTCTGTGGCATTTTATTTCCCAGTATGTCTGCGTTGCTGTAGGGAGATCAAAACACCTGGAAGTCTGGAAATGTGAGAATATTTCTCTCTCTCTGTCTCTCTCTTTTTTTACCGTTATTTATACAGGGGGAGTCTCACTGAGAGCAATGCTCTCTTTCTCAGGAGCGCCCTGTTCACAGTTCACAGGTGACCAGTACAACCACCACAGTCTGATCTGCTGGCCACTGAGCAGCTCCACTGGAGCAGTTGGGGTTAAGGGCCTTGCTCAAGGGCACCTCAGTGGTGGTAAGGAGGGAGGGGCAAGCACTGCTTTTAGCTTTCCCCACCCAGATATTTGTCCTGCTGGTCCCGGGGATTGAACCGACGACCTTCCGGTCACAAGCTCGCTTCTCTAACCTTGAGGCCACCACTGCCCACTTGCTCTTTCTCACACATCTATATTGTACATATACATTACCTGCACACAAACCACCATGAACTCTAAATAAAATGGATGTTGTTGTCTTGGACTCCCGTTTAGAAGCCTAGTTGCAGACCTTGCGCGAGACGGCACGAGACGAGGGGGACCACTGGGCAGATGACCTGTCAATCACCCCCAAAAACATATTATTTTCTATATTTGACTCACAACAGGCGAGTAATATAAACATTCACCACCATACAGTTGTTATGAAAGGTGAAATTAGCTATATAGGCCAAAACCGTGTTTTGGACCAGGCTGTAAACATACTTAATCCTCTTACAAAGTGGGGTAACATGGGGGTGAATGGGAACGACTCCCTTTTGGGTCCAGCCTCAAGTGGCCATTCGAGGAACTACAGCTTTCAGCATCACTTCCTCTTCCAAAGCCCGAGCTTAGCCCCCTGACACAAACACACTTTTCTTTCTCATTCTTTCTTTCCCTCTCAACAACTTTAATCAAGTCTGTGATCTTCCATCTGACTCGCCACCTCTGCATCTGTATTTATAGCATTGCTCATCTGCGTGTGTACACGTGTACTACTGCTACTTGCACACGCACACACACACACACACACACACACACACACACACACACACACACACACACACACACACAGTCAAGCTGTTTCACTCCTCTCACTGCGGTAGATTCATTGGACACAGGAGTGTTCTTATCGAGTTTCAGTTAAAACGGTAGATGTTCCTCAGACTGCTTCCTTTAACTGAGTTCACTTTAGCTTATATTGCTTTGCCTCCCTCTGCCCCCTCACACACACACACACACACACACGCACACGCACACGCACACACACACACACACACACACACACACACACACACACACACACACACACACACGCACACACACACACACACACAACCACCCCCACCAGACACAGAGCTGGCACAGGGATTTTAGTCAAGTGTATAGACAACAAATATGTGTTCCACGAGGAAGTACTAAGGGTGAGATTGTTGTGTCCGTGGCGTTAAAGTGGACCAGGACAGTATGTTGATGGTTCCTGTGTATCTGCAGGCTTGTCCTCACTTCACCCTCTCTCTGTGATAGATGGATGTGTGTGCTGCTCATCTCTCTTCTTCACCATAGAGCGAGTGTATTACTTCAAGTGTGTGCTCATCTCTCTCTCTCTCTCTCTCTCTCTCTCTCTCTCTCTCTCGATCTCTCTCTCTCTCTCTCTCGCTCTCTCTCTCTCTCTCCTCTCTCTCTCTCTCTCTCTCTCTCGCTCTCTCTCTCTCTCCTCTCTCTCCTCTCTCTCTCTCTCTCTCACACACACACTTTCTTTTTTGCCTTCGCCTCCCTTGTGACGTACAAGTTGATCTAGTGAAACCCATAGATGTATGAATGTAGAACCCTTGGGTGCCTGTAACGCGTAAGAGAGTGAAAGGGTAGGGAGGGAATGGGATGCGAATTGCTATTTGATTCTTTATTACTGTGATCTATTAGGCCATACTGCAGGCAGTGTATTGAGCCTGCATGGAAAATATAAAATCAAGTCAGTTAATACAAATCTTGGCTGTTTGAATGATTGTATTTTATTCACGTGAACAAAGATGGCATGGTAGGTAGTAACCCTAACCCTATATATAGAGTATATATACAGTATATACAGTATATATATATATATATATATATACTGTATCTATATATATATATATATATATATATATATATATATATATATGAGCAAAAGTTATGCCTGATCCACAAGATTCTGACTTTCATCTGCACTCATTCACCTCTCTCTCATTTAATCACCTATTTCCTCTATCTCTCTCTTTTCATCAGCTCTCTTCTCCTCCTCCTCCACTCCCTTGCTTCGTGTCTCTTGCCCTCAGAGCGTGGACTGTCTCCTTAGAGACAGCAAGGGGAGACAGTGGACCATACACCCATTAGCATAAGGAATGTCACCTTTTCCTTCAGCTGCAAATGACCCGAATTTTTACCCCTCAACCATCTGTTTGTTTGGAATTTGCGTGTGTGCGTGTGTGTGTGTGTGTGTGCGCACATGTGTGTGTGTGTGCGCGCGCGCGTGCGCACATGTGTGTGTGTTTGTGTGCGTGTGCGTGCTCATATGTATCTACAGTACAGTCACAGGTGTGTGTGTGCTGAGGATACCGCCCACTTTGACTTGATATTCAGTGCTGGCTTGTAGCATTGATTGTGTGCGTGTGTGTGTTCACCCTCACCACCTCCTCCTACATCTTCACTCTGTGTCCTTGGCTCCTCTCTGCCTCCTGGAGCCGAGCAGGAGAGTCTGAAATATCTTCACTCTGATGAATGCATGAGTCATTTCCCTCCCATTGAGTGCTTGTGCCCAACCCCATCAGTGTTCAGATGTTGACGTGTGTTCTGTTCTGTTCTGTATGTGGCCCCATATATATGTGTACTTGTTGTTTGTGTTTTTCCTCTTGTTTGAGTTCCTTTTGTTGTATTTCCTTGAAGCATAGTGTCTTCTCCTGCTCAATCAATAGACCTTATTCGATTGACGTCACTCACGTACTGGCACGCCCACCGCCGCCGTATTGTCGACATAACGCAGCAGCTCTCAAGTGACAGCCTATGTGGAGTAGGGGTGGGACAAAATATCGATACTCACGGTATCGCGATATTTCCACTTGCGATACGTTATCGATACACTGGCACCAAGTATCGATATGTTTATTATTATTATTATTATTATTATTATTTTTTTAATAAACAGGCTAAAGTATTATGCTGTGTGTGGTAGTTGAAACATAGTTTCAAGTTGACGTTTATTTATGTTTGTAGTTGAAACAAAAACATAAATACTGTAGGCTACATGAATGGAAATGTTTGATCATTAATATCTACTTTTAGAAATTATATAGGTAGGTAGGTTATATAGGTTTTCTTGTTTTAATAATAATAATAAAAAGACTTAATGTGTAACTTTTCCTCCGTGGTATCGAAAATGGTATGAGTGAGTGAGTGAACTCTGAGAGAGTTCATGTCAATTCTGCTAATAAATACATAGTACCTGCTTCTTGCCTTTTAGGGGTATTTTTTTCTCTTCAGTTATACAGATATCGTGATGTATCGTAGGTTAAATTTCTTCCAATATATCGATTATCGCAGAATCGCTGTATCGTGATAATATCGTCATCGAGGGCCAAGTATCGTGACCATATCGTATCGTGAGTTACTCCACGATTCCCACCCCTAATGTGGAGCAGCGTTTATAGGAAGCTAGCCGCCGTTAGCGTTACCTGTATCGTTCCAATTGTGTTCGGATGGTGACCTGCGTTAGGCATGGCTGTAGTAATGACAGCAATAAAGTCCCCGTGGTTTGTTTCTATCTCTACCGTCCTCAGACGTGACGCTGTCATTACCATCGCTATTTTGTAATGGAACAGAAACGACAATAAGGCTGTTACTAGTTGTCAGCTGCAGCGCTGTGTGCACGCAGGACGGTATGTCAACAATATGGTGCCGTCCAGGGTTAGCGAATAAGGTCTATAGTGAGGAATGTTCTGTGTCCATGGAGCACAGAGTCGATATCTAGTTGTCCGTGTTGTCAGGAAAGATGGGAGCTGTCAGTCAATGGTGTTGTAATGTGTACCACACACTCACATGAGAAATAATTTATTTTGCTACCATGTTGGTTTGATGTTCTCAGAGCTTTTAGGTTCACTGGCTGTCACTCCATTCTCTTTGAGGTACAATTGTAATGTTTGGAATTTTCTATTTTTCATTTTCATGATGTTGTCGCATTGTTTTCTGTTGGAATGCCATCATCACTCTGTATCCCCTTTTATGTTCATCTCACCCCACTAAGTTTCAGTCACTTTCATTTCTGAAGACAAATGTCGCCCCCTCATGGCCAAAGTGTATAATCATCAACCAACACAGCTTTACAAATTGAGGAGACGGAAGCGATCGAACTGTTTGATGTGGAGTATTTGTTTTTCCTATTTTGTTTTATGAAAGTTTTTCTTTTCTTATGTCACTCACAACCCTCTGATGCAGCCTGTGGATATCAGAAGAAACAAGGTCTGTTCTGAGCACACCTCCTTAGTGGTCTCATGTGTATGTGTCTTGCATGTGTTTAGTCATCATTCATTTGTATATTTGTGTGTTTCCTGACTCAAAAGCCTGTTTCTCCCTCTCTCGCTCTCTGTAGCAACTTCCGCTAACTGTGCACGAGCTACAGGAAGAGCTGAGAGCTCACAGGGAGATGAACAGTCGACTAGAACAACTACAACACCACCACCAGCAGCAGCAGCAGCAGCAGGTAAACTCTGGCTCTCATAGAGACCTGCACATGGACGAGGACCACAGAGGAGGCCTCAGCCCTGGCCACAGCCCCAGACAAAGCCCCGGCCAGCGCCACAGCCCCGGGCCCAGGCACAGCCCCAGAGCCAGCCCGTCCAACACCTACAACCCCAGGCAACAGCAAGCAGACATCATCATCCACGGCCCAGGGTACGGCTCCAACGCCGGGGGAGCCACACAGAGGCTGAGCCCAGCCAACACCCTCCAGCCGGGGCCGAGGAACAGCCCTCTAGGTCAGCACCTCTACAGCCACAGCCAAGGTCCAGGGACGGTGGCCAGCTCGAGCTCCGCCCGGCCCCGCAGCCCCTGCCAGGTGCCCGGGTGTGACGGCTGCGCCTCGCCCCCTCCTCTGGACGATGCGCCGGGGGAGGACTTCTTCCAGTTGCAGTCGGAGCACGAGCGGCAGGCTAAGGAGCTGCTCCTGCTGAGGAAGACCATGGAAGAGATGGAGGTGAGAATGGACGCGCAGAAGCAGACGCTGGGCGCTCGGGACCAGAGCATCCAGAGGCTGTTGGAGATGCTCCAGGGCCAGCAGGGACACTGGGGCCGGGGACAGAGGACAACCATGGCAGCCCAGGAGGCCCAAGCCCAGCTGGAGAACATGCATGTCAGAGAGGTGTGTGTTTTTCTGGCTTTATCATTGTATTTGTCAAGGCTTCATTTGGTGGATGAATGTCTCCGAACTGTTCCAAAGCATATACATGTATATAAAAAAAAAAGCATATTAATACAGTATATGCTTTTATATTTATGAAAGTGAAGTGATTTCAGCAGCTTCTCTGATGCACGTGTGTCTTATATGTTTGTATGTATTTGTTGGTATTTGCATAGCCATCAGTGAGATGAATTACTGTAATAACATTTGTCTGTGCATGCATTTGTGTGTGTGTGTGTGCATGTGTGTGTGCCTGTCTGTGTCTGACTGTTAAGCAGAAAGCAGCTCAGCAGGTCTTATAAATGGGCCAGATTAACATACAGTACGAAGCGCTCTAAGCCTGTGTTCAGCCTTACACATACAATCTGACTGTGTGTGTGTGTGTGTGTGTGTGTGTGTGTGTGTGTGTGTGTGTGTGTGTGTGTGTGTGTGTGTGTGTGTGTGTGTGTGTGTGTGTGTGTATATGTGTGAGTTGTACATGTATGTGTTTTATATAGAGCATTGCTATTCTACAGTACGTGGCATAGAGTGATCTTTTTTGTGCATTGGATTTTTTAATGATTTACTAAGGTGTCAAATTTACTTCCTTCAAATACAATCACTTAAAAGAAGAAGAAAAAACAATCATATTCTACTGAATCTCACTAGTAGGTAAGCTTAAACCTACAATTCTCCGCTGAATCTGTCCTATTTCTCTTCTTTCTTGAACCCAAAGCCTCCAATAATTGTATTCTTTAACAAATGAAAGCAGCCATGCAGTGAGCAGTGACAGGGTTGTTTCATATTAGCACAGGTGTGTTCCTCCTCTCTGCCAGCAGGGCTGCCCTCTACTCTTCACTCACGCGTCGCCTTGTTTATTTTTAACTCCTACATCTTCTTAGCTTTTCATTTCTCCACCTCTCTGTCAATGTGTGTGTGTGTGTGTGTGTGTGTGTGTGTGTGTGTGTGTGTGTGTGTGTGTGTGCGTGCGTGCGTACTATTGCTTGGGTCACCGACGGTGTTCTTGTTTTATCAGCCTATGTGTTGTTTGTCTGCTTCTGTGTCTGCCACGCCCAGAGTGCGTGTGTGTGTGAGAGAGAGAGAGAGAGAGAGAGAGAGAGAGAGAGAGAGAGAGAGAGAGAGAGAGAGAGAGAGAGAGAGAGAGAGAGAGAGAGAGAGAGAGAGAGAGAGAGAGAGAGAGAGAGAGAGAGAGAGAAAACGCGTGGCTTGCGTGCACATCTGGGGTCTATCGGCTTAGCGTTTCCAGCAAGCACACTCCCTCTGACTGCTCCTGGTGGCTGATAGGAGGATATGCACCCTGTGCCAGGTGTCTGGTCACTGTGCTCATTTTGTCAGAGGGGGAGTGTGGGTGTTTCAGCCCATGCTGGAATTTCACCACGACTGTGTGTGTGTGTGTGTGTGTGCGTGCGTGCGTGCGTGCGTGCGTGCGTGCGTGCGTGCGTGTGTGTGTGTGGAGCCTAGTCATGCGGTGTGTGTAAGAGGTGAGTACCTGTTCACACACACACTCTCCGCCATGCTATTTTTAACTGCTTGACAGCTTACCACATAGTGTGTGTGCTATGGAGAAGGGGGTGGGGTGGGGGGGGTGAGTGGTTCTGAGAGGTGAGAGAGAGATGGGAGAAAAGAGTGTTTTTCTAAGGTAGAAAAACAGGCTGTGTTTGTCTGAATATTAATCTATGATTAATGAGGGAAAACATGCCGGCTGCCCTGATTGAAAAGAGAGAGAGGATTGTTGTTCTTCGTTTTTCTCCCCCGCTCACCTCTTGGCCTTCTCTTCTCTGAGGTGGAGATGGGGTGAAGGAGTCTGTGTGTGTGTGTGTGTGTGTGTGTGTGTGTGTGTGTGTGTGTGTGTGTGTGTGTGTGTGTGTGTGTGTGTGTGTCTGTGTGTGCGTGAGTGTGTGTGTGTGTGTGTGTGTGTGTGTGTGTGTGTGTGTGTGTGTGTGTGTGTGTGTGCGTGAGTGTGTGTGTGAGTTTCTGTGTGTGTGTGTCTGCGTGTGTGTGTGTGTGCGTGAGAGAGAGAGCAAGTAGTAGAAGAAAAGTGTGCATGCACAATTGCACACCATGATATATTATGCTGATCAATCATTTTTTATTTATCTTCAGATATGCGTTATTGAAGACAGATTTTTATTTATTTATGACTTTGTTCAAATTTCACACGCAACCTAAACTGACCAATCCTAACTTAGAGCCTGTAGCTAACCACCTTCGACCACTTCAATGTACTACTAGACCATAGACAAAGTTAGCAAATGTATTGAATTACTAGTCACTAGGGGTGGGGGGGAAAATCGATACACCATAGTATCGCGATATTTTGCCTGACGATATTGTATCGATATTTGAACGCCAAGTATCGATATTTAATTTTTAATTTTAAATTTTTTTTGCAGGCCAGGCCACCGGGCATCTGCCCGAAGTGCCCAATGTTGCAGTCCGTGCCTGCAGTGGCGTATTGAGTCCAGACTAGAGAAGCTTAATAATGTAGCCTACATGTGGGGCAAAAACAAAACAAAAAAACACTGCATGTTTTACTTCCTGTGAGGTCAAGGAAAAGGTAGGAAAAGGAGTTAGACAATATATCGAAATATCGCAATATTCAATATATCGCAGGCGATATTGCAATACTATCGTATCGTGACTCAAGTATCGTTTTAGTATCGTATCGTGGGCAACTGGTGATTCCCACCCCTACTAGTCACTCCATTCCAATAGTTTAATCTTTCACTATTTCATTCTTACAAGCTAATAATTTGAGCTGTTCACTATTTACGATATACACACTGGAGTAGGTAATCAACGTTTAGTAAGTAATGAGGATTTCATATATGACATGCATTGCTCAGCTCTAATGGCAAAAATGGTTTGTTTCGCAATAAATAAATAGTCATTATCATCATCTCAGTCATTATTGGGTCGCGGAGGTAGCAGTTCCAGCAGGGAACCCCAAACTTTCCTTTCCCTGCCTGGCCACATTAGCAGCTCTGACTGGGCGATCCGAGGTGTTCCCAGGCCAGCGTGGAGATATCATCTCTCCACCTAGATCTCAGTCTGCCCCGTGGTCTCCTCCCAGCTGGACGTGCCTGGAACACCTCCCTAGGGAGGTGACCAGGTGGCATCCTTACCAGATGCCCCATAAAAAGTGTAAATCAAAACAAGTTGCTCGTAATTACTAAGCACTGATTATACATTAAATTGCTAGTTGCTACTAGTGAAAAAGGAAAATTGGCAACTGATTATTTAGTAAATTTACAATTGTAAATAAAAACAGTTGGGGAAAAAAACGAGAAACTAAAAACATTATAGTGATGTATACTGTATGTACATACAAAAAATTGTAAAATTTTAATCTACATTGATCTGTCATTTAATGTTTCTTTTTGTTTCCCACATAACTAAAACTATGTAGCTGAAATCAGAAGAGGCAGAGAGGTTTCGCCATGAAACATGAAAAAGATGTATAGTGAAGAATGTTCTCGTGGGGGCTATCTATGTTCGCTTTCGTCAGTTTGCAGTTGGTGTGGACATTTGAACAGAAGGAACAGGAGGGAGGACTGGACAAAGATTAATTGGTCGATTTCTGATTTAACTGCAAAAAAAAGTCGCCTACTTCCCGTGAAGGCCTCTCTCTCCGCTGTTTACGTGTCAGAGTGGTAATTTAGCCGTACACTTACACTTGTCATGGTTAGCGGAGGCAGGCTGCTGATGCTAGCGCGGCTATTGCCTCTATTAGGGGGCACTACTCATACTTCTTTTGATTGGCTCTGAAGGAAACCAGCCCAACTGCCTTCCATTACCGCAGCCATTACTCTCCTTTAAATGAGCCGGCCTGTTTGGCTTGGGCCGGGATCATAAATGCCTCCATTTTCTCTTCCCCGTGCCTTTTATTTATCCTTCAAACATGACGGAGGGAGAGAGAGGTGGGGAGGTGGGGGGGGTGCGGTGGGGGGGGTGCTCTCAAGCTATTCTTCACTTGTACTTAAATTAGCACCTTACATTGTGTTTATATTCTTTTATTTTCTTAACGGCAAATTCCCCCCAAGTTCTCACTGAAGGGCTTTGTGTGGGGACGATTTGGCAGAGGGTATAGTAGGGCGGGGCGATTATGGACAAAGTCAAATATCACAATATTCTTCACCAAATATATTGGTGAAAGCACCAATAGTCATCCCTACAATATTGTCGCAATATCGATATCGATATTGCGACAATATTGTAGGGATGACTATTGGTGCTTTCACAAAATATTTGCACAATGGGATTTTTGATCAATAATCATCAGTATAGTCTGGTAAGTTCATAAAATCACATCAATTCACTGTAATGCAGCCTTTAATTACAACCAGGAAAACGCAACACTTAGGGCCTGTGTCCACCTAGCGTCTTTTGCTCAGGTCCAGCATCTTTTTTCAGTTGTTTCCAATGGGGGGAGAGCGTATGCGAGCGCACACGGACGTCTAGACAAAGTGCGCTGCACCCAGCGTCTATTTTCAGAGCGCGGCTCCCAGCGCTCACCAGCTGACAATAATTTAACTTTTCAGAAAGACGCTGGTGTCGGGTGCTCCTTTTCTGGCAAACTAATCATATGGAGAAACTATCGCAACAGAGACAGAAAGGCTCAATTGTGGGAGCAGATTGGCTAGACACTTAATATTTCTGGTGAGTGTTGTGCTTACTGCTTTTAATAGCGTAGCCTACCTGTGTTGTTAGCTTGCTAGCTGTCAGCTATCAAGCTGAACTAACGTTACTTTCAGACTGCTTTCTTGTTATATTGTGCGCCGAGATCAGCGCTTCCCAGCGCACTTCCAGCGTTTAACGTCGGAAAAAGACGCTAGGTGGACACAGGCCCTTATGCCGTATCATTCACGATATTACCATATCCAAATCTAAGACAATATCTAGTATTATATCACGATGGATATAATATCAATATATTGGCCCAGCCCTAGGGTATAGTGGACGTTTATGTACTGATGTAGGTTTGTATAGACCAATGGTCAGTGGTTGCAAAAAACTTACATTGATAGCAACATAAGTTAATAGGTTGTTCATTGCAACATCGGCGCACAGCAAATCCGCCATTTTGGCCTGAAAGAGACACCTCCGATTGGCTGTCATGGTTCTATGCTGTTGTCCCATTGGCCATTGAGGCTTTTTTCAAGCCAAAACGGCAGCAGCGCTGTTGTCAATTAACATATCAACTCTTGCCTTCAATACTCTCTGTAAGTAGGAAACAAGCTGTAGAGATTCCCGGAATAAGGGGAAAAAAAAGTCTTGTGTGCGGCTCCGCCGTATAGACACTGACCTCTCCCACTGGCTGGGTATATGACGATGTCCGCCACTGCCTCTTTGGCCATTTAGCTCAGGAGGTAGAGCGGGTCGGCCAATGACGCAAGGGTTGGCGGTTCGATCCCCGCTCCCTCCCAGCTGCTGGCGTTGTGTCCTTGGGCAAGACACTTACCCTCCTTGCTCCCGATGGTGTGTAGGCACCCTGCGTGGCAGCCTGCCGCCATCGGTGTATGAATGGGTGAATGTAGACTACCTACTGATTGTAAAGCGCTTTGGATAAAAGCGCTATATAAATGCAGGCCATTTACCATTTACCATTTCGATCATCTCCACAGTGAGTACGGTTCACTTTCTGCAACTAGTTCGGCTCCGCCCACGAAAATACATAATCGTTTGCAAACAAAAAAATGGTCTATGTAGAGAGTAGAAGAAGGAAGAAGGACATGTCTTTCGGTCTTCTCCTCTTCCTCTCTGTCTATGTATGTATCACACAGGCCTGGCAGACCTGGGCCAGATGGGAAGTAGTGACACTGCCTGGGCCAGCTGTCTGTGTTATGTCTGCATGGTGTGCTGCTCCATCACTCCTTCACCTGCTGATGCGTGCTGTCAGGTGACGGTGTGTGTATCGCTGCTCTCTCACTTGTGTTTCTGTTCAACTTAGTCAGCTGTCAGACTGTCTTAGCTGGCAGAGCACGCTGCCACGGGCATGTCTCGTTGTCAGCCCACTCACTTTGGCTATAGGGCCCTACACATGTTTGCTGGAATAGAGAGATCGTACTGACTATTGGTTTGAGAAAAGTCCGTATGTCAGACGCCAACATTATGTAGTACTCCTTTTGCAGCATCTCCCTAGGTGCAAGATGGAATTGTACATTAACATGTTTAACAGCCTTCTTTGCTATTATTGCATATTTCAAACAGCCCTCATCTATGTTTATTGGCAGTATTTTATAGAGCCTTCATTATGTAGCCCTCTCCTCTCCTCCTCCTCTCCTCTCCTCTCCTCTCCTCTCCTCTCCTCTCCTCTCCTCTCCTCTCCTCTCCTCTCCTCTCCTCTCCTCTCCTCTCCAAATAGGTTACAGTAACCAGCCAATATCCACTAGGTGGCAGTGTTCTACTACAATTCATCTACTGTGGCTGGTACATACACTGACTGCAAGC
>NC_139629.1:45782739-45805239 GCF_964638095.1 Poromitra crassiceps | reverse complement strand
ACCCCTATTGCTTACCTGTGCCACTCCCTGTTGGTCTGCATCGCCCGTCTGTCATGCTCTTTGACACTCATGATGGTTCTACTTCCATGTCTCTGCCCATCCATGTCTTCATCAGTGCCCCAGTCTGTGTCTGTCCCATCCACGTCTTCATCAGTGCCCGGCTCTGTGTGTCTGTCCCATGGGTGAAGGAGACGCCGCCCCTCATCGTCCACTCCCACTAAGGTAGCCTCTTTTATCGTGCTGCTAAGGTCGCCTCTTTTTCGTACAGATGCTAGATATTAGGCCTCGTAGTCGACGAATAGAAGGCACCAGTAGTAATTGTGTGTGTTTGTGTTTGTGTGTCCATCATGCATGGTCCAAAGATGTGAATTAACCTCCAGGATGCTGCTGCCCCTGAAAAAACTTGAGTCACGGCGCCATCCAAAAAAGAGCACGAAACCAAAAACGAAAAAGTGCAAAAGACAACATAATGCAACAATGCTAATCGCAGTGTATTCAGAGTAAAAACAAGACCATGCAAAAACTAAATGGTACACCGTAGTGCAATAAATAGTCGGTCCAGAATATCACATGTTGTAATAATCAGAATTGGGAAATCATTTATTATGGGACCAGTGCTCCAGCTTGTTGAGAATCATTGAATCGCAGTATTGTTCTTGCTTCCTTCCTCCACTGTCTTGGCCCAATTCACTTATTATTGTTCCCCGTTTGTTCAACAAGTATGTTTAGCTTACTGCGTGTGGGTGTCCATTCGCCGGAGTGTGTGTGTGTGTGTGTGTGTGTGTGTGTGTGTGTGTGTGTGTGTGCGTGTGTGTGTGTGTGTGTGTGTGTGTGTGTGTGTGTGTGTGTGTGTGTGTGTGTGTGTGTGTGTGCGTGTGTGCGTCCGTGCACGTGCTGCGTGTGTGGGGTTTAGTGTAGGCATAGTTGTAGGTCAGCGGTAGCTAGCATCAATTATTGATAGAAGAAGCTTGGCGCATGTGCTGCTACAAAGTGTGAGAGAGAGAGAGAGAGCTTTAGCATGCTAGAGATATGAGAGAGAGAGAGAGAGAGACAGAGAGAGAACGAGAGAGATAAGAAGTAGAGATAAAGACAGAATGAGCTGTAAAGAGAGACGTGCACCTGACTTATAGTTCAGTTTGTGTTCAAACTGCTAGTGATTGAGACAGAAAGACAGAAAAAGAGAAACATCAACAACAGGCAGAAGATTCCACAGGAGAACATCAGAGCAGAAAGCAGCTAAAAGATCGCACTTAATTATATTTGCAAAATAGGAATCTTAACGATGGCGAGAGCAAAGCAACATCCGTCAGCAAAAGACAGCTTGAGAACCACGTCGAGTGGATAGATAGGGAGAGGTAGAAAACAGGGGCGGATCAGAGTGATCGGTGCGTCTTCTTCAAGTGTCTGTGAAGACCGTGTGTGTGTTAGAGGTTGTTGCAAAGATGACGAGTCGCCACGCTTATTTTTACCGGGTCCCTCCCCATCCCCAGGAGCAACAGCGGCGGAACCACCTCCAGGCCGACCCGGCCAAGAGCCGGGCCATGCAGAATGTCATTGATATGAAGGTAAGGTCATGTCCAACGGGTCCTCAATCAACAGCTGCTGCACTCAAACTAATAGTGTGATGGCCTTTCGCCAGACAACACTTTGAGGCCATTTACACCTGGCGCTAACATGCGTTTTCGGTGATCAGATTGCAATCAGATTGTTTTTGATCACTTCAGCCTGATTCCATTTACACCTGGCGTTAACATGCATTTTCTGCAATCTGATTGCAATCAGATTGCAGAAATGGTTGTCCTCTCAACCCGCATAAAGTTGCTGTATCCAGATTGAGAGAACACATTGTATTTACACTTGTGTTCAATGTGTACTACACAATGCATCCCTGACCACCTCCGGAGGTGGTTTGGCCATCCTTCTTCAATGCGTTTTGGGGGTGTTTACACCTGGCATTTCAAGTGATAAAACACAATCTGATTGCAATCTGATCACAGAAAACGCATGCTGGCGCCAGGTGTAAATGGCCTCTTTGAGTAGTACGGTGTTCCTTATACCAGATCACACAGCAGCTGAGGTGAATGTATTTAGCAGCCGCGGCGCGACAGCGTGTGGCTGGTATTGTTTTCACCTTGTGAGTCTGCACGTGTCATCATGGCACAATGTGGTCCTGGAAACACCTATTGTAGCGGGAAGGACCACCGAAGCGGTTTTGAGTACTTTGCCAGGTGTTTGTATGTGTGTCTGTCTGTCTGTCTGTCTGTGGACAGATTTTGCAGACGTGATGGCGTCACACAACCGTGCAAGATGCAGACACGAAACTTTACGTGTGTGGTTGCCCCCCCCCCCCCCCCCCCCCCACACACACACACACATTACACCATTGGCCCACCCACATTCATTTTAAGTCGCCGGTATCACAGCTGGTGTGATACCATGGTGTGATACCATGGTCTCTACTCTCTCGTTTACAATGATCTCCAAGCTAATTTAAGAGCAGTGAGTATGTTGTGGTAGGAGGAGGCATGGTTGCAGATAATATGTCCTGCTGATCTTGATGCAGCATTGTAGTTTCCCTTGTGCTTGCAGCGTGTTATCTGGATGAGCAGCACACACACACACATACATATACACACACACACACACACACACACACACACACACACACACACACACACATGCACGCACTCTCACTCACACACACGCACTTCTCTCTCTCTCTAACAGAGTTTGAATCACTGTTACCTCCTGTCTGTTTGGGGGCCATGCTGCAAGGAAAGTTCATTATTGTCCCATGCAGAGTCGAGCACTTATTCAATTTGTTTCAAATGTCACATATGGAAGCTTTCACTCTCATCTCAGCCCTTTGAAGTCTGTGAGAGCTGTGAAATGCAGTTGACTCCACATGTGTGTGTGTGTGTGCGCGGACACGTTTTGCACACGTATGTGTATGTGCGCGCGCGCAGTCGCACACACACAAACCCACACACGCTTAGTGTTCATTCAGCACATGCTCCAAAAGTGGTTGCTTTATAGCAAAACCACAGTTATTTTTCACACATACTTGGTGATTTGTCTACCCATTAACAAACTGCATATGTGCTAGTCTGGGATGACTACGGTGTTGCAAAAGCAAGAGAGAGGCCAAATTAGATCTGACTGGAGTAATTGGAAAGAACAAAACAAACACACTGCAGCCCGAACAGAAGGACCAGAGAGAGAGAGAGAGAGGAGAGAGGAGATATTTGCCTACATGCTTTGTTGATTGCTGATATAGAGAGCCAAAGTGAAACGTCATTTCCTGCGTTCTCCCTGTACCAGCGCTGCGAAAAATATGAATGGCGGTGGACGGAGAATGAGGTTACTTTTTTGATCCCGTTTGAAGTGTGCCAACGCACATTTTTTCAATTTAAAACATAACTTTGCATGTCAAGAAAGTCACAGTTTGTCGTCAAACTGAAACGTAGGGGTTAGTTTCGTATAAAAACGACATAGCTCGTGGAAGCTCGTGGCATGTCGCCGGTCTTCAGCTTTGCCGGTAGAGAAAGTGACGTCACTTAGGCGACAGTGCATGTAGTCTTTCTGATTTATAACTTATAGTGCAACAGTTTGGCGACAAACTGCGACTTTCTTGACATGCAAAGTTCAGTTTTGAATGGACAAAATTAGCGTTGGCAGCCCGTGGCACAATTCAAACGGGATCAAAAGAGTAACCTTATTCTCCGTCCACCGCCATTCATATTTTCCGCAGCGCTGGTACAGGGAGAAAGCAGGAAGTGACGTTTCACTTTGGCTCTCTATAGTGTAGGTGTATTGTTGCAACTGTGCAAATGTATTCTTATTCCTATGAGCATAAACTATATGTGCCAGTGTCTTTTTTGTTGTCCTGTTGTGCTCTCTAAGTGGTGTACATTTCCGTTTTGTCATTTCAGACGACCAACTCTCCTTTCTGTTTTGACCCTGATGTTATCTGGCAGGTACAGTAATAATGAGTGGTCACTTCTTGAGCCTTCTGTCCTCTCAGCATGGGTTACAGCTAGATCTACATTTAACTTCTCTATTCCCCAACCCAGAATAAAATGTTGCTTTTTACGTTTCTGCAAACCATGTTCAGTCATAACATTCCTGAGGCAAAAAAAATTGGAATCCAGTAGCATCATCTAGTTCATGTTCCAGTGGTTTTGAGACCCGGCCTTTAGAATCCATATTCATATTAGACTGTATGTCGTCTTTGATATGACCTTCTAATATGTTTTCTTTGGGTTTGCCTTGTTTCTTTCCCTTTGGATGATTTGTTTCTCTCCCCATGCTCTGGATTAGGGGTGGGAATCGTGGAGTAACTCACGATACATACGATATGGTCACGATACTTGGCCCTCGATAACGATATTATCACGATACAGCGATTCTGCGATAATCGATATATTGGAAGAAATTTAACCTACGATACATCACGATATCTGTGTAACTGAAGAGAAAAAAATACCCCTAAAAGGCAAGAAGCAGGTATTATGTATTTATTAGCAGAATTGACATGAACTCTCTCAGAGTTCACTCACTCACTCATACCATTTTCGATACCACGGAGGAAAAGTTACACATGAAGTCTTTTTATTATTATTATTAAAACAAGAAAACCTATATAACCTACCTACCTATATAATTTCTAAAAGTAGATATTAATGATCAAACATTTCCATTCATGTAGCCTACAGTATTTATGTTTTTGTTTCAACTACAAACATAAATAAACGTCAACTTGAAACTATGTTTCAACTACCACACACAGCATAATATTTTAGCCTGTTTATTAAAAAAATAAAATAATAATAATTTAAATAAACATATCGATACTTGGTGCCAGTGTATCGATAACGTATCGCAAGTGGAAATATCGCGTTACCGTGAGTATCGATATTTTGTCCCACCCCTACTCTGGATAGGTGCTTGCTCTTGAGTGTGGCTGGTTACTGCAACACAATAGGGTGGCAATCAATAATTTAAGATCGAGTATAACTTCTAATAAAGAAATTGAGATGGAGTGATGGAAGGGACTCCAAATCAAATAGTCTGTGTGTGTGTGTGTGTGTGTGTGTGTGTGTGTCTGTGTGTGTGTGTGTGTGTGTGTGTGTGTGTGTGTGTGTGTGTGTCTGTGTCTGTGTCTGTGTCTGTGTCTGTGTGTGTGTGTGTGTGTGTGTGTGTGTGTGTGTGTGTGTGTGTGTGTGTGTGTGTGTGTGTGTATGGGCATTTGTGTATTGTGTGTGTATGTGTTTAAGTGGGGGTGGGGGGGGTTCTGATTTCTGGGTGTATTATGTTGTATGTTGGTTGTCTCTGTTAAATGAATGAGTGTTGGGTATGATGATGGTACAGATCCTTTCCAAAAAATGTGAATATCATGGAAATAACATGGATACCCGTGGGCTTCAGCGGATTGTCGAGCAAAGACGATTCAAAAATTTGGCGGAAATTCAGAGGGAGTGGACTGAGACTGGAGTTAGTCATAACTGAGAGGTAACTGCTGATTTTCTTCACACTATTCACATTTCTTGAAATACTGTATTGGGGGTTTTCTGGAGCTGTAGGCCAAAATGATGAAAAATGAAACAAATAACGGCTAGAAATATTTCACTTTGTGTGTAATGAATCTATAATCTATGAAAGTTTCACTTTTTGAAAGGAATTATGGAAAAAAACTAACTTTCCATGATATTCTAATTTTTTGGAAAGGATCTGTATATGTTTGTGTATCTGTCTGTGTCCTTGGATGTGTGTATCTGCTTGCATACATTATTGTGTGCATGTCTTTGCATTATGTACGCATACCTGTTTATACGGTGTGTGTGTGTGTGCGCGCGCGTGTGTGTGTGTGTGTGTGTGTGTGTGTGTGTGTGATATGGTATATGCAGCACTGTGTGCGCTAGGCAGGACTGATGTCAGGGGATGTAATAGAGGTCAGATGGTTACATGTTGCCTGTGGTTTGTGCTGATGGCATCATGCAAGCTGCTTCCATTTATTCAATTACCTTTCTCTTCTCTTCCAAGGTTTACCATTTAACGTATGTCTGAAGCCATGGAGCTAAACAACCTCAGGACCTGTCCATGACAGACCCTTCCATTCCCTCATAGATACGGCAAAGGAAAACATCTTGGCTCCTCACGGCTGCCTGCTTAGATGTTTCCCCATCCATTCCAGTCCCATATAAGTATAGGTCTAGAATAGGACGCTAGAGGTACACTAGAGGACGCTAGAGGAGGTTGTTTGCCAGCTCACAACGAGAATGAGATGAGAAGAAGAGGGCGTCCGGGTAGTGCAGCGCTAGATTCTCTGCCTACCAACACGAGAGTCGAAGGTTTGAGTCCCCGTGTTACCTCCGGCTTGGTCGGGTGTCCATACAGGCACAATTGCCCGCGTCTGAGGGGCGGGGAAGCCAGATTAAGGGTGCGTCCCACTGGAAAAAAAGGAGAAGAAGAAAGAGAATAATTATGCTGAATCACTGTTAGGCCTGTTTTGGGATCGTCAACATATTTCCAAATGCATTCAAGATGAAACAGGAAGTCGGGGTTAGGGTTGTTAGATAGGGTTATTGTTCCTTCCTGTTTCGTCTTTGAGCAAAACTCCTGCCAATATCCCAAATCAGCTTCAATGTTTGATGCAACCCGTATTCTCTTTCAGATCAATCATTTTGTCAGCCTCCTCTCTCTTTGCACTTGGGCTTTGTGCATGCTATTGTGTGCTCTCAAACGTTGTTACTGAAATGCATTGACGTGTGTCACCATAACCAGAAGAGAGCGGTAACTTTGGAGACCCAGTTTACACACCAATGATTCACAACGAGACAAAACCGTTTTAGAACGTTGCAGGGAGAAGTAGCAGCAGTGTAAACTTGCCCGGCGTTGCCAGCAATTCAGCTTGTCAAGTTGCAGGGGCTGGTTGCAAGTAGTTGCAAGTTTCAACTCCTCTCATCGTGAAACATTGGTCTAAACTGGGCTTTATAGCGCTGAGCTCAATGTCCTCAGTGAGTCAAATCCTGGCTGACTCTGTGTCTGCCTACTGTTGCTGGAGCAGGACACCAAGATCTCTTCCATGGAGAGGAACATCAGAGACTTAGAGGATGAGGTCCAGATGTTGAAGACCAGCGGCGTACTACCTTACCCCGACGACAGGCACGATGAGTTCAAGCAGGTGGACGTCTACAAGAGCCACTCTAAATTCATGAAGACCAAGGTAGAACGTCTCGCGAAGCTACCCCGAGACTCCTCCGCCCTGCATGGCTTCAGAGTGATGCATGTTTGCCCATGAAAACCAGCGAGAGCTGCATCAATTGGGCCTGCAAATGTGCATGTTGCGTGCCTCTTTTGCATGCTCATGTCGCAAGCGCATGTTAGCAGAGATCTTTGTCAACACAAACTGCATGTCACATGATGCTGTGTCTCCTGGTGTGTGTCTGCTATAGAAGACTGACTAGAAAGAAGTATCTTGGTCTACCAAGAACCTCCTCGTTTCCCTCAATTTAACGGCAAAGTTATATTTTCTCATAACCTAATGCAGAGGGTCTTCAGAGTTTTCCTCTTCTCTCTATACTGTATTTCCTATTAAATGTTAGTACGCCTATTGCCTGGTCCAGACCTTCCAATCCGCCCCTCCACCAAGTTGGCTGCTTCTGCTCTGGCATCGTGACATGTAACAGCGATTTCCTAAGTTAAAAAAAACACTTGTCCAATCAGCGCCCGCGGGGGACTAACAATTAGGCAATCAACATCAATAAACAGCGCAATAGGCGGGACTAACGCCATTGTCAAGCTGTTGTCAAGTGTGTCCGACCTAACAACAATGGCGACCGCGATAGACGCTGCTATCGAGGCTGTTTTAAATCGATTAAAAGTACTGAACAGCACTCTCTGCTTTGAAGGCATTTATTCAAAGGGGAGATGGTTTTTCATACTCTCCACTGGATAACATTCAGGTAGAGGTCTTCATGGGTCCCAAATGACAGATCAGGACCCTAATGGACCCAGGAAATGTGTGCCCGGACCTGAGTGGATCCGTCTATTATTAGAAAGCTGAGACCCGGACCCACACAGACCCTATAAATGTTGGACCCGAGTTGGGTATTAGGGGTTCCGGCATACCCGAAGACCTAGCAGGTTCAAGTGCTCGTTTTTCTGATAAGTTTGTTTTTAATGAGTTATTTGACGATATGAAAAGGGGTGATTGACAGCTGTGACAGCCACTCACCGGGTCCTGTTGGACCCAGTATTTCACTGTCCGAGATCCGACACCTGCGGCAGATGGGCCCGGGCCCAGCCCAGATCTGGAGTCCCTTCTTTTGAATGGACTGGTTGGGGGTTCGGGTAGGGTTGGGTTATTCGGGGGTTCAAGCATACCCCCGAAGACCTCTATCTTCAGGTGAATACGTTGTTGTTCTCTAGTGATTGGTTAGGGAAGAATCGATTTCCCCTGAGGGATTTCCCCCTATGGAAATCAGTTAGAGTGGAGACAATGTCAGACTGAAGAAGGACATGGAGCGTTAACGAGTTGACAATTCAGTCTGATATCAGGCTAAGTAGGCCTTACGTTCTGTGTGACGACCAAGCATTCTGCTGCTCTTCTATCTGTGAAGGCTTACTGTCCCAAACTTGCTCCCTATCAGCTTACAGTGCACCGTGTCCGTTTACCGTGTCTCTTTAGCTGGCAGGAAGTGGTTTATAAGGCCTAGCTTAGGTTACTCTGTCCCTGGCTTTATGCTGGTTTATTCATAGGCACGCACACATGTGTGTGTGTGGGATCCCATGTTCAAAAAATGGCGTCTAAGGTTTCACAGAGTCTCTGAGAGCGGAGTGTCCGTGATGGCCGGGCTCGATGAGTAGCGCCTCCATGTGAAAATGTTTCTCATTGGTCCATTAATGGCGCTCTTTGTAGGGAGCCATTTGTCAGTGCGTCCTGATGCAATCATAAAGGGCTGTTTTTATGAATGGGGCCCTGACAGATGACTGTGAGCTTACAACGGCAGAGGAAAGAGCTCTCTCTCCTCACCCACACTGACCTGGAGTGATATACATCACAGTGATGGCCCGGGCCAGCTCTCCCAGGTCTCATCTTTCTACATACAGTCGCACAGAAACACACAGACAGAAAATACATGCAGAGACATCATGCACACACATCGCGCGCACACATCGCACACACACACACACACACACACACACACACGCACGCACAAGCACACGCACGCACGCACGCACGCAGGCATGCACACACACACACGCACGCACAAGCACACGCACGCACGCACGCACGCAGGCATGCACACACACACACACACACACACACACACACACACACACACACACACACACAAGCACACACTATTCATTCTATATCCTTGTGGTGTTCAGGGCCCTGGTCTTTCAGCAGTGGTGGTGGCTGGTGTTGAGGTGAGGCTGTGATAAGCGCGAGAGGAGGACAGTATCCCTGACCTCTCTGGTTTCCTCTCTGGGCTTTGATCTACTCCAAACACCAGAAAATAGCTTCTGAGAAGTTGAAAATCACAAGAATGATAGGCGGGCAGGTCCCATATTATGAAAAACAAGTTTTTCCTTGTATCATTTTAGTCATCCTTTAACATAACAATCTACAGAATGGGAAAAGTCAATGCCTCTGCATTTTTGCCGTAGCCTTTTTCCTGGGAAAACATGAGCTTCTTTCTACGAGCTGTTTTGATTTGGCTCCCGATTTGCATATTTGCAATTTGGTTTGACCTGTTCTGTCACTTTTCTTCTACAAGGAGCTGGCTGCCATGTTGGTTTTGGAGTTTTTTCCACATCTGCAACCCCCCCCCCTCCCCACCCAGCCGATCAGGCAGCCAATCAGAGCAGTGCCTCATTATCATGGCATCCCCGCTCATTCAGAACAGCTCATAGTTAATGAGTAGAGGATGGAGAGGCCTGGATTTATTTTTTATTTTATTTATTTTTTGCAACACAATTCATAACCTCATTTTAAAGACCACTGAGAAATGTTTTAAACCTCTAAAAAGAGCATACTATGGCACCTTTAAGAGCAGGTGTAAAACAGTAGTTTGAGGCTTTCATGTATCGGTTATTATTGACCAAGAAAAAATCTGGAGTTCTTTGCAGAAACCCGGCATAACGTTTCTGCTGGTCTTGATATCCAGACTGTGTGTGTTTGGGTCGTGTGGTAGTTTAGTGGCTGCTCTCTTCTTGTCTTTGTGTCTCTGTAGGAGCAGGCCGTGTCACCATTTGTGTGTCAGAGCTCCATCAGACCAGCCCCCACCTTCCTCTTCCCCACCCAGCAGCCCTGGATCACAGAACGACCAGAAGTACCCCCCCCCCTCTGTTTAGTGTCTCTCTCTCCTTCCTTACTCGTCTGTCTCTCGCCCACTCACCACCACTCTTGTATCGCTCACGGAGACTCTTCACCTCACCCATGGCGCTGTATCTCCCCCCTTATTATTCGACTTATGTTGTCCCTCTTCTCTCTCCTCTATCTCCCCCCGGCCCCCTCCTCCTCACCCCTCCTCTCCTTCTCTCTGAGCGGGAAGCTGATTGGCCGAGCTCTGGTCCAGTCAGAATTCCCCCGTTGTGATGTGAACCCTGCTCACACACAACTGGAGAAATCTCCCCTCCAAATCAACTTTGTGCATTTTTGGCACGAGTAGACAGATGACAATCTCGCGCACATAGCTAGCCCCCCAGCACGTAACCCCCCCCCCCCCCCGCCCCTTCCCCCTTTCCCCCCACTGTTGGTCCATTTGATTTCCTTTGTGGTTTTCTGTCCTGTCCTATATGGCCTTCCTCTAAATTACACAATTTCTAAAACAATCTGTAATCTGCCAGCTATTTGAGTGTAATATTAGTTCCCATAACTCTCTGTCTCCCTGGGTGTAAACCCCCCCCCCCCCCCACTACCCCCCCCCCCCCCTCTCTGAGTCTGGTTGTTTGGCTTGGTTTTTCCAAGCCAGCACTAATATAAGCACAGGACTTTCTTGTCATAACTGAGGATTGATATAATAGACTATATTTTAGCCTCTCCTCCTTGCATTCAAAGGAATGTGTGCTTGTTTTAATTGTAGATTTTGAATGTTATTGAAGTTCTGTTTGTGGCAAACAAAGTGTCCAGTGTGTATTTTGCATGTATGTGTGTATAGCATGTCTTCTTCAGTCTTGAATGCCTATCGACTACAAGTACCTGAAACTAGTTAGTGTTTTACCTGTGTGTGTGTGTGTGTGTGTGTGTGTGTGTGTGTGTGTGTGTGTGTGCGTGCGTGCGTGCATGCGTGTGTGTGCATGCGTGAGAAAGCACATTTACCCCACTCTTGAAAGGGTTTTCTTTCTGCAAGTGTATGATTTCACTCAATAATAATTCAAATCTTTTCATAACAAGTTTGTGTGTGTGTGTGTGTGTGTGTGTGTGTGTGTGTCTGTGATCTCCAGATAGAGCAGCTGAAGCAGGAGTTGAGTAAGAAGGAGTCGGAGATGCAGGCTCTGCAGACCAAACTGGAGGCATTGACCAATCAGAACTCGGACTGTAAGCAACACATCAATGTGCTGAAGGAGTCGCTCAGTGCCAAGGAGCAACGCGCCAATACACTGCAGACAGAGGTCAGTGGGTCACATAAACACACACACACATGCGCACACACACACACACACACACACACACACACACACACACACACAAGCAAACGGCAATCCATGGATCCACCCCAGCTTGCTGAAAAACACTTGTCAAAAGTCCCTGTCTATGTGTGACATCACTGATGACATCACATCATTAGCTAATTAGCCTAATTAAAAAAATCCGGCTCTGTCAGGTCACCCGCACGGGTGCCCTTTACACACCCTGAAGGTTTCAGCCCGATCGCACGTAAAACGCCATAGCTGTGGCTGAACACAGAACTCGAAACAAACATTGCCCACATACTCAATTTTATATATAGATAATTGTATGTATTTTTTTTTTTATAGTTTTTAGTATTGTAAAATAGTTTGTAGTTTTTATAATTTGTACCAATGCCTGTTTTTTTGTTGTTTGTCTGAGACCAAGGACCACAACGCAAACGACCAATATTTAAAATTTTATAGTGACCCCTATATTAGTGATCAGTAAACAGGCGCTGATCTAAAACGCCCCTGACTGAGACAGAATTCACACCAAGCCCCTTCGTTCAGTTGGAAAAACTCTGTATTAGGTTGCCATGGTGACCAACTGGGATGCACTGCTGCAAGAACATGTGTGAGTTTATAGAGAACAGCACGGGCACACGTGCCTCAGCTGTCAGACGCACTGCTGCACCCACATACCTAATACCAGCTTCTCTCATGGACCTCATCGTCTGCGTCTGCAGTACACCATCCTCTCATCCTCATTCTTTCACTTTCCCTTGTCTTCTTTCTCTCTAATGAGTGTTGTTATGTTGTGGGTGGAATGTCAAAAACACATAAAACAAACACGTCTATGTGTGTGGCTGCCTTTGGCCATCAGTGGGCATGTTTGTGTGGGCGGGGTCAGTCAGAGAGCCAGGGGAAGCTGACCCATCAGTGGGCATGTTTGCGTGGGCGGGGTCAGTCAGAGAGCCAGGGGAAGCTGACCCATCAGTGGCCATGTTTGTGTGGGCGGGGTCAGTCAGAGAGCCAGGGGAAGCTGACCCATCAGTGGCCATGTTTGTGTGGGCGGGGTCAGTCAGAGAGCCAGGGGAAGCTGACCATCAGTGGGCATGTTTGTGTGGGCGGGGTCAGTCAGAGAGCCAGGGGAAGCTGACCCATCAGTGGCCATGTTTGTGTGGGCGGGGTCAGTCAGAGAGCCAGGGGAAGCTGACCCATCAGTGGGCATGTTTGTGTGGGCGGGGTCAGTCAGAGAGCCAGGGGAAGCTGACCATCAGTGGCCATGTTTGTGTGGGCGGGGTCAGTCAGAGAGCCAGGGGAAGCTGACCATCAGTGGGCATGTTTGTGTGGGCGGGGTCAGTCAGAGAGCCAGGGGAAGCTGACCATCAGTGGCCATGTTTGTGTGGGCGGGGTCAGTCAGAGAGCCAGGGGAAGCTGACCATCAGTGGGCATGTTTGTGTGGGCGGGGTCAGTCAGAGAGCCAGGGGAAGCTGACCCATCAGTGGGCATGTTTGTGTGGGTGGGGTCAGTCAGAGAGCCAGGGGAAGCTGACCATCAGTGGGCATGTTTGTGTGGGCGGGGTCAGTCAGAGAGCCAGGGGAAGCTGACCCATCAGTGGGCATGTTTGTGTGGGCGGGGTCAGTCAGAGAGCCAGGGGAAGCTGACCATCAGTGGCCATGTTTGTGTGGGCGGGGTCAGTCAGAGAGCCAGGGGAAGCTGACCCATCAGTGGCCATGTTTGTGTGGGCGGGGTCAGTCAGAGAGCCAGGGGAAGCTGACCCATCAGTGGCCATGTTTGTGTGGGCGGGGTCAGTCAGAGAGCCAGGGGAAGCTGACCCATCAGTGGCCATGTTTGTGTGGGCGGGGTCAGTCAGAGAGCCAGGGGAAGCTGACCCATCAGTGGCCATGTTTGTGTGGGCGGGGTCAGTCAGAGAGCCAGGGGAAGCTGACCCATCAGTGGCCATGTTTGTGTGGGCGGGGTCAGTCAGAGAGCCAGGGGAAGCTGACCCATCAGTGGGCATGTTTGTGTAGGCGTGGTCAGTCAGAGAGCCAGGGGAAGCTGACCCATCAGTGGGCATGTTTGTGTGGGCGTGGTCAGTCAGAGAGCCAGGGGAAGCTGACCATCAGTGGCCATGTTTGTGTGGGCGGGGTCAGTCAGAGAGCCAGGGGAAGCTGACCATCAGTGGCCATGTTTGTGTGGGCGGGGTCAGTCAGAAAGCCAGGGGAAGCTGACCCATCAGTGGCCATGTTTGTGTGGGCGGGGTCAGTCAGAGAGCCAGGGGAAGCTGACCATCAGTGGCCATGTTTGTGTGGGCGGGGTCAGTCAGAAAGCCAGGGGAAGCTGACCCATCAGTGGCCATGTTTGTGTGGGCGGGGTCAGTCAGAAAGCCAGGGGAAGTTGACCATCAGTGGGCATGTTTGTGTGGGCGGGGTCAGTCAGAGAGCCAGGGGAAGCTGACCCATCAGTGGGCATGTTTGTGTGGGCGTGGTCAGTCAGAGAGCCAGGGGAAGCTGACCCATCAGTGGCCATGTTTGTGTGGGCGGGGTCAGTCAGAGAGCCAGGGGAAGCTGACCATCAGTGGCCATGTTTGTGTGGGCGGGGTCAGTCAGAGAGCCAGGGGAAGCTGACCCATCAGTGGGCATGTTTGTGTGGGCGGGGTCAGTCAGAGAGCCAGGGGAAGCTGACCATCAGTGGCCATGTTTGTGTGGGCGGGGTCAGTCAGAGAGCCAGGGGAAGCTGACCATCAGTGGGCATGTTTGTGTGGGCGGGGTCAGTCAGAAAGCCAGGGGAAGCTGACCCATCAGTGGGCATGTTTGCGTGGGCGGGGTCAGTCAGAGAGCCAGGGGAAGCTGGCCACTTTTTCTTCTCTTCTCATCTTTGAAGTTTCTAACCTCTGTGGTTCTAATGGTTTTATCACTCCCACAGACGCTGGGAGTGGACGTGGGTTGGGGGGTAGGGGGTCGGTCGGTGTGTGTGGTTGTGGTGATGGTGTGTGTGGGGGGGGGGTGGGGCAGTTAGCATTTTTCTCTATCACTCTACGGAGTTGGAACTGATACTTTAGATCTCTTTGTGTTCGGCAGCGAGAGCGGACCGCTAACGATGTCCACTCATCATTACAGGAAGCAATTTGGGCCAAAATTAGGCCTAATTGTCCATACATGTGCAAGGAATTTTGGCCCTCGCAGTTAGGCGAATACATCATACTTAAAGGAATTGGTTTTCAGTGGGTGGTTTGTTTTGTGTGTGTGTCTGTGTGTGTGTGTGTGTGTGTGTGTGTGTGCACTGTGCATATTTATGTTTGTTTGTATGTAATCCCTGAAATTAAAGAAATGTGTGTGCGCTCGTTTGTTCATCGGTGGGCAGGTGTGTGTGTGTGTGTGTGTGTGTGTGTGTGTGTGTTTGTGTTTGTGCGTGAATGTGTGGGTGCATCACAAGCGAATGATGTATAATTGACTGTAATGCACCTGACACTGACTGGGCATGTCGCTGCGCTCTGGAGCCTGTCTTCTCCTCACTTCGCATGGGCTGCTGGAATAGGTTCTGTAATCAGAGCCGACAGTCCTGATCACCGCGCGCGCACACACACACACACACACACACACACACACACACACACACACACACACACACACACACACACACACTGTCGGTGCTGATTGCTCCACTCTCATCTCCGGTCTCGAGGAGTATTTTCCTGGTATTGAAGTGGCATTTCCCCCCGCTTGGGAAAGGCTAGGGTTTCCTGGACTAAGTGGCCAGACCAGGGGATGAGTAACCAGACTGGGGGGCTGCATTCCACTACTGTCTGTCAGTCACTCGGGCCCGAGAGGACCGCCGCTCCCACGGGATCTCCCTCCCTTCTCACCTCCTGCCCCCCCACCCCCCCCCCACCCCACCAACCCACTCCCTTCAGCTTTCCCACTTTCTTTTAGCGTCGTTCCCACGTCGCTGTTTAAAATTCCTCCACAGCCCCGCATTGAGTCCCCCTCTGCTGCCCACACACTACTGTTAGTGTGCCAGGTGGCTCTCATCATGAATGACAGTGATTAGTACAGTAGCCCACTCCTCGTCCCCCCCACCAGAGCCAGACTGCTGTCTCCCAGGCCCCCGGGGAGCAGCAGCATCTCCCTCACACACACACACACACACACACACACACACACACACACACACACACACAGACACACACACACACACACTCGCCTTTAAAAGCCATTCCCATCAGGATGGACGACAGGCCTCTGAACAGAGCCGGCACTGTGCGCCAGCCAATGAGAAAATGGAAGTGTATTTATTTGTCAGTCAAAGTTAAGGGCAGCTTCTAAATGGGTGTGATTGAATCCGTCTCCAGATAACTGGAAAGTGTGGAAAATACTGTGTGTGTGTGTGTGTGTGTGTGTGTGTGTGTGTGTGTGTGTGTGTGTGTGTGTGTGTGCGTGTGTGCGCGCGTGTGTGTGCGTGTGTGTGTGTGTGTGTGTGTGTGTGTGTGTGTGTGTGTGTGTGTGTGTAGTAAAGTATTTTGAGTCTGCCCCTCCATTGGAAACTTAACCCTCTATTACAGTAGGTGTATGTGTCTCTTCTGGCCAGATCAGGAGAATGCAGGGCTGTAACTGTACTCCGCAGATCAGGTAACCTATCGGAGACCTTTCTGCATATTTAACCAGCCAATGACAAGACAATGGCACAGTCTCCAAACCACTGTGGAGGAGGGCTTTGCAGATGTGTGTAGGTTGGTTTTGTACAGAATGTGTCAAATGCACTGAAAGTAAACCAACAGTATAGCTGGTATGATATATTTGAATACTGTACTAAAAGGGATGGTGGTGTCTTTGGCATTTTATGAGTTAGGGTTTTTGGAAAGGCACCTCCACAAATCGATGTAAATAATGTATCATAATGTCATGGTGGACATGCTTTGATATGACATACAGTATGTCTGGCTGTGGATACTCCTTGAATGGGAGACTGGTGCTGGAAGTGATGTTGGAGGAACAGTAGGGAGTGCTCTTCCCTCTGCTCTCATGATGAATCTACCGCAGGGCAGAGACAGGGACTCTGACCTGCAGAGATGGGAATAGTACACACATTCTTTACTTAAGTAGAAGTACAGTTACTTGTGTAAAAAAAAGCCTCTGGTAAAAGTAGAAGTACTGATTCAACTTGTTTACTCAATTAAAAGTAAAAAAAAAAAAAAAAAATACAGCCTCTGAAATGTAATCAAGTATAAAAGTAAAAGGTATTTCTACCGGCTGTTTCTGTGCAAAGCTAACTGAACACATAAAAGAGGTGAAAACACGCACATCCAAACCCGAATAGGGCAGGTGCAGAGCTAAGGTTAATGACAGTGGAAAAAGAGAGAAAAGTTCACACACTGCAGGGCTCCAAGTGAATCATGCATTTGTTGCAGCACCCTGCCCTTCATCAGACTCCATCAGACTCTGATGAAGGGCAGGGTGCTGCATCAGACATCAGACTCTGATGAAGGGCAGGGTGCTGCACCAGACATCAGACTCTGATGAAGGGCAGGGTGCCGCACCAGACATCAGACTTTGATGAAGGGCAGGGTGCTGCACCAGACTCCATCAGACTCTGATGAAGGGCAGGGTGCTGCACCAGACTCCATCAGACTCTGATGAAGGGCAGGGTGCTGCATCAGACATCAGACTCTGATGAAGGACAGGGTGCTGCACCAGACATCAGACTCTGATGAAGGGCAGGGTGCGGCATCAGACATCAGACTCTGATGAAGGGCAGGATGCTGCATCAGACATCAGACTCTGATGAAGGGCAGGGTGCCGCATCAGACATCAGACTCTGATGAAGGGCAGGGTGCTGCATCAGACATCAGACTCTGATGAAGGGCAGGGTGCTGCACCAGACATCAGACTCTGATGAAGGGCAGGGTGCCGCACCAGACATCAGACTCTGATGAAGGGCAGGGTGCTGCTGCTCGAAATCTAACCACCACCGCTGCTGCAATAAATGCATGATTAACTCGGAGCCCTGCAGTGTGCGAGCTTTTCTCTCTTTTTCCAAAGCTAACTGAACCTCATGTCTCATATTAACATAAACATTTTCGCACACTGCACACGCACTCAATTCTAGGGTGGGGACTCTGGAGACAGACGATGAACCAAGCACACACGGACACAGACACGCGCTCCAATTATAGTAGAATTGGCTACAGGTGGTGTATGCTGATGATATTTATATACCGTATATTTTCCCTGGCCCTGGATTTGTTTGAAAAACAGTCACTGAATAACTAAATCTAGGAAATGAAAATAAATAAACAAGAGACAAGATGTTTATTGTCACTCCGATGTACAAGTACACACGTGTGAAATTCTTAAGCTGTGTTCCGTTACATAATACTTCTCATCATTACTGTATCCACATTGCCTCATCACATCATCACCACCATCTTTGTCACCATCAGTCATTGTTAGAGAATGGAATTACCACTCCTCATCCGCTAATGTAATATACGCAACAGCTAATAAACCAAATAAACTGAAGCCAGGAGTCCAGAAAGATGTCTTATGAAAGTATATTTATTACCATAACATTCTCCTATAACTGCATTATAGAAGAGACTGAATCTCAATGTATACATCTGATGTGCTATACAGAGTCCAAATATTCAGCGATGACTGACAGTTTGACATATGCTTTATACTGTAAGGAGGAAAAGCAGAGAGGAGGGGGATGAACTTTGGAAAAGTGTGTGCGTCTTATATTTATTTTCTCTAACAGTCATCATTGTTGGATCCCGTCGCCGGTACATCAACATCAAAATTCTGTTACATTCGTCATACATCATCAACTCCGGTTGAGGATTTGTGGCAAAGAGGGCCTTGACGTCATCGCAGAATTCTGGTTGATCGGCCCTCGTCTTCGTGGTCGTTGGGCAATGCGCCTAGTTCATTGTTGCTAACATACATCGTCTCAGGGCTGCCCGCTAGCGCGCTTGGGATGTCCCACCACTGACCCCGCTCGCCGACTGAATGGTCTTGTCGGCAAACGCCTCCTTTGGAATCGTCGTCTTTTGGACTAGAGCTTGGTATACTTGACATGGTTTTTATCTCGCATACTGCGTTGTGAACGTACTGAACGTACATGTCCCCTCATGCCTTCTAAGCGCAATCATGGCCTCAATGACATCGCCGTGATGTCATAACATCATTGACATTGTGATTACGACATCATCGGTATTGTGATTATGACATCAACATTGGTGATGATATTCGTGGCTCTGATGATGTCATCGTTGAGACGTCACATCACCGATGCGGACACTGCATCCGATGATGATGATGTCATCACTGCCCGCAGCTCCCATTGTGATGTCATACATCACTGATGATGTCACTAGTCGCGGCAGTTCCAGGGGGCCGGTCAGCCAAAATGGCCCTGAATTGGGCCCCTTGGCGGGGCCGCCCTGCCACGAATTGGCACGTGCGCGGGAACCTTTCTGACAGTCATCAAACGGACAGTCCGTCAAGTCAGTTCTGGTAGAGCACAAAGTCCTTCATCACTTGTGTTAGTGGTAGGGAGTGGACTTGGTTCAGACGATGTGTGCCCAGCGCTTGGCGGATCCGGATCCGACACACGTGGGCCAGAGGACATCTCTTGGCCTCCAGAAAGACCCTGAGCGCCTCGGGATCCGCCCTGTCCTCCAGCTGTGCCTGCTCCAAGGTCACTAGGGCCGGGTCGGCACCGTGGTCCAGGAGGATCCGGACGCAGTCCAGGTGACCGTTGAACACAGCCCAGTAGAGAGGCATGCGGCCTGTGTCATCCGCTAGGTCTACATGGGCTCCCTGGGTGATCAGGTAGACCACTAAGGCAGCGTGACCCTCCCTGGCTGCATGCCCCAGAGGGGTGAAGCCATTGATCCAGCTTCTCTCATTGATCTGCCTTCTGAAGTGCTCTTCCTCCAGCAGGGTCCTCATTTTGTCCAGGTCTCCTGCGTCAGCGGCATGGTGGAGCGAGCTGTCATAATACCGTGCTCGAGCTCCAACACGGCCCAGTTGCTCAGGTCTGGACTGTTTGCTTCTTCTTCTTCTTCTGTGGTGTTTTATGGCAGTTGGCATCCTTTATGTTGCGTTACCGCCTCCCTCTGGATTCATCCATCCTCTGCTTCCCTACACTTGTTACATCACTGATGTGACATCATCTGTGACATCATCAGTGATTTGTGACATCACTATGGTAGTGACTGATATCAGTGATTTATGACATCATCGACCACGCCTTATTTAGACTCTGTCTTTTTTTGGATGTGCGTACCCTACACCCTGTTTTTACGTGTGCAGCAGGCGTGTGTGTGGTCAAGAGAAGGCTTTTTTGGGTGAGTCATGCATTCATTCATTCATTCAGTCAGGAACAGATAATGGATAGCAGTGATGATGTCATGATGTCAGTGATGATAGCAGTGATGATGTCATCAATTGATTGAGTGAAAATTCCCTCAGTTGTTGCTCTGAATCAGCCTTTGACCTCGGTGCTCTGGCCAAATTCCCACACAGGCCTCCAATCAGTTATTATTATTAAATGCAAATCAATATTATACTTTGATTTACATAGTCCACATATAGGTCACGCTAGAGCTGGGAATGGGACATGGTGTTTAAGCCAAGGCCTGATCAGCCCCATAAATAAACAGAAAAATCACACTTGATGTGTTGTTGTCGATGCATACAGAAGTGTTGGACGCGGACACGACAGAGGTTAGTAGCAGCATATCTGTACTGCATGTTTTGCAACACGTGTCTGTGTTTTAGAGAGAACACATCATTCCTGTGGGATCTTTGAAAATGTGCGACCTGAAATATCTTGCGTTCTCTTTCATTACCGTTGCATTTCAGTGCGTCTCCCCCAAAGACCCTCCGCCGAGTTTTGATTCTGAGGTTGAGGCGTAATGACTCGGAGAAGATGTAAACGACTCATGAATGACTTGCTAACATCAACCGTGGTGACAGAGACAAATGGAAAGAGGAGAATCTGGAGAGGGAGAGGGAACGAGGCCGAGACGGAGAAAGCCAGAATGGAGTGAGAGAATGGAGTGGCCTGATGGATGGAGAGGCCTGGGCGCTGTGGGCTGTCGTCAGTGAGCGATGCGATGGGGCGGTGCGCTGCGGTCTCGGCCGGCCTGTTTTTGTTGATCTTTCCTTGTTCCCTTCGCTGATGGATGGTCCATATAGGTAGTGAGGCGGAGAGGAGATGGGCTCTCAACCTGGTTGCACTCCGCCCTGCACTCTCCCCCTGCGGTGTTCTCTCTCTCTCTCTCTCTTTCTTTCTGGCTCATTCCCTCTGACTCTCCCTTCCCTTCTCTCTCTCTCTCTCCATGTTTTCCCTGCCTGTATGCCCTCCATCAGTCTTTCTCTCTCTCTCTCGCTGTACTGCTCTCTCCCTCTCTCTTTCTCTTTCTCCTCCTCCTGCTCCTCCTCCTCTCCTGCTCTCTCTCTGTCCGTTGGTCTCTTAAGAGTAGTGGTACAATTGAGGGGGCATATGAGGACTTGGAAAGCAGGTGAGAACTTGATGAACGCGCTAAAGCAGACCTGGGCATTATATGGCCCGAGGGCCAGAACCGGCCCTCATGATGGTTCTGCCTGGCCCGGGAGGTCTAAGACAAACCACACCACCATATTACTGATGAAGCAAAGACAAAAATCCAAAGAGATGACCTAAATTGGCTGTTTGGAATGATTTTCAATATAATAAATGCTGAAGAATAAGTCCACAGTATGTTTTCTATAATTTAATCTGGTAATACAAGCATGACAATATTTTCTTGCCCCCGCGGCAACAATCTGGGTTTCTCACGTTGCCCCCCAGGAGAAATAATTGCCCACCCCTGCGCTAAAGGCTACAGTAAAGTGGTTGGCGTAAACAAATGGAAAACAGTTCCCGTTATAGGCTGACCACTAACCGTCGAGTTCACATTTAAACCCCCGGACCTGTTCTGATGAGTCCAACTGGCTCGACCCAGTCCCAACCGTTCCAGACCAGATAATATAATAATATAATATGACCTCATCTGAACCGGAATGACCACGGTGACCAATTCCCAGCTCGGCCCGACAACGTGTTCCCATGGGTTCCTGGGTCGGTGCGGTTTGGGACGCGGTGTGCGCAGCGCAGCGCGGGGGCCCCCCAGAACAAACATGGCGCGGTCCAAAATAAAGCCCCCGCGTGTTCTTCAGAGGCCATGTGGAAAAGCAATAAAGTGGAGTTATAGGGGTCAGAACGGGGATGAGACATTTAATGGTTTGCACAGGGGAGGGAGGTAAACATGTGCGAGACCCGACGGATACACAAACACACACACACACACGTGCAGGTTACACATGTGCAGGTTACACACACGTGCAGGTTACACACTGCAGGTTACACACACGTGCAGGTTACACACACGTGCAGGTTACACACACGTGCAGGTTACACACTGCAGGTTACACACACACACACACGTGCAGGTTACACACTGCAGGTTACACACACGTGCAGGTTACACACACGTGCAGGTTACACACACGTGCAGGTTACACACTGCAGGTTACACACACGTGCAGGTTACACACTGCAGGTTACACACACGTGCAGGTTACACACTGCAGGTTACACACACACAAACACACGTGCAGGTTACACACTGCAGGTTACACACACGTGCAGGTTACACACACGTGCAGGTTACACACACGTGCAGGTTACACACACGTGCAGGATACACACACGTGCAGGTTACACACACGTGCAGGTTACACACACGTGCAAGTTACACACACGTGCAGGTTACACACACGTGCAGGTTACACACACACAAACACACGTGCAGGTTACACACTGCAGGTTACACACACGTGCAGGTTA
>NC_139629.1:45730239-45777739 GCF_964638095.1 Poromitra crassiceps | reverse complement strand
GGCCCACAGCTCCGAGAGGAAATCCACCCTCCGTGTGAGTGTGTGAATCTTGGTCCTTACTTATATGTGCTTTAAGTGGCACACATACTCGCACGCGCACGCGTACACACACACACACACACACACACACACACACACACACACACACACACACACACGCACACAATCTTATTTAAGTCACTTTTGGGGTATTTGCATAGACGTATAGGCATTGTAGACTTACAGTACCCTATCCCAAACCATAACCACTAGTTGCCTAAACCTAACCTTAACCTTAACCTCTGACCTCTCAGCTTTTTACCAACTGGAGAGTGGGGACACACATTTTATTCCCAATTGCACAAGCCATCCCTAATCACCTGGACTCAATGCTACGATGCTCGATTCTGGATTCACTAACCCTACAGTAACAATCGCAATCGTGCTAAGTGGTCGCGCACACCGTGGTTTTCAACTCGATCTGTCAGCCCAGAGTTTCCCGATCCAGCTCGGACCTCGTGCACATGAAAAAGCTTGTGCACACAAAAGAGACGTAGTTTGTAACAAATAGCCAATCACATGCGACATGGACAGATACAGATCTTACAGAGCCAGACACGCCTATTTCCTCATTCATTCAATCCGTCTCAAAGTGCATTATTAGCAGAGGTTTACTGTATGTCAGAATCAAAATCCTTGTGGGATATTATAGTTTGGTAGTCAAGGACTACCTAAAGTTACCCAAAGATTGTTACACAGCAGATGTGGGGATTCAGCAGGGAAAGGATAGCCTTAATAACGTTAGAATATAAACGCCAATGTAATAATAATAATAATAAAATAATCGAACAAGAAGCCATAGACAATAGACCTAATTATAGGAGGATAGGCTAAGGTCTAATATTTCCTGCTGACTTTTTCAACACATCAGAAAGAAATGGATAACTGAGTTCTTCTTTCAAGAAGAACAAATTATAAGACACAGTGGGAATATTTTTCATTGATAAAATAGGTAGTTTGTGGACACACAAAGATTCTCTATTCATAAAGACAGCCTCGTTCTTCAGGGCTGCAATAATGGAATATGAAATAGCTGACATGAATCAAACGCTGTCAGGAATCCAATTAATTAACATCAGAGCAATTCACATGCAACAGCAACAGTAATCCATAAAAAATATGGTCAATTAAGTAGCCTACCGACTATATCACCAATATAATAGCTAAATTATCATAGAAGACAACATGATTACCTAACAGCACTATCAGTTAATTCGAGAGGAGCCGCTAATAATTGTTTTCAGTTTTTTATTGGGATCTTCACTTGAATGCATTTTTTCCATATGGATCCTGTGGGAATGGTGACTGCCTCCTTCCAGAGAGCTGATTGGTCAGAAGGTACGTATTTCATGCGTTTTGATCTGATCTTAACCTGCTCCGGAGCAGGTTAGCCATTCACCATAAGTTGCCATGGTGATCTACCCCGGGTAAAAAGTGAACTAGTGTTGTAGGACGGCAAACTTAGGGGGTTAAACCTGAAGTTACCTCGCTAACACACTAATCTCGCTTCGTGATACAGGGCCCCGGTCTTAAGTCGGGTGTGTGTCCCCGATTTTGTCTTAAGTAAAACCACGCACACGCACACGCACACGCACACACACACACACACACACACCCACGCACGCACACACTCATACACAAACAGCCTACTTTGGTCTCATGCCACAGATGTGTCTAAGCCAGGCTCTCTAACCTCTCAACCTTCAATTATGACCCAGTGACATCCACTGGAAAGTTCTATTGCCTCATCAGGAAACTATGGATCACTCAACAACACCAGCTCCTCCTCACATCTGCCTGCGTCAAATACCCACAGTCAAGTGCATCTCTGTGTGTGTGTGTGGTGCCGTGGAGTGTGTGTATATACTTTATTATAATTCATATAGAACGTTGACGGGAATCCACGCATGTTGCGCTCTTTTATTCACCTTTCACCGTTCCTTCATACAGCAGGCATTGCTCAAGAGCGAAAGCCAAACTAATAATTAATAAGTAATTGGCTGTTTGAACTCAGACGTCGTCCATATCATTCTCTTACCTCTTCATCATAGGATATCGGTTTCTCTTTGACGCAAAGGCATTCCAATAAAAAAGAGATGTTTGAATGATTATAGGTGGTATGCGAGACCCTATATACGGTGGTCGAGCATCATCTTGAAATGAAATAGCCCTCCTCCCCTGCCGTGATACATTCCAGGCCCCGGCCACATGAAGGGCAAGACAAACATCAATTAGTCAAATATTAACTCATACATTTGGATGATTAACTTCACAGCGCAATCCTTTAAATAAATTACGTCTAATGGCTGCCCTTTTGCCGTATTTATACAGGCGTGCCGCTGGACGACGTAGCAGCCAGAGAAGAAGTGAATAGCTCACACAGCTGTGTGCAGCGCACCGCAACATCTTCCACCTAAGTTCAGCCCTCAGATAAACTCCACCAAGACGACCCAGCCTGCACTCAACTCTGGTGCTGCTGCAACAGCTTTTAATGGCGGTGTTGTCAGTCCAATTGTCAGATTTGAATCTCACTATTTGAACGGCAGCGCTAAACGATGAAATAAAGTACCGCGGGTCTGCGGCACACGTGCGCTTGTGCCTCGTCGGCGTCGCCTTTCTCCGATCGAGCTCCTGTGCAGCTCCTCCCGGAGATCAATCGTGCGCTGGCGAGTGTGTGTGTGTGTGTGAGTTGAGACAACGCAGTGCGTAACTGTCGGTGTGTGTGTGTGTGTGTGTGTGTGTGTGTAAACGTTGGTGTGTCCCCAGGCCTTTGCTGTGGTCTCCCCATCGTCTCTGGTTCTGCCGTTTTGACTGTGGTCTACTCATATAGTCCCCGTGTTGTTTATTGCGGCTCGGAGCCGGAGTTGGGCTCGATACCTTTTGCAGATTGGGCTGCCAGAAAAACTTTTATGATGAAATGTGAGGCAGAAAAAGGGAGGTGAGGACAAACAGAGATGCTGTTTTCTTAAAGCCTCTGTTTTACTTTGCTAACCAATGTCCAGAATCCACATCTTGGCTGTCGTTGCAAGCAACGGAGAGGAAGTCAGGGAGAGAGAAAGAGCGCGTGAGTGTGTGTGTGTGTGTGTGTGGGTGGATGTGCGCGCTTGTACGTACGTACGTACGTGCGAATGCATGCATGTATAAATCTGTTCAATCTGCACATGTGTGTGCATGTGCGCGTGCTTGAGAGTACACGCTTATGAGTGTGTGACTGTGCTCATTTGAAAGAAAACGAAACAGCATATTGCCAAGAATTAATAGTTTTGCAACCACGGAATCTTGAAAACATATCAAGGCCTTTTTTAAATGATATGGTGTTGAGTGAGGGGTTGGAAGGTTTATGTGGGGGTCTGGGGGGGGGGGGGGGGGAAGATGGGGTTGATATGGATGTGTTTTTAATTCATCTATTCAGCGGCACGCCTCAATGCAATCTCCGATGTCCCCCTTGGATTTGGACCGGGCCAGAATGGACAGAAGTGGGGCCCCTCTCTACCTCCCTCTCTCTCTCTCTCTCTCTCTCTCTCTCTCTCACTCTCCATCACTCTCTCGCCCTCTCTCTTCCTCCCCTCTCCCTCTTTCTCTCTCACTCGCTCTGAGCCAATGAAACGCTGTAATTACAAAACAGAATGTCCTCTCCAGTGTCCAATTGCGTAGGCCAAATGAGTCCCCCGGTTGTCTTGGAGACAGCAGGAGTTCTGCTATGTGTGTTATCGCTCTTGCATAGTCCATGAACGAACACACACACACACACACACACACACACACACACACACACACACACACACACACACACACACACACACACAAGCATACAAGCATGCACACAGACACACAAAGTCAGTGTGTGGGGAAACGTGGGCCGGACCCAAAGACAACCTGGCCGAGGATTTGAGAGATTTCTCCACGCCGAGACATCACTCTGTCTCGCCGCAGGACCTGCACCTTCAAACGGCAATAGGAAAACTCCCGTAGAGTTTGAAGCGCGGTGGGAGGGAGGGAGTGGTGAAAGAGAGGTAGTGCAGGCGGTGAGAGAGAGAGAGAGAGAGAGAGAGAGAGAGGGAGGGAGAGGTGGTGTTAGAAGAGGAGGGAGGGAGGGAGAGCAACATTGGACAGGAAATAGAAGGAGAAGAGAGAGGTTAATCACCCTTACTTGTTAGCCGTCTATCATCACAGCATGTACTGAAGGCCAGCTGATAGAGCCATACAGTATTTCCTGTAGCAGGCTTGTTGATGGAGCAGTGGTGTAGCGGTGTGTCATTGCTCTCTTATACCTTTTTTACATCAAAAGTACCACTTATCAACGTTTTTTCTGTTACCCAGGAAAGCAGCAGGGGGGCTGATCAGCTTTTAAACCTTTAGATCGCACGGGTCAACCCGTTCACTTTGTCCCCCGCAGCGGGGCATCTCTTCCCCTTCTCCCTTCTCCCTTCTCCCTGAGCAGTTTGCTCACACGGCTGGTTGCCCAGTGCCCAGCGTCAGGCCAGGCAAAACAAAATGGAAACTTCCGTTTAAAACTTTCAAAAATAATGTCATTTAAACAAAAGTAAATAGCCTATTGATGCACGTCGGGGGAGAAAAAGGTATTTCAACGAACGAAGCCGCAAACCTTGTATCAAAAATACTTGTGATGTTAAGATTACATATGGAATGAAACTGTGGCTGTAAAGCATGACTCAAAATTAATATTAATGTTAACGTTACAATAAGGGTTTTATTTTGAAAGCTCTAAAGCGGATGACGTACTTTTACATTCTGGCCGACTTGACGGCCCTGCAGTTAATCTTGATGCTACTCTGAAAACACATTTGTCTCAACCTAGATAGTGTGCTGTAATGCATCCCCCCTTCTTTTTTCTGTTGGCATATTCAATGTCCCCTCACACACCTCTCTCCATTCCTCCTCCCCCTGCTGTCCCCTCACACACCTCTCTCCATCCCTCCTCCCCCTGCTGTCCCCTCACACACCTCTCTCCATTCCTCCTCCCCCTGCTGTCCCCTCACACACCTCTCTCCATCCCTCCTCCCCCTGCTGTCCCCTCACACACCTCTCTCCATTCCTCCTCCCCCTGCTGTCCCCTTACACACCTCTCTCCATTCCTCCTCCCCCTGCTGTCCCCTCACACACCTCTCTCCATTCCTCCTCCCCCTGCTGTCCCCTTACACACCTCTCTCCATTCCTCCTCCCCCTGCTGTCCCCTCACACACCTCTCTCCATCCCTCCTCCCCCTGCTGTCCCCTCACACACCTCTCTCCATCCCTCCTCCCCCTGCTGTCCCCTCACACACCTCTCTCCATCCCTCCTCCCCCTGCTGTCCCCTCACACACCTCTCTCCATCCCTCCTCCCCCTGCTGTCCCCTCACACACCTCTCTCCATCCCTCCTCCCCCTGCTGTCCCCTCACACACCTCTCTCCATTCCTCCTCCCCCTGCTGTCCCCTTACACACCTCTCTCCATTCCTCCTCCCCCTGCTGTCCCCTCACACACCTCTCTCCATCCCTCCTCCCCCTGCTGTCCCCTCACACACCTCTCTCCATCCCTCCTCCCCCTGCTGTCCCCTCACACACCTCTCTCCATCCCTCCTCCCCCTGCTGTCCCCTCACACACCTCTCTCCATCCCTCCTCCCCCTGCTGTCCCCTCACACACCTCTCTCCATCCCTCCTCCTCCTGCTGTCCCCTCACACACCTCTCTCCATCCCTCCTCCCCCTGTCCCCTCACACACCTCTCTCCATCCCTCCTCCTGCTGTCCCCTCACACACCTCTCTCCATCCCTCCTCCTGCTGTCCCCTCACACACCTCTCTCCATCCCTCCTCCCCCTGCTGTCTCCTAACACACCTCTCTCCATCTCTCCTCCCCTTGTCCCCTGACACACTCCCCTCCTCCCCCTCATGTCCCCTCACACACCTCTCTCCACCCCCCCTCCCTCTGTCCCCTCACACACTCCTCTCCTCCCCCTCATGTCCCCTCACACACTCCTCTCCTCCCCTCCTCCACCTCATGTCCCCTCACACACTCCCCTCCTCCCCCTCATGTCCCCTCACACACTCCCCTCCTCCCCCTCATGTCCCCTCACACACTCCTCTCCTCCCCTCCTCCCCCTCATGTCCCCCCACACAGTCTTCTGCACCCCTCCTCCCCCTGTCCCCTCACACACCTCTCTCCACCCCTCCTCCCCCTGCTTCTGGAGCAGTGTAGTCTGGCAGCGGTCAGTGCTTTCAGAGGGTATTAGCCAGGCGTCGGTACACTATCACAGCTTAGTGGGCCAGCGCAGGTGACACCGCAGGGATTTCCTGTCAGGTGACACAGCAGGGACTTCCTGTCCGGCCTCCCTACACTACATTTTTCTAAATTGCTCCTTTGCCAGGTGGGGTGAGTTAATGCTCTCTCTCTCTCTCTCTCTCTCTCTCTCTCATACACCCACTAATAGTAAGCACACATGCACACACAATCACATGTAGTAGCACATGGACATGAACACACACACACACACACACACACACACACAAGGATTAGTGTGCGCCCGTGTGTGTGTGTGTGTGTGTGTGTGTGTGTGTGTGTGTGTGCGCGCGCGTGTGCGTGCCAGACAGGAGGACAGAATGGTCCTTAGTATGAAGGCCTGGTTGTCTGCCAGAGCAGCAATATGAGATAAATACTTGAGCATCTTACACCTGGGGGTCCCGGCCTGCTGCTAATGCCACTACTTGAGAGCAGCCCCTCTGTGTGTAGTGCTCTCATTTTACACACACACACACACACACACACACACACACACACACACACACACACACACACACACACACACACACACACACACACACACACACACACACAGGCTCAATGCAGCCGTACCTTCCCACACTTACCAGCCACATATATTGTATATGTGCCAGGTGTAAGCTGGTGAAGTATTTATCTCATATGACTCCTCTGGCAGTAATAGCTACTGACACGGCAAATAATGCCGGCTGTAGTGAGAGAGCGCTTTACATTCAGTAAATCGCTCTCACTATACCTGTCGTCTTTTTTGCCATTAGTGCCAGTTTTCGGTTAACATATAGTTTGTTACTCTTTAGATTAACAAACCCCCTTAACCCCCCCCCCCCCCCACCCCCTTCTGTGGCTCTCGCTAAGTGCCCTGTGAAGTAGTCGAGGTGAACTGGAGAGTGGAGAGCACGAGAGAGAGTCCGTGCTTAAAGTGTTTTCACACCGTTCCCTCAGAACCCACCTTACGCTCGTTAAAACCACCGTTAACGAGCTCTCTCTCCTTCTCTCTTTCTACATGTGTGTGTGTGTGTGTGTGTGTGTGTGTGTGTGTGTGTGTGTGTTTGTGTGTGTCCTGGATACACACACACCGCGTACACTTTGAAATGAGGGTCACATAGGTTCACATTTCGCCATGGCAACAGGAGCTGGAAATGTAATCAGGTGTGTGTGTGCGTGTGCGTGTGTGCGTGTGTGTGCCACTGTATGCCAGGGGCATTTCTAGGATGTGAATGTGAAGACATTGGGGGCTTGGTCCAGACCAATGGTCCAGACCTATGTAGCCGCCCCCCCCCCCCCCCCCCCCCCCCCCCCCCAACAGGTAAATGCACAATTTTCGAGCAATTTGAGATGAAGATGAGGATGATGGTGAGGTCAAGGGACGGACCCCTTTGAAAATAGCCATACCAGTTTTCCCCTCGCCAAAATGTCACCTAAATTTGGAGGCTTATTTAGCCCCCTTCCCAACATGCTAGTTTGATGCTTGATACCAATGGATTCCTTGGGTCTTCTAGTTTCATCTGGTATCATCACGCTTCAAAATGAGCCCACCACAGCCTTTGAAAGACTATCTTTGAATATCGCCCACGGATTTTCCTTTTTTAGATCCGGGGCTATTCATAAAACATTGGGGCCTAACTGCCCAGGCCTAACGGGGCCCATGCTGTACGGCGCGGTGCAGGAGAACACTGATATATGTCCAATAACACGTCCTGGAGTGAGCTCAGATATCACTCATCTCATTGAACACAGCCAGAGACGGAGGGTTTGAATGTACGAGTGTGAAGCGTGTGTGAGCAGCTCGGGCCCAATGATGATACAGTACTCTCAATAACAAATGATGGGCCTGCCTCCAGGCGTTCTGCCTCTCTCCCGCACGCACGCGCGCGCACACACACTCACTCACACACACTCACACACACATACACACACACACACAACGCACACGCACATACACACGTACATACACACACACACACACACACACACACATACACACGTACATACACACACACACACACACACACACACACACACACACACATACACACACACAACGCACACACACACACACACACACACACACACACACTGCATTAGTCTTCAGTGGTTCATATAATGGACATTATAATAGGTCATAGCTGAACCTTTATAACTTCCAAATGTCAACATGTGAATGTGTTGAGACATGTCAGTTCTAGTAGGCCTACTGAATAATAACATATGGGCCACCTGAGTGGTAATGTGGGGGGGGGGGGGGTCATTGAGTGGTAATATGGGGGGGGGGGGGGGGGGGGGGGGGGGGGGGGGGCGGTCATTGTGTAACGTTAAGCCCTGAGTCTATTTCTCACAATCCTTTTGTATATTTCTGTATATTTTGTCTGTCAGTCTAATCTGCGTCCCTCTGCAACTCTCTGACTACTTAGTTTCAATGTATCTCTATACCTGTCCATCTGTGTGTGTGTGTGTGTGGCTTTCCGTTCTGAATGTAAACTTACTTTGATATGCCACATCGGTGATATATTGAGATTCTACGTCCACTCGTTCTTCTGAAGCTGCGTTCACACCGACCTATTAAAGTTTGTCGCTGGCGTCGAGTTTACATACAAAGTCAATGCAAATGAGCGATTGAGCGTATATTCGCCTGGGAGAATAATCGCTGGGCGTCCGAGCGGCAGAGACAGAGCGATAGGGAGAAAATACGCTCGTCGCTCAAGATGAAATATTCCAACTCGAGCGAAAATACGCTGGCATCAGTCGCTCGCTGTTCAATGCTGATTGGCTGCCGTGTGAGAGCGAGTCAAGGATCACTCTGGCTTGGAACAAACCGCTGGTTTATTGTGTGGCAACAAACCGCATTGACAGGCTGACAGCTGACATGAAGTGAAGTCTGTACTACCGGTATGCAGCTCGCATTAGGAGCACGCTGATAGGCTTAGCTTGTAAACAATGACGGTGGCTTGTAGTGGACAAACAGCATGACATTGCGTAACATTATATCCCCCACATGTCCGTCATTTCATGTGCCTGTTGATGAGCGATTTAAACAGAGCGACAGAGCGATTCCAAAGGGTTGACTTGAGCGACAGAGCGAAAAATAAATATCTCGGTGTGAATGCACCTTGAGCAACTTTTCGTGAGCGGGTGAATGGCTGTAGTTTAGCGTTACTACGTTGCGGTAGGCTGTGTGTTACACAGCTTCTCCAAATTAACCCCCACAATAATTTATTGGAAACTTCAGCACATGATAAACTCCGATATAAAGGCCGTCAATGCTGTCAGACAGTTCTATGTCCCCACAGGTCGCCGATTATGTCACACCGATGACATCTATCATATCACTGAAGTGCATATCACTGATCACATCATCACCGATGACATCTAGAGGTCACAGATGATGTCACACCGATTAAAACACTAATGGCATCATCACCCATGACATCACAATTGCTCGAGTGACATCACTACTTCTTCTTTCTCTTCTTCTAATGGCTTTCCGGCAGATTGGATGCCTTGCGCCACATTGCTGCCTCCCACAGTTGGATGGTCTCACTCTAGACGTGGTTCTTCTTCTATCGAGTTTCCGGTGTTTCTCACACCTCCTCAATCTTGGCTGTTGCGCCTCATCTCATGTTCCTCCGCTCCTCATCCCTCCTGAGCAACGCGCCTTCACCTTCGTGAAGGGCTCCTCCATTAATAGAGATTTCAGCCCTGATAACATCATCGCTGATGGCATCATCACTGATGACATCACAATTGCTCGAGTGACAGTGTACTGTATGTCTTTCCCCAGACCAGACATATCCATGCCCATGTACTGTACAGTTTCCGATCTGAGCATTGATGATGTCATAGACATTGTGACATCATCAGTGATAAAATCTTTTCCCTATATTAGCAGGGAAGATGAGCAAAGAAAAAGAACTACAGTATGATTCTCAAGTGTCATTTGATTTTAACTCTCTGCACTATTTATGGGACCCTTCTGAAGGGCATGCGAGCCATCGGTGTTCACCCTCTAGTCCAGAATGGGTCTGTGTCTGTGTCAGTTGGCGGGACGGCGGAAATGACCTGCGAGATGAACGACGAGCACAACTCTCATCACTGGTCTCTTCGGGGGCAAAACAAGAGGATTGTCGAGTGGCAATGGCAGTACACCTGTCGGCACTCGAACAGAACAGACAACATGCCGATCGTCGGCACAGTCAACCACGTCACTCTGAAGTGCACCAGCCGGGGCAGCGACCCTGTCGTCGACGTCCACTGGCTCACAAACGGTTCCGTGTTCAATGTTGTCGAGGGGGTGACTGAAACTGAGAAGACATTTACAGTGTATAGCTCTCTGCAGAGCGATGACGGAGTGGATTACAGCTGCAAATTGAATGAAATGGCATTCACAGAGACACCGCAAGAAGACCAAGAAGAAGAAGACGAGGTCTACACCCCTAATGCGGAGATCAATCACGACCCCACCAACCCCTCCTCCTCCGTGCACGACTATCTCTTGATCGGAGCAGTGGTGGCCGCAGACTTGGTTACCCTGTCTTTAATCATTCTTGAGATTTACATTCCTGGGCGTCAAGGAGCATACTGACAAACAAGGCCAAAGGAGCGCACGATGCGCCTGATGCTGACATCATCATCATTGTTGAGGGTAACCATGCACCCGCAGTGTTACCAAGGTTGCCTGGCAGGTGCCTACAGTATGCCTATTGTTACAGTCATATTCTCAATATTAAATTCTGGCTGGTATACTCTGGTGTCTAGGGGTTGACTGGCAACATGATCCATCCAACATGAGCAAAGAAAACAATGGTTCAGGCTGTCATTAGGAGCAAGCTAACCAGGGTATTCAAGCTCACCTGGGGAAACTGGTGGGTTTGGACCCAGGTGTGCATCAGCTCCACCTCCCGACAGCTCAAGCCGGTGGAGTGGATAGTGTTCAGTGTCGAGACACCCCGTCGCGTCCATGTAGACGCTGAACACAACATAACTGATAGATAACGTCACAAAAAGAACAAAGGGAAGCGCGCACAAGACGCTGAGCGGCTCTTCTGTGTGGATACATTAAGCCCGAGAACGCTGCTTCCGGGCACAATTATGTCCGTTCCCGTGACATCACTTCCTAGGCTAACACCCCTTTTCTCCAATGACGGCCACAAAATACAACATTAAATATCAAAAACATACGAACAATTATTAACACTTATCTTGTACGCGAGAGGGGGACGACTAACACTATTCATGATGGATGTAGCAAGGGGCCTAATCTGCACTGCCTGGGGTTTCCTTGTCGTGTGAATAGTCACATCACAAGGAATTGGATGATGTCACACTCTGACATCACAATGGAGTGGATGATGTCAGAGTCTGAGGATGATGTCACACTCTTGACTTCAGGAGAGGTCAGAGTTCCTGCATTTAGTGACATCATCATGAATCATCATCAATGTTGAGGTTCTTCTTCTAATGGCTTTCCGGCAGATGGGGGGATGCCTTGCGGCACATTGCTGCCTCACAGAATATTACACAAATTCCAGACTCGGGGGTCCGCCCCCTCCTCAATGCTCCTCCCTCCGGTCGCCTCGCTCTCCTATTCGACCTCCGTGTTCTCGGACCTCTCGGCCCTCGTGCCAGCATGCCGACCTCCCTCGCTGCTCGACGGCCATCACCGGGGACCTCCAACCTCAAATATACCCTTTTCTGCCTGGGGTTCCCTGTCGCTGCATGAATAGTGACATCACAATGGAGTGGATGATGTCACACTCTGACTGACATCACAATGTAGTGGATGATGTCACACTCTGAAGATGATGTCACACTCTGACTTCAGTAGTGAGGTCAGAGTTCCTGCGTTTAGTGACATCATCAATCATCAAGGAGCACTGATGTCATACATCCTAGGGACAACATTAGGGAGCAGTGATGTCAGCAGTGATGGAAAGTATCGATGACATCATCAGTAGTCACGATGTCACGGTGATGTCACAATCGAAGACCATTAATAGCAACAAGTATCCGATATTATGTCACCATGGGAAATGACATCAGAGATGGTGTGATGTCATTGATGATGAAGTCCTACAGTAATGATGTCATAACTCAAATCCATCTCTTTAATTTACACAAAGATAGGCACCTATGGGCACAGCAGTCAGTCTGTTAAACTCCCTACAGATACCTGTCTGCCAATCTGTTTACTTTATGTTTCTGTCTGTTTTACATCTCTGCCTGTCTGTCCTTCTTCTTACCTCCCTGTCTTGCTCTATTGTAGGTGGATGCTCTGCGGGTGCGTCTGGAGGAAAAGGAGCAGTTCCTCTCCAAGAAGAGCAAACAGCTGCAGGACCTGACGGACGAGAAGAGCACACTGGGCGGAGAGATCCGAGACATGAAGGACATGCTGGACGTCAAGGAGCGCAAGGTCAACGTCCTGCAGAAGAAGGTACGCCATAGCCAGTGTCACATCCAGTATCAACATGCCTTTACCCATCACATACAAAGCAAATTGCTTGTGAGTTAGTAACAGAGTTTGAGGGGATGGTTCTTGCACCTAGTAGAGAGGCCACCTCCTTCAAGTGGTTCATAAAAGGAGACATTTCTGGATAATTTTATACCCCAGTAAGTTTAATGGTCTTAGTAACATTCCGTTCCTCAGAGATTTGTAGTTAAATTCACTTCATTTCACTTGACTTCAATTGAAGACTTTATTGTCTGTATAATATAGTATAGTCAGAAACTAGAGTGCAATATAGTTCAATGAATAATAATGAATGAATGCAAAATACATTTTCAAACCAGTCTTTCTGGTCAGTTTGATGACAGCCACCAGTGGGCAGTGTATGTACTGTACAGTAGCTTGTGTATGGTTATAAGACAGAATGGCCGAGCATTCACAAAGATAGAAGAAGCAGGGAAACAAAGAAGTGTGGATATCTGATTGGCTGTTGACTGTGGAAAGATCAGCTGTGATCAGCCTGCGTGTCAGGTGTGTCAGGTGTGTCAGGTGTCAACACATCAGTAATTTGCCCACCTTAGGAAATGAATGGACTTCTGGTGAGTTTGATCATTTTGCCGGCAGTGTGAACGCACGGTGAGAGCGTGATGAGTAGTTGAGCAAGAGGCCTAGTGTGATCGATATCTCTCACTTATTGATCCAAACTCAGTTTTTCCATAACATGTCCACGTTTTACAAGATGAGACGCAAGAATGCACAATTCCTTAGATACACACACACACACACACACACACACACACACACACACACACACACACAGAGACACACACACACACAGATTACACACACGGACACACATGCACACACACACACACACACGGCATGTTTCAGAGACCTTAATGACTTTTATAAGGTTAGCTGCTCAGACAGAGCCCGCGGCCACCTGTGGTGTGCGTGTTGGCAACGCCTCTGCAGACCAATTACAGACACATAAAGGTCCCCTGTCAACTTCCTCCTCTTCACTCGTGTCCTCAAATTAGCTCTCCCTCTCTCCCCTCCCTCAATCTCCCTTGCTGAGTTTAATGAAAAGGGCTTCCAGGTCAAATAGAGTGCCAGCTATTTGTACGTGCACGTGTGTGTGTGTGTGTGTGTGTGTGTGTGTAACAGTTGGTGGTACTAGCAGCAACCCATGTTAAGGGCTTGGATTCGAACTGCCGACCTTCGGCTTGCGGGACGGACATGCTAACCACTGCACCGAGAGAGCTAGCTCCCTTGGCGGAGCTGATTAACGTGCCTTTATACTGGGGGAGTGAGTTTAACCAACCTACTCGCTACCACTCGGGACTCACGAGGACTCACATTCATTCGGTTACACATGCTTGTATGTGTGCAGCAGTATGCGTACATGAATTATTGTTTCTGTCTGTTAAATGCCTTTAAAGGGGCCATATTATGCTCGTCTTTATTTTGTATCATGCTGTTACAATCTTGGATGGTCATATTAAACGTGGCCTCAGCATCAAATAAATAGGTGAAAGTGTTTGAAAGTTACCCCCATGAGAGAAAAATCGCGAGATTCCACGGGAGGGCACGGGATTTGAGCCAGAGCCACGGGTCTAGCTGACGTAGACAGTCCTTGTTGCCAATCTGCCTGGGCTCCCTGGCTACTTGGCTAGCACACCAGTCTCATGGAATAACGGATTTTGGGACGGCAATAAAAAAGGAGACAACTTGGAAGTGAGCGAGGATGTAGTACTGAAGTGGTAAGTTCTGAAAATATGTGTCTCATTCCAGCATCGGTTGTACTGCGAACCAACATGCTTGGCTAGGAAGCGCTGTTAGCCTAGCACAGCTGCCTTTCATAGACATAATGAACAACTGATAGCGTTTATCTGGAATAAGTAGCGAAGGCATACATTTTCAGAACTCGTAACGTTACTCCAACTTACTTGCTGACTTCTCCAAGTCCTCATTTTTGTTTGGTCTATGTAGCCTTTGCTAGGAGACTTGTTTCATACAACTCCTCTGGTCCACCTAGTCACAAGTTAGCTACTAGCTACATTAGCAGTTTGTCGCCAACACTTCTGAAGTTCTTTGTTGGGTTTGTTTTTGTAACCTTGTTTAAAAAAAAGAAAACATGTTTTAAACAGCTAGAAATAGCATATTATGGGACCTTTATTTTTATTTTTTATATATATATTTTATTTTTCAATTTTACGTGGAGCAATGCACAAACAAAACAAACAAACGGGTTCAGACACAGGAAAGGAAAAGAAAGAAAAGCATACATATAATATCAACAGTTATTACAATGTGGTGCTAGCCACATAGGGTGAGCTGGTAGCACCATATTGTAATAACTTGTAAGAGATGTTGTGCATGGGGTCCCACGCAAAGGGTCCATGAGGAACCAGCCGGGCAAGTCACCCGCCGCCCCAACCTCATCAAGGTAGACTAGAAACGGGTCCCAAATAGAAACTTTTTAAGTGAGACTCAGGATCTGAGTCTCTCCATCCTTTTAAGAGAGATCATGTCCGTCAACCACAGTTGGAAAGAAGGTGAAGAGGGGGACTTCCATTCTTTCAAAATGAGTTTTTTGGCAACAGTTGTCCCGAGTGTCAGAAACTGTTGCACAGCAGCCGAAGATGGCGAGTTCTGCCTCTGGCTGAAGGGTTATTTTGTTGCCCTTAGAGTACCAGTCAAATATTTTGGCCCAGAATCCCGTCAGGACCTTTAAACATTTTGACATTTTGTTCAGTTGTGGCTTGAAAGCGACAATATTGATTAGTGTGAAGCTCCCCGGGCGGGGAGTAACGTTAGGGCGGCCGCGGTAATTGAAGCCCTGTCCGGCCAGCCGCCCAAGGAAATGTCCCAGCGCAGCTCGGCCTAGCGGAGCTGTTGAAAGCTAGGGGGGGTGTTGATAGATCGATTGATAGCTTGCTTGTTACGTCCAAGTCATGTTTTTCATCAATGGTAAAATTCGTTTTGGCAATCCATTGCTCGTTGATATAATTGTTGTACAACTACCAAATTTAGTAGCCAAAGCAGAGATAGCCTGTCTGTTTCTGTTATGCATGACGACTATACAGTATATAGATATATCTTCCAACCAGAGGGCGCTGTGATGGCTGGGCGCATGTGGCGCACACGCAGAAGAAGAATAAAACCGAGCCAGTACAAGATAAACAGTGTTTTTTTTTTACTGTGAATCATGCAAAGCTACTCCAGTGGAGGCCAACAATAAAATAATACATAATATTAGCAAAATATGGGCCCTTTAAGTGTGTTTGTGTGTGCGTAATGATTAAAGATGACCTTTAGGTACTCACTGTGATCCTGTATCCTTTGGGTCCCACCTCTAGCTCCATGCTGGATGCCCTTAATGAGCTTCTTTGTAGCAGATGAGGGTGGGTGCTGTGCTGTGTGTGCCCTCTGCTTAGTGACATTTCATTATTGGCCGAGTTTTGTCTTTAACTCATGGCAGCATCGTTTAGGTCAGTGGTTCTCAAATGGGGGTCCGTGAAAAGTTTTCACGAAAATAAAAAATACTTTTTTTTGCAAAAGCTTCATAGTTCAACGAAAATATTTTATGCTTTAAATCTAAAATGGTTCATGGATTACATTCTAATCTAACAAACCTATCGATTTAAAAGTCAAGCATGTTACCGTGGAAACAATTAAGCTTAGCCCAAAATCACAAATCAGAATGAGGAGGTCCCCCGGTATATTTTCTATCTTGTAAGGGGGTCCTTGGCTGAAAAACATTTGAGAACCTCTGGTTTAGGTTGTCAGGTTGCGGGGGGATTATGGACGACTTTTTATCGACGTTTCATTTAGTATCTAATAGGCAATAAAGTCTCGCAATCCAGTAAAAGCTGATGGCATTGCAACATTAGCTGATGATTATACCTCCATCTGATTATCAAGCCTGCTTTTCAAACTGTCTCTCTGTGGTGTGTCTGTGTCACCGCGGCCGTCCTACAGTATATTATAGGTGCAGTGAATTACTGTCCTTTCAGTTCACACTTGCTGCTAATTTGATTTAATTGAATCTGCTAATTTGCCTGGAGGGACCGGCCAAATGCCAGGATAGATTTTATATGTGGAAAACTCCCATTGTGTGGGTGTCATCTTTTCATAGTGGTATTTAATTGTATCTTACACATTCATAATATTCAGAAGCTTGTGGAAACATGAAAAGTTAGCTGTATTAACCAAGCAATATATTGCATTCTCACATTTCTCTTACCTTCTTCCATGTGTGATGTGCCTCACAAGTGTGCAAGCTTTTTTAAATCTACATCCTGAGGCAGGATAGTTGCTTATTTCACAACCAGACCTTCCAAGCTGCTCAGTGCTTACTGTCACCTTCGTTAGAAAGTTAGATTAAGTACCGTACATGTATAGTAAAATACAGCAGATTAGCCCAGCACACAATGGTGTACCACAGGGATGACAGATTTTTTCTAGGCCAACACAGTCCCTGCACTTCCGGTTCCTCTGTCTAAACGTCAATTGGATTTTTGTATGGGGATTTCGGTTAAATGCGTGAAATAATATCTGTGGTTAACACATTGAATGCCAGCCATGTTTTCATTCCTGTAGGTAAGTTGTGCCAGGGGTGTTTTTGACGATTCTGGCTCATTTTAGAATAGCCGAGGATTCTTTTCTGTTAAGAATTCATGAACACCAATCATCTAAAAATAACTAATAGAATGTGTGCTTTCTCTGTCTAAAAGAGTTAGTTTGCAGAGTTAGTAGTTATGTAGATATTAGCCGTTGAGTACAGCATGGTTTCAGCGTCTGGAAATTTATTCAGAGATAAATGGCTTTTTGTGAAACAGTCACTTTAACCATTCATTTTTGGCATCAGTAAGACCGTCAGACATTCTAAACAATAGTTTTGAACAGTAATTTCCTCCATAACAACAGGAAACACCCCTCTCATTCAAACTCCTCCCTCCGTGTGTCTTCTCCTCCTTCCTCCTGGCTCTAACAGCGGGCGTGTCAGAAGCGCGTTGCTGCTGCCTGCCTGCCTGTCTGCCTGTCGGGCAAGACGAGTCTGAAATGGATTACTGTAAAATCGCGTCGCCATTTCCTTGAATGGCTTGCTCCCGCGGTGTGTGTGTGTGTGTGTGTGTGTGTGTGTGTGTGTGTGTGTGTGTGTGTGTGTGTGTGTGTGTGTGTGTGTTCGCGCGTTGCTGCGCGGCTCTGGGGGGAAGGGATCTCTGTCCGTTCTGTGTGTGTGTGTCCGGGCTTCTGACTGTAAAATCGCCAAGCCATTTCCGCGGGAGGCGGCTGCTTTTGTGGCTTTTGGGTCCCGTGGCTGTGACTTCTCTCGGTCTCTGTCGCCACTTAGTGGTCGGTAAAATAGATTACACACATGCTCTTGCTCCAAATAGTTATCTCGAAGATGTAAAAGGGGTTGATTGATGTCCCACCGTCAAAAAAAAAAAATGTTTATGTAAGACGAGTTAGCTCGTCCTTGGCACTTAAGCGCTGGATTATGTAAGACGAGTTAGGTCGTCTATGGCACTTAATGAGTTAACAGTAGTAAAAAAAAAAACACACATTTACGCTTCAAAAGTCATAAAAGTGGTCCTCATTTGTGAAGATTATCTCGCTGAACACGAAGTTCGCCGTTTCATCAACTTTTGCTAACAGGGCTGTTTCACCAAAATCCCCCATGCAAAAATCCCATTGACTTTTAGACGAAGGAACCGGAAGTGCTAACATCCAGGTCTTCCCAGACTCATTCCTGCAGTACTCTATAAAAGCCTGGTGATAAATCAACATCATGACCTTGTCTCTTGAATGTCTTCGACCTGAAGTGAGTCGAAGGAGAGGATAGTGGAGTAAGCAGGCCAGTTAAGATACTTTGCACTGTGAACCAACAGGTGTTCCACTCTGTATGCTGACCACCTCCCTCTGATCGATTTTCCAAACTTCCTATTTCACGGCAGTCCTCGGGGGCTATAATTCACAGTGCTGTATCCCAGGAGGAAGGCAGGAGTAGAGCGAGGAGTGCGTTTCCTTCCAGGTTTCATACTCTATAAGTCACTGCTGGGTCTATAGTGAAGGACACGGCTCGGGTCGGCCCTGTACTGTGTGTTTGAAGTCTTCCCAAGGCAGGATGCAATTTTCCCCCAGGCATTGATCTAAATGTCACGGGTGTATTTCCGCACTAACGGGTGACTGCACGTTTTCTCGACAATGAAGCTGATCCTGGATTCAGCAAATCAAAGATGTGTTAAGGCTGAGTTGAATATTGAGCTCAATTTACTGACCTGAATCAGATTCATGATTTGACAATGTTTGGAACATAATCTTTTTTGTCAAGTGGAGCTGGGCAGACAGTAAGCGCATTCCAAACTGAAAATGACATTTTCATTCATCATTCTAACTCTTTTTGAATGCTGGAATATTCTAACCCAGTGATCCTCACTATTTTCTCCATGAGAGCCACACTAGCCGGTCAAAGTCAAGAGGAGAGCCACTTTTACCGCAAAACCACACAGTAAGCGTTTAATTTAGTTTTTAGTTTATTCAATGATAAAACCTATGATAAAAAATGTAGAACCAATGATAAAAATGTTAGAAACTATTATAAAAATAATAAAAACATTCAGACTGACTTTATAAAAAAAAAAGTAATATATATATATATATATATATATGATATAAAAAACATTCAGGCCGACTTAATAAAAAATGATAAAAGTGATGAAAACATTCACACCGACTTGATTAAAAAAATATGAAAACATTCTGATGTCCAGTCTGTCTCTCTCTGGGATGCAGCTCCACACACCTCCAGCTCAGTAAACAGCCTGTGCTTTCCTGGTCTCCACACCCAGCTCAGTAGGCTAAATAGCTGCTTTGCTTATCGTTAAAACTCTGACGCTGGGAGGGGGGGTTAACGTGACTCGATTGTTGCAGCTTGCGCATTTCGTCGTTAACGAGGAAATGCCAGCTGCAACAATACACCCTGTCATTCACACCTGTAGCACTCTTCTGCTCCCTCCCACTGACCCAATCCCTCCACGAGGCATTGGCTTGTTTGCAGTGTTGCCAGATAGGCTACCGGTATTATGGTGAGTTTCAACCCCCATTTGGTGCTCCATAGGGCCACAAACCTGGCAACCACGCAGTTTGACACCGCAGTGAGGGAATTGTTTTGACAGTGATTGTATTATTTATATCAGCCGCGAGCCGTGAAAAAGTCTAGAGCCTAGAGCGTGAAAGAGTCTAGAGCCGCCATCGTCTCGTGAGCCGCGCAATGAGGAACTAGGTTCTAACCTGACGCTCCAGATGGTTTGTGACACAGAACCATCCGAGATGTTGTCCTTGGAAACTGTTTGGAAAACGACTGGCACTTTCAAAAAATACGTGGCAGGTTGGAATGGATGAACCATCTGTCTATCACCGTCTAGCACGGGTGCCGCATCACAGGCTGGGCGGGCTCAACTTCCTTATAGGATGCATATTAACTTGAAGCCTGGAAAGATGGATGATCTCTTCCTGTTTGGTCAACTCACTAAGTATACATGACTGACTGACTGACTGACTGACTGACTGACTGACTGACTGACTGACAGTGAGTGTCCTGACTTTTCCATCTTATGGCCCCAGCGGGGCCGCTGGCCCAGCGCCGTGGTAAAAAAACATGGCGAGAGTCGTTAATAAGAGATGTAATGTGTGCCATCAAGAAGGTCTGTCTCTCATACAGCTTCGCCAAAGCTGCACAATAAATACTGCAATGAGATTGTTGCTGAGCTTAAATACATCCAGCACTTCACTACAACCACAGATATGTGGTGGAGCTGCACCATGGAGAGCCTTATATGAGTTTGACCCTTCACTTCATTGATGCCATCTGGAATTTGCTCACCAGATGCTTTCAAAGCACTTATTTTCCAGAAGACCACACAGGGGAAGGACTGCACAGGGACCAGGGATGCACTCACCTGCACCCAGCAGCACACACTTTCCCAAAGTCTGCACCATTGTCCAATGGTGCAAACTTTGGGAAAGCCGCTGGCCTCAATGGATGAACATAACCTTATTTATTTTTTTGCATTTGTATGATTTGTTAGATTTAATCATAGATTGAAAAAGCTCATAATGATTTAATCTGCCAGTGGACATACATTGTTATATAACTTGTGCTTGCTTGTTGTTCATCATACAACAGGACCCTAAGAAACAAACAACACGCAACATGGTAAAATGACCTAATTCCGCTAACGTTACTTGAATACCACAAGGTGACATTAAAGCGACGTACCGTCAAAGTCTGCATGGCAGCGAAGGCGAGTTACTGTCTGCAAATCGTTACCGTTACTAACTGTGTGGAATGTTAACTTTCAATTTTGTTTCCACACCGGGAGACTGTGGATTGAGTTCAGTGCTGCTGGTCTGCTCTGTCTGTACATGTACATCTCCAGATTATGACGGGATGTGATATCAGGCACATTAGAGATCTAATATTAGATCCATTTCTAGAGTGAGCAACTTTTGATTTTCTACGTCTATTTGGGAAACACTGCATGTCACAGTCAAAGACGCCCTCTAGAAGCCATCTGATGAAGCACATCATCTCACTAAACATTACCTGACTGACTGACTCTGACTGACTGACTGACTGAATGAGTCTGACCGACTCTGACTGACTGACTGACTGACTGACTGACTATTAATTACTACCTGACCTGAATTTATGACAATGAGAAAAGAAAGCAAATAAGATGAAGAGGAACAGGATGAGGCTGAATGAAAGGCCCGCTCCCACATCCACTGCCTGCTCAAATCACTGCATGTGACAGCAGCATGAAAGAGAGGAGCGACCACACACACGGCTGTATGAAGCAGCACGACCCACACACTGGAAAAGCAGACATATTCATTCAGCCACTTACACACTCCAGACAGCGGACAGGAAGTATGATGCAAACGCACCCAGAGGCAGTCCGACTCTGGCTTACCATCTGCCAGTTCCAATATTAATGCTGTCTAAACTAGGCTGTTTAAAAGAAGGCCGTGTTGGTCCTGAACTACACAGGGCTCCAATTGGTCATATGACAGTGAGAATAGATCGTTTTTATTTTATTTTACAATTGTGTTGTACATCTTAATGTTAGGTTTGAATGGCTTGAAAACCCTGGTGTAAATAAGGTTATATAAACAAATATGTATTTTCTGGTAATTTGACAAAATTACCAGTGCCTATATATATATATATATATATATATATATATATATATCATCATCATCATCAATTTATTGTCAGACACAAGGTCCATTAAAAAACACACACAATACATATAAAACAGGTAACAACACAATAAGAGCACCTAACATTTCTACAGTAAGGCACTGTACCAGTGTTTCCAGATGGAAGACATGTATCTAGTGTCACAGATTGGGTTGAGGGAGCAACATAATGAGCATATTCTGAGACATATTCAGACGACAGATAAACCTATACATCAGGTTTCTCAACAGGGCATGAAAGGTGCTCACTCCTGCTCCACAAAACATTTCACTGGCGCTACTACACCTTGGCTTCCTAAGAAGGATCCTCAGGCAGTCATTATAAGCAACCTGGAGCTTTTGAATGCTAGCCTGCTTATACTTGACCCACAGGGGGGCAGTATACAGAGGAGTACAGTAGGCTCTAAACAGGTTAACCTTTACATCATCTGAGCAAAAATAAAACTTCTTCCTCAGCATGTTAGCTTGAGCATACAGTACACGCCTCTGTCTGTACATGTCATCATCATCACTCATTTGATCAGTATATATATATATTGGCACAATTAAATAATTTTGACCAAAAATGTTGCAATGTTGGGTCCCATATCAAGCACGTCAACCAGTATGTTTGCTTCAGATCTACATGTGCTAATGATGTAGCATATGAGAGTGGGTGCTGAGTGCTTGAAGTCCAGAAGTGCAAGCCAGGGCTCTCTCACAGCTCTCGAGCTCCCTGCTGACCACATATCCGTAACAGCACGATTGTGCATTGTGTTGTGTGCCGTGTGTCCGGCTGCTGAACTTGAGCATGTTTGGCTGAATCACATCGGTTCTGATTCAATACAAATACAGTTTGCATTGCTTATTTTCGGGGGGCACAGTTGGCCCACTTGTCTTTGCACCTCCAGACTAGTGGTTTGTCGAGCGGCCTGGTTTTCATTGGCCACTGTGCTGTGCTTACAGTATATGTGATTTTTGATTGCGTTTGTGTGTGTGGTTGCCATGGTCCGTGTTTACTCCTCTTTACACAAGCCGCAGATGCCGTGTTGCTCCCTGCAGGCAGGGCCTCACTCAGAGGAGACTGGATGCTTTTTGCCCATGTGTTGACAGCAGTGCTGGTCATGCCTTTAATGATGGGCTTCTCTGTGGCCGGTGGCATTATTTGTGCCTGGCTTGTTTCTTTCTCCTTACCTGTTTGTGATTTCCTTCCTCCATCTTGATCATGTTTGTCTCTTTGAGGAAAGCCCTCCTTCTGGATCCCTGCCTGCCTTCCTGCCTGCGTGGCCCTCAATGAGCCTGCTTGTAGCAGATGCGAGTGGGTGCTGAGTGAGTGTCCCCTCTGCTTACTGACAAGTCATTATTGTGCCATTTGCTTTTAAATAATGGACAATGTTAGGAGGGATCTTATATATATATAACTCTGAGTATAATAATTTCATAATGCAATTTACAATTAGAACAGCTGGGGGAAAAAACATGACAGAAATGTAGCCGTAATAATCAAGCAGCATATATTTGCACCTTTCTTTCTTACCTTCTGCCATCGTTTATGTTTTATGTTCAATTTTCAATCTTCTCCTTTAGCAACGATCTAATGTGGTGCCGGTATATATATATGCACAATTCTATCTACAGTGAGTACATTAGCCCAGCACAGAGGAAAAGTCATTTTAAGTCAACATCATGACCTTGTTTCTTTAATGTCTTAAATTGAAATGAGTGAAATAATTGGTTAGAATATAGAAGCAGGCCAGTTAGGATACTTTACACCGGTGTTGCGACTTTGTCACTAGAATGAGCTACTTTTCAGACCCCCCTGACGACCATGGGAAACAATGTTAATGTGTTGATTGATGAAATTGGTGCATTGAGCGTAGCTCCCTTTCTCCGCTGAGAGCAGGGGTTGTAGGATAAGTTCCACTTGTGATTGTTACGGTGAAACTGGCCCGGGTGGGTGGAGTCAGCATACTATTAAAACGGGCTATGAAGTGCAGCGTTATTGATATTCAAATTATCGTATGACATCATCTGGCAACTTCCTGAGCGGCCAATAGCTACTTCCCTTGGAAAGGATTTGGCAACAGTGCTTTGCACTGTGAAGCAACAGGTGTTCCACTCCATTCGGCCCTCTGTATATACTGTACGCTGACCACCTCCCTCTGATCACTTTTCCAAACGTCCTCTTTCCCAGCAGTCCTACGGGGCTATAACTTACAGTGCTTGTATTCCCAGGGGCAAGGCAGGAGGAGAGCGCTCGTTTCCTCCCCGGCTTCATACTCTATAAGTCACTGCTGGTCTACGGTGAAGGCCACGCGTCGGCCCTGCGTGTTTGAAGTCTCTCCAAGGCAGGGTGAAGTTCTCCCCAGGCAGGGTGAACTTCTCCCCAGGCACTGATCGAACTGTCAAGGGTGTATTTCCTGACTTCAGGGTGACTGCTTCTTTTTTGGCAATGGCACTCATTCTTGATCCAGGAAATCAAAGGAACGTGCTGCTGAGGGGTGAGCTGGATGTCGAAACTCAACCGAGTGGCTTAAATCAGTTCCACGAAGACATGATTGGCACCTCATAACCTCATACTCTTTAACGAGTATTTATTTTCTATTTGTATTCTATTTGACACCACAAGATGGCGTGTACAAATACAGTAGATCATTAGAAACAGCTTGATTAGCAGATTCGACAGGCCTCCCCCTTCCTCGTAAAGGTATTAGCTCTGCAGGTCCGAACATGAATCAGCCACACGCAGTTCATAGGGCTATTAATCACTTGTATGTGTGTTTCCCTCACTGAGGGAAACAAAGAGTAAATATCTAAACCAGACGCACACATGCGCACATACCGCCGGCGGCGGTCATGTGTCATCCTCCTGGCCGGCTGTGGCGTTAAGATGATGCATCTCCGTTGGTACGGCGTGCACTCTGTCTCCACTGGAAAACGAGGCCAATCCCCCCCACCACCCAGGGTGCCTCTTAGCGGTGATGTCACAGGGCCGACGACAGCTCAGCTGATGTGTGATAATGTGTTTAGTTTTTGCATGTGTTTTTTTCCCACGCTCAAAAGGAATTGAGATCTGCAGATCAAAGAGCAACAACGCTCTATTGAGTCTTGATGTGGTTGTAATATAAATTGGGACAGAAGAAGTAAAAAATATAAAAAAAAAGAGTAAAGTATGTCCGATATAAATAACAACAGGCAGTTTGTTGTGTTTAATTCTACTGAGGTTATACTCCAGTTATCCAACCTTTGCTTTGTTCATGGGGAGTTCATTTTGTGAATATCTTTATTATTATTATTAGTAGTAGTAGTAGTAGTAGTAGTAGTATTTGGAATCTGGGGAGAATTATTGTGTCTAGTTTGAATTTTTTAGTGCATCGATTTTTGCTCGGATTGTGTTGGATTTCCCCCCTCTTCTAGCTATTTTCTTCTTCTCCTCTTGTATAATGTTTTGCATTATTGTTGAGTTGTGTTTTCTTGTGGTTGCTTTTAATTGTGTTGTGTTTATGCCAGCAAATATAGATAAGACGACGCTCTCCAACGTGACTGAACAGCCTGGACGGACTAGATTGTTCAACACATTCAAAGTGCAGATCGGGAGACAACGTATTTCACATACAGTATAGACGGTTTTACCTTGACAACAATAACAACCGTCACAACCCACCTGAATATCCGGTTTACTTCCTGTATACATAGCTGAGCGCAGGCTGAAATTCGGCTCATATTAAATGTTAATGTTAGGCCGTGTCTCCGACAGACACATTAACAAGGTAGCCTATTTCGGTCTTTATGTCTTGTAGTAGTTAGTAGTAGTTGTTGTTGTTGTTGATAGTTGCCATAACAACCACCCCTGTCGGAAAGACGTGCACACGCTGGTTAGTAGGAACCGTTGTTGTCTGGTCCGGAGCTAGCCTGAGAGGCTAATAAAAGCTACATGTTACAGAGTAAGCTGACTATCAGTACGTTATTGCACGCATAGGCCTATATTTACATTTAACACATTGACTGCCAGCCGTTTTTTTCTTGCTGTAGGTAGCTTCTGCCAAGCCGTTTTTTTGAGGATTGTGGCTCATTTTACAAGCGCCGAGGATTATTTTCTGCTTGGAGTTTGTGAACATACAATATCTCAAAAGTACTAATAGAATGTGTACTTTCTCTGTCTAAAAGAGTTAGTTTGTAGAGTTAGTAGTTATGTAAGCATTATCAGTTGAATACAGCATGGTTTTAGCATCAGAACAAATATTCAGAGATAAACGGCTTTTTGTGAAATTCGATAGAGCTGTCACTTTAACCATTCATTTTTGGCTCTCTCTCTCTCTCTCTCTCCCTCCCCCTCTCGCTCTCTCTCTCTCTCTCTCTCTCCCTTCCCCTCGCTCTCCCTCCCTCTCTCTCTCTCTCTCTCTCTCTCTCCCTCCCTCTCGCTCTCCCTCCCTCTCTCTCTCTCTCCCTCCCTCTCGGGAGGGAGACGCACTAGGTTTAATCCTAGTGAGAGGGGGAGAGGGAGAGAGAGAGAGAGAGAGAGAGAGGGAGGGAGGGAGGGAGAGAGAGAGAGCGAGAGAGAGAGAGAGAGAGAGAGGGAGAGAGCGAGAGGCAGAGTTGCTTCAACTCCTCCCTCTTCTTGGGTGCAGCGGCCGTCACAGTCTCAGTGCTTTTGCTGCTCTCCTGTGCCTGTCTGCAGGCTGCTGTTTGAGGAAGTCGGCATGGACTCGCTCGCTTCTTGGGAGTTTTGGTTGAGAGAAGCTTTTGCGATTCTGGTCATATTTATGCTGCGTGTTTCAAAGTGTGTTCCACCTGTAATGTATTATGTAAATTTGCAATCCCGCATCGCCAGCAATCAGCGTGAAAACGAGAGCGTTTTCCCCCAACCATTTTCATGAGAATGTAATACTGTAAAATCGCCTCGCCATTTCCTTGGAATGGCTTGCTCCCTTTTTCTTTGATTTCGCTCGTCTGGGGGAGCACTGTCAACACTTAGTGGGTCGGTAAAATAGATTATACACATTCAATACCTCCAATAATTGTACAGGAGACGTAAAAGGGATTGATCAACGCCCCACCGTCAAAAAAAAAAAAACGATTTTTTTTACGTATCCATACGTCCTTGGCAGTGAAGCGCTGGATTTTTTTTGACGTATGCATACGTCGCTGGCAGTTAACGTGTTAAACGTGTAGCAAATATAAAAAAATAGAAATAGAAGTAGGCTATAGGTCAGTGTTTTCCCCTGTACAGCTGAGAGAAAGTGGACACTGTAACTAAATAGTTAGCAGTGTGATGCTGATAAAATTCAGGTGGCGGTAAGTAACGCAACATTTAAGGATGCTGCCAACCGCCATAAAACACAGAAGAAGAAGCGGAGAAAAAGGAAGTGCTGTGGGGTTGTTGCAGCTGGTGAAAACCGTCTATAGTACAAAATGAGAACACAGATACAAACACACTTTCATCTGTTAGCCTGCTTTCACTTTGACGGTCTTTTCATGTCTTTTGCCCCCATCCCAGTTTGGAGTGTGGTACCTTTGAATGCTAAAGTGCCCTTCTTTACTTTAATGCTGCAATCACTCTTTAATGTGTGATACTTTACATACTGGAGAAATGACTCCCAGACTCTTGGTCAGATGAGGGAGAGAGAGAGAGAGCCAGGAAGACAGAGAGACACAGACACAGACTGACAGTCTGAAATGATTTATAGTGCATCACTGCAGAGAGATTTTGCCTGCGATATTCACCTTATGTAGCCACGCCCATTTGACCCGGTTGTGTGGCCGTATCAAAACTTCCGGCTAAAAATAAAATAAAATAAAATGGCTGGCTTCTCCAATATCATCTAACTCTGAATTAACTAATAATATAGCCAATTGTATGTAACATACCAAATAAAAGCAAACGGCAATGTCTAAGAATGCAACGCAATGTAACTGGCTCGTTAAGTCTCGCATTCCAGGGAATTACGTTAACGTCTGCGGGTCTTATTGACGTTAGTGGCTCCAGCGCAACTCGGAGGAGAGAAAACTATCTGAAGCTTTCTTTGTTGGAGTCCAGGTATGTTTTACAAGAAAGTGCTCGTCATTGTCGACGATAACGTTATCTGACCTGGCTAACAGTGGATACTCGCTTGCTTGCTGCTGTGTACCGAGCTCAAAGTACTAGGCTACATTCTTTATTTTATCCCTTCACTGTCCGCTCCAAAAACAACTCTCTTATTTTGCGCCGTGACCACCGGAAGTGTTAAAAGGACCCGGAAGAATTTGACCCACTGTAAGGTCTGAACATAAGGTGAATAGCTCTGTCAGATCATCGGTGCCCTATTTGTATAGTCTAAGGGAGTACAGTATGAGTCTTGTTATCGTTTGCTTTGGGCTTCTCTCTAAAGACAGTCGCCATGGCTTATAGCACTAGAGTCCATGATGTCATTGCTGTACTTTGAGTCGTAGATTGATCCTAGTCAGAGGCTGCATTTAGGAGGCGGGGGGGGGGAATAAAATAAAAATAAATTGTTTAAAGTTTTAAAAAAGCATTATGCAGGGCATGTGCAGCCATTTTTGGTCTTACGTATAACAACGCAGAACAGTGGGAGCTCTGTGCGAGCCCGTGGTCTACGCAACCATGACCAATGCATAATGATGCATTTATTTATTTATTTGTTCGTTTTTGTTTCTTTTTTCGGGGTGGGGGGGTGTGGGGGGGTTTAGGGGTGGGGGAGGAGCACATATGCAGAGCCGGTTGTGGTGTGGTTTTGGCATACATGTGTTATTCATGTTCAAACATTGTGGTCTTCTCAATCCATATTCATGCTTTTAAAAAGCCTGGGCCTGTGTGCATGGAAGTATAGTATCCCCTATCACGTTCCCTCCCTATAGCAACCACAGACAGGGAGATTGGGTTACGTCTGCTCGGGCCGCGTCGGCCGCTTGTGTGTGTGTGTGTGTGTGTACGTTTTGCGTGTGTGCGTGTGTTCATATGTGCTGTCTGTGTGTCTATAGGATGTTGCCCTATACACAGGGGTCTCTGTTAGTTATGATAGTGTCTAGCAGGTCTCGCCCCCCAGACTATCTCGGGGGAGCCCGGCTCTGTTTCAGCGCGCACCCTCTCGCCTCGGACTCTTTGCCTGCCTGCTCTGTCAGCGCTTGCTCTGGTCTGGTGTCATCGCAGGCCTCAGGGCTTTGATAGTGACGAAAGTAGAGAGAGACAGAGATAAATAGAGATGCATCCTGTCCTTGGGCTTCTCCGTTTCCTGTCTCCCGCACACTTCTCTCTCTCCTTCTCCCCGTGGAGCCATCCTTCTTTCCTCTGTCCATCCCTCACTATTTTATGCGCTTTCACCTTCATGTTAATTCGTTGCTCTTTCATGCCCCTGGCTGAATAAGCCGGCATACTGTATGTCGTCAGCATGGCGGTGTGTTGCTTGCGGTGGCGTTGCTGTGCATGATCTTAGCAGTCAAAAGAGTCTTGATTTGAGCACACGACCGACCTATGCTTTCCTGTGCAGTAGTGTCCTCTAGAGAGAGAGAGTGGCGTCAGCGGAGGACCAAAATGTGAGACTCATTAGCCAATGAACAGCCAGGAATGAGTCTCGCGCTACTTTTGCATGCTAAAATAAAGCTGATAATGTACAATTTGATTCAAGAAAAAAAAAAAAAACGTTCTAAGTAACAACACAAACTGTCCATTTTGCGGCAACTCGACAGTGCTGCTTAATCCAGGACCTTACTTCCTGGAACTCTTGATAGTAAAAAACTGGTCCATTGGAGTGAATGGAGATGTTGCAACTCTTCTCAGCGCCAACGTCTTTTTTCAGTTGTTTCCAATGAGGAGAGAGCGTATGCGGGCGCACACGGACGTAGAGGAAGTGGGGCTGCCCCCAGCGTCTATTTTCACAGCGCTCCGGCGTTTTTGTGTGCCGGCTCCCAGCGCTTCCAGCTGAAAATATTTTAACTTTTCAGAAAGACGCTGGTGTCGGCTGCTCCTTTTCAGGCAACTAATCATATGGAGAAACTATCACAACCGAGACAGAAAGGCTCAATTGTGGGAGCAGATTGGCCAGACACTTAATATCTCCGGTGAGTGTTGAGCTAAATCGCTGTATGTGTGTTGTTAGCTAATGTTAGCTGTCAGCTATCGAGCTAGCTACCGCACTGAGCTAACGTTACTTTCAGACTGGTTCCTTGCATATTGTGCACTACCCAGCGTACTTCCAGCGTTTAACGGTCAGAAAAAGACGCTAGATAGACACACGGCCTTACACGGCTCTGCTGTGCAGGATCTTAGCAGTCAAACGAGTCTTGATTTGTGCAAACGGCCTACGCAGCCAGAGCGGCCTCCGACACTCCGTGCTCTGCTCTCTTTGCCTCCTTCCCCGTGTTTGACAGCGCTCCTCCAGCACAACACTGCCACTGTTGAGTGTGATGCATATGGATGGCAAGGGGAAGTGTCGCATGTTGACAGAAAGGAAAATATTAGTCCAGCATTGACCAGTGTGTGACAAAACCTCTGTGTGTGTGTGTGTGTGTGTGTGTGTGTGTGTGTGTGTGTGTGTGTGTGTGTGTGTGTGTGTGTGTGTGTGTGTGTGTGTGGCCATGCATATGCATATATGCACATGAACATATACTGCATAGTGCTTTTAGAGTGTGTCTAAAAGTGTATATCTGAGACAGACAATGACCTCTCTCTCTCCAATGTTAAACTCCCTCTGCAACAGTCTTATTGGGAGCCTCTCGCTACGAAGGTTTGTCCCCCCCCCCCCCAATGCCATTGCATAAATATCACATACTACTCCTACTTACACGCTAAACCCACGTATGACATTATGTTGGACACGACATCACATTAGCTTTGTAAATGTTGAGTGTTCTGATTTTTGAACCAGCTCTCAGAAAAAAACTGTTGACTAATAACTGTCCTGGTAAAGAACAGAGGTTGCCTCACAGTAAATGATAGACAGACATACCTTAGTAGTGCAGCAGTCTAGGGCGGGACCGCTGTAGGTAGTGTTCGAGGTGAGTGATTGTGTACGTGTGACTTCACCGTGCCTCACAGATCCTCATCGATCAACACTGTGCATGTGCGTGCATGTACGTGTGTGTGTGTGCGTGTGTGTCTGTGCGTGTGTGCGTGCATGTACGTGTGTGTGTGTGTGTGTGTGTCTGTGCGTGTGCGCGCACGTGCGTGTATGTGTGTGATCTTGAATGATGTGTGATGAGGCCACCAATGCCTTTCATCCAAATGGATTCCACCCGACCAATCACAGTGCAGAGATATGGGTACAGATACTGTAAGTGCGTGTGTGTGTGTGTGTGTGGGGGGGGGGGGGGTGTTCCGGTTAACAGCCTGTGATAGGCCCCCTCGCAGCCCCCTCTGCTCCTATCAGCAATCAGCCGGAGTTAATGGTGAGAGAGCCCGAGGCTGGCTGATTGGAGCCAGGCTACACATCAGTCAAGACGAAGCCCCGCATAGCTCAGGCTCCAACTATTCAAGTCCATCCTCCGCCTGACCACAGCGCCTGTCTGTGCTGCCTGACTTCCATAGTCACATGGTGTGCGATGACATTTCCGACTGCGACCATAAATCCAAGCGGACGCTCTTAGCCTGATGATGACACGAGCTGCGACGCCGCTGAGGGTCTCTCGTAGTCGGCGGCGGCGGCCTCTGAGATCTGAGCCAGGCGCTCCGGTTTCCCTCGAAACCCTCTCACGTGAAAGTGGTTCAGGGTTTGACCCCATAGTCCCTCTGTTGAACCGTAGGACTGTATGCCGGGGTCACGGTTTGACCTGTCTGACCCTATCACTGTAAAGTAAGTGGGCCAGGGTCAGACGCTAGGGCAGGAAGTGCAGCTGCTGGGGTCGCAGCCGGGTGGCCACATTTCTTTCTTTCTTTCTTTCTTTCTTTCTTTCTTTCTTTCTTTCTTTCTTTCTTTCTTTCTTTCTTTCTCTCTTTCTCTCTTTCTTTCTCTCTTTCTCTCTTTCCTCCAGATCAAAGCGCTGCCATTCCCTCGTCTCCAAAGAGAAGAAAAAGAGAAAAAGAATTAATACTAATGGTGCTGGGAGCAGAGGAATAAAGCGTCAGGGTAATTACCCAGCAATCACCACAGCATTCCGTAGCCGAGGGGGGGGGGGGGGGGCAGAGATAGGCTCCTGAGCCTAAAGACCATGGACGTGGATCAACTTGGCCAGCAGCAGCACACACTGACACACACACACACACACACACACACACACACACACACACACACACACACACTCACGTACACACTAACTCAGCTGAGCCTACACAAGTGCAATCTGTCTTCATTGAACAGCTCTGGGTCTCTCCTGCTCCTTTCTCTCTCTCTGTGGCCAAGCAGGAGAAATCACTATGAAAACAACACTTGCTCCATCTTTTCTCACCGCTTCTCTCTCTCTCTCCTCGCTGTGTGTGTGTGTGTGTGTGTGTGTGTGCCTGTGTGTGTGTGCCATTGCCAGTATGTGTTGGTGTCTAATTGATATGTATGAATGCAGTGGAGGGTCTGTGTGAATGGCTTTGTGTAGGAATGTGTGGGGAGGGGAGAGGAGAGGGGGAGGCTGTCTGCTTGTCATATGGTGTAAGTGCTATAGGCTGAAACAGGCCCAACATTTATGATCATAATCGCAGCCTGATTGTGTGTGCGTTTGTGTGTACGCGCACATGTGTGTGTGTGTGTGCGCGTGCGTGCGTGTGTGTGTGTGTGTGTGTGTGAGTGAGTGTGTAAGTGTGTGTGTGTGTGTGTGTGTGTGTGTATACAGTACACGTGCGTGTGTGACCTCCTCAGGGATCAGTATGTATGTTCAGCATAAGCCCATATGTTACAGTGGATGTACAGAACACTGTGAGGGAATTGGACAAGTGGATATGGGTGTCTTGTTTTTGTATGCATATATGCGGCCGCATTCGTAAGAGCACATGTGTGTGGGTGTGCGTGTGAGTGTGCGTATGCGTATGCGTGTGTGTGAGTGTGTGTGTTGCTGCTGATGGACACAGAACGTCTTTGTTTTTCCAAACAGGCGCTGGTGGTTAGCAGCAGCAGCAGCAGCAGCAGCAGCAGCGACGGCTGTTAGGGGCAACAGAGAGGAAGCCGGCGTGAGAGTCACAGGCCCCGCGCGTAATCGGAGTGAAGCCCGTAGAAAATTCTGTCTCTCCCACTCGATCCCGGCGCTCCCGCATTGACGGATCGTTTTCCATGACCGTGCCACAGGAGAGCGCTGCCTGCTTGGCATGTCCCCCGCCCTGGATGCTGGCAGACACATGGGCATTTTTTGGTCGGGAGGGAGGGCACACGGGTGGTTTGGCACAAGCCAGCAGAGCTGATATAGAGAGAGAGACGGGTAACCGCGCCAGCAAGACACGCACGTACACACAGTAGCACACAAACGCATGTTTTTGTTGCTTTTGATCAATCGGATCGTCATTCGCAGACTAGCACATGCTCCCACCGATACATGTGCAGTCGCCAGCCGCTTCTTCTCACCTGACAGCGAGGAGTTTCACCGGCAGGACGTGGGAGGATTATGCTATCCCCCCCCCCCCCCCCCCACAGTTCCCCTCCCCCCCTGAACAGGCACCCCGACCGACCAGAGATGGCCAGGACACATGCCCTTAATCCGGCTTCCCCCGCCCGCAGACACGGCCAATTGTGCCTGGCTGTACATCACGCCCGACCAGGCCAGATGTAACACGGGTGGCTCAACCCTGCGACCCTCGTGTTGCTAGGCAGGGTATCTACCGCTGCGCTGCCCCGCCCCGGACGCCTGTTTTTGTGCCCAGCCGTCCCCTGTTGGCTAGTATTGGCCATGTGATCAAAATAGCACATAATAAGCCTTTATTCCATCCCTTCATTAGCAATAAAGAGGTTTTTTGTGACCCCCTTTTGCTGTGTTTTAAAAGTGTGTTTGACATTTGAGTTCAGACAGAAATAAAAAAAAAAACCTTCAAAGGTGTCCGCTGACAGAAATAAAGAATGACTTTGTACTTTAGCTCGTCTAGAAAAGTGTGGATGATTTCAGAACCTGAGCATCGCACTCTGACCCTCCCTCCTCTCTCCTCCCCCCCCCCCCCTCCTCTCTCGGGCACCACTCGTCTTATGAGGTCATGGTGCTCCGTGTCGTTACGGTCGATAACGGTGATGAGTAATGAGTCCTCGAGGCATGAAGGAGCTGCATGACATCATCAAGGAGCGTGACACCAGGAAGGTCATTCGAGGGGAAGAGGGGAGAGGTGTCGTTCTCTACTTGAAAAGGTCTCGTCGTCCCTTCATCCTCCGTAGTCGGTCCTCAGAGGACTGTGGGCGGTCTGGAGGGGTTCTGCACAGCACAGCCTGTGCAACGCCTTGATCCTCGTAGTTCCCCTTCACTGTGTCCTGCTGCATGGCTGATGATAGAGAAGACATTTTGTACTACGAGGACAAAACCTGGTACCTTCCAGTTGCAGGACAGCCCCTTACGTTTACATAAACAGCAATATTCCCATATTAACCCGATTGACCCATTGATACCTGATGCAGCATTTGTGTGTGTATCCCTTTAAGACTTCCCTTAAGTCTTAAAGGGATACACACACAAATGAGGGATATACACACAAATGCTGCATCAGGTATCAATGGGTTAAGGCAATACTCTGAATAAGACACTGCCATGTAAACAGCATTGTCTGATTAGCTTAACCTGAATAAGGTCATCATAGTAAGCAATAATCAAATTAAGACGTGCAGTATTCCGATCTTAGTCGCATTATCAAGGTGTATTACGACATGTATGACCTCCTATCAGAGTTTTGGCAGCATTTTGCGACACGTACGGTGGTCGTCAGACCGCTTGCATGCTGTAACTTCCGGCGAGTGTTTGCGCAATTTGTTGACAGAAGACAAGATGGCTGCCACCGCCGGTACAAAGAAGTCCAAACATCTTGTCCCTAACACCGTAGCAACATGGCAGAAAGAGCTTCAGGTTAAATTCGGGGGGGGGGGGGACTCTTGATGCGCAGGATGTAGAGACGTCATGTGGGCGCATCTTCTGTCATTAATCAGACTGCTCTGTAGCCTGTACACGGGACTATGAGTGGAGTATTCTATAAACACCTTAAGTCTCTCTAACGACACGGCCTCCCTGCTGTCTGCTGAGAGGATGTCTCTCATCCAACAGGAAGTGAGTGCATTTATTCTGACAGCTTGGGGGGGAAGTGAACCCCGCGCTCCCCTGCATGAGAAGCAGGCCCAGGCTGTTATTAACAAATGAGCCACTCTGCGGTTCCCACACTACGGAGGAGGCTTCAGACATTTTTTTTTTCTCCTTTCTTTTACACAAACACATATTCTTCATTTTGAAACAGACTTTTAAGTTGTTGAATCTGAGAGACGGTGGGGGCTGTGGCAGCAAATTGCCACAGGGGGGCACTCTCTGACACAGTATTGCGCTTCCACAAACGCCCCGCCATAGTGCCTGTGTGCCTCTGGTTAACATGGAGAGATGGGGGGTGGGGAGTAGGGAGTAGGGGATGGGATGGGAGGGGGTTGAAAGAAATGCAGACACACCCTGATCTCATTGAAAAGGTCACTGTCTTCCCTGAGCTTCTTTATGGCCAAACTGTGTTTCTCTTTGAAGAGCCACATCTGAGTGCCTGGTTCCAGGAGGAAGTCCTTTATTAACCTGGGAATCAGCGACAAGCTGTGATGGCAGCGGAGGGGAGCCGTTACAGTATGCAGGTGGAGATGTTGGCATGTAACAAATAGACGCACGCACGCACAAACAAGAACACACATACAGACAGCATCAAAGTCCAAGATTAATATGTCCGTGCTAGGGTGGTCGCGATACTAGAATGTCTAACTTCGATACGCAAGGAAATCGATCAGGTATCGATACTCGATACCATTTTCAACACCACGGAGGGGAAAATGACAACACATCATGAAGAGGCATACAAATAAACATAGATGGACGGACAGAAGCACGCTTCTCCATAATCTAGGCTTCATTTTTTTTTTTTTACGTTGAATTTACACAGCAGACTACCCCTGCTCTAGTCATCAACCTATCAGAACACTTTTAGCTTGTCGAAGCAACAGATAGTCACCAATGATAGGGAGAGAAAAGTCTGTATTAATTAAGAGAAAGCACTGCTGGTATCGATACTGTTGCAAATGGGTATTGTATCCGTTTCAAATTGTTATTACGGATACTATACCTGTTGCAAATGAGTATTGTATCCGTTTCAAATTGTTATTATCGATACTATCGAGACTCTTTGACAACCTTAAGTTAAACATAAACACACATACTCACAGACAGCAGATTAATATGTCTGTGCTTTGCTTGGATCACAGTATGGGATTGTGGAGTCCTCGAAGTCGCAGCGTGATCCTTCCAGTATGAACTCTTTCATCATGTTTCTGTTTGAGTGTGACCTACATTTCTCCGGGGAAGTACACTGTGTTACTACATATTGTTCAGTTTGCGGGTTATTGTCCCTATGTGTGTTTATACGCGTGCGCGCGTATGTGTACGTGCGCGCGTAACCCATCGATGCCAGGGTCTCTGGGTTTTACAACTGTCTCTGTCATATTTTCAGAGGCGATGACAAGCACGGCGGAATGAATTGCCTCTCGGAAAGGGCGACCAATTATTGTTTGGTGTTTTTATTGGTCCAAAAGAGTTTTAAAAATACAAATGATCGCATTTTTATGGTGGTCACGCTCTATGCCGGTCTCCCCTGCCTTTGTGTTCTGCAGAAGTGATTCGTCGGTAGGGACGCGGAGGCTGGTTCCAGTTCTTAGTTTGGATGGAACACAGACGGGTCGCCCGGGTTTGTGGTCGGGCTCCGGAACGAGCTGCTTTTAGATCAAGACTTTTCGCCAGAGGAGCGGGGCCCGGTACTGTTTCACTGACTTCTCTCTCCCATTACATTAGAACTCATCTTGTCTTAATCATCATCATGCTGTACAGCCCCACGACCGCAATGCAACAACTGGCTTCCCACTGGATCTCAAAGCTCCACTGACTGTGTGTGGAGGAGAAGCTGCGCCGCTTGAAAATTGTATTGTTGACATTTTTGGAACCCTTTTCACTTCAAATAAACGTACCTTGTTTTGGAGGACGTCCCCTGTCTTTTTCATTTAGCTACTCTTTTTTTCCCATCCCAAGTCTAAATCAAATCCAATTTCATTACGATCCATCTCACAGATTACAATATTCCCGCAAGCGCTACAATATCTTCCAGCGCGCTTTATTTAGTTGCACTGGAGAACCCGGTGCTGTCGATGGCGCATCCAAAGTCAAGGTCAGCCACGGGTAAACGTGCATCATCACCACCGCTTTTACAGAGAAGCCGCTCTTATCCTCTCAGCTTGTGGATAAGGTTATCGCAGTCAAAACAGCGTGGCCGTAAACAGTTTCGGGGGCCATGTGTGTGTGAGGGAGATGACTAAGAGACAGACGTAATGCTCTTTAAACAGGATACATACTTCCAGAGAGACAGACACACCGCACCGCAGTGCCTGGCCCGTAGAGTCATGGTAGCCGGGCCATCCTAGGTGGTCTGCTGCTCGAGGGGAGGTGTGTGTGGTGGGAGAGTGGGATGACATATGCAACGGCGGTTTAGTGATAAAAGTGCGTGTGTGTGTGTGTGTGTGTGTGTGTGTCTTTGTGTTGCTGTGTGTGAACGCGAGATGCGGGAGTAGTACAGTTTGAGGTCGCCTCGTGCACTGAGAGATAAAGTGAAGGCCTGGTGTTCTTCTCATCATAACAACCCACGCTACTGGCAGGGAGGCCCCCCTGCATGCGACTGCCCGTGCACCTCGCCCGTCCACAAAAGCCATTTCTCCTCGGTGTGTTTGGGGCTTTGAGAATTCCGGGCAGAATTCCTCGCCCTCTTTCCCATATCCGTGATTCACGTGACTCGAGCCCTCATCCGCCCGGTTCAAGGTTCAAGTCGTGTTTAGCCCCCCCCCCCCCCCCCCCCCCCCCTTTCCTCTTCTCCCCCCCCCCCCCCTGCCACAATTTCACGGAAGGCCGGGCGACGAGGCTAAATGTCTCGTCGGGCGGTTGTTATTTTGTGTGACCAGGCCAAAGCAAACGAAGCCTGCTGAAGAATGTAATCATTTATCTAAGACCAGGGGCGGCATGCTCAATTTGACCTGAAATAGGGCTCTGTGGTGTCCACAGGGACAGGGAGCAAGGGTGTGCATGTGTTTGTGTGTGTTTTGTGTATGTGCGTCTGCGTGTGTGTGCGTGTCTGTGTGCGCGCCCGCGCGCGTGTGTGTGTGTGTTCAGGAAGGGTGGAGGACGAGGTATTTGGAGCTTCTGAGCTGCCACACAGCCAGAGGCCATAGTTAGTTATTTGTTTTTATTTGCCCGTTTGTTTATTGCGTGCCGAGATAAGCAAGTGAAGGCGTCAGGCTTGCGTAATCCGTCGGGCCTTCAGCAGCGCTGGATGATGTTGCGGGTCGTGAATGCTGTGGGTTTCCGCACCGCCATTATAGCACTCGAGAGGCTGTATCCCCCAGGGAAACGAGTAACTCTTCAGCGATCTCACTTCAAATGGGAGAATGAGTGAGACCCATAGACCCCGCCCCCCCTCTCTCTCTCTCTCTCTTTCTCTCTCTCACACACACACACACACACACACACACACACACACACACACACACACACACACACACACACACAGTGTCCACCCTAACGAGCACAAACCTTTAAGCCCACAGTGCCACTCCCCCTATGGCACCTTTCCCCTCACCCCCCCCCCCCCCCTGCCACCCCCTCCCACCACCCATAGCTCCGTAGCCACTAACGCTACCCACCCCTCGAATTCCAACTCTCTACTACCAACTTCCTCTCCCTATGCCCACCCCAACCAGTAATGCTACCCACCCCTCTCAAATCCTGACTCTCTACCACCTTTCTATCTCTATGCCCACCCCAACACCACCCATAGCCCCCAAGCCACTAAAGCTACCAACCCCTCGAATCTCGACTCTACCACCTTCCTCTCTCTATCCCCCCCCCAACACCACCCGTACCCCCCCCCCCCCCCCCCCCCCATCCACTAACGCTACCCACCCCTCAAACCCTGACTCTCTAGCACCCTCCTATCCCTAGCTGCTATGACCCTTTCCCCCACTAAACTCACTAAACGTCCGCGACTCACCGAGTGGCTGACTTTGGCCTGTCTTTTCCATCATGTGACCCCGGCTAACAAACACACCCATCACAGCCATGTGAACGACTGGGGAAAAGTGATCTAGCTTTGATAGTGTGAAGCGTTCCCATCGTTCCCCCCAAAGGGGCTCATTTCCCCACATCGCTTGTGGATTGAGCGAGCAGAGCTCTGGGCTTGGCGGTGTAATCACTGTCATTAAGATCTCCAGATCTGCTCGGGGGCCCCCTGGCTGCTCACCCCCCCCCCTCCCCTCCCCCTCCTGCCACTTTCCCCTCCAAAGATAAAACCAAGATGGCCGCCTTCAGTCTCCCCCCCTCTAAACCCTCCAGGGAGCAGGGAACACCAAAGTATGTGGCCTAATGGTTTGTCAAATAGCTGTGGAGATTTGGACATTATCTATCTATGCACCCATGACTGGAATGCAGCCTTTTCTCCCCCTTGGACATTTTTTTTTTTTCACCATGTCACCATTTCAGTTAAAATGTTAAAATGTGGTCTCTCGGTGGCCTGCAGTGCTTTTCTGGCTTTTTATTGGTTTCTTATGTTCATTAAACGATGGATTCTTGTGAGTGCATGTGCCTTTTTCTTTTTGTACAATGCGAGCCCTCAGAATTGGGACAGCTGGGGTCGAATGTGGTATTAATGCTTTGCAGCAGTGAGTGAATGCTGCTTTGTCTGTATGGAGAAAACCACTGAAGAAGAAGTCTGAGTGGGTAAATGGAAAAACATAGTATACTGTATATAGAGTCCACAACATTACCAAACTGAGGTGGGGGGGGGGGGGGGGGGGAGGAGTTTAAATGCAGAAGATACTGATTAACCCATTGATACCTGATGCAGCATTTGTGTGTATATCCCTCATTTGTGTGCGTATCCCCTTAAAGGGATACACACACAAATGCTGCATCAGGTATCATCAATGGGTTAAAGTATTTGAAGGCATGTAAAGTGTGCCTGTAGGAATTATGAAATCTTTGATAGCAACAAGCACGCAACGTGTCAGCAGATGTACTGTCCCTTTGTGATTGCTTTATAGACCTCTAGAGTCTCATTGGCTTGCACTGTGTCCTACCCCGGCTGCATCTGCTAGTGTTTTGTTTGGTACAGCTCGGAGCGCTCGTGCGTGCGTGTGCGCGTGTTCGTATACACGTACGGTACGTGCGCACGTCTTTGTGTGTGTGTGTGTTTGCATTCTGCTCTGTTCATCAGATAAAGCCTGTTGAACACAACAGCTGGCAATTACACTGCCACTTTAGGGACATGAGGTTAGCCACAGAGAGGCAGACACAGAGACACACAGTCCCTTAAGTCAACGGGGCCAAATTAACTCTAGTACTGTACTCAAACCACCGTACAGTAAAACCACCCCTTTTCCTCAGACGTCTTATCAGCCGGGGCGATCCGACGAGGGGATGTACGAAACGATGCAGGATTGCTTTTAAAATGCAACGTCTGCGTTGTTTACACCTCTCTCCGTAAAGCCGTCGACACACACAGAGATCTCTGTCGGTGCATCCAGCCCCTAATTGTCTGTTGAACCGAGCCGTGCGTACAGTGGAGGCTTTCATTGCCGCTCATCTTCGAGATGGCAGGCCGGAATGGAAGACATTACGACAGGAAATGGGGAGAGCGAAGCCAGGGGGCTGAGCGCACTGTTCAGTGTCTAGACTCATCTTCTCCAGGAATCGGCAATGGTGGTCAATGGGATCATTTCATTTCTCGGTAGTTTGTTGTCGGGGACCACGAGGTCTCCAGTCCACGGTGCGTTTCGGGGGCGCATTGGGTTTGGTGGTGTAATGATACCTGACGGTCGCAGTGACAATGCCGCTGCTGTCTGTGTGTAGAGAGGCCACACAATGAGGATGCTGGTAAACAGGAAGATGACATGTTAGAGGACGAGAACATGTGTGTGTAATTTTAACTTTCAGGTTCGGTCTAGACTTGCCCTATGATGCTTGCACATCTTTGCGATTGTTATGGTTTTTGTTTCACATTTAAAAAAAATTATGCTAACCTCTCCTCTTCACCCTCTCTCTCTCTCTCTCTCTCTCTCTCTCTGTGTCTCTCTCTCTAGATAGAGAACCTGGTGGAGCAGCTGAAGGATAAGGACAAGCAGCTGGCCGGCCTGAGGGAGCGGGTCAAGGGCTTTCAAACGGACTCCAGCAACACCGACACGGCCCTGGCCACGCTGGAGGAGGCCCTGTCCGAGAAGGTACTGAATGGATGGATGGATGGGTGGAGGGTGGTCATCAGAAAGCCACAGGGTGGAGAGAGGGGGGGAAAGGTGGAGGTCAGGACAGGTGGAGGCCCCCGTCTGCTTGTCAACAAAGAGGCTCAAAGGAGGGAGAGACGTAGGGAGGCTGAGGGCGGAGGGACGAGGGAGATTCTGGACCTGCCAGAAAAGTTTCTGGACGGCGGGTGGGAGACATTAAAAACAAGCGAAACGATAAAGAGAAAATGAGTTGTGCACAGAGAGAAGATGGGGTGTGTCAGAGCAGCACAGTTATGCGCTCGGCCACACGATATCAAAGACGAGCTCTATAAATCATTCAGATCTTAGACGGGGACAACAGGATATTTAAGTTGCCTTGGCAACAAAGCTAATAGTTCAGCAACCATGGGATGAGCATTGGTCTCTAGAAATATGTTTTAGCACTCAGGCGGTAGCGACTGGCATTTTCTTTAAGTAAGTTATAAGTGAAGTTGTTTGCTTTTTTGTGACTCAGCCTCATGATTTATAGATCTTGGACCACACTAGATGAAGATGAAGTGAAACAAAACAATGCAGAGAGGGTTAAGGTGGAGGTAGATGGAACATTAGACACTGTCTGTAACCGCACTGACAAGGGAGGAGATGATCTATAGAAGAAGAGGAAAGGGGGAGGACGTGAAGGAGGGAAAGTGGAATGGCGGTGCAGTCAGACACGGGACCGGCAGAAGAAGAGGCCTTGTAACAGAGGGAGCGATGGAGAGGTCATGGAATGCTTAGGGTGGAGACAGAGGAGTAATGAGTGACTGCACTGTGCAAGATCTATGGAAGAGGAAGAGGAAAAACAGAGCTGGAGCTGGAAAGTACAGTTACAGAGGACCCGGATGGGGACGGACATTCAGTAACAGATGACGCAAGTGTCGCACATGTTAACGGCGTAGAAGAAGAGGGTAGTGCAGTGGTAGTTTCCCTGCCTACCGACACGAGGGTCGGGGGTTCGAGCCCCCGTGTTACCTCCAGGTTGGCCGGGCGTCCACACAGGCACATTTTGGTCGTGTGTGGTCCGATTAAGGGGGATGTGTCCTAGGGTAGTGCCTCCTCTGGTTGGTTGGGGGGCACCTGTTCGAGGGTGAGGGGAAGTTTATTTATTTATTTATTTATGTATTCAGTAAAAAAATTACAGGCACAGTGCACATGAATAAATATTTCTGTAAATGTGCCAGTTTTCCCGTAGTCCCTGGGCAGGTATGATGGTGACAACTGCAAAAGACAACATGTAAAATACATGAAAACAGGAGCAGCAGTACTGTACCTATACTATATATACTGTACCTATACTATATATACTGTACCTATACTATATATACTGTACCTATACTATATATACTGTACCTATACTATATATACTGTACCTATACTATATATACTGTACCTATACTATATATACTGTACCTATACTATATATACTGTACCTATACTATATATACTGTACCTATACTATATATACTGTACCTATACTATATATACTGTACCTATACTATATATACTGTACCTATACTATATATACTGTACCTATACTATATATACTGTACCTATACTATATATACTGTACCTATACTATATATACTGTACCTATACTATATATACTGTACCTATACTATATATACTGTACCTATACTATATATACTGTACCTATACTATATATACTGTACCTATACTATATATACTGTACCTATACTATATATACTGTACCTATACTATATATACTGTACCTATACTATATATACTGTACCTATACTATATATACTGTACCTATACTATAGTGCCACACACTTCATAAGATCACATCAAGTAACAGGGATAATAACGATCCATGGTCACACGCTTGATTGTCTTTCAACCAAGATTTTAATTGGACTTTAAATGAAGGATCTGTGTCAGTGTCACAGTCTCTGAACTGTGATGGGAGACTGTTCCATGTATGAGCTGCTGTCACTGAAAAGGCTGCCTGTCTGAAGGCAGACCTGCTCAGGTATTATACAGTCCCCTCTTGCCACAGACCTGCTGCGTCTGTCATCACTTGTTTTTATGCCTCCGCCAGCGATAGCCGTGGCCGGAGGCATAATGTTTTCGGGTTGTCCGTACGTACGTACGCACATACTGTACGTACATACGTTGCTCGTTTAACGCGATATCTCAGGGACGCTTTGAGAGAATTTTTCTTCAAATTTGGCTCAAACATCCATTTGGACTCAAGGATGAACCAATTTGACTTTTAGTCAAAGTTCAAGGTCGCTGTGACCGCATCCATCAAGGAAGGGGGGCGGGGCTAGGCAAAAGGGGCCATAGCCAGGGATAGAACGGTCGTAGAGAGTGGCGATACGAGGGGTGGGTAGGGAGAGTGGCTAGCTAGAGGGTGTTGGTGGTGGGAAGGGGGCGTGGTGAGGGAAATGGGCGGGGCTAGCGAAAAGGGGCCATAGCTACAGTAGGTATAGGAAGGTCGTAGAGAGGCGGGATTTAAGGGGTGGCTAGGGCAGGGGTTCCCAACCTTTTTTGGCTTGTGAGCCCACTTTGATGCACCATGGAGGTATTTGTGCTTGTACATGTATGAGTCTGGACAGACATGGACGTGGACTGCAACTTGACTTGTTGCCTGAGGCATACAACTGTGATGATGCGGCATTTCTAGTGTTTTCTTTATGAAAGCACTAATGGGGGAGGAGCCATGCTATGCAGAATCTTATTCGCCGTATGTAGAAGAGACCATCTGGCTTGAAAAGGCTAACAGGAAGTGTAAATACAATCGGAAGTTGCGATAGTATTTACACTTCCCGGGACTCCTAAACCTAGTCTGACTCATAATGTGAGTTACACTCTGTTTGACCAGGTGAGTCAGGCTAGTTGGAGGAGATAAAACAGCCGGCGTTTTGAACATGAAGTCAAGTGGGCGAGGCTACATAAGGTGAATAGACGAGAGACGCGTATGTAAATGTAATGAAAATTATCCCAGCTCAGTAGATTTTGACTTCTCAGGCAGTGACAATGATGATGATGGCTGTTTTGCTTCCTGTCAAGCACTTGAAGAGGTGGGACACCGACTGTAGAGGTTTGAGTGTTGCACAGGAGGCCCGTGCCCAGCTAGCCCATTCATACCTGATGCAGCATTTGCGTGTATATCCCTCATTTGTGTGCGTATCCCTTTAAGACCGCGAACCGCGTTAACGCGGTTCGCGGTCTTAAAGGGATACACACACAAATGCTGCATCAGGTATCAATGGGCTAGTCAAACAGTAAGACAGACGTGACATGTTCATATCATGGAAACAGCGTTGCTGCCCTGTTAGGTAGACAACTCCTCTCATGGTGGAAATTGGACAGATTTGCGGGGGACAGTGCGTGCAATAGAACGAGAGAGACGTTGCAAAGTCTCAAGGGGATGTTTACAGCAGCAGTCCAATGTTAGTGTAACATCAGCTGTGTATCTAACTGCCTTTATACACGCTTGTATGCACAGCTTCCTTTACCTTATCTCTTGGCCCTAACAGTGCGCCGTGCTGCCAGAATGACTCGCTGGCTGCTATAAACAAGATTGACTGGCCTTCATAACTGACGTACTATTATACCCGTGAGCATTGTACTCTAATGCATCTGTACACACACGGGGAGATACAATATCGTGTAAAACTACAGCGCCAAACACTCTCCACGGGGAATCAGGATTGAAGTCGGCCAACTTAAGTCCACGCGGGAGTCGAGTGAGCAGCTGCACCGTTCACTCGACCTCCCAGTTGGAGTCTGGCTCTCTGTGTGAGTGGATGAGCTGGATGTTGGAGTCTGGCTCTCTGTGTGAGTGGATGAGCTGGATGTTGGAGTCTGGCTCTGTGTGTGAGTGGATGAGCTGGGTGTTGGAGTCTGGCTCTGTGTGAGTGAGTGGATGGGCTGGGTGTTGGAGTCTGGCTCTCTGTGTGAGTGGATGAGCTGGATGATGGAGTCTGGCTCTCTGTGTGAGTGGATGGACTGGATGTTGGAGTCTGGCTCTCTGTGTGTGAGTGGATGAGCTGGATGTTGGAGTCTGGCTCTCTGTGTGTGAGTGGATGAGCTGGATGTTGGAGTCTGGCTCTCTGTGTGTGAGTGGATGAGCTGGATGTTGGAGTCTGGCTCTCTGTGTGAGTGGATGGACTGGGTGTTGGAGTCTGGCTCTCTGTGTGAGTGGATGAGCTGGGTGTTGGAGTCTGGCTCTCTGTGTGAGTGGATGGGCTGGATGTTGGAGTCTGGCTCTGTGTGTGAGTGGATGAGCTGGATGTTGGAGTCTGGCTCTCTGTGTGTGAGTGGATGGGCTGGATGTTGGAGTCTGGCTCTGTGTGTGAGTGGATGAGCTGGATGTTGTAGTCTGGCTCTCTGTGTGAGTGGATGGGCTGGATGTTGGAGTCTGGCTCTGTGTGAGTGAGTGGATGAGCTGGATGTTGGAGTCTGACTCTGTGTGAGTGGATGAGCTGGATGTTGGAGTCTGACTCTGTGTGAGTGGATGAGCTGGATGTTGGAGTCTGACTCTGTGTGAGTGGATGAGCTGGATGATGGAGTCTGGCTCTGTGTGAGTGGATGAGCTGGATGTTGGAGTCTGGCTCTCTGTGTGAGTGGATGAGCTGGATGTTGGAGTCTGGCTCTCTGTGTGAGTGGATGAGCTGGATGTTGGAGTCTGGCTCTCTGTGTGAGTGGATGAGCTGGATGTTGGAGTCTGGCTCTGTGTGTGTGAGTGGATGAGCTGGATGTTGGAGTCTGGCTCTCTGTGTGAGTGGATGAGCTGGATGTTGGAGTCTGGCTCTCTGTGTGAGTGGATGAGCTGGATGTTGGAGTCTGGCTCTCTGTGTGAGTGAGTGGATGAGCTGGATGTTGGAGTCTGGCTCTGTGTGAGTGGATGAGCTGGATGTTGGAGTCTGGCTCTGTGTGAGTGGATGAGCTGGATGTTGGAGTCTGGCTCTGTGTGAGTGGATGAGCTGGATGTTGGAGTCTGGCTCTGTGTGAGTGGATGAGCTGGATGTTGGAGTCTGGCTCTGTGTGAGTGAGTGGATGAGCTGGATGTTGGTCGTAAACATCCAGCGTTTTGTTGTTCTCTGGCGGTGGTGAGGGGAGCAGCTGGTCTTCATAAAGCCTCACCTCAGCACTCGTGAATTAGCCCGCCGCCACCGCTAACAGTAAAAGATGAATCGCCACCGCTGCCTTTTGTTTTCAGTAATTTGCGCTGTGTTTCGTCGCGTAAGTCATTTAGCAGTAAAAGCCCGTTGCTTTTCCAGAATTCCCGCATGAATAGGCTTCAATCGGGCACTTTCGGGAAGCATGGAAAATTGTACTCATACCAAGAAGCTGGAATCCTGATGTAAATTCTTGTTTTGATCAACGTCTTGGAGGTGATGTGTTGATGCATTTGGAGTGATGGTTACAGGGTGTCATGTCTAATGGCTCACAGGCTTGATCTCGGGCCTTACACCAACAACATTAAGGCCTTCTATACGACACTATAGCATTACTATGGACGTGTCAAATCTTTATCTTGTATTACTATAACACCATATACTAAACCGATGCACTTGATTTCAGACTGATTCCAGATTGCTTAGCTTTGTTGTATGTGAACAATGATTGCTAGCACATGTGTGTTGGTACTGCAGGCTAAAGGAGGCTTGCTAGTTTTACGTGTTTGTTCATAGGGGTACGGTGGCGCAGTTGGTAGCGCTGTCCGCTCACAGCTAGAAGGTCCTGGGTTCGATTCTCGCCTGGGACGCTGTGGGCGCTGGAGTTGTGACCCCCCCCCATATCTTCATTGCCTACTGCCCAGGTGGGCTATCTCGTCGAAAAGGCCTTTCTGTGTGGCGTTTGCATGTTCTCCCCGTACCCCCCCAGGGGGTTCCTCCGTACATAACCCCCCACTAAAAAACATGCAGAAGATCGTCATCCGACCAGTGACGACAACATCTGAAGTTGGTCCAATGACGGTCCCTGGGCGCTGGAAAGAAAAAGCGACCACTGCTCCTGGCCTGCCCCCCGGAGGAAAGGACAAGCCTGGATGGGTCAAATGCAGAGGACATATTTCACCGGCATGAGTGTGTTGTGGCCGCATGCATATGTTGTA
>NC_139629.1:45711769-45720039 GCF_964638095.1 Poromitra crassiceps | reverse complement strand
GAGAGAGAGAGAAAAAAGAAAGCAAGAAATAGAAAGGAGAGAGAGAGATAGAGAGAGAGAGAGAGAGAGGGGGGGGAGAGAGAGAGAGAGGGGGGGGGGAGAGAGAGAGAGAGAGAGAGAGAGAGAGAGAGGGGGGGGAGAGAGAGATAGAGAGAGAGGGGGGGGAGAGAGAGAGAGAGAGAAAAAAAAGAAAGCAAGAAATAGAAAGGAGAGAGAGGCAGAGAGAAATTCAAAGATGGTATGAAAGTCTAACGGAGATTGCGTTGCAATCGGCATCGTCTACACAGTGGCAACTCTCAAAGTCTTTGATTTTAGTGTGGAAAAATTCACTGCTTAACGATAGGCGGCCGATATATATATATTTTTAATGAAAATAGTTTATTATGTTGATTGTTCAAAGGAACTCAGAAAGCTGTTTTTTTTTTTTTTTTTTTTTACAAATAACTTTATTAAAGAATATTGTCAACACATCAGAGTAATGCCTCAATTCCAAACGGCAGAAATCCAGCGAGTGCAACGCTTGTTAGAAAAGAAGACACCTGTCAGAGTTTTGTGAAGAGCTGCAGGTGGCATCATGACATTTGACGGAGGTGGCCGCCTCCAAATGCTCTATGCAGGAAGAATCCTGATTTCTGTGCGTAAGGATGTTTTCCCCGTCAAAAAACGCATACGAAGAAAGCCGACTGTGTGTGCAAAGTGCAAAGACATGCACGCTAAATCCTGCAAGCACTGACTCAGTGTAGGAACGTGAGCGATACAACACGAGGTCGTATTTATTTTCAAACGTGCGGCAATTTCGGACGAAAAATACGGACTTGGTGTGCCTTCGGTCTTCTTAACGTTCTGGACAGCATCCAGTTCAATCCAATTCACACTCGACGTCCCACTGTCCTAAATCACACATGCAATGTTTGATGTCTGCTTTCAGGCCTCAAAGAACCCAAAGCCAAGGGTCACGCACACAAATCCATTTACACCCACCACATGTCTATCAACCCCACGCCCCCAACTACAACCCCCCCCCCCCCGCCAAGACCCCCATTACTCCACCACCCAGGCTAGCCCCTCGCTTCACAATCACATCATTAATAAGGAATACAATGCATTTTAGTGAAATTAGCAAGCTAATCAGCTTAGCGGCGAGCCATGTGCGTGCTAATTTAGCTCAACTTCAAGGAAAAGCCCCCCAGCCAGGCTAAGGCTCGCTAAGACTGCCCCAAAGCCCCTTTAGCCACTAAGCTGATTGGGGGCTCAGAGGTATACGGGCCAAATCCCTCTTGTCCATTCGCGTTGGGTGTTGCTGGTTCAAAGGCCTAGTTCAAACGCCACAGAGAGAGAGAGAGCGAGAGAGATAGGGAGAGACAAGAGGGAACGGAAAGGGAGAGAGAGAGAGAGAGAGAGATGGAGAGTGCAGACAAGGGCATTTGGCCCGAGACGACTTAAGAAGGCAGGTGAGATATGCATGAAGGTCAGGGACTCCAGAGAAGATGGCAGGAGAGCAGAGTAAAAGACTAGAGATGGAGAGAAGCAGAGATAGAGTGAGAGACAGACAGGGGGGAGTGATACAGACTGAGTGATAGAGTGAGAGACAGACAGGGGGGAGTGATACAGGCTGAGTGATAGAGTGAGAGACAGACAGGGGGGAGTGATACAGACTGAGTGATAGAGTGAGAGACAGACAGGGGGAGTGATACAGACTGAGTGATAGAGTGAGAGACAGACAGGGAGGAGTGATAGAGTCAGAGACAGACAGGGGGGAGTGATAGAGTGAGAGACAGACAGGGGGGAGTGATAGAGTGAGAGACAGACAGGGGGGAGTGATACAGACTGAGTGATAGAGTGAGAGACAGACAGGGGGGAGTGATAGAGTGAGAGACAGACAGGGGGGAGTGATAGAGTGAGAGACAGACAGGGGGGAGTGATACAGACTGAGTGATAGAGTGAGAGACAGACAGGGGGGAGTGATACAGACTGAGTGATAGAGTGAGACAGACAGGGAGGAGTGATAGAGTGAGAGACAGACAGGGGGGAGTGATAGAGTGAGAGACAGACAGGGGGGAGTGAGACAGACTGAGTGTAGGGGGGGGGGGGGGGGCATAGAGAATTAGCCCATGCTCCATTTCAGCAGGTCAGGCCGATGGGAGACTTTCAGCGCATTAGACATCATGAGACTGATTACCTCGGCCACAGAGGGGAGAAGAAAGTACGTGAGAATACAGAGTCTGGCAGGGCTGCTGTGAAACGGTGCCAGGGTCAGGTGCTGTTTTAGGAGGAGCTGTTCCTCCCACTGCACTCCCTCCCTCCCCTCCCCTCCCCTCCCCTCCCCTCCCCTCCCTTTCTCCCCGGCAGCGGAAGCCAGATGATGGCCGGTGGCTGGTGGCTGTAACTGCATGTTAATGGCATGTTGAGTCATGATGAGTGACTTTAGCTGCCTCCTCCATGTGCTGACGATGCCATGTTGGCTCCTCGCTGCGTGGCTTCAACGTGTTGACAGCGGCTAGCAGGGAGCATCGTGGGGATGGAGAGGCTCCAGTGCCTGCTGCCAGGCCAAATGGGCGTCGCCCCCTTGTGTCCACAGTGGGACTGCGACTCCGTTTCGAGAACAGTCACCAGTGTGACCGCGCGCTGACTCAGCATGTTTTCTGCTGCTGGTTTGAAAGGAAAAACAAGTTAACTATGGGTTTTTTGGGCCTTAGCTTGTTGAGTGTTAACATGTCACAAGTTAGTGAGGGGTTTCGCTGATTCTTTGGTCCCACTCGGGTAGACCTAGGTCAGAGCTGAGCAGTGTTGGGAACGTTACTTTTAAAAAGTAATTAGTTATAGTTACTCACTACTTGTTCCAAAAAGTAACTGAGTTAGTAACTGAATTACTCTATAATAAAAGTAACTAGTTACCAGGGAAAGTAACTATTTGCGTTATCTCCACCTTGAAAATGCCAAATTTTCATGGATTGCTGCAAACCTGAGGGTACCCTCACGGGCCCCTCGGGCCGACCAAAACGGGCCGAGGCCGGGCTTGTTTTTTATTTATTTTTAATTAATAGGTCTGGGGTCGGGCCGTTTCAATAATTCAATTAAATAATGTTGTATTAGCGTACTCGCTTGATTTTACACAGCGGAGCAGTCAGACAAAGAGGAGGAGAGGTGCACAGACACTCCCATAGCCACACACAGACCCTGTCCGTCCATGTACAGCGAGCGGACAGCTCCCGAACACAGAGAGAGAGAGAGAGAGTCAGAGAGACAGACAGAGAGAGGCTGCGCAGGACGGCCGCGCGGCGACGCAGCACGCGGAACAGAGAGGGAGAGAGATGTGTCATTATATCGTAATATTGGCTTCGGGCCTCGCAACGGGCTGGATCGGGCACGGGTCTGCATGTCACGGGCCGGGGAGGGCTCGGGCCGAAATTTCAGCCCCACGCAGCTCTCTACTCCGGACTCGCCATTTCTGCTGCTTCCTCGAATCTGTTTGGTGTGTCTGTGTGTGTGTGTCGCCCGTGTCCTGACTCCTGGCTCGTGTGTAACACTGGCATTGGCTACGATGAAACACATGACTCTGCCTTAGCCAATCATAATCGTTTATCTCGTTATAACCCACCCGGTCTCCTCACTTGACAACACTAGTGTAGGCTACGGGTAGTTTACTCAATCATTTCATAGTAACGCACCGCATTTAGCGTTCAGTAACGATAATGGCGTTGTAACGACGGAAACAGTAATTAGTTAGATTACCCCGTTACTGAAAAAATAACGGCGTTACCTAACGCCGTTCTTTTAAACGGCGTTATTCCAAACACTGGAGCTGAGTCACACTGGGGTAAACCTAGGTCAGAGCTGAGTCACACTGGGGTAGACCTAGGTCAGAGCTGAGTCACACTGGGGTAAACCTAGGTCAGAGCTGAGTCACACTGGGGTAAACCTAGGTCAGAGCTGAGTCACACTGGGGTAAACCTAGGTCAGAGCTGAGTTACACTGGGGTAAACCTAGGTCAGAGCTGAGTTACACTGGGGTAAACCTAGGTCAGAGCTGAGTCACACTGGGGTAAACCTAGGCTCAGAGCTGAGTTACACTGGGGTAAACCTAGGTCAGAGCTGAGTTACACTGGGGTAAACCTAGGTCAGAGCTGAGTCACACTGGGGTAAACCTAGGTCAGAGCTGAGTCACACTGGGGTAAACCTAGGTCAGAGCTGAGTCACACTGGGATAAACCTAGGTCAGAGCTGAGTTACACTGGGGTAAACCTAGGTCAGAGCTGAGTTACACTGGGGTAAACCTAGGTCAGAGCTGAGTTACACTCGGGGTAAACCTAGGTCAGAGCTGAGTTACACTGGGGTAAACCTAGGTCAGAGCTGAGTCACACTGGGGTAAACCTAGGTCAGAGCTGAGTCACACTCGGGGTAAACCTAGGTCAGAGCTGAGTCCCACTGGGGTAAACCTAGGTCAGAGCTGAGTCACACTGGGGTAAACCTAGGTCAGAGCTGAGTCGCACTGGGGTAAACCTAGGTCAGAGTTGAGTCACACTGGGGTAAACCTAGGTCAGAGCTGAGTCACACTGGGGTAAACCTAGGTCAGAGCTGAGTCACACTGGGGGAAACCTAGGTCAGAGCTGAGTTACACTCGGGGAAACCTAGGTCAGAGTTGAGTCACACTGGGGTAAACCTAGGTCAGAGCTGAGTCACACTGGGGTAAACCTAGGTCAGAGCTGAGTCACACTGGGGGAAACCTAGGTCAGAGCTGAGTTACACTCGGGGAAACCTAGGTCAGAGTTGAGTCACACTGGGGGAAACCTAGGTCAGAGCTGAGTTACACTCGGGGAAACCTAGGTCAGAGTTGAGTCACACTGGGGTAAACCTAGGTCAGAGCTGAGTCACACTGGGGTAAACCTAGGTCAGAGTTGAGTCACACTGGGGGAAACCTAGGTCAGAGCTGAGTCATCTGCTTCCATGTGTGCAGAAAGTCTCACAAATGCAAGTATTCTATCCTTATGGACGTCACCATGCATGATAAGTCCAAGGTCACAGTCATCCATTGTGTCTGTCCGTCTCTGTTCATTTCAATTGATTTTCAATGAGAGCTGTCTGTTGTCTGGCAGCACTGATGACGCGTCTGTCTCAGTCAGATTACCGCTTGTGTTAAACTCTCTCTCGTAACGGACAAGCCCGTCTTTTATTGTCACACGAACACCACAACACATGCATGCGGCCACAACACACTCATGCTGACGGTGGCCGGTGAAAAGTGTCCTCTGCATTTAACCCATCCAGGCATGTCCTTTCCTCCGAGGGGCAGGCCAGGAGCAGTGGTCGCTTTCTCGTACAGCGCCCGGGGACCAACTTCGGATGTTGTCGTCACTGGTCCGATGACGATGACGATCTGATCTTCTGCATGTTTTTAGTGGGGGGGTTATATACGGAGGAACCCCCTGGGGGAGCACGGGGAGAACATGCAAACTCCACACAGAGAGAAAGGCCCTTACGACGAGATAACCCACCTGGGCAGTAGGCACTGAAGATATGGGGGGAACACAACCACAGCGCTCACAGTGTCCCAGGCAAGAATCGAACTCAGGACCTTCTAACTGTGAGGCGACAGCGCTACCGACTGCGCCACCGTACCCCTTGTGTTGATGTACAGAAAGTAAAAAAAATAAAAAAATAAAATCTCCCCAATTGTACGTGGCCCAAGTACCTGCTAGGGTGCCCTGGTCGTTGCTCCACCCACTGTGCTGATCTGGGGAGAGTTGTAGACTAGCACATGCTTCCTCCGATACGTGCAGTCGCCAGCCCAGCCGCTTCTTTCCACCTGACAGTGAGGAGTTTCACCGGTTCCCCCGTTGTCAGGTGAAAAGAAGCGGCTGGCAACTGTGCATGTCTTGGAGGAAGCATGGTGCTAGTCTCGGCTCTCCCCAGATCGGCAGAGGGTGGAGCAGTGACCGAGGGCAGCAGGAGGGAAAGATTGGCCAAGTACAACTGGGGAGAAAATGGGGGGGGGTCGGAAAAATAATTAAAAAAATAAAAATAAAAACAAGACACAGTTAGCATTGGCTCCCATCTATCGTGCTCTCCCACTGCCCCAGTGCTCTCCCACTGCCCCAGCTGCCAAATACATGAGTTTCAGCTCGTGGATTCTAAGCTAAGTCGGATCCTCTTTCTCTTCCGTGACATCCTGCTCCACTCCTCTTCTCTCCTCATCTGTCCAGCTCTCCTCTATCGGTTTCTGACGCTGTCCGTGACTGTGTCCGTGTGTGTGAATGTGTGTGTGTCCGTGTGTGTGAATGTGTGTGTGAATGTGTGTGTGTCCGTGTGTGTGAATGTGTGTGTGAATGTGTGTGTGTCCGTGTGTGTGAATGTGTGTGTGAATGTGTGTGTGTCCGTGTGTGTGAATGTGTGTGTGTCCATGTGTGTGAATGTGTGTGTGTCCGTGTGTGTGAATGTGCGTGAGAGAGAGAGATAGACACGAGAGTGAGGGAAAGCATGTGGACGTTTGAAGCAAAACAGCCGCCATTCTGACTCAAAAATGTTCATGCTCGCTCTAACCGCCAATCGCTCTCATATTACTTGTGGCAGTCATAAGTAATGCAAGGTCATTCTCATTCAAATGCACACTCACACCAGAAGGAAACGCACTCCCATGCCCTGTTTCTCTTTCCCACCACAGACACACCTACACACACACACACACACACATACACACACACCTACACACACACACACACACTCACACACACCTACACACACACACACACACACACACACACACACACACACTCACACATATATACACACACACACACACACACACACAAATACAAACACACACACACACACACACACACAAACACACACACACGCAGACACACACACACGCAGACACACACACACGCAGACACACACACATACACATACACATACACATACAAACACACACACACACACACACACACACACGCAGACACACACACACTCACACATACACATACAAACACACACACACACTCTCACACATACACACACACGTACGTACATAAACACATTTTGGAGCCACTAAACGAGGCAGGCGGAGCAGCAGGCAGTCCTAAAGACTGATAGACAAAAAAGGCAGACAGAGCAGAAGGTAAGGTAACACTGTCTGAACTGTTTCCCCGTGGAAACCACATGTACTCTGTGCCTCATCGCTGCTGCAACCCTCAAGTCTAGAGCCTCTGTCCACAATTATAATGAAATTCTGATTAGCCGCGCACACACACTCACAAACACACACACATGCACACTCACAAACACACATGCATACACACACACAATATGTTACACATATGCCCAACATTTTGAAAAGAGGTGGAGCATGCAGCAGCAAAACGGAGAGAGGGGGGCCGAAAATGAAAGGAAGGTACTGGAACATTTCAGTTTGAGTTTAGGATTTGGGTCTAGAGGGAAAGAACAAAGGAGGAGATGTTTAGAGAAAGATAATAACTGTGTTACAAAGAGACGACAATCAGTGAGAGGAAACAAAAAGCTATTCTCCATTTCGCCACAGGGGCGACATGATAAGAGGTTGAGGATCATTCATTCATTAGCCATTGACCGCCCGCAGTTATACACTTGGCCACATGGAGGCGCAGTTCAGTTCCTCACTTTCTCTTAAAGGCCTCAGCAGTTGAATGCAGGACCTGGGTGAGCTGATGGGAGCAGATATTATGTGACAGGGGAAGATATCCCCCCCCCCCCCCTCTTCCCCATACAGAATATGAAATTGTAAGCTTTCAAATGATGTGTCATACACTGACATCTGAAAATAGTTGTAGAAGAAATGCTTATTTGAATGTTTATACTAAAAGCAATATTCAGATATTTTTTCACCCCTGAAGTTGGTGAACAAGCTTGGTTTGCCCTGAACAAACTTAGTTTGCTAACAAATTATATATATATATATATTATTATATATCTAAAACTATTCTTTGTTCTACAATAACTGAACTAAACTTGCATAATAATGAGGGGGGGGGGGGACTTTTAACTTTGATTTGTATGATTTCATCATCACGGTTGTCTCCATGTTAGTCCTTTCACCCAGCGCGTGTCACATATAAGGATGTGAATGTATGTGTGTGTGTCGGGGTGTGAGTCTGTCCAGCAGTGCTGCGTGTGACATCATGTCGACCTGTCTCTGGGCGTGAGTGCGGGCGCCCTCCTCCTGTGCCCACAGCGCCTCCCTGTGGGCGGCCGTGTTCATGCTCTCCCGCAGTGCCTTCTCCAAATCCCTGATCCGCTCCGC
>NC_139629.1:45694269-45701769 GCF_964638095.1 Poromitra crassiceps | reverse complement strand
TGTTGATTACAGAGCTAAGCCCTGTATTAGCCAGCTACTGTAGCATGGCTGTGTTTTTACCTCCACGCTAAGAGCTGCTCACAGGCTCCTCCTACACCATTAAGCAGGTTAGCCAGATGGCCCCTCCACTTTCTAATTAGGAGGCCCCTCCCCTTTTCACCATGTAGTAAAAAAACATTATTTAATCCAATCTAATATTGAACTAAAGACTAAGTGAAATATCTGCCGTTTCTGCACTTGCATAAGTTGCATTTGGATTGCTGCACCCCCTTCCCAACCCAACTACAGTATGTCACGTCCAGAGGTGAAAGACAAAATATGTGACCTACATTTATCGACCAAGCTAAACAACTGTTGATGAAGATAAAGTGAAATGATTTCAACTGGTTATTGATGATAATAACCAACAGGATCATATCCTATTGGATACCTGTTGGATATTATCAGGATAATATCCTGTTGTATAATAATATCCTGTTACCAGTGGTAGCATAGCAGAGCAACAGGGAAAGCTAAAGGATAGCGTTGGAGAATGTAAAAGAACTATGATACTCAAAATAAATTCATACTGTTTTTGTGTAACTGACTTATTTGTCATGTGTGCAGTATTAGCCTATGAATTATGCTAGTTAAAAAAATGAAGCCTTTGCAGACAGCTCTCCTGTGTTTATAGCATCTCTTTAATGGATTGGGTTCTTTACGGTCATGTAGCACTGAGAATCAAACATCACAGTATACAAACCAAATACTGTATATAAATATGTAATAAAATTGCAGGAAACGGTGTATTTAAAAAAATCTAAGTTAGGCACCGATGGAGCTGCACAGACAACACACACACATCATGAACACACACACAGGAACACACTAATGCCACCGACAGACAGACAGACAGACACACACACCACACACACACACACACGCAGGTGACCTGGACACATATACACAACCTATACACACAATACTACACACAAACACACTCCAAATAGAATAAGAAAACACGCTTTGAGCCCTCCGTTTGGCCGTGGCACCTTGAAAAGCAAAGAAAATGCACAGAAAGCTGACAGTGACAAATGAGTGCTTAAGAGAACCCTCCAGCACTGTAAACAGCCTGTGACCAAGCAGCTGCTACAGCCCCCCACATTATTATTCCATATCCACACTGGCCTGTTGACTCTGGGCAGAACCTACACGCTGCCCCCACATACAGACAAATATTTGCTGTCACAGCCTTTAGAATGGTGTGTGTGTGTGTGTGTGTGTGTATGAGTGATGCTTGTGTATAATTAATGTTAGATATAACTAACAAGCTGATGAATAAGTTAGACACACACACACACACACACATACACACACAGTACATACGCACAAACTAACAGACACTCACAACATACTAATGTAAAAATAACGGTAGCTTTTTCACATCCTGTGATAAATGCTTTGTTATGATAAGAGGAGACAGTGCATGAGGGGAGTAACATTCATATCTGATATCTGATGTTAGGCCTATTCCATCAACCTCCAAACACACAAACACACACACACACACACAGGCATGCGCGCAAACAAACACACCACACACATACACACACACACACTACACACACACACACAATTCTAGCAGGCCAATAGTTTCAGTGACATGGGAAAATACGGTAATGCTAAACTGTTCTAGACTTGCTTTTATGGAACGATCGTTTTAGTGATTTGCCTGTTGATTTTATGCTATTTTTTTTAAACCCGATTGTTACTGGGTTTGTCCCCTTGTGTTTATACTTGTACTGCATATCAGTGATCTTTAGTGTGTGTGTGTGTGTGTGTGTGTGTGTGTGTGCGCGTGTGTGTACTTGCGTGCATGCGTCAGAGATGGGAAGTAATGAGTACCAATACTTCGTTACTGCACCTTCAGTTACAGTATCTGTACTTTACTGAGTATTTTTAAAACTTTTTTTTTAACTGTACAACTTTTTTACTTTTACTCCCTACATTTCAACACAGATCTGCACTTTCCACTCCTTACATTTTCCAAACGCGCTAGTTTTAGTTTTAATGCACGACAGACAAAAATGACTCAAACCTTGTTTGACTGTCTCTTGTCTCGTGCTCTCCCAGCGTTCATGCATTATGTGCACCTTTTTGTGGAAAAACCATCACACAAATCAAATTTAAGCTCAATACTAGTCTTCAAATGATATTAATATGACGTGAGTTTCAGCTACCTTTGCTCAGAAACAGTCAGGAGAAATAATTTGATACTTCAGAGCCTGTACTTTTTCACTTTTACTTGAGTAAACAAGTTGAATCAGTACTTCTCCTTTTACCAGTCTTTTTTTTTACACAAGTATCTGTACTTCAAATCAAGTAGAGAATGTGTGTACTTTCCCCATCTCTGGTGTGTGTGTGTGTGTGTGTGTGTGTGTGTGGGTGTGTGTGTGTGCGCGCGCATGTGTGTGTGTGTGTGTGTGTGTGTGTGTGCATGTGCGTGTGTGGTGTGTGTGTGTATAATCTAAGAGGCATGTCCGTGGAGAACAAACCTGCCATGAGGGGCGTATCAGCTATCAAACATAGCCGGCTACTGGCACAGGGGCATCAACTAGCAGAGCCGCTAAAGAACGCCGGTCCCGTTTGATAGCTGATACACCCCCATCCAGCCATCAGTATAGAAAATGAAGTGTTTGGACCAATGTGAAGGAAGGGCCTATGAGGGCACATAGTGTGTGAGTAAGGAGGCCTAGTGCATGATGGGATGGGAGGGGGGGGGGTGTGTGACGTGTGTGTGTGTGTGTGGGGGGTGCAAATATGAAAGAGCGGCACAGTGATGTATTAGTTTCCAAATCAAGCTAATCTGTTGATTTATCAAACGGAGGAAACTTGCGGAGGGAAAACAGTCTTTTATTGTGGCGACATTTCGGAGGAAGATAGAGTGAGCGAGACGGAGGCAAACGAGGGGAGGATGGCGAGGGCGAGAGAGAGAGAGAGAGGGCGGGGGAGAGAGAGAGAGAGGGCGGGGGAGAGAGAGAGAGAGGCCAGTCGCTTCTTAAACTGAGCGTAATAATAAGTCGTTTTTCACATTTCCTTTTAGCTCCTCCGTCTGGAGCGCTCTGCACAGCCGCCTTCCAACACAAGCAGCTTCGCTTTATTTCTGGCTGTCAAAGCACGCCTCTGTTTTTTTTTTACAGTGTATTTCTCTCTCTCTCTCTCTCTCTCTCTCTCTCTCTCTCTCTCTCTCTCTCTCTCTCTCTATCATTCTCTCTCTCTCTCTCTCTCTCTCTCTCTCTCTATCATTCTCTCTCTCTCTCTCTTGCCCTTATCCCCTCATTATGTATTCCCTCCTATTGGCGCCCTGGTATTCTCTTTCTTTGTGTCTCTTTGGTGGGCGAGAGGCTAGAGAAGTGGGGCTCGCGACGGGAATGTTGTCGGTTCGAATCCCCGGAGCAGGTGGGGAGGGGGAAATGCGGCTCGAGGAAGTGAATGGGTTGCCGCCCTCCCCCCCGGTTGTCGAGGAGCGCTTGAGCAAGGCACTTCACCCTCGACCGCTCCGGTGCAGTCGCTCATTGGCCAACAACAGTGGAGGCATGCGGTCATGCTGGATGTGAATGTGTGGAACCGTATGAATATAAATTAGGGCGTTGCTGGAAAAGACCATGCACGCTCCGTCGACTTTCCCTGGGTAAATAAAGGTTAAAAAAAAAAAAAAAAAAAATCCTGATTTCTATCTCTCCTTCATAACTCTTGCTCCTTTTACTCGCCCTCTTCTTTTAATAAACAGCAGAGTGGAACCAAACCAAACGGGACAGACTGTAACTCAGGGCCGCGGCAGATATGAAATAAAAGGACGATAGGATCTGAATGAAAATGGATTTCATATCTCCTCTCTGCAGAGCGAGGAGGGGGAGGGGAACCGGGGGGGTGGGGGGTTAGTGAATGATGAAAGTGTGGCGCGAGGCGGTCGGGTCAACACTGGGAGTCTGAAGCCTTATCGGAGGCGCTCGTCTAAGACGGAGCGCTGAGAGATCCAAACAGAACCGCTCTGTTTACTACTGATAGATGCTTTATGGCGTTTAGACACGGCTTATCGCAAGACAAATACTATATCCCTCTTGTGTTTATGTGTGTGTGTGTGTGTGTGCGTGTGTGAGAGAGAGAGAGAGAGAGAGAGAGAGAGTGTATTCATGTCTGTGATTCATTGTATGCACTGTATTGTCTCTGTAGTAGAGATGTGTGTGACTGGATGAAGCTCCTCCTCTGCTGGGCGAACGACCAGGTGTCATCTGTCTATATTCTACTGTACACAGGGGAGCAGACATGTACAGTAATGTTCCAACCTTAAATGGTCTGGAACACCTGCAAATGCAAATACAGGTACGCACCTAGAATTATTATACACATAGACTTTAGAGACTGTAGAGGGTGCTTTCAGGCCGGTCTGTGTGTGTGTGTGTGTGTGTGTGTGTGTGTGTGTGTGTGTGTGTGTGTGTGTGTGTGTGTGTGTGTGTGTGTGCGTGTGTGTGTGTGTGTGTGTGTGTGTACTGACGCCAAATACTCCACATCTGGATTTCGGTTATGGTCGTAAGACTGGGGTGCAAATGATGTGTATGTGCAAAATGCTTGTTTGTGAGTGAGTGTGTGAGTGTGTGTGAATATTTGTCAGCCAAGAACCAGGTATTCGTCCCAGCCGGGAGATGCTTGCCAACCTCAACACCGGGCGCCCATTCCCCTCAACCTCACCCCGACAACACACACATGTGGACACACACACACACACACACACACACACACACACACACACGCAAACACTTTGCACACACGTACACGTACTGTATGCACACACACACACATGCACACACAACCACATGCACGTGCGCACGCACACACACACATGCAAACACTTTGCACACACGTACACGTACTGTATGCACACACACACACATGCACACACAACCACATGCACGTGCGCGCGCACACACACACATGCAAACACTTTGCACACACGTACACGTACTGTATGCACAACCACACACGCACCATACACACACACACACACACACACACACACACACCTTGCACACACGTACTGTATGCACAACCACACGCACACACAACCACACACACGCAAACACTTTGCACACACGTACACGTGCTGTATGCACAACCACACATGCACACACAACCACACACACACACACACACACACACACACGTACGTGCACGTGCACGCACACACATACAGTCAGACACACACACACACACACACCTCCCTTTTCCTGAAAGCCTCCCTTACATACCAGAGTGCTTACCACGTCAATAGTTGTGATATGGTGGGACAGGGAGGCTGATATATTTATCAAAGGTTAGCCCTCGCATAACCGCACAAACCATCAAAAGTGTGCGGCTCACACCGGGAAGGAGAGGACAATATAAAACGGTTCCACCAAATGATATATATCCATTTCGGGGGGGGGAACAGAACACAGGTTTTCTATTCACTCGGTAATATGAAAAATACTGTACAGATGGTGGTAATCTAATTTAATCTAACTGTTTTGAAATAGTTTTCTAATAATGTCCATGGTTTCACTTCCACGCCAGCAACCATTTTGGAACAGCAGATCTCAACATTCCTGAAATGGTGGATGCTTCGTTTTTTGGGATGAACCTCCTCAGATATGTTTACTAAGTTTACTGAGTTTTACGGCTCATTAACGCTGGCCGTGCTCCAGATAGGCCAGGCCCCATGTGTGTCCACATTCACACAACCCATCCTCTTTGTAGGTTTACACCCTTCATTAGCGTGTTAGCGGCTAGCTACACACATTACCGTAGCTATAGAAACGTGACGCACGAGCAGAGTGTTTCTTAATTGGGCTGAGAAGAACGCATAGCAACAAGATTACAATTCCCCCACTCCCACAGCATTAGGCTAGGAAGAGTATCTGTTCTCCATCTTACTCTGCAGTATCTATATACTAATCATTGCAAGACATCGGCGCTCATCTGCTAGCGACCAGATTTGAGGGCTCGACTTGTCAAGTCTTATTGGTTAGCATAAGCACGGATTGTGAGCTGATACGGATGCTTTCCGTGGTGCCAACATGATGTTAAAATATTAATATAATACATTTGATTAAAATTTGACTAGGCAGGGTACGACAGTATAAAAACACAGTTTTTAAACAGTGATCCTGAAATGCATCAAAACTTTACAGTGATCAACCATCATAGATAATAGCTATGACTTTAGCAACATAAAAGCAAAATAAGATCAAATCATTTACTGTATAAAACAGTTAGATGTCACTGGTCACTCAGGCAGATGTGTGACACGGTCTGGTGTAACAAGTAGGCAACCCGCGAAATCACACAAATCAAGGTAAACGTTTTTTTGTTTGTTTCTGTTTTATGCAAGTTTAGATGTTGAAGAACGCACTCAATATAACAAACAACAGCTTTAGGACCACTAAATACTCATTCGTTAGCAAACTAAGCTTGTTCGGGGCAAACCAAGCTAGTTCACCAACTTCCTGGGGCGATTTTTCTCTGAATGTTGTTTTTAGGACTACAAACATTCAAATAAGCACATTTTCTTAAACTATTTTAATATTTCAGTGTACTGTATCATCATCATCATTTAAAATCTTACAATGTGCACTTTCACCATCTGTAAAAAGCTGAAAAAATTAACTTGGCCTACTTTGTTATCCAAAGCACCAGAAACCTGTCACACACATACTGTATGAACTTCATGCGCACAAATAAATAATGCGCCCCAACCATAAACTAGCTAATGTTATCACTGATGGCTTTCCAGTGCATCATTACAAGCCCTAAGGTATGACATAGTTGTGATCCTCCCCTTTGGTTCCAGGTATTTATTACCATGACCTTGCTGGCTACATCCATCCTGCCTCTCTCTGCCGCGCTGCTGCCAGCTGGATGAGAGAGTGTGTGTTTCCTCATCTGTTCCTCTCTCTCTCTCTCTCTCCCGGCCGGCCCAGATAGGAGGGCCTTTAATAGGCCATCTGATGCGGTTCCAACAGAAACACGCTGATTAAAAAGACATTGATCCTGCGCACCAGACACATCTCACACACTCTTTACACAGAAGCCCATTCAAGCAGCATGCCGGCAACACTCGTCCGCCCGGAGACAAACCAACGAGCCAACGTTAAGGCCTAAACATGGTCGTCCGTCCGCCTCGAATTAGAGCCGTCTCGCCGTCTGCCGGCGCCAGCTAGCCCTACATGCTCGGACGCCACTACGCCCTCCCTCCCTCCCTCCTGTGGAAGCTCCGTGTGAAAATGGCGGAGATTGTGTGCCAGGCAGTCTGAATGAAATTGATTGTAACGTTCCCAATTCTATGTATTAAATTCTAAAAAACGACCCTCAACATTTGGGAAGGCTAAGCCACACAACTAGTTCGTTATAATCTAACATCATGCTTTGAAATGCGACTTTACGACGATGAGCCAGGGCAACGGCCAATCACAACTCTCCTGCAGC
>NC_139629.1:45686769-45689269 GCF_964638095.1 Poromitra crassiceps | reverse complement strand
GTGCTTACATCAGACAAAAAGCATGACTGCATGGAAGTGGTCTCAAGTGCTGGGAGGACACAATCTAGACAGTTTATGTCTTGTGGATTACTCCTTTATAAATAGAGCACTTAGGAATGAATCAAGATCTTACAAAGCTGTGGTCATGCAGCACGGTTCAAGCACATGTCGCTCGAAAAGGACACCGCGCTTTTTGAGGACACCCAGTTTGGAGGGTTACTCTTCTTTTTTTTCTTTTTTTTTTGATCCCTCACCTCTCCAGATCGGCGATCTTTTTCTCCTTGCTACATCTGTCCATCTCGGCGTCCCTCAGCGCCCCCATTAGCCTCTCCACCTCCGCCTGGGACATCCGAGACTCCTCTCTGTAGCGGGCCACTTCCTGCTCCAGAAGCCGCAGACGGTCGGTGATGTCTGGACACTTCCTGCTGGCTTCTTCTGCATTCTGGAACGTTGGAAAGGCCACAGGAGACAGAGAATGAGGTCAAAGAGTTTAGAAAGGCAAGAGACGAAGGCTGGTGCTTTTTTTTTTTTACAGCAGTGTCGCCCGCCATTTTGGCCTGAAAATGTCTCCTTGCGCCAATGGGACAAAAGCATAGAACCGTGACAGCCCATCGAGGCAGAGGAGGGCGAGTGTGGCAAGAAATGGATATGAATACGAGTTATTATCCACAAAGTGGAAATTTGCCTTTGGCTTCCACCATAAGACATGTCTTAAAAGCATAAAACACAACATAGAAACATATGAGACAAGACAATGTGATCAAATATGACACACTACAACACAAGTCAGGTTTATGTTTATGATACAATCAACACACATTCATCCACATTCAAAAACATGCCCATGTTGCAATGGAACAGCTTATTAGCCATCAGTTCTTATCAATGTCAGTTCTTTGAGGAGGTCGATACTGTATGTTTTGTGGGGTACTGTAAGTAAGAACAACACATTCAAGGAATATAAAATAACCTACCATGGGGCCTACTGCTGGCACACCGTCTACTTTGGCAGGAACCTTGATGTTATGTGATGAAGATAAGAAATGTATGGGTAGAAGAAAAAAAGCGAAACTTATATAAATACGGTCATAAATACAATTTTCATCATATTACCCATTAGATCGGAAAAGATCCGTGGACGTTGTACAGGGTCAGATGTGAGATCATCCCCCCATGGGTGGACTTGAGGCCCAGAGGGTAAGGTAAACCGATCCCGAGTTCTGTGGTTAGGGTCACAATCTAACTCGAGCAGAACCAATCTCCACCCTCATCCGCTCTCATCCCTTCATCATCCCCCCTGGTTGCTGCGCTGCCTGCTTCTCTGTGGTCTGCGTCTATCAGTCGCCTCCCCAGGGCGTCCTTCGCTCACAGTTTGGAGTTGAGTCATTATCATTATAACATTACCGTCTCCCTCTGTTTGCCTGCCACTTTATGAGACCACCAAACAGCTCCAGCTTTTTTTTTTTTTCAAAGGAGTCAAATGTTGAAAACAGAGACAGGGCTGCACTGATGGATTCTTTCTTCTCGGAGGAAAATATCCCAGAGGAAGTTTGTACCCTAGAATTATCTTTCTCTCTCCTTCTCTCGCTCTTTTCTCTTGTGCTTTACCTCTCTCTCTCTCTCTGTCTCTCTCTCTCTCTGTGTCTCTCTCTCTCTGTCTCTCTCTGTGTGTGTGTGTCTCTCTCTCTCTCTCTGTCTCTCTCTGTGTGTGTCTCTCTCTCTCTCTCTCTCTCTCTCTCTCTCTCTCTCTCTCTCTCTGTGTGTCTCTCTCTCTCTCTCTGTGTGTGTGTCTCTCTCTCTCTCTGTGTCTCTCTCTCTCCCGCTCTCTGTGTCTCTCTCTCTGTCTCTCTCTCTCTCTCTCTCTCTGTCTCTCTCTCTCTCTCTGTGTGTGTCTCTCTCTCTGTGTCTCTCTCTCTGTGTGTCTCTCTCTCTCTCTCTCTCTGTGTCTCTCTCTCTGTGTGTCTCTCTCTCTCTCTCTGTCTCTCTCTCTGCCTCTCTGTCTCTCTCTCTGTCTCTAGTGTGTTTGTGAAGATTGTTTAGCTTGTTGAGACAGCTGAGGCCACTCGTTTAAACATCATCAAGTGAGTACTAAGTGCACACACACGCGCACACGTGCACACGTGCACACACACACACACACACACACGCAGCGCGCGCAGCGCACGCACACACACAGACACACACACACACACAGTAATACAGTGTCGGTTCTAGATAAGTGTGGAAGTGTACATGTAGCTGTTTTCGAGTCTGTCATTAGAAAAACCCGCAGGAGTGTTCAGATGTCTGTTAACTGTGACCACCAGCCAATATGAACAAACGCTGCCTGCCAATCATAACAACCCCGCAGATAAACAACATGCACAAGTTGGGCCCTGCACACAGGAGAGTCAGCCACAGGCACAGCATATGGAACACAACAACAACAACAACAACAACAACAACAACAACAACAACAACAACACCAACACCAACAACAACAACATGATTTGGGCATCTG
>NC_139629.1:45683586-45686569 GCF_964638095.1 Poromitra crassiceps | reverse complement strand
GGGCTGCGACTGATGACGTTTCACAGGGACACAAGAACGCAAGAACACACAAGAACGCTTATTGAGAAATGGCCCAGGTAAGGTTTACTTACCTGGCTTTAAGTCCTTGAAGTGACCGTCTCTGCTGCGTGGGGGGGGGGGATTTCCAGACCCTGCCTGCACTGGGGTTGCTATGGCGATTAATTGGCTCATTAATGGTTGCAAAGAGCCTTTTCTACAGAGACTATGAACCCGGGATGTTGATGGACTATTTATTCTTTGGTTGATTTCTTTGATTTCTACATGGATTTCGTTGTTCACAATGTAGCTAGAGAGGGAGGGAGACAGAGGGAGAGAAAGTGAAAGAGAGGAGCAGAGCAATTGGGGTTCTGAACGAATCAATGTGCTATACACTTTACTTTACTTTATGTCATTTAGCAGACGCTTTTGTCCAAAGCGACTTACAATGCAATACAATACAGTGCAGTACAATATAAAATCAAAGAATACACATTATCAGCAACAATACAGAAAAATATATCAAGCAATGAACAAGGTAAAAAACAACAAACACTTATAAAAAGTATCACTTATAAAGACATAGCAAACAATAAGCACGATGAACAATTAAGAAAGGTCTGATCCGGAAGGGCCAAAATATAATCCAAATAGGTGAGTCTTTAGTCTCCGACGGAAAATAGGCAGTGTTTCAGCTGCACTGACCGAAAGGGGGAGCTCATTCCACCATTGTGGCGCCAAAGATGAAAAGAGTCGTGATCTAGATGAGCGACCCCCAGGTCCGCAGATTGATGGAGGGGCTAGACGGACAGGACGGGTGGAGGTACGGAGAGAGCTATGCAATGGTTGGAGCTTAACCATGGACTGTAGATATATAGGGGCTGACCGGTGGAGTGCCCTGTAAGCCAGTACCAGAGACTTGAATCTGATGCGTGAAAGGATGGGAAGCCAATGGAGTTTATGGAGGAGGTGAGTGACGTGAGAGAATTTGGGCAGGTTATACACCAGACGGGCTGCAGAGTTTTGAATTAGTTGAAGAGGTCGGATAGCAGATGCAGGTAACCCGGCCAACAGAACATTGCAGTAATCCATGCGGGAGAAAACCAATGCCTGGACCAGGAGTTGAGTCGCCTCTACTGAGAGACAGGACCGAATCCTACGAATGTTATAGAGTGAAAATCTGCAGGCGCGGGCAGTGGCTGCAATGAAGGCTGAGTTAGATAGCTGGTTATCAAGGATTACGCCAAGGTTTTTTACTGTTTGAGAGGGCAGTATGGTCGTGTTTTCAATGGAGATGGAGAGGTCACTGAGAGGACAGTCTTTAGCCGGGAGGAAGAGGAGCTCAGTTTTGTCGATGTTCAATTTGAGATGGTGTGCGGACATCCAGGCTGCGATGTCATTGAGGCAGGAGGCGAGGCGGGCTTCAATTTGGGTGTCAGAGGGGGGGAAAGAAATGAAAAGTTGCGTGTCATTGCGTGTCATACACACAGTTCTACAATTAAAGAGTGAAAATACAGTATATATATACATACATGTGTGTATATATATATATATATATATATATACAGTGTATATATATATATACTGTATATATATATATATATAGTGGCAGTCAGTGCTGATCGGCCAGTTGTGTGGGAAACACCTCCTCTACACATACACACAGAAGTGAGGGGACTCCCCAAAACAGGGTATTTCATGCCTTACTCTTTTGTGTGCCTGATGTAGGTACTCGTGGGCTGTCGGCGGCCTTGACCGTAACCTACCCCTAACCTCAGTAACCCCAGGCCTAAACCCAACCACTAACCCTAACCTCAGTGACCCCAGGCCTAAACCCAACCACTAACCCTAACCTCAGTAACCCCAGGCCTAAACCCAACCACTAACCCTAACCTCAGTGACCCCAGGCCTAAACCCAACCACTAACCCTAACCTCAGTGACCCCAGGCCTAAACCCAACCACTACCCCTAACCTCAGTGACCCCAGGCCTAAACCCAACCACTAACCCTAACCTCAGTAACCCCAGGCCTAAACCCAACCACTAACCCTAACCTCAGTGACCCCAGGCCTAAACCCAACCACTAACCCTAACCTCAGTGACCCCAGGCCTAAACCCAACCACTAACCCTAACCTCAGTGACCCCAGGCCTAAACCCAACCACTAACCCTAACCTCAGTGACCCCAGGCCTAAACCCAACCACCTCCTCTGCCGTCAAATGTCCTATTTTTTGTGAGTCCCCAGACACAACCCCCTCCCCCCATTTTGCTTATTTTTAACATTTTACATTTAGCTGACAAAAATAACTCTGTCTCTCTTTCTCTCTCTCTCTCTCTCTCTCTTTCTTTCTCTCTCTCTCACACACACACACACACACACACACACACACACACACACACACACACACACACACACACACTCCTGCATGTAACCATATAGCCAGAGGAGAGGACTGAGTGGAAGGCATTGTTATACAGTAATAACTGTGATGTAATCTGCAGAGGGAGCTGATTTGGCTGTGTGTGTGTGTGTGTGTGTGTGTGTGTGTGTGTGTGTGTGTGTGTGTGTGTGTGTGTGTGTGTGCGTGTGTGTGAGTGTGTGCGCGTGTGAGTGTGTGCGCGTGTGTGTGTTATCTATCTGAGGATCTGTGGGTCTGTCAGCAGCATCTGACTGTGCACTACCACTGGTCTCTTTATTAAAAACCAGACGTACGCTGGAATCCACACACAGGTGTGTGGGAGCCGGAGCACTTATCCCTGTTCAGCGTGCTGTGTGTTTGTGTGTGCATATTGTGTGTCATTTTTATGATTTTTGATTTTTGTATCACCTTTTTTCAGATTTTTTCAGAGAGTTGTAGACTAGCACATGCTTCATCCGATACATGTGCAGGCGCCAGCTGCTTCTTTTCACCTGACAGCGAGGAGTTTCACCGGCAGGATGTTGTAGAACGTGGGAGGATCACGCTATTCCCCGCAGTTCCCCTCCA
>NC_139629.1:45678586-45681086 GCF_964638095.1 Poromitra crassiceps | reverse complement strand
CACCGACAGCCGCACACACCACGGACGAGTGGTAGTTCTGTTTACTCCGCGAGTCCGCTTGGACAAGGACCCGTGGAGAGAGAGAGAGAGAAGTGCGTCCAGTGCGCTCCGCCTCGTACGCGCCAAAACGGCTATGCATGTGTCCTGGAAATCCTGGAAAACAGTTGACCAATTTTCCAGTCATGGAAAACACATGGAAAATGAGAGAAATAGTTAATGTCCTAGAAAATCTTATGTTGTCCTGGGAAAATAATTTCAACATTTTCTTATTTTCCTTTAGCCGAGAATGAACTACTTGGCTATCTATCAGAGCTCCCCAAAACTGATGACATTGCCATCTGAAAGGGCTAAAGTTATGTTCAGGATTATATTAACTTTCAAATTAGTAGTTTATGGATCAGAGTTATTTTGAATAGGCCCCCCTCTTGGTTATGTTGTGGAAATGCTGTGAACGCACCCCGAAGTCATGTCACCTTGTAGGTAGCACATGAAGGTTGGATGAAGTCATGTCACCTTGTAGGTAGCACATGAAGGTTGGATGACATTACAACTTAAGTGGCCGAAACTCTGAATAATGTACTGTAAGTTACGTTATCCTTCAAATGTGAATATTAGGGACTGCTGGGCTGGTACCTGTGGTATTTTTTATTACACAAGAACACATCCCCTCTTAAAAGTATACATTCCATCGCCATTCATGCAGGTGTGTGCATGATTATTCTATGATCAATTTGTGATCATTTCTAAGCATGTAAGAGATGATTTCATATATAGACCAAATCACCGTGACGTCACCATGTAAACAAATTTACTTCCGGGTACCACTTGGGGAAGGCGGCAGGTTTAAATGTGCGTGTTGTCAAATAAATGCTGTCAAACCCTCTCGTTGTTTTCGGCCGACTACTTTCAATTTAAATGGTTAAACGGTTGGTAAACATGCTTGTCCGACGTATCTAGCCTTTCTTCTGTGTTTGTTTTATGTAGTGTTAGCTAGGTAATAACGTTTGTTTGTCTGTCAAACTCGCTGTTTTGCAGACTCGTTAACGTAGAAGAGCCTGGTGACGCGAGGTTACGTTAACGTTACAAACAGAGCTACTGACGCCACGTCAATTTAATTTAGCTTCAAGTCTACTCTGGTCTGGTCCAACAGGTAAATTAGCTAGTCTGGTCTCCACTAACGTTAGTGAAAGTGTTGTTATGAATGATATTAAACAACAACACAACACGGACGAACCATTTTTGTCTTCTTTGTCTGTTTTTGTCTTCAACACGTCAGTTTGTGCCGTTCACCGCCATTATAATGTGTGGACCCAGGGGTACCCGGAAGTAAATGTAAACATCCCGCTGATTTGGTCTATAGGTTATAGCCGTAGATTCATGTCTTTTAAATCAGACTTCCACAGAGAGGATATTAGTGTATTAGCAGAACTGTCTGTAATAGCAGCCAGATCATCACTGAAAAAGTCCTTGATAAATCCTGAAAAATGATCTCTAGTGAAGAGCGGGAACCCTGTCTAGTCTTTCTAAATTGGGCCCTCACTGTTGGGCGTCGGAAATGCATTTATTTAATCCAGTCGGAGCAGAAGCGGGGATAAGACGTATGAGGGGATATCAAAAGCAGGAGAGAAATCCCCCCCTCCTCCCCATCCCGCCGGAAAATCGCCCCCCTGCTCGTCTCTCTCTCATATTTCCTTGTGATTTGTCGTTTTTGAATCTCTTTTTCCTCGGCCATGTTTAAATCTCGGCCATCTTTAAATCTCTGCCATGTTTAAATCTCTGCCTTGTTTAAAGCTGAACTAATGAAGTGTATGTGTGAGTTAGTATGTGGTCAGAGTGTGTTTTGTGGCAGACTAAAGAAAACATGCGGTTCCCACTGCTTCCACACAGCGCAGCATATTTCAAACTTGCTTTCTTTCTTTTTAACCATCAACCTTCATTAAAAGAAAACTATTAGCAGAGGTTGGAATCAGAAGATTGCTAATTATTAGCAGATGGCTGTGTGTGTGTGTGTGTGTGTGTGTGTGTGTGGGGGGGGGGGGGGGGGGGGGGTCAATGAATACAAACACTAGAACACACAAAGAAAGCAATTGTTGAAAGAGTAGGCCTCTGTGGTCAGACGGACACTGCCCCTGTCGTATGGCCTGTTTATACTGTGTGTGTGTGTGTGTGTATGTGTGTGTGTGTGTGTGTGTGTGTGTGTGTGTGTGTTTGTGTGTGTGTGTGTGTGTGTGTGTGTGTGTGTTTATGCATGCAAGTGCAATATAGTGTGTGAAAGAATCTTGTCTTTTTAAACAGCTTGTTTGCTCTTCTCTGTATCTCATAATACATCCCGTACATGTCTGGATGTTGAATTTTACTGTTTAAAAAAAAGATAAAAAAAAAAGATATACAGTATCTAGCTTACAGTATACCTCAGCTTCAACCATGGATCAGGTTGCATACAAGAACCAAAAGCTGGGGGGGTGGGGGGGGGGGGGTTATGTTGGGGAGATACAGAATA
>NC_139629.1:45671086-45673586 GCF_964638095.1 Poromitra crassiceps | reverse complement strand
TTGCCATGTCGATGAATAAAATGATTAAACCTACAGTATACAGGCAAATGCAGAGCTGTTCAGCAGGGCTGATGGTCTCCCTGTAGCCTACAATATAGAACGTTAACTATCGGTGACATTCCTGATATCATCCACTTCCATGATCTTTAGACATGTTGCAAACACATCCCAGCGTATAGACCAAATCACCGTGACGTCACCATGTAAACAAATTTACTTCCGGGTACCACTTGGGGAAGGCGGCAGGTTTAAATGTGCGTGTTGTCAAATAAATGCTGTCAAACCCTCTCGCTGTTTTCGGCCGACTACTTTCAATTTAAATGGTTAAACGGTTGGTAAACATGCTTGTCCGACGTATCTAGCCTTTCTTCTGTGTTTGTTTTATGTAGTGTTAGCTAGCTAATACCGTTTGTTTGTCTGTCAAACTCGCTGTTTTTTTGCAGACTTGTTAACGTTACAGACAGAGCTACTAACCTCGCGTCACCAGGCTCTTCTGAGCTACTGACGCCACGTTAATTTAATTTAGCTTCAAGTCTACTCTGGTCTGGTCCAACAGGTAAATTAGCTAGTCTGGTCTCCACTAACGTTAGTGAAAGTGTTGTTATGAATGATATTAAACAACAACACAACACGGACGAACCATTTTTGTCTTCTTTGTCTGTTTTTGTCTTCAACACGTCAGTTTGTGCCGTCCACTGCCATTATAATGTGTGGACCTCAGGGGTACCCGGAAGTAAATGTAAACATCCCGCTGATTTGGTCTATTGGCCGCTCCTGCACATCACAGCACAGGCTAAATGATGCAACATAAATATACATTATATAAACTCATGGCATAAATGTGTTTTTATTGGAAAAAGTCGCGTCAAGTAAGCTAAAGTCTTGTTGGAGTGGACACGAGCGGATATCACAGACATCACAGTGCAACCGCGTGTTCCTCAGACCTCTCACTTCCCTATTCACGTTGTATTTACGAGGTCTATATATAGGGCAAGAGAGTATGTTGGTTACACTCAGGGTTTAGATTTCATTTCATTTCATTTTGTCCAATATTAAAATATTCCAGAATTGCATGTTGTATTAAAAATAAATATAATTTCTATCTAACACGTTAAGCCTGATTTTGTTTGTGTTATTGTAAAAATGTAGCCGCCGCTAAGCCTTCTGGGAAATATCCGATGAAGGGAGGGGAGGGGTGGATGGGTAGAGTCAGCTGTGTGGATCCCTGAGGATGTTGTAGGCTACACGCTGTTCTCCGTGTCCACTTGATGCTGACGGTGGTAATAGAGGAGCATTATATTTTGCTGCAAGATCCCCACTGCTGTAGCACGAACGTTACTGCCATGATTGTTATTGTTGCTGGTGGAGAGAGGTGGGGCTATGGCGTCATCGTTTCAGGAAAGATGCGTATGGGTTGTAAACACGGAAATGCAAGGGTGGCGTCTTCAGATTTAATCACTCTGGGACCCGTTTTGAAAAATTAGCGTATACGGCCAGAACGTATAGTCCCAGAACGCGGTTCCATCTGGACGAAACGGCTATATGACAAAAAACTTTAGCGGATACACCTAAAGTCGTCTCCGTGTGGACATGGCCATAGACTGCTGGAAACCATCTGCTGTATCTGGCAACACTGGCTGCTATCAGTGTGGCTGGTTTCAGTGCGGCAGAACTGCTGGCTGGGCTCTCCGGCTCTGCAGGGAGGGGCTACTCGCAGGCTTTAGCTCCACCCCCCTCCCCAGGTCAGAGAGAGAGAGAGAGAGAGAGAGAGAGAATTTATAATTTGTATGCACATGCTTGCTTGTTTGTTTAGCCTAATTTGAGATGTATCATCTTGGACAATTACCGTTATGCGATCTACTGATGATCTTACTGTATCATAGCAATCAAGCTGATGTGAATTCAGCAAGAAAAAGGAAAGAAGTTACGAAGGGAGACGACTAGAAGAGACTCTTTTCACCCAGATGTGCAGTATGAGCCTGTCCCGACTACGAGCATGGCGTCAATAGCCGGTTCGCGGTCTTAAAGGGATACACACACAAATGAGACACGCAAATGCTGCATCAGGTATCAATGGGTTAACCTTGAGCAGTGTCTCAAACGATGCCATGTTGGGGGTCGTTGAATTCGATAGAATTGGGCCCGGAAAGTCCTTGGAAATGTGACGTTTGAGAAGGTGTTGGAACCCAAGAGCGTTTGTATGGTGGTGGCAGTTGGCTCGACAACACGCTCTTATTTTGTATTGTCATCTCATTTTGATGTCATATTTATTTGTGTTGTTGTCATGTCATGTTGATTTCATATCGTGGGAAGGATGAAGCCAGAGACAGTCTCTGTAGTAACAGTGCTGTGCGGCTCTTTTGATGTGCAGACGCCAGACGAGACGAGATGGTGTGGGACAGGCCTCTGCTTGGATCAGACACAGAGAGGAGAGGAGAGGGACATAACTCAGCCATGTTTATACTGAGGCCTTACTGCTCTGTCTTAACACTATGCATAT